>NC_081415.1:475607213-476807213 GCF_030272615.1 Cryptomeria japonica | reverse complement strand
ATTGTGGGTCACAAATCCCACCTAGGTTTTTCCCACACCAGGTTTCCTCATTAAAACCTTGTGTTATGGTGTGTTTTTCATGTGGATGTTCTTGATTTTGTTTATTGCATTATTTCTTGCATATTGGTACACTATTATAAAATGTTCTGCATATTTTAATTCAATAAATTCTGCTCACCGATTAGATACTGATTCCTCCCCCCCTCTCAATATCTATGGGATTCCTAACAAAGGGCTCTTCGACCACTATTGGTCTGAGCAACATTGTTGCATTCCTACATCTACCACTATAAAACATGCATTACTTACATTTCCTTACCAGTGCATGTGCATCTTTGAACATTGAGGGCCAGAAATATCCAGCATGGGTGATCTTAATGATAGTGGTTTGTGCTGAATAGTGGCCCCCTACGAGTCCATGATGGAATTCCTACAAGGTCTTATGGGCTTGATCTTCGTCTACACAACGGAGTAAAATTCCATCAAAATTTCTTTTGAAAATAACCCCTTCAACCAGGCGGTATCCGCTATTTTGCATTTTGTAGAACCTCTTTCTTTCAAGGGAAATGTGAGCTCAGAAAATCCCAATCATCATGAAATGCTTTTGGTCTGTGACCCAGCATGCTTTTGTCATCTCAGAGGTGGCCATCATGACTTCCTCCATAGTAATCTCGATTTCTTGAGGGCTTGACTCCTGGGCTATGTATTCACAAAGGCCCTTTCCATGGATTACCTTAGTCGTTATGACATTGATGTCATATTCTAGGATTTTGGTAATCTAGTTAGCTCTTTTCATCATAATTTCACCTTCCATTATATATTTTCAGACTGAAGGATGAGTGACATATATAGTAGTTTTGTTATAGGCAATGAAATGTTAGAATTTCTTAAGGCCTTTGACAATGGCCATGGCTTTCTTCTCAACAAATTTGTAATTAGCCTCATATTCTTTTAGTGTTTTGGAATGGAAAGCTATTGGGTGTTCACCCTTTTAATCTACATCTTTCTGGGTTAAAACCATGACAATATTATAATTGGTGGAGAACACATACATTATGAAATCCGTAGACATGTCAGGATTTGAAAGGACAGGGGCTAATGAAATGATATCTTTGATTTTATTGAATACCTCCTTTGCTTTGGGGGTCCATTTAAAATGTGTGTCCATCTTGAGCATCAGTGTGGTAGGCCTTACCATTCCGACGACGTCAAAGATGAAATGACTAACAAAATTAACCTTGCCCAAGAACAACTGAACACCTTTCTTATTGACAGGAAGAGAGAGCTCCTTTATTGCTTTCACACAATTATGGTCAATCAAGACTCCTTCTTTACACACTACATGCCCCAACAATTTATCTTGTGAGACTCCAAAGATACATTTCTTTGGGTTCAAAGAGATACCAAATTCTAAGCATTTTTGAAAGACTAGCTTGAGGTGGTCAAAATGGTCTTCCTTGTATTTTGAGAACACAATCAGATCATGAAGAAGATAAGGATGATTTTTTTTATGAACTCCTTAAAATCCAAATTCATATCTCTTTGAAAGGTCGCACAACTGTTTGAGAATCCAAATGACATCTTTTGGTAAGCAAACATTCCCCATTTGGTGGTGAATGTGGTCTTATGTTGGTCTTCTAGTTTGACTAACACTTGGTTATAACCTGAGAATCCATCTAACATTGAGAACATTTTTGACCCAGCCAAAATATGAAACAACTGCTCCATTGGTGGTAAAGGGTAGTGATCCTTCAGGGAGGCTTGAATCAAGTCTCTAAAATCTACACAGAGTCAGATATCTCCATTTTTCTTCCTGACTAGTACCAAATTTGATACCCATGTACTGTGCTTAATGTGATAAACAATCTTGGATTCTATTAACTTTTTCAATTCTTGCACCATGAGAGTCTCAATCTTTGGATTAATAGGCCTTTGTTTATGTCGGACTAGCTTGGAACCATCAACAAGTTCAATGACATTCTTGATGATGTTAGAGTTATAACCTTTCAAATCCTTGGATGACCATGCAATCACACCAAGGTATTCATCACAATAGCGAGCCAACCTTTCTTTGTCTTTTAGAGAAACCCCCTTTCCAACCTTGAGCATTCTCTCATTTCCCATTGGCATTTTAGTGTAGTCACCCTTGTTAGTTGTGAATTTTCATTTGTCATTTTTAATATAATCATGATCAAATAGATTCTCAAGGGTGATCAGTCCATTTGGGAGTTTATTGGATTTCAATTGAATGATTTGATCTTCATAAGCCTCCCTTATTTTAGGCTGCATTTGATCAGAAAATTCACCAGAGTGTTGGAGGAACAGAGCAATTTTTTCATCACTTTCAAATACTTGCCAATGAGTGTCATTGTCTGAATAGCTGGTCGAATGACCACATGGATCACCTGAGGATTGATAAGCAAATTTGTAGTAGAGTTGAATTATGACCCACTAGTGGCCATCTGATCAGCGGTTTCATTTTCCTTGCGAGGAATCATCTAGATGTTGAAAGCATCAAAACTTTCAATCAAATCCCATATTCTGTGGCGACATGACCTCATGTGAACATGTTTGGCACTTGAGATCCCCCAGACTTGGTGCACTATTAGCTCAAAATCTCCTAAGACTTTGAACTATTTAATCCCCATCCGTTTTGCTAAGCTCAAGCCTTGAATTAGTCCCTAATACTTTGATTCATTGTTTGAACAAGCAAACTACAAGCAGAAAGATCTGAGGACCTGTTCGCCAGAGGGTGACATAAGGCAAACTCTAGCTCCTAAACCTATTTTGCATCTAGCACCATCAAAGTGCAAGGTCTAGAGCGCAAAAAATAACTACTCCTTGGTTAGTGGTTCTTTAGTCTATTTTGGAATAATCTGATCCTCATAAAAAATACAATAGGTACCAAGACCTATAGCATGGTAATTGGCATATGGGTCAGAATTTATGTACTCGTTAAGGAAGGCCTCTTCTTCTAGTGTAATGTCACCAATCACTTCTTCATCCTCTAGAAGCTCTACATTTTTTCTTTCCTCATGAGAGATGAAGGTATGGGTCAACTCAAAGTTGATCATACCTTGATCATCTAGATGCTCGGTATGTAGGGACTTTAATAGGATTTTGATTTTGTCACCATGTTGGGTCTAGAGGATGAGATGGGACCAATCTAGAGATAGGTAACCTCCTATCTTAGCAATGAAGTCGCAAGAGAGGCAGAGGCCGAAAATAGGGGGCATATCAATGACTACTACCTCTTGGGATATAGTGACTCTAGGAGATGCAAACAATGTCAGTGAAAGAATTTTGATAAGACCCACGGTGTGAACTTTATTTCTATCTAATTTTATAATGCCCCTACTTAGAGGTTCATATTTGATGTTCAAAACCTTGGCAATCTGCTTCGGCATGACGCTAGTGCTAGCGCCATATTCTATCATGGAATTATGCAAAAGATTGTCTCCTACAATGAGAATCAAAGAGAAGCGATTTGATTTAGGCTTACCCTCTACTTGGGACCTAGGTGGTTCCGCCTCATTCTTTAGTATAGCTGGCAAGTTTGATTGTATTGCGAGAGTTGCAGATCTTTCCTCATTAGCCCGTGAGGAATTTGTGACATTCCTGGTGGCAGGTCTTTCCACCTCTACCAGAGCTTCTTTTAACTGACTCTTCTATTCCAGGATGCTAAGGATATCCCACAAGGAGATATTAGTCAGGGCTTTATTTAGTTGTTCCACCATGTCTAATACTAACGGCACAGATGCTTTTAATTCTATTGGTTTATAGGGGATAAAATCCTTTCTCTAATATGTGGTAGTAGCCGCAGGTTGTTCAGTATCCTTTTTTGAGTTGAACCTCCCTTGCATGCCTCTCCCATGAACCATCTTTTTGATCAAAAGTTGTAGTCTGATTGTACTTGGGGAGCTCCCGAACTCGATGCAATTATGTCATTTGTGAGTACACCATCTTCATATTCCATCCAAGAAAATAAAGCATGATCTGGGGCTATCTCAACTTCTTGCTCCATCAACATTCCTTGCATCTAAGCGATGAGGGCTACATTGTCCATGCCAGGGGAAGCATAAACCACCGCATCTAAGGTACCACCTTGACTTCACTGATCTGCAATCTTTTGTTGCAAATTACCCCTTAGACAGTTTATTGGAGCGTGAGCATTGTTACATGGGAAACACTAAGAATTAGTGTCGTCCACCAGATTATTATGTCCTACAATTAGCTCTTTGTTGGTACAAGTATAAATGGTTTGTAGCAGATTAGGCACTAGAACTATTTGGCCATTTGTTTGACTTGAGGAAGCTCAGTTGTTCGCATATTGGTTTTGCTAATACGAAGGTTTATTTCCTTGAAATTTTATTGGAAAGAAGGTCTATCAAAGGGAATTTGGGACCTTTTCAGGTTAACAATCTCACTCGAAAAAGATCTCAACAAGTTTTTCATTTCATTGACTTTCGCAGCCAGAGTTGAAGAAGAGGACGTGTTGGCTTGTTGGAATCTAGGATAAATGTACATGGATTGGGGTGTAGAAGTGATTGGTGCAACAGGATCGGGTACTTGATTCGATATTTTAGGGAAGACTGGCATGAGCAGTCGTGGTGCAAGCTTCCCGACATCAATTAAATTATTCTTTGCTCGGATTGCCAAATCATATGCATCTGGGAGAGTATTGCCTCTAAGAGATTGGATCATCATGAATATATCTGAATTGAACTTTTTCAAATAGAAGACAAAAGCCATATCTGCGGGTGGGCGAGTAGACAAAGGTATCCTCTGCCAGGTTCTTTGAAACCTCATATTAGAGTTTGTTGTTGCTTCATGAGGAGCTCTCTTGATTATAATCAGTTGTTGTATTAGAGATGATCTATCTACCTTATCTGAAAATATCTCGATGAAACAATCACCAAGTTGATCCCAATCAGCTATAGAATTAGGTGCAAGAGACCTATACCAATCTAAAGTTCTTCCTTTAAATTAAGTTATAAGGAATCTTAGAGCTACATTCTGCTTCATAACATTGTGGATTGTACAAACATCAGCCACATCCTGTAAGTGTTCCCCTGGCATCTTGGAATCTTCACCGGTGAATTTAGGGATGGCTTTTAGTGCATAAGTAGGAATAGGGCCCCATACTATAGGTGGAATGGGAGGAATAATGGGATGGCCACTGTTCCAAGTCACAAAATGTTTGGGAGGAACTTGAGCCATCACTATGGGAATGGTTGTTGTAGGGATAACAGGTGGATTCTGAGAAGAAGTAGTTGTGGGTGATTGGATGATTACCAGAGGTGGCAGAAGTAAACTGGGATTTGAAGTTGTTTGACTCTTGGTAATAGGTCTGTGGTTCATAAACCTAATTAGGCTTTAAGCACAAATTCAGGTCCCACTGGGCATGCCAGAAAAAGAACTTTTGACTACTAATTTTGCATTAAATGCTAACAACCTTATGGGAAATCCAATGATAGGGGACCTTTGTACGAAGTTCACTAGATAACCTCTGGGTTTAAGAAGCTGACTCTTCATACAATGGGGAGGGAGAAAAGGGAGAAGGAAAAATTAAAGGATACACTAATTAGGCGATGCGCTAGAATTTTTTTAGAGCATTTGCAACACAAAAAACCCAAGTAATTGCACTTTTAAGGCCCATTCAACAATCTACATACCCAATACAATTTGAGAAGATAATTAAACAAGGCTCATTCAACATAATATGATGTACACCATTCATCTAACAGATAACAAGTTTAACAACATAGTTTAATCCTCAGAGTCTCAAAGCATATATCATAGAAGTTAATGAATCAAAAAATAACACAGAAGTTAATCTAGTAAGCTTCAAAAAAAAAAAAACCATAAAGGTCATAGGCACAGTCTGATATCTTTATCATCCAAAAAACATAATTAACATAAAGGCCTAATTTATAGAGATAAAGTCTAATAATATTTTCTAAAAAGTCTAAACCTCTAAAAAAACAGAGGGAAGGCCAATAAATATCCCTTGACCCTTAACCAACAATAGGAAAACACAAGAAAAAACCCAACAACCGCTCCCTATCAGGAAAATCCTTGCATGGTGTCCATAGAGATGCACGCAATCAAAAAGGCAAAAATGACCTTTCGATGTCATTATGTAAACTACATCAAGGCGATCTCTGCACCTGCCAAAACAAGAAAATCATGACGCCAACAACATTCTATTTCATGAGTCATCAATAAGACATGTGGCAACTCGGAGGAACCTCAAAGTCAAGTGCAAAATGGAAACTCAGACATGGAAAGTGGAGAGGCTAGGTGTCACTAGTAGCACACAGAGAATGGTGGGGATGAAATCATTTATACCGAAGAAAAAACCTGCGCCATGCGATGGCTCTGTGTTTTCTCAACGCAAGGCGAGAAAGGAAAGTTGCTTAGAGAAGCGTCATGACACCACATGGAACGAACACACAAATGAAAGAGTAGGCTGAAAAGAAAAGGAAGACACTAAACACTTAACCAAAATGCTGCTTGCGAACAACTTCGAATGAATACTAACACCTACCTTTACATGTCAATGTTTCATATGCAACAACTTTGGTCATAAGTCAAACATGTGCAGAACAGTGATGAACAATTTTTAGAATAAGAGATGCAATGCTTGTGCAATGTTTGGCCATATTTCTAACCAATACAGTATGAGACCAAATCAACAGAACTTTAGGCCTATGTAGGGAAATTTTATTTGTCATGTATGCAACCAACCTGGTCATATCGCAAGATATTGCAGAAACAAGAATGTAAGAAAGAATGCTCTAGTAGTCAAAAACAAATCAGATGAAAAGGGCAAAGCTAAGGTGGAAGAGATCAAAGATCGACATAAGAAGATGTGGGTTAAAAAGGAAGATTCAAATGTGCAAAATGGCTCTACACTTGATTCCAATGTAGGAACCTCATCCAGCAACTAAGTCCTAATGCCTTAGGGGGAAGATTTTCATGCAGATCTTTAGAAACCCTATTTCAGATATCTATAACTGGTCAAGGATGGTTGCAAAACATGGAGATTATTTGTGCAATTGATATCCAAAATATTTCATGGCGGTATTTCAATAGTTCACTCTTCACAATGTGATTGAGAGAAAAGAGAAGAGCAGTAGAGTGAAAGAGATATAGCAGCATAATCCAAGCTTGAAGTGACCAGTCAGTGATTCTGAGAATTTTGTTGTGATTGAAAAGGTTTTTTTTGATTGTGAGCTATCTATTCATACCCTAATTTTGAAATGGTATTTGCATGTACATCTAGTTTTGTGACTCCATTAATGGTAAAAATTATTGAGGGCAAGACCCGTATTCAAGAGGCACCCATTCAAATCTACTGAAGATGATCCGAAAGGTGCATTTTCTTCTGTCCCGTATGGCATATTGCATAACAAAGATCTATTAGGGCATACATCCACTGCAACACTGAAGAGCTTGGGAATATAGATATGCTCTCAATTTATACCAAGCATAGGATGGATGGTATGGGAAATTTGAAGTTGGAAGTCAAGTCATTGCAAGACAAGGGTTTCATCCAATTCACTCATTTTCTAGTGTTTAATGAACCCGAATGGGTCTGATACATTCTAAGATAAATCCATTATGAGTTCATCTGGTTGGACCAACCTCACAAGATCACCAAGCAAGCCATTCAAGAAGTTACCTATTTAAATGCAACTAGTGAGACCTTTGGATTTTGGAAAGTTCATAATGTTAGAAAGCTCAAATAACTAGAGGACAACTACGAGGGGGGTGAATCAGTTGTCAATTCATTACAAAACTTTAAGCATTCAAATCCTTATTATCAGAATACATAAACCCAATACCAGAATGCATAAACCAAATACCAGAATAATTGATATAGCAATTAAGCATAAACATAAATCATAGAATAGTTACCATCCATCCAAAACAAATGACACCAAGGTTTGTACATGGAAAACCTAGTAAAGGGAAAAACCATGGTAGAAAGCCTACCCATAGTCAAATAATACTTCTGTAGTAAGTATGTGATTAAAAAATGAGGGGCCTGCACATGCAGGAAGGCCAACCTATAGTGCACTACTCATCACAAAAGGAGCCTCATTGACTACAAAATAAATCCAGACTACAATCTGGAAAGAAGAGTGAACTGCAAAGATAATATCTCCTATGCCTGAATACAGTTCATGTTAAGCTTAGTACCAGAGGTCTTAAACCTCTCTTACCAACCCAATTAGATCACCTATGATTGACCAAAACTCCTGTATATGATTACAACATTATTCACACAAGTAATCGCATAACCATAATCCCATGATCTACAAAGAGATCTTACATCATATATATACCAACCCGAGACCTAAACAATTAGATCGGCCACCTAAAAGATAAAACAATAAATTCATAACATAAACCCACAATCCAATGATCAACCAAGTCAGCCTAAGACTGAAACAACATAATCCAATCAATGAATCCAACTGGTAATGCATCGAGAGAATCCACCAACACGTTACACAAACTGGTCCATAACCTAGCCAAATAAGACACCATCAGGTCCAGACCCAAATCCAACACCACCGATCAATAAAAACACAAACATGGTAACCAACAACATCCTGAAAGCCATCTAGAAGCCACACCAACACCACTTATCACATGCATCAAAAGATCTTCAACAAAGCTATGCCGGTAAAACCCTTACTAGTGACCAAAAGGCTTACTAGAACAAATGATAGTATCTGAATCATCAAATCCCAAACCAACTGATCATCATATACATCTGAATAGCATGAATAATAGATCCAAATCAATTCCACAAACCAAAGCATATTGGAGCATACCTGATCAATATCATAATCCAACCACTCTACCGGAACCTACTGGAAACTGGTAAACAACCAAAACTTCCAGTTTTACCATCAATAACAAAACATCAATGCAACACATAATTAATTCCTCCAAATTGCCAACAATCTCCCCCTTCGGTATTGATGGCAACACTAGATGTGAAAAACATCCAAGTGCCAAGAAATGCCAAACAAGTCTCCCCCTATGGAAGACAACCAACAATCTCCCACAAAATGATATAGCAATGAAGCTCTGAACCAAACTCCCCTAATGAATATATCTCTCCCTTATATTTTTCACAAGAATAACTCTCTCCCTTTGACATCAATGCCAAAGATCTGACACAAATATCAATGAAAGGTCATAAATTCTCTTATTCTTATAGCTGACTACTCCCCTTGAGTAGTAGCACCACCACATCAATCCAGAAAGAGTAATAGCTCTGATAATGCATACCGGATTGATGTCAATCAACATCACTCAGGCCTCTACCAGAGGGGCAGAAACCCCCAATCTATCTTTGAAGTACTCAAATGATTCTTTAGGTAAAGGTTTAGTGAAGATGTTTGCAATCCGCTCCTTAGTGTTCACATTAACGAGTCTGACTTCATTTTCTTCCACCTTCTCCTTCAAAAAGTTATACTTGATAGATATGTGTTGTGTCTTAGAATGAAGTACTAGATTCTTTGATATATCAATAGCAGCAGAGTTATCACAGTGAATAACTAATGGTTCATTACAATCCACCTTTATATCATTCAACATTTGTTTCATCCATAGAACTTGTGTACAGATAGTAGAAACAACAACATACTCAGCTTCAGTAGTAGATAAAGAGGTACATGATTACTTTTTGTTGATCTATGAAACATGTTTCTTTCCAAGAAAGAAAGCTCCATCTAATGTGCTCTTCTAGTCATCAATATCTCTAGCCCAATCTACATCTGTATATGCACATAATGTAAAGTCGTCATTTTTAGGATACCACAAACCATATTCAATTGTTCCCTGCAAATACCTGAAAATCCTTTTCACCACACTCTCATGATTTTCTCTAGGATCACTCTGATATCTTAATACAATATAAACTACATTCATTATATTTGTTCTATTTTGAGTCAGATATAACAAACCTCCAATCATAGACTTGTGCCTAGTATGATTTACTGGTGCAGATGCATCTTTCTTTGTCAATTTCTCACATGTAACCATAGGAGTACCAATCAGTTTAGAAATTTCCAACCCAAATTTCTTTAACAACTCTCTAGCATACTTAGTTTGACAGATGAAAATACCTTTATCAGTTTGAGTAATTTGCAAACCTAAGAAGAATTTCATCTCCCCAATCATAGACATCTCAAATTTAGTCTTCATATTGTTAGAGAATTCTATACACAACTTATCTTTAGTTCCACAAATAATATCATCAATAAAGACTTCAATAATCAATTTGTCATCATCAATGATGTTATAATATAAATTACTTTCAGCATTACCTTTAGTGAAATTAAGCTTCAAAATATATTTATCCAGTCTTGTATACTAGCTCTACAGGCTTGTTTCAATCCATATAAAGCTTTCTTTAACCTACAAACCATGTTTTTGTCATCTAAAAGTGAAAATCCATTAGGTTGCTCAATATAAACTTCCTCTTCAAGATCTCCATTTAGAAATGCACACTTAACATCCATCTGATAAACCTTGTAGTTCTTATGTGCACCATAAGCAAGAAATAATCTCACAGCTTCAATCCTAGCTACTGATGCAAAGGTTTCACCATAATCAATTCCTTCCTTTCAAGAATATCCTTTACAAACCAATCTAGCTTTATTCCTCACAACTTGTCCATCTTCACTCAATTTATTCCTAAAAACCCATTTAATTCCAATAACATTCTTATTTTTAGGTCGAGGAACTAAAGTCCATGTGTTATTCTTTTCTATCTGATCTAATTCTTCTTCCATAGCTTTCATCCAACATTCATCTTTACAAGCTTCAATTACTGATGTCAGTTCAACTTGAGAAATTAAACATACCTCACCAGCTACCAACCTTCTTCTTGTCATCACTCCTCTATTTTTGTCTCCAATGATCTGATCTTCTGAATGATTCAACCTTACATATCTAGGAGTCTTCTGATTTTCGGTTCCTCTATCTCAATCTTCATTTACTATTGAATTTTCAGATACTACCGGAGTAACTAGTTCAACATTCTATTCCGATGTAGGTTCTACCGGTTGAGTTATGATCATTTCCATTGTCAGTTCTCTCTCATAAGTTCTGATTTCACTTTTTTTATGCTCATCCACCTTGACATTTGTGCTCTCCATAATTCTCTGCAATCTTTTGTTATAACATCTATATGATTTTCTTTCATTAGAGTAACCAAGAAATAATCCTTCATCACATCTAGGATAAAATTTTCCAATGGAATCATCTCTTTTGATATAGCATTTACTACCAAAGATTCTAAAATACTTAATTGTCGATGTATGACCAAACCATAACTCATAAGGTGTCTTACCAATATCTCCTTTGATATGAATTCCATTGAGTGTGTATACTGTCGTGCTTACAACTTCTCTCTAGTAAACATGAGGTGGATTAGCTTCCATCATCATAGTTGTAGCTACATCTAAGATAGTTATGTTCGTCCTTTCCACAACTCCATTCTACTGAGGTGTCTGGGGTACAGACAACTATCTCCTTATCCCATTCTTCTCACAATAGCTATTAAATTCACCTGATGTGAATTGTACACTCCGATCTGACCTTAAGCATTTAATCTTCAATCTTGTCTCTATCTTAACTTTAGCTTTAAATATTTTAAACTTTTCAAATGCTTCAGACTTCTCCCTTAGAAAAGTAACCCACATGATTTTGAATAGTCATCAATGATTAGCATGAAATATTCATCACCTTGAAAACTTTTGATTCTAGCAGGACCACACAAATTAGTATGAATAAGATCAAGAGCATCATTAGATTTGTCTTGTATACTCTTAAAAGAATTTTTGACTTGCTTTCCCATTTGACATTCCTTACCTACCAGATTATAGGGCTTTACAATCTTAGGTATATCTCTAACTACCTTAGTAGAATTGATCTTCACAATGCAAACAAAATTCACATGACACAACCTCTTATGCCATAGCCAAATCTCATCAATTTATGCAATCAAACATGTCATCTCACAGAAGTTCAAATGAAAGATATTAACATTAATCTATGTATTGGTTGCAATCTCCAATCGAGATCTATTGATAATCTTGCATTTTTCATCCTTGAACTCTAACTGAAGTCCCTTATCCACCAACTGTCCTACACTCAAAAAAGCATGCCTTAAACCTTCAACATAATAAACATTATCAGTGTGATTCTTACCATCCAATGATATTGTTCCTCTTCCCTTGATCATTCATGCTTTCTCATCTCCTAATCTTACCAAACCACAATCAAATTCTTGCAAAGATAAGAACTTCCTTTTATCTCCAATCATATGATGTGAACATCCACTATCAATTACCCATTCATCCTAGTCTTCAATTTTAGCAGCAAGGGCCTTCTCTTCAGGTACCAGATCATCCTCCTTGATAGCCAAAAATACCCATTCCTTTCCATTGTCGGATCTACTAGTTGAATCTTGTGTCGATTCATCATCAGAATCAGTCACACCTTCCTCATTAGCAAAGTAGCATGATTTGTCTTTGTTCCTCCTGTACTTATTCTTGTTTTGATAATCATGGCTAGACCTAAAAGATCTTCTAGCTCTTTCTTCAAATCTTGAATTCCTTTCAAGACATCTAGATGCAGAATGACCTATCTTATTACATGCAAAGCATTTAAAAGGTGATTTTCCTTCATACTTACTTCTTGTCAGTCCTTTGGGTACTCTTCTAGCAAATAAGGCTTCGAGTTGCTCGAACTCTTCATCTTCTTTCTTCATATCCTCTAGTTCCTTCGCATATAAAGCTTTCCAATCACTCTTGCACGTAGATGATGTAGATGCATGAAAAGCAGGTTCAGATTTTCTAGCTCCAAAAGGTCCAAATTCCTCAAGTTCAAAAGTATATAACTTCCCAACCAAGGTATCCCTATTAACAGAGGTGTTTGCCATAGTTTTGATCTCATTAATCATAGCAGCCTTCATCTTATAAGCCGGTGGCAAATCTATCAGTACTTTAAAAACTATTTCATCTTCACTCAAAGATCCACCACAACATTAAATTCCCATTACAATCTCATTAACTCTCTCCATAAAAGAAGTAATCCTTTCATCTTCTTCTGTCTTCAAGTTCTCATACCTCACCCGGTAACCATCAAGTTTAGTAATTTTAATAGTAGGTTCACCTTCATTTAAAGTTTCCAATTTTTCCCATATAGCCTTTGCAGTTGATTTATCAGTTAGTCCCATTATTTGCTGACCAAAAAGTACACACAAAAGGGCTTTTCTAACTCTACAATCATTCTCAAGCTCCTTATCCAGGCTTGCCGAAGGAGGATTTCCAGATGCCAGATTAAAAGCCATCTAGAAGCCACACCAACACCACTTATCATGTGCATCAAAAGATCTTCAACAAAGCTCTACCAATAAAACTCTTACCAGTGACCAAAAGGCTTACTAGAACAAATGATAGTATCTGAGTCATCAAATCCTGAACCAACTAATCGTGATATGCATTTGAATATCATGAATGACAGATACAAATCAATTCCACAAACTGGAGCATACCGGATCAATATCATAATACAACCACTCTACTAGAACCAACCAGAAACTGGTAAACAACCAAAACAGTCAGTGTTACCATCAATGACAAAACATCAATGCAACACATAATCAATTCCTCCAAATTGCCAACACATAATACAATGGTGACAAAGGTTACTGGATCTCAGCATGATAGCCAGTCGATGACTATTAGTTATCTCATAGAGAATGATGTTAGATTTGCCTTAATGGTGACTAGATATAAAGTGTATCAATCAAGAAAATAGAACTTTGTATTCAATACTGCAATATTTGCAGCCTCTGAGATGCTCAAGGAAGACAAAAGGTATGATCATTGTGCAGTTCTTCTTGTAGAGCCCCTCCCTAATCAAGCTCTGGTTAACTCAGTTGACCATGGTTGACCTTACTAATAAATGCTATAATTCAATAGGATGGGCTATGTTAGATGGATAAATTGGTGAGAAAAGTAATTGAACTAGGTTACGGAACCATTTCACCTTGAGGTGTACATTTTGATGTGTAATAGATACATAACTTTATATGATTCTAGAATAGGATAACTTTGAGATGATGTATGTCATTATTGGATTTGTAGGACTTTACTATGATGATAGAAATAGGATGCATGTCTTATGTATGGATCAAAATTATGAGGATTATGATAATTGTTTATGTGGATTTATTTGGATATAAGATATATTGATTTGTTTAAATGTAAATTGTATGTAGAGTATTTGATGTGTATTATTATTCAGGTGTTTAATATTATATGAGGTTATTTGGAATTACTAATGTGTAATTGAGATGTGCAGGAAAATTATCCATGTGACCGTGGAAACATTATGGAGAACCAAACCTAGACCTATGTACGTTCGTAAAGCCAGGGGTTGTCTATTTGGAGAGACAACACCCTATATGTATTGTATTTTATTTGTGAAAGTAAATGTTGCATGTGTGTTAAATTAAATTTATTCATTTGTGTAAATCCAACAAGAGACAAATTTCATGTGTAATTTTGTAATGTATTTTATTGTGTCACTTGACACATGTTGATTTATGTCTTGAATTTTGACTTGTCTCTTGAAGGGAGTTGTTCAACTATAGCTTTTTCAAAACATTTGAATTTGGTTCTAAGTTTTTCTTAGGTAGAGAGTCTTTGGAGTGGTCAACATAGGTTGGACCCGAAACTTAACTTCAGATGGGTTTATAAGGGGTCAAATGGACTCCTAGGGGTAGTTTAAAGGTGTTTCCTAAAGCCCATAAGGTATACCTATGAGTTAGGAGTGTTTTTAGGCATGTGTCTACTCCCTTGTGACTGTTTAGTCATCCCAAAAAGTGGGTTTTCTAAGATGTGCGAAAATTCAAAATTAGAAGGTGCCATCTAGGTTAGATAACCTTCCCTTTTGATGAGAGATCATTTTTTATCCTTTTCTTACTTTTTCCTTTTTTAGTTTTAGAAACCTGTGAGAACTCTCATTGAGGTCTTCTTAGGCAAGGATGAGAGATTTGGTGGGTAATCACCCACTCTCCATTTTTGGAGACTAAGCATTTTGAAAAGTTTGGTTTTTGGATTCGAGATTTTGGCTAAGTGTGGAAGGAAGATTTGTGGATTTGGGCAGCTCATCCTCAAATCAGTTCTAGTATACCATTGGACAGATTTAAGGTTGGTTTATCTTCTCCTTGTATTTCTTTCATGTTGCATGTTTATGTTGGAAAGTTAGTTTGTATGTAAAAATGGTTTTCTTGTATTTTCTATTGTGAAAATTACTTTGTGACATATCTTTTATTGTCTTGTACGAATGTCTATGTTTTGGGAGTAACCAAGGCCTTCTACTCTTGCGAGAGTAGAATGGTCTTGCGGGTGGTAGAAGTTTGACAACCCTTAAGTGAGAGACTCTCTTTATGAGAGCGAACTCAAGGGGTGTATTTGTGACCCTTGTTGCATGGCTTGGTTTGTGCATTTGGGGGTCATAAGGGGAGAAAGTATGGCATGAATGCCTTGGGGGGAATAAGGAATGTGGGGTTAATGATCTTATGAAATAACTTAGTTTGCCATGAGGTGGCATAGTGATTCTACCATGCTTGCAGTCTCCTCAGGGTACTTGGTCCACTACCACCCATGTGAAATCATCACATGTTGTGATGAAGTGTAGCCTTGGTTGGGAAAGTGATTGTTATGTGATTTTTCCCTTGCTTGTTGTGTTTGCATGTCTGTAACCTGTCTAGGGCTTGGTTCTCCAAGCTCGGGGGTGGCTTCTAGTAAGCCTAAGCTAGGAGGTGAGCACTCCATGGTCATAGCCTATGATTTATTTGCAGGTTGTTTGGAAGAAAAGAAAAAGGACAAGTAGAAGTTGCTGGATTTATTTGTTTGCAGAAAAAGCTTTGGGAATGGAGTATTTTATATTTTAAGATGCAACAATGTGAAAGGGAAACTATATGTTGTAATTACCTTGAAAAGGAAATGTATCTATTTTATTTTAAGTCCTCATTTGCTAGAAATGAGAGATCCATTTGTAAGGTTGACTATATTGTAATTTAAATATACTTTAAGGAAATACATTATTTGTTTTATTAAAGTATTATTTTGTTACAAAATGAATTATTTATGTTGAAGTTTAAGTTATGTTTTGATCTTGAAATAATGTTGATTGTATACATGGTATTTTGAAAATGAAAGTTTAAATTTGCATGTGACATCTAAAAATAAAAGATCAGATGATTTCCTTATGCATATTTCTAAGGATAAATTTAAATAATATCACATCTAGATAGTTGTTGTTTAAATTTATTGCATTTTGTCATTTATTTGTTGTAGAAATTAAAATCTAGTGATAAATAGTCTAGTTAATTTAAATAATATCATATTTCTACAGTTGTTTAATTTTATTGAATTCTGTAAATCATTTATTTGCAGAAAATAAATCTAAAGTCAAGTAGGCTATCTCTGGTTTATGGTATTTAAAATAAAATATATATACATGGATTTAAATCAAAATATTTTAAATCAATCTGTTTAAAAAGTTTCAAAAAAAAATATTTAGCATATATATATATATATATATATTATGTTATATTTCTTTTTCTTTTTTTAGAAAAGGGAAATGATTTTTATTTTTAAAATAAACCTTGGGTTTCAGGGAGCTCGACCCCCCCCCAACCCCCCACACAGTGGGCGGCGACCCCCTGCGGTGGCCGCAGATGCCACTGTGGGCCACAACCCACAGTTGGGGAGGCTTCGACCTCCCTCCGTGGGCGGCACCCCACAACGGCGGCGCTGTCGGGCTGTGGGCCGCGACCCACAGCGGCAGCCAAGGCTGCCTCTATGGGCCACGACCCGCAAGTTTGGCAGTGGTCGTCCCTGCGGGAAGCCCCCCTTTCCCCGCTCCATGGAAGCTCTACCCTGCTCCTCCACTCCTCCATGGTCGCGCCTCCTTGAAAACCCCGCCATAAATTTGATTAACCTGCACGAAAATGATAAACCCTAACCCGGTTCGGGTTAGGGTATATTTGAAATAGAATAAAAAAATAAAGGGGCTAAGTTATAATAAAAACTAGGTTATCATGATTTTATATTACTTCTTTTATTAGGGTTCATGGGTATTTAATATTAATGTTTGTTTAAGGAATATATATATATATATATATATATATATATATATATATATATATATATAGTTAAGAATGTAAATGTATAGGACAATTTGTGGAATAATTATTTTATTAGGTGTTTATATTTTATGTATGTTTTTTTTTATAAACATATGGATATATTTAAATATGTTGTTTAATTGATATATGAATTTTTCTACAACATTATCATATTTGGGTAAATATATTTGAGAAGTTTAATTGATTGAACTTAAAGCAAGAGGTAATGTGTATATAGAATACGAAATATTTAATAGTTGATGTTTGGAAGAAGTAATATATAACAACTTGATTTAAATTATATAATTACATTTTAGAGATCTAAATGGGTTGTAAAATTAAATAGAATAATTTAATATAGTTAGTTAAATTATATATTTAAGAGGATATTGTAGTGGCGTAATATATTTTCTCTAAAATAAAATTAATGGACTAAGTATTGCGAACCTTGTTAACCCAAGTGGATACTTTTATCAGATAATTTAATTATCATAATGATGTTTGACACTTTAATTGTATCTGCTCAATTAGATAATATTAAATTCAACGAAATAGTATTAGTGTTGAATTAATAGAAGCCATATTTAGTTAGGAAACTTGATATTTATTAAATAAATGGTATTGAACCAAGTAATTATATTAATGTCTATTTAGTAGCAATTGAGCTAATTAAGCCCTAATAAGCACAACTGAAATGAAAAGGACTTATGAGTGAATTTAATGTTACCCTTTTAAAAATTATTCGTTCCACTTGATAATAGGAGCTATCGTATTTGTTATGTTAGTAATTTTCTTAATCCTATCGTCCAGGGGTTTTATCGAGACCTAAGGCTTCTTGTTAAACTTTATTACATCGCTCACTTTAGTAACTCATTTTAATATCAATTAAGAATTCGTTTGGAACAACTTGATTAGTTGTCACAACTATCTAAGCAATGGTTGCATGTAATTTAGTATAATAAAAAAATTTGTTGTTTGTGTTTTTGCCCAAAAGTTTGGGCATGACACTTCTCAGTGAGGTACTGAGGAATTTGAAGAAGATTAAGCAAGACAAGAAACATGTATTCAAATTTGATTCCTTGATTATATGCTTAGCACTATATTTCCTAAATAAAATCCTCAGTATTGGAAAGATTCAATGGGGTTATGATAAACCGGTGGTCGTTCAAATCAAGGAAGGATTGCAGGGTTTAGGTGATACTATTGCATAGAAATCTGCTTTATGGGGCTATATTAAATCATTTCAAGTAACAATGCAAAGTAGGAAAAGGATCCCTAAGGAGATTGTTGAGAAGTATGAGAAAACCATCTTTTTTATGGTTGACAAGGACCAATGTCACATGGAGGAAGTTGATATGAGAAATATCTAGATCATACCCATGGGGTATGAGGTGGAAGCTACCACACTTGATGCATATGCTCAACATCTTTTGAGTCATCTAGTGGATGATAAGAAGGAAAGGTTCAGTACCTATAAAGAAAAAGATCTTGATCTGCACAAGAAGTTTATCAGACCTGCCAAGAAGAGAAAAGTAAGAAAGGAGGTTGAGGAGTTAGAAAAACAAATGGGTATATCCAAGGAGGTTGTACAAAGGGAAAAATAACAAAATATAATAAAGGAAGTGGACATTGGCCAAGCCCAATAATTCTAAACCTATTTCCACTCCTCTAAAGAAGAAGCAAGCCAAGCCAAGATAGTCACAGTCTACACTTATCTTTAGTGTGCAGATGCCCATTCCTCCATCCAAATCATAACATCAACTAGTGGGGCAGAGAAGAGGAAAAAGGAGAAACCTCAAAGAGTGTATGTTTTTGCCACTACCGAGGACATACAGATAGAATCTGATGAAGCAGTGAAAGAGGTGAAGAAGATAACCACCTATGCTAAAGTGGTGAAGAAACCTCAGCCCGATGGTACTCAGTAATCCAAGAAGCCTAGAATAGAATCTAATTCATCTAGAAACGCTAGAGCTAGGAAGAGACATAAATCAGAATAGGATGCAGCTCTTAAATTTGGTAAAATTGAAGGTACATTTGAAGTTGTGCCCCCACTAACCTTGAAAGAGTTAATTGATAAAATTATTAAGCATGGTGAGAAAGATGAGACTGTAGAGGCAAGTGAAAAAGGAAAGGAGAAAGATCATGCTCTAGTAACAGTGGCAAGAGACATTGTACCTGCAAAAGGGAAACAAGTTGATATTCATTTGGATGATTTTGATCAAGGGTCGATTGACCTGAGCTCTTTGTCTCCTATTCAAGCACTAAAATTGGCAACTCTCGCGCAAGCCAAAGCCAGTGAGGACTTTCTCAAGTCTCATTTCGTTGACAAGGAGTTGATATCATTGGCAGGAGACATGTTGGAGAAAATCATACCATCTTTCCAACCATATACATCTTATCCCTCTGGTAAGCTCAAGGGTTTGCTAAATATTGTTGGTTCTCATTTTGAATCAATTTAATGCCATGAGATTGAAACAATTTTTGAAGATTATAGAGTTAGTTTGGTTACTATGCTAAAAAGTATTCAGGATGCACTTGACGAAGGTGGTAACATATACAAGTCATGTCTGATTTTGCCCAAGTTCACTATAAACATTGACAAGAAAATAAGGGAATTTGAAGGCCATCTAGAAAGAATATCATAGTCATACGATCCATAATCTGCTCCAACTAGCAATTTTGAACCTCAAGTTTTGAATATATTAAATAAGATCAAGAGTTTAAATCAAGAAAAGGAAAATTTTTGGGGTAGAGTATCAGAAGTGAGGAGTCTTATTACTACCTGGATAGATTCATTGATGAGTAGCATGAATTATGCTAAGGATGCTCCGAATAAGTCTTGTAATACCCTAAAAATGGTCATCTAAACCATGAGCCCCTAATCTTGAAAACATCACCAAGGTCCTAACCAAAGGCAATTAAATCAATCTTGAGCACACAATTAATTTCTCAAATCATCAATGTCACATGGCAAATTAATCAAACAATATTAATTAAATATTTATTTAATTAATTGATCATTCCAAGTAAATCATTTCTAAACAATTATCCTATTTATTTTATTGAATATCCTAGCACATTTAATTAAATAAATCAATTTGCCATCAAATCTTCAAGAAAGGAATTAATTGACAAAAAAGAATTAAAAATTGAGAAAGGAAATCAATTGGAGATAATCTTGAAGAACAAATTAAGAATTGATAAATAATCTCAAAGAAAGCAATTAAAATAATTAAATATTAAAATTGAATGAAATAGAGAATAAATCAGTTTTTTTTTCATTTTATCATAATTTTAGTTCAATTTCCTTTAAAACTGAGAAAAGCATCAAATCACACCAATTCACCTAGATTGTGCTTCCTCTTGGAAAATCTTGACCACTCATCATCATTTGATCTCAGTCATTGGTTTCTTTCAGAATTTTCTATAAATCCAGGCTCTCATCTCTCATTCAAATATCCTAGAGAATATATTGTTATTATGTTGTTTTTGCTCTAGGTTCATTGAGATATTGCATATTAGTTATTTCATATTGTTTAAATCATTTAGCTTAAATATTCATATATTGCTTAAAACATGTTAGATTAATCTTGCATATCTAGCTTACATCTTTCATCCATTTAGCTCATATTCATGCTCATATAGGTTTAAAAATCCTTTGTTTAGGTGTTGTCTAGTTACTGGATAGCTTAGCAATCTCAGAGCAATCTAAACTCGCATCTACTAGAAGGCAATAGGTCGCTTTGTAATGGTTTATTATTTATTGATTATTGATTTACTAACTAGGCATCTAATGACTTAATTGAAGTGTTGTGTATTCTAGATACAGATACAAGTCCACTTTTCACACACACATTTTTGGCGCCCACCGTGGGGCGCGGAAATCAATACTTTGGCTTCAAAATCATTTTTTATCTTGCAAGTTCAATCCGTACAATCTTTGTGAAATATCATACGAGTGGTATTACTGTATCATACGACATTCTTTCGAAGCCTCTATTTTATCGTACAAACCAGTAAATGGACTTGTACAAAATTCTATTCTGAATATCTGGTTTTGTCTTCCATCATTTCATGCTCAATTCTAACTCGTATGATAAAAGGCTTTTGTCATTTTACTCTATGATAATTTTTGTGCGATGCTATATTTTGTTGGGTTGAAACAAGTTTCATTCTTTAGGTTTTCTATCCAAATTTGATTACACTGATGCTAACCCTGAATTGTCTTCTGTCTACCTGATATTTTCACAGCCTAACCAGTTTCTTGCAGAACACTTGTCAAAGAATTTACCAATCAAACATACGCCTATCAAAAAAAAAAAATAACATGACTACTGATGCGTTGTTTTTGCAGGTTGCCTAAAGAGAATCAACCAAACATCATGTATTCCTTAGATTCATTTTTAGGCACCTAACTTGCTATCTGGTTAAAGAACAAATCTGTATTTTGTGTTTTAAGAGAATTTTGAGAGTTAAGAGAGTATTCTCTTGTCTGTATAGACAATTACAAATCCTGACCCTTGAAGCATTTTCTTTAAGTTTGAGATTTGTATATCTTTAGCAAGCCTGCCCTCCCGAGGAGCTAATAACACTATAGCCATTACGATCGGTTAGAGGGGAACGACCCAAGTGGGAATGACTAAACGCCAAGTACTCCAACCCACTATAAAACAAACTTGATTTGATGAAAATCAAGTCAATGACAGTGCTCGAGAATAGCTCTCCTTTGTACCTTCAGGTATATTAAACCTTAGTTTTCAAGGCTAGGAGACCTCTTAATTGAGTTTATACCTTGATGTACCAAACGAACCCCTTACTAGTTCCAATTCAAATTAGAATCTACCTAGTTTGCCTCCAAAAGGTTGATAATCTTTGTGCAAGAGAGATAGTAACTCTCCCAAGACACTTGCCATATCGTGCCCCCATTAACATTTGGAGTTGGTTAATAGGATGTTGAGAATCCATTGCATGAGACTCAGCGACTGTATTCTGATTAGCTATTGGGTGTGTACCTAAGTCAGCAAGCAAAGGTTTTCTTCTCTAAGCTAGCTTCCATAGGGTTTGCATGATGAGATTGGAGTTATTATTCGTTTTACATGTTTTCTGTGTTTTCATCCCTGAAACTAAAACTGGAATACCAAAAATAGAGAAAACAATACCAAGTAACTCAGTGATAAACTGTCAGTGTCAAAAACTAGTCCCTATCGGTCATTGAAAATCGGTCCTATATCAAAAACTGGTCATACTTACTCATCGAAAACTCAACATTTAATCTTTGTCCAGACACAGTCGTACGAGCCTTATGTTTTATAGTTCTGCTTCATATTCTGTGTCGTATGATATTCCATCAGTCCTAACAGTCTGTCGTTTGAGCCTAATTTTTGTGTCGTACGACACCAGATTATTTGTTGTCCTATTTAGGGAACTAACATTTTATTCTGCATTCTTTATCGTATGATAAATCATTGCATTTATCAGTTTGTTGTTTCAGACATACCCATCTATTATACGGTATTAGGCAGCAACTCATACGAAACACTATTGTCATTTTCCTGAAGCTATTACACTGTCATCCGGTCCTGGAAAACTTGTCGTACGAATCTCTGATTTTGTCAGTCTAGAAGAGTCAAACTTGCCTAAAACAGTCTACAGTGAACCGAAAACTGGTTATCATCCTCCCGAGCATAAATAACCTTGATAGTGTACCCGTGTCATTGCGTTGCACGATTTTGTCGATCATCTCTCAACTAGTTCAAACAACATCTTATCAAACCTAAGATAACTTAGATAATGTCTTACACAAGATAGATCATTCCTGAAACTAGACCAAACCTTAGTTACTTCACTCAATCACTACATTAAACGAACAACTAGCTTCAATTTGATCTTGAATTCTACAACACATCTAACTCTCGGTCCCATCGGTTGTAAATGCATATTTAAACTAGAAGCTCTTCTAAAAATTCTGACAAAAGTAAGAAGCCCATGGCTGCCTTAGCTCAACAAATTCAAGATCTCGGAAGAGAAATATATGACATTCAAGCTCAACAAAAATATTCAATGAAACCTCTTGAGATAAAAATTCATGATATTAAAAACACTAGACTTCAATAAATGCTAAAATAATTACATAAGATGGAACAGAAAGTAATTGACAATCAAAAACCAAATCTCAAACAAGCTCACAAGCCACCTTCACCAAGACATAAAGACATTTCCTCCAAATATCCTCTAGATAGATAGTTTACACCTTTAGGTCAATCTATTGAGTTGACTTTGGAAGAGCTTCTTAAGAACAATCTTATCATATTGCCTAAAAAGACCACATGGGGATGTGAAATTTTGAGTAAGTATTGTGCACATCATAGACAAAATGAACATAAGACTTTGCATTGCATAGAATTAAAGCATAAGATTCAAGATCTCATTGATAATGATGTCATTGAAATTGAAGATCCTAATGACTCACCTAAATAAAAAGAAGGAACTATTTCCAAGCATGATCAAAATTATGAACTTGTGTCTAGCAATGGCTTACATTTATCCTCCATTTCTTCCGTAATACCTCCATCTCCTAAGGCTTCTCAACAAAGATCCATACAATATCCCTCAAATAATGAACCTAATGATGAAACTTTTCACGTTGACCCTCAAGGGCTATCTCAAGGGCCATCCCATCCAATGGTTGAAAAAGATCCTATCTCCCTGGAATCCCATGATGATTCCCTTATACCTTTCCATTTCTTCCAAGATGATCCATTCCCATCTCAAGAGCAAAGAATCCTTCCTAAGAAAGATCATGATGCCTCTTCCACCTTTTCAAACAATCCTATTCAAAATGAAGAGTCAAACACCCTTCCTACTCTATCCAATGGTCCTCTTCCACATGAAGATCAAAGTATAACTTCATCTCCTTGTCATAATCCTCCATGTTCACCTCAAGGATCCATCATACCTACAAATCCCTCTCATGATCCTACAAGTCAAAATATTTATAAACGCAAAGGGGTAGACCTTCACAAGCAAGAACCCCTCCATGTTAAAGACAATATTAAGGGTCATGGCCTCAATTACATTCCTCAAGATGGTGGTATCCCTACTAAACCAAAATCCAGGTTCCTCGCCTTCCCTTTCGTCTCTTCCATCCATTTTAGGACCCTATATCCCTCCATCCCTTGTACAGGATCAACAAAGGCGTACATCTTCACGTACCTTCCATCCATCTAAAAGGACACAAAATCTCACTGAGAAAAAGAAAGAAAAATCAAAAGCTATATGGGTTCCTAGGGAACTTGTAGAAGCAATGCGTTCCAAGAAACTGCAAAAGCATGAAAAGTCAAAAAGCATGTGGATCCCTAAGTGTCTCCTTGAAGCACAACAATCTAAAGAAAAATCCAAATCAATAGCCAAGATTGTTGTTTCTCCATCCAAACCTTCCAAATCTATTTCTCCATCACCTCCTTCATCCATTTTTGATCCTTATGTCCTAACATCCCTGGTTGTTCCTCCATCCAAATCTCAAAATATGAGATCTACTTTTCCTCCATCCATCCACCATCCCTCAAGATGTGTGTCAATGGTGATCCCGCAAACGTTTCCATTCACTCATACACCAAAATTTCAATATCTTATCCATTATCCAACACCTCTTTTTTATCCTTCCATACCCCTTATCTGATCCTTTGCATAAGACTTTACCCTGGTTTCATCACCAAATCTGAAAACTATGGAAATCAACATTGGAGATGTTGGACATGTACACTTAGCTGAGTCCTTCTTGGAAAGACATCTTTATGTTGGACCAATGAACTACCTACACAAAACTCCCTGACCCTATGAACAACATGCACCTTAAATGATATATATCTAAGGGTTGGGTTAGTTTTGGTTTTTCTTTTTGCATTACATATCATTTTCTTAAAAGCACTACATTGCATATAGTTTCTTTTTCAAATGCATCACATTCACACAATTTCTGCATTAGCATATAGCAGCATCAATAAAACAAGGCAACTGTCCAAGTTTATCATTTGTTTGCATTCAAGACAAACAAGGGTCATCTCCTTTCTTAGATATTCAGACATAAAATCCTTGAGGTCCTAAGGTCATTCATTTTCAACATTACCCTATGATGACACTTTACTTATGGTTGGTTAGTGATTTCACTATTTGAGACTTGCTAACCCAAAATCTATCAATTGCTATATCTCAAACACATTAAAAAAATCTCTTTTTCATTCTAGATACCTAGTTGATCATATGACTAGTGAAAAATCTAAAATTCTAATTCAGGGCCATTGTAATTGTCACACCCAAGTAGGTTTCATTACTTACAAGTCAAGGCCAGAAAAAAGAAAAAAAAAGTGTTATGCCAAATATTCATCTCAAGGGAAAAGAGCAATGATATATAATTGAAATATCACACATACAAGTGCGACAAAAAGCTTGACTATGAGAACATGCAAGTAACTCCATCAGGGCTATGGATGTCTACTGGCAATGGAGCAATATTCTAGAAATTACAATCTATAACCTTGTTGGAGCTCTAAAAGTTTGCTGGCAACGAGGCTTTATTCGGGATGCTTTTGAAGTTAGGATAATCCATGTAGCTAGTCATATAGGATGCTAAGGATCTTTAGTGAACACAAGAGAAAGAATTAACTCATTTGCACTCACATGGGCAAAAGAAGATCAAAGTTTCAAGAACCAATGGGGAAGTTTTTTGCATCTCCATTTGTAAAGCCTAGTCACTAAGTGTGTTAATTTGGATGTTCCAAGGGACCTTAAGGATCGATTGACTACTTATCTATGAAATGTTTTGTACCTCCAATTCAATTGGTGTATTACAAAGTGCTAAACAAATAAGGTCATCCTTGTTCAAATAGGAAATACATATTCATCATGCATATTGCATTAACATAGGTCATATCAAAAATCATTGTCTCCACATGCATTATGCAGATCATCATGTCATATAGGTCTGCATACTGGGGGCATAGCTGAGAAAATCCTAAAAAAAAAAATCCTAAAATGTCTTGAACAAAATCCTAAAAATCATAAAATGTCCTTAACAAACTCCTAAAAATCATAAAATATTTTGAACAAACTCCTAAAAATCATAAAATGTCCTGAACAAAATCCTAAAAATAAAAATAAAAACTCAAAATAAATAAAAAATAAAAAAAAATCTGAAAAATCAAAGCAAGAAAGCATAGACTATCCATCAAACTAAATCAACCATAAACAACCTCTCAAAGTCTGCAACCAAACTTATCTCATGTCTTGTTAATCAATCTATCAAACTCTATCAAACATCAACATGACTTATACAAGGAAGGGTACACTCGAAACCAAACAGATCGGTCTTATATGGGGTACTTACTCTTTGAATCCAGACATTCCTATCAATGATCAAACAAATTAAAACAATGACATAGATCAGTATGGCTGTTGGATTTTATCCAGGGTACTCTTATCTCTTTTTCTGAAATGCTGCATCTTTTCTTTAGCTTGTACATATCTTTTGGTTGCTTTTGTGACATCGTGGTTCGTTGGAACCCTCATGGCTTGAAACTGATTAATGTCCTAGTCTTAGGTTAATTGATAGAGCACATTACATGTCCTAAGCAGTATCAACCAAGTCAACTTTATGTTAGTGAAACCTGGTCATCCACTCCAAGTCAGTCACCTGTCTCTTGACTACTAAAGAGTTTTATCACTGAGTACACAAGCAAACCAACATTACTGAAAACAATCACTAAACAGTTTGAGCTATGCAAGAAATTTTCTTTGTGTGTTGTCTTTTATATTGATTTTTGATTATTATCCCTGTGAGTAACTCGAGGAAGTCTATCTTGACTAAGAGGAGCAAGGATTGGGGGCATAATATTTTCTTCTTTTCTGCTTGTAGGAATGATTCCAATGATTAGGAAACATCTAATCAGCTGGGTGTCTGTGATGAGAGCCTTCAAATCAAGGTGAAATCGCCACACATACCTCGACTCCGCTTATTTCTATGCTACAGGGAGGTTGGCATCATTTCTATTTCTATTTTGAGGGAATTTCTTTATTGTGCAATCCGAGTCCATGTGTAATCTGTCCAAGGATATGAATGAAGAAAGGGTCATTGCAGACAAGATAATTAATATTGCACATGAAAAGAAAGGAACTCTAATATGCCTGCTATGTTTGTTAACGCTCAGTGATGAAACTTAAGCATTTCAAATCTAATGACTAGGTTTAGGTTGCATCTCGTTTTGCATTTTGTGCATTTGGAGTGATTTTGCATGATAACAATAATCTCTTTATCTTCTGAATGAGGGTTTGAAGTATCATCATTTCTAAGCTAAGTGGTCTCTCTTTTTCATCGTTTCTTTGATTGAGTACTTGTGCATTGAGATGATAGCTGCATACATAAGCATCTTATATAGATCCACACATTTCATTTTATACTTATTTGAATTCATATTATTGCATGAAGAAAAATAAACATTTGCATTACTAATTACTCATTTTTATTCATTTTATTTGCATATGAAAAGAAACAAAAACAAACATCCATATTCATCTGCATTACATACATCCATACTAAACAGATATGCATACATATAGAATAAAGCATATAGACAATCATCTCATAAATCAATTGACACAAGTACAATGAAGTCAAATAAAGATCTCATATATATAAAATGATCAAGTCTTAGGGTACAAAAGGATGTCAACTGACATATACAAACTCCCATGGGAGCAAGAATCATAAGGGCCACAAAAAATGGGTGTGTCTACAAAAAAATCTCAGAGCTACAAAAATATCTAGCTCTTTGCCTCTCCCTCCTCACCAGGTAGTTGAGGCCTGCTGACCCAGATCCTATCTAGGTGCTCGAGCTCCCTTTGATCGAGCCATATACTAAAAATATGATACAACCTATTGTGCTACTGAAACTGCTACATTGTAAGCTGCAACATAATAGGTTGCCCGACTCATCTGATGAAGAACCTCCTGCCACAAGACGTCTTGCTCTACCCTCATCTCTACTAGTTGTCAGTCTCACTCCACCAGCTGAATCTGTGCCACTATCAGCTGTGACTATAAACCTGCTAGGTGTTCTCTCATTTATCACGTTGTATCAACGCCCTAATCCTTCGCAGGATCTCTGCATCCATCTTCGTCTCCATCGCCTCCTCCATCTCCACCTCTAGCTCCCCCTTGCTCCTCTCTCCACTGCCTGACCTATCTTAGAGCTACTCTCTCCTCCTCTCCTCCACCCTCCAGTACCCTCACTCCGCTCAGCCTCACTCCAACTGTCCCTAGGGATCTACCCTGTCCTCTCTGATGCCTACCGCCAGCTGGTACCCTACTGTTGCTAGCACTAGGATCACCACCTTCCCGCCTTAGATCCTCAACTCTCTATCCCTACCTCTATCCATGTCCCTATCCCTGTCCTTGTACGGGGGCATCATCCTCTACCTCCTCTATGTGAGGTGCCTACTCAGTCGAATACATGAATCTCAGGAATGGATGCTGTTGGAACTAGTCCCTATATTGGGGCAATACCCCTGCATCTACAATATCATCTAGGTAATCCCATCTGAGCTCTTGTAACCCAATTAGCTCCTGCATTCTTAAGGCATATGATAGCCTAGGTCCCCATCCCTGCCTCTCCTCATTTGCATAACGTGCATATCCAGTAAACTCCTGTGAGATCCCCTGAGGTCTACCATACTACCTCTTCACTCGAGTAACAATGAACCACTCGACCACTATCTGTGATCTACCTATGAGAGGTCATATCATGAAGAGGTCTCTACAAATAGCTCTCCAATCATCCCAAGGCTCCAAACCCCTATAAGGTTTCCATGTGACAGCTATCAGATCGTCCAGCTACCATCTCTAATAATCGGTCTTTCCCAGATGGGGTTGTGTCACATATCTAGCATACCCTGTGGATCTTTGGCCTCATCAACAATCGGCTTGCATACTGGGAGATGCTCCCAGGCCCATACCTGCAAAATCAAAACTCTGGAAACCATGCTCTTCCCCTCCTGGTAGATGATCTCATGCATCTCATGATACCTGTGTACCAATATGCAAGAACCCCATCCTAATCTCTGGGGTTTCTCCACAAGTCTCTCAAACATCCTACCCCATCCGCATAAAAACCCCTTTTGTCCCCTATCTGGCATAAGAAAACAACTGATAAAACCTGCCAAGATGGAAGCTAGTGGAAATTCCTCACTGTATCTGGTCATCATCTCCTCCCAACTGATTGCCCATGTCAGAATGTCCGCATCATGAAATACTTGCTTCAGGCCTAGAAGGTTAGGACATTGTGCTAAATCATAATCTACCTTATCCTCAACAAAAAGGATATGGAGAATCCTGTATACATCCTCGGGAGTGATGGTCATCTCTCTAACTGGAAAATGAAATATATTATGCTCTGAATGAAACCTCTCCACTAATGCAGTCAGCATACCATGATTTACATGGATATCAGGCAACTTAAGAAGATGAGTCAATATGCACACATCAATATGTGCTTGATCTATTCTGATAATTGTCGCACTAATGCTATCATAGGTGGATATACACATCTAAATAATACATTGGGCAATCAAACCTATAAAAATCAAACAAAAGATCATCAGGAAACATTCCAAAGTAGCCTATAAAGGAAGCAAAGCATCATGCAACTCCAACTACATTAATTGCAAAATCAAACTTTCAAGTTTACACCTTCAAAAATACTCACTGTTTTCCAAATGACAAAACATCACAGAGGCAACAACTCGTACGAGTTGGGAATTGGCCTTATACGACAAAACAGGCTGATGCGACATAGGACTAGCCCCTAAATGACAAAATGGGCTATTTTGAATGTTGTTGTACGACAGAAGGGTAGGTCTCATACGACAAAACTAGTAGACTTAAACGACAAAACAAAATTGATCAGTTTATCATACGAGATAGGATCCTATCTCGCACGACAAAATGAAAACGGTCGACTTCTACATGCCAAAAATTTGAGAAATTCAACAAAAAAATTCAATTTTGAAATGAATAACAAGATTAAAATAGATCACTTACCATTGGCTCATAGTTCCAAGGTCGATTATATCATCTCTAGCACTTGAATCAATGCACATGAGTGGGAACCATTATTTTTCTTCATGAATTTTCAAGCTTGGAGGGTTAAAATGAATTGAAAATGACACTTTTACCCCATATATAGTCAAAACCCTAATTTTTCAACTTTCTCCGATGGACACGAAAATTGTACCCTTGGCTAATTTGCTTGTCCTAATTACATTTTCAGGATTGAAATCAAAATTCGAGATCATTTTGCTAATCAATTTCCAAAATTTGGACCACTTAGCGCTTTTCATCAATTGCTCATTCTCTTCTTCAATTCACGCTCAATTTCTAATAAATCAATGTTGAATCTCAAATTTTATTCTACAAATCAACTTTGCGCTCAATTTCTCGCTTAATTTTCAAATATTCCTCTGAATCATTTGTTCTCAAATAACTTATAATCGCTAAACAATTGCCTATAATCATGTACCCTCACTATCTTTTAGTTTCTCTCCCAAGTGGGCATACTCATGACCTTATGACCTTGCATCTTCAAATGTCAAGAAAATTTTCAAATCTTCAAGCAGCTAAGCTTCATCAAATCAATCGCTAGGGCATATCAGTTTCATCGCTTCAAATCAAGCTGATATTGTCTTCATTTGAATCAGTCTCTTAATGTTAATCAGTTTCATCGCTTTTCATCAAACTGATTATTCATTTAAACTCAATCAAGGCTTTAAAGAGTTTCTTTGACCACACTCAATCTAAGAAGGTGTTCAGTTTCATCGCTTCAAATCAAGCTGGATAGTTTATCTTCACTCACTGTGTAGTTCAATCAATTTCTAGATAGGTAAGATCCGCTTCTTGATCAATCACGTTTAAGTTCAGTATCTTTGCTCTCTATCGGTCCTAGTTCAATCAAGTTCGGGATCGATATCACTTTAAGCAACTTTGTTCAGTTTCATTGCTTCAAAAAAGGTTGAATACCTCGCTCTTCATCTGGTTCGTGATCAATCAAGTTCAGAACTGCTATCTCCTAGGCATCAACTATTCTTTGAACCAACACGCTGCTCGCACATTAGTTCAAAGAGGGGAAAATGTAATACCCTAAAAATGGTCATCTAAACCATGAGCCCCTAATCTCGACAACATCACCAAGGTCCTAACCAAAGGCAATTAAATAAATCTTGAGCACACAATTAATTTCTAAATTTATCAATGTCACATGGCAAATTAATCAACCAACTTTAATTAAATATTCATTTAATTAATTGATCATTCCAAATAAATCATTTTAAAACAATTATCCTATTTATTTTATTGAATATCCTAGCATATTTAATTAAATAAATCAATTTGCCATCAAATCTTCAAGAAAGGAATTAGTTGACAAAAAAGAATTAAAAATTGAGAAAAGAAATCAATTGGAGATAATCTTGAAAAACAAATAAAAATTTGATAAATAATCTCAAAGAAAGCAATTAAAACAATTAAATATTAAAATTGAATGAAATAGAGAATAAATCAGTTTTTTTCTAATTTTATCTTAATTTTAGTTCAATTTCCTTTAAAACTGAAAAAAACATCCAATCACATCAATTCACCTAGATTATGCTTCCTCTTGGAAAATCTTGACCACTCATCATCATTTGATCTCAGTCGTTGGTTTCTGTCAGAATTTTCTATAAATTCAAGCTCTCGTCTCTCATTCAAAGATCCTAGAGAATATATTGGTATTATGTTGTTTTGCTCTAGGTTCATTGAGATATTTCATATTAGTTATTTCATATTGTTTAAATCATTTAGCTTAAATATTCATATATTGCTTAAATCATGTTAGATTAATCTTGCATATCTAGCTTACATCTTGCATCCATTTAGCTCATACTCTTGCTCATATAGATTTAAAAATCCTTCCTTTAGGTGTTGTCTAGTTACTGGATAGCTTAGCAATCTCAGAGCAATCTAAACTCGCATCTACTAGAAGGCAATAGGTCACTTTGTAATGGTTTATTATTTATTGATTATTGATTTACTAACCATGCATCTAATGACTTAATTGAAGTGTTGTGTATTCTAGATACAGATACAGGTCCACTTTTCACACACACAAGTCTGTTCTGGCAAATAGACAGGGAGAAGAAATTCATGCCTACCTTTTCAGTGGGATAATAAGCATTCTAGAAAGCTTAAAGAAGGAATGGGATAATCATTTACTGTCCCTTAGAACAATTTTTGCAGACATCTTCAAGTTTTTTTTAGCAGTTGTACATATCTTTGTATATTAATTTTGGTGGACTCTTTGGCATTGTTGTCAAAGGGGGAGAGAGAAGAGTGAAAAATGGTGTAAATTCTTAGGGGGCTTTTGTATATTCTTGGTAAGTTTGTACTTTTGGAGTTTTGCAGCTTTAAGTGTATAGTTCATTTTTCACAATGTTGCCATCAATGCCAAAGGGGGAGATTGTTGGCAAGAGACACTATTTTGGTGAAGATTGGTGAAAGATGGTGTCTTAGGCATTGTCATTGATGGAAACGCAGTTTGTAGATCACATTCGGTGTACATAGAATTGGTTTACCAGAAGTCATATTATTCATAAGGCATAAGTCTGGAAGGTGGAACATAGTAATCAATAAAGTATGAGATCATGGTGTACATCTTGATTTTGGTGATGTAACTTTGGTTGCAATGAACAAGGTAGTTGATTCAAGGTTTGAGATGGATTATCTCATGATCCTGATATCTGGTGTTGAATTGTGTGCAAGTTTAGAGCTCCAGTATCTGGTAATTTAGTTAGAACAAAGCTATCTTTGTGTAACGTGTGTTGCAAATTTAATGGGTTGATTTCGGTGATCAGTTTCATGTTTGAAGTGATTGGGCCCACTTATTGGATACCTATTATCTTCTTGTTTTGGTTTGCATTTGGATTTGTGGATGAATTGAGCTGACTTTGTGATACACGTTTCATGTTGTGTGTTATGTGGTTTTTGGAAGTCAGCTTAGTAAATGATTCTTTTTATTGGTTTGGATATATAACATTTATTTGATTGATCATTTTGAGGTATGTTATGAGAGATGGAAGTTTGTGTGAGAAAAAATGTAAGTTTGGTGAATTTAGTTGAAGGTTTTGGTGATCCAGTGTGTGACAGAGCAGGATAACAGAGTAGAGAGACAAAATAATTGTAGAAGATAATATGAGCCTAAATGGAACTGCATTTTGACATAGGTAGATGCTATATCTCAGTTCATTCATTATTGTAATCATTTGTAATAGGCAATGAGCCTTCCTCCAGGTTGTAGCCCTTTTATAATTGAGCAGTGAGCTCTAGGCAATGTGCCTGAATGCAAATGTATTCCCCTTATGTAATATTACCATACTTCTGGCCATAGTATAATATATTGTGGGTAGTCAATCCCACCATGGTTTTTCCCTTTCTAGGTTTCCATGTAAAAATCTTGGTGTTATGGTTGTGTGGTTATTTGCTTTATATTTTTGCACTTTGCTTTCTTTCTTATGTATTCGGTGGTTTGAGAATCAGATAAATAAGTTTGCAAATTATAAAAAATTGACTCACCCCCCCCTCTAGGTGTTCATTGATTCCAACACTTATCTTAAGAACATTGCATCACTTATTAAAGGTATAATCATTTACATTCAAGCATTTCAGCCTTGTCCCCAAAAGGCAAGCTTTTCCAATTCAGTTCAAGTTCAATTTCTATTTTAATTAGGGTTAATTCCAAACTAGGGGTTTGACCTAAGGAAACCCCTATCCACAACCCCCTTTCTTTCCTCTTGTGTGTAGTTACAGGTTTCCATTAGAGAGACCAATTCCCAAGAAATCTCAATAGACAGGCACGGACCCATCACCAAAATTTGGACCTTGATCTTAGGGACCAGGGCACCCAATGCCCTAGTCCTCCTCAATAAACCTTAGATTTGGTAGGAATCTCTCAATCAGTCTCATATTTCATCCCCCCAGTTTGCAGCTCAAACTGGTCTTTAGGACAAGGGTTCCCAACAGCTTGGTCCTACCAATTTAAGATTAGATTTTGGTCACAAGTGCACAAATAAATTCCATTCTTAGATCTGTACTTGTTGTCTCAGTTTTGTTAAGCTATCAGTCTGCTATCTTACTATTTTATTCATGTGTATTCATATTCTTTGCATAAAGTCCTCCCATATTTTTCACATCCCCTTTCATAGGAGCGAAGGAATAGAAACCCTAAAAGTATTCCTTGACTCTCTTTCACAAGAGTTAGTCAAAGAGAATAACTCCTTTAGGTGCTTTTGTATTCCAATGTATAAAAGAAAGTGGAGTTAGGTCCTAATACTAGCTAATTCCATTTTCAAACATTACAAGTAGGATTCATATTAAGATGAGGAATATGATTTTATACCTAAAAGCTAAAAAGAAGTACGAGATTTTGTGCATTGTTCATTGTCTTTTAAGAGAACAAATGCCATATTAATTTAGAATGTGAAACATTCAATTTGAACATCATTTTGCTAAGAAAATACTATGGCTTATAGAGGAAGCCAGAAACAGAGAATAATTTGAACCGGGAAACGTAGCAGAGTTAGAAACAATGACATACTTGACAAAAATTGGACTTGTTTAGTTTGATAGGTAATCAGCTTCAGCAATGAAATCCTTTAACCAAAATAATCAACATAGAGATGTTGACTATTGTAGAATTATAATTACCATAACTACTACAAATTGAAAATTATTTTAATCTGATAAAGAATTTGATACATAATTATGGGGAATAGATTATTCAACATTGTCATCAAATGAAGGGTTTCATACCTATGAACATGAGCGAGCAAGATTCTAGCTCATGTGCGCAAGCATGAAATTAGCAGATAATTCAACCGAGTAATTTAACAAATGAAAGGTTAAGTCCATAAGAATGAATATAAAATATGAGCTTATTTAGACTGGTATATTTTCTTTTGGGTCTAAACACATGAGTAAGCCTAGTAAGCCTTAGAGGAGTTAGTATACAATTAGTATAAGAGACAAAAGTGGTGGCTTGGAATTATTCACTTTTTTTGGTCTAGTCTCGTAGGGTGAAGAAAAGTGACTACATGCATTTGCGTGTTGCAACTTATTAAAACATTTGGCCAAGGTGATGCTAAAAAGTGTATGTGTTAGTCAGTTCATTTGGTCCAAATATGCAACCCAGTCAGAGGTGGATTTTCCTATGGTGTGTGATCAACTATGGTTGTGTAGGGTCAAACACTGGTCTTAAATGACATTATATCCAACATCTATTTATTACTTGTGAAGGTTTGAGACTTTCTAGTTGGAAGTGGCACAGGGGACTAGTAAGTTCATGGTTTGGTGGAAAAACTCCATAATGATACTTTCCTTCTTGACAACTGCAGTACCCCTTCTTGATCAAACTTTTTAGACTCATGTTTGACTTCTATTGACTATTCAGTGGATACATTATTGTTATACTTTATTCAGACTTTATGCAATATTATTACATGCTTTAACTTGATATGTAGTGTATGTTTTCATGCAGTATTTACTTTATATGTGCAATGCATTATTTACATGTTTCGTGTTTGCAAGTGTATGGGATGCCACGGGATGATTTTCCTTCACTCACTCCGATGAGACATGGAACATCATGATTCTCCTTCATTGGTGTGTGTGTCATGTCTGTTTATATATTTGTCTATATCCACATGGCGTTCTTTGATGCAGGACATTGCAGGTACAAGTTGTTGATATTTTTAGTTTGTTAGCATTTTGCATATAGATTGTATTAATGATATGTTGTCATTGATGTCAATTGAACTGCTAATGGTATTCATGTTATTGTTGATATTGTTGTTTTTTATATTGGCTAGCAATCAGTAGGAAGAGCTTTGTGGAAGATGTTGTAAACTGGTATGTTAAGTTTGTGAGTTGAACTGGTAAACCGGTGTAAAGGGTTAAACCTTTCTATGCAATGTAACTGGTAAACCCTGTCAGTTGTTAAAACCTAACTGATCAAGTTTGTTGGTTTATTATCTGATGAGCAGTAATGATGGAGATATGTGTGATCATTGTATGAGGATAAGTTTAGATTGTTTTGGTGCATTTGTTTGTTGTCTAGGGAAGGGGAAAAGTGGATTGCATCTAATGCATAGCATGTGATGAGTTACAAAGTCCGATGAAGCGGTGATCATGGAGTGGTTGAATTTTTCTTGAAGAATGTGAAGAGATTGTTATGATTTCTAATGGTCAAGATTGTACTGACTTGTTTGTAATCTCGATGATGAGAATTAGGTTTCTATTGTGTTACGGACCTAATTGATTTGTATTTAAGGTCGATGAATTTGTTTGTAAAAGTTGTTACCAAGATTGGCAGAAACCTATTGAGTGTGTAGTTGGCTAACCGGTGAATGGATCTACACTTTGAGTAAAGGTAGATTGAAGCTAAAAAGGATTTGATCAAGCAAATGTAGTGCTATTTAGACAGATCAAGAAAACCTGTTGTTTTCTAAGAATTACAGCAAAAGTGAAATCCCTTAATCGGGTAAGCTCTAACAAGCTTGGTTACTTATTAAATCCTCTAACAAGGTGGTCCATTAGCTTGGATTCTTAATTCCTCTAGTGATATTACTCCTAACAAGGTATTGTGCTTTTCATCAAGGCATATTTGTAAATCCCTTAACCGAGTGATTCCTGATAGGAATTGGTTCTTAACAGGACTTATTGTAAAGCTTTAACAGGCTTGGATCCTAATAGGGTGAACTTTAGAAGAGTTCAGATAGCTATCCTTGTGAGTCTCATCTCTTTGGTTTTTCCACGTATAAACATTTGTGTCAAGTGGTGAATTTTTTTGTGGTTATGATCTTATTTTTTGATTTGACTAACTTATGATAAGGCATGATAACCAGAAGCATTAAGAGATGAATATGTTGGGATATAATTAAGCATTGTTGATGTTTACAAGATTGGAGTTGTTTACTTTTAAGTTGTCATAACAATCAAACTGGTTGATGTCAAGTATTCTTATGAATATTGATCTTGACTATGATATGTTTACTTTATGTGATTGAATTTGAGTTTGGGAACTTTGTATCAGTTTTTCAGTATACTGATTCACCCCCCTCTCAGTATTCTACCGGATACTTATTCTTTCATTATACCATCACAAGTACCAGGTAGGTATGGGATATTGACTCCACCTGGTTTCACAGGTCTGAACATGCCTTATTTGTCTGGTGGGAGTGGAGGAGATAGTTGTTAGACCCTAAATTGACCTGCAATTACAGTCATGTGAGTGTTGTTAGTCAGTCCTCTTTTCCATTTGACCAGTATGCGAGTCATAGTGCTTTGGTATTTTTATTTTGTGTGTTGTCGTATGGTCTTCTCACATCTTGCATACTTCCAGTTATTTGGAAAGATTTCAATTGAGTGAAGTGTGTTATTTGGTGTTGGTGTATTTAATTTAATTATATGCCTTGAGTTTATTGATCTAAATTAAATAAATGGAGTTGTTAAATTAAATGGCTAAACTACATGTTATATTGTGAAAATAGTTGTATTAAATTATTTGAAAATGAAATAATTTAAATGCTATGCTATTTGAATTTTAGTGCAAATATTGAGTTAAATTCTTATGGGAAAAGAAAAATAAATAAAAAGCATTTACATTTACCTTTTTCGTTAGCTTTTAGATTTTATTTTTGTTTAAAAAGAATTGTGTCATGGAAAAGGGAAATTAGATATGCTTTACTTTTTAAATATTTTATTCCTATTGGTTGAGGAAACTTTTAACTTAAAAGTTTAGGTTGAAAATATTTTTGCTATATTACCTATGAGATCACAGGAAGATGAGGAGGCATTTTTGAAAACCAAAACTTGGAAACCATTTGAAAGGAGGAATCTGGATTTTGGAATTGATATGCAAGATTGAAGCCCTTCCACAATTTTCCTCCTCGCTTGCTTTGCAAGTTGAGTAGATTTCTTTCTTGTGTTGCAATAAAAATTTGAATGTTTTGAGCTTTTTCCTGTGTGTGTGATTGAAATTTGTTAAATCTTATTGGATATTCTTGTTGAAAGTTTGATTTGGAAATAGAGTAGTTTTCTATTGAATTTGACTAAATCCCAAATCAATGTGTTTTAGTTGAATAGCTTTTCCAATATCTTGTTGGCTGTGTGCTTTCAAGTTCTTGCAAAAAAATTGGTTTTTGATTATTTCTCAGATTGAGTAGCAAGAATTAGATTTTGTTTTCTGTTTATTTACAAGTTTTTATTTGTTTAAGGTGGGGGGTTATGCTGGCAAAATTTTGTCAATTTGCCTCTTTGCATGATGCAAGGATTTTTCCTGTGTGGGAAAAAATAAATAAATGAATCAAATCCCCTCTTATTTCTTAAAATGCTTTTGAATTTTTGCCCAAGATCTTTAGATTTGAGTCTTTATGATTTATTGGTTTGACAGAATTCCTTACTGGAAAATTTGATTGCAAGAATAAAATTTTGTTCACTATATTTTATTACAAGTGAAGTTGTGTTTTTATAACTTTAAAAAAAAACTATATATATATATATATATATATATATATATATATATATATATATATATATATATATATATATATATATATATATATCGAACCCCACGTGGCAGGGTATTCCCACCACTTGGGATGGTAGTTGCTACTACCGTAAGGTAGAAGCACTACTGGTGGTAGTGACTACTACCGTATGGTAGCAGAACTACCAGTGGGTAGTGTATGACAACAGCACTACCGATAAGTAGCCTTAGCCACCACTTTTGTTACATTTTTTCCCTGATCGCGGTTGTATAATGAATAGTGTTCGCTATTTAATAATAGCGTGTGATTAATTTATGTTTTCATTTTAAATATTTTTTTATTAATATATGTATATATATATATGTATGACAGCAGCACTACTGGTAGGTAGCCTTAGCCACCACTTTTGTTACATTTTTTCCCTGATCGCGATTGTATAATGAATAGTGTTCGCTATTTAATAATAGCGTGTGATTAATTTATGTTTTCATTTTTAATATTTTTTTATTAATATATATATATATATATATATATATATATATATATATATATATGTATGACAGCAGCACTACCGGTAGGTAGCCTTAGCCACCACTTTTGTTACATTTTTTCCCTGATCGCAGTTGTATAATGAATAGTGTTCGCTATTTAATAATAGCGTGTGATTAATTTATGTTTTCATTTTTAATATTTTTTTATTCATATATATATATATATATATATATACTTGTCTAATCAAGGCATCAATTTTACATGATTAAATTGGTAAATTAAATTTATCCTAGAAATATATTAAATATTTTAATATAATTCATCTGTTATTTATATATATATATATATATATATATATATTTAATATGCATTTTTATTATTTTATTTGGATTATTATATTGGAATAAAATTGAATGACGTCTCAGGATGATGTATTATAAATGTGGGGTGTTTTATTAAATTTTAATTGATGAATTTGCAAGTGTTTATGATGTTGTTATTCTCAAAGGTTGTCTGAGTTCGGTCTTAGTGAATTTAGCATTTTTTGCAAGGGATTTATTTTGTTGCAATTTCTTGTCTATTTTCAGTCGCCCTATTGTGGTGTATTCTGTACCTCTTGATATGGTGATGTATTTATGACCTCGTTTATTTAACTATATTATGCTTATTCCTTATGATTAACCAAGGGTTAGTAAGTATTTGTTTTGGTCACCTGTATGGTTGTAGTGGAGTTATGGTTGTCTATTTCACCATAGGGTCCTCTTAGAGTGACCATGTTTGTTTAGTGTCCTATGAGAGAGTGGCTTTCGAGTGGGGGTCATGCCCGAAGTTGTTGGCAAGATAAACCCTTGAAATTTAGATAATAAGTGATAACCTAATAATTGATTAGGGGGTGGGTATTTTATAACATTAATTAAGATATTGTACCCCACGCATGGTTGATTGCTCGTATAGGCTCAAGATGTAGTGGGAAGGCTTGGAATGGCAAACCGACCACCTTGTCTTCATGAAGGGTTGGTATGGTTTGCATGAGACTTAGATGGAATTGGGGGTTCGAGAAAGGTTACCAGGATAACCCAGGATGAGGGTCGGGACCTATGGAGGCCTACCTAGGGTAACCATCTTAAGCTATGTGATGACACTCTCTCTTTAGGGTTAGTAGTGTATTGTGATGTTGAGTTCACCTGGAGTATCGTGGAGTCATATTGTACTATCGTCCATGTCATGTGTATGCTTTCTAGAGGGTCTTCTACTATCTCCTAGCATGGTGGGGTGATTCCATTTTTGGTATCACATGGTTGGGTGGTAGTGCCACTTCCCATCAGATTTTCTTATTTGTGCCTTCATGTGAGGATTGTCTTCGTAGGTGTTCTTGTGGTTCATGATTTGTGCATCATCTCATGTTGGAGATTATTGCCCCTTTGAGACCTATGTGGTCATTTTTATCTATGGATTTATGTAACCTTATAATTGGTAATGATGTAAGTTTTACATGTATTATTGGGAGCCATGTATTTGATGAACAATGTAAGTGTTGGATGTTATTTTATCAGTTATCCTTATGATTTGTGCAAATGCTTTATTGAAAGGGAAAATTATATTGTAATACTTTCAATCTTTAAATGGTGTAATATCTTATATATTTATGGTTGATTATGTTCAATGAGTAAATTATGGTTAATTGGACTAATCTTAATTATGGAATTTAACCTTTCATTTAATTCTTTGTTGGTTACCCTTTAGGAATTCTTGTGTTAGTCTTCTACTTTTGTTATTTTAATGTAGTAATTAAAGCACATAATGTGATTTATACTTTTTTTTTTTTAATTATTTCACCCTTAGTTGCTTAGTTGTGTGGTTTTTCTTTGGGGTTCCCGATGAGGCATTACATTTGGTATCAGAGCCCATGTTTCAGCACTGGGTACTCTGGTTTTGCAATGAACCCATTTAGCTTGACCTTTTGATTAGGTCTTAGTGTTTGTGTTTCCCTTGTTAGTATCTTTGCTATAGATCTAAACCTTTTTCTCTTGTGCAGCGTTAGGTCATGGTTAGGAAAGCCAAGGGAAGTGGCCATGTTGGTGGCCGCAATAGAGACAGAGGTGGGGGACATGGTCGAGGTTCCGACCACCATAGTCCTTCACTACCACCGACTCATGTGAGTGTGGACCAGGATCAATCTGTTCATCAGGATGAGCAACATGTAGGAGAGCAGGTTCCCAAAAGGGAAGAGTTGAGGCAAATGTTTTAGGAGGTGCTAGCCAGACTAGGCCCCAAACCTGAGGCTGATCAGCCCATCCATGCTCAGGTAGGAGAGTCGCATCAATAGATTCTAGAGGAGAGAGAGAGAGAGAGGTCTCCCAGAAGGAGAGAGGTCCCTATAGACCAGGACTCGACTGCCATGGGGCACATGAGGGAATTGATGAGGTCCCATCCTCCTTACTTTGACGGTAAGGGTACTGGTCTCGAGGCAGAGACCTAGTTGATTAGTCTATATTGGTGTTTTTCCATGCATCCATATGGTAGAAACACCAAGGCAAGATGCGCCATCAGGTGTCTTCAGAGTTTTTCCTCTATCTAGTGGCAGTTAGAGGAGGAGAGGATCAGTGTGAGCATTAGCACTGTGTCTTGGGAGATTTTTTTGGAGAGATTCAGGGCATGATTTCTCTCACCTCAGTGGAGACAGTCACGAGCAGATGAGTTATATGTTTTGCGCCAATTTGGCATGTCTATAGATTAGTTTGAGCATAGGTTTTATGAGCTCAAACAGTACATTGGTATTAGCAATGATGAGGCAATTCTAGTTCAACACTTCTTGAGGGGTCTAAACAACCACATCAGTGGAGGAGTGAGAGCATTTGAGCCTACTTCAGTAGAGGTAGTCATGGCGAAAGCCTGGTTGGTGGAGCGGAATCTTAGTCGTGCTCATGGCAGTCAGTCTCGAGTGCAAATCAGGAGTGTGCCTTTTAGTGGGTCCAAAGTTAGAGGGAATCAGTCCCAGACTACTGCATCTTTTAGGGGTTCTCAAGCACCTGCTAAGGGTGGGCAGCAGCAGCAAAGTTTTTAGCTGAGGTCAAAATAGTTTCAGGGCCAGTAGGGTGGCAACTCTTAGCCTAAGAAGAACAAGAACTGGCAGAGGAGTGGGCAGAGTTTCCCAGCATAGTCCTCTCTCGGTGCATCTTAAGCCCCTAGTAGGGGAAGCTTCCAGCAATCCAGTGGGTCATCTGGAGGCAAAGGACTTGGTAGGGGAGTTTGCTTCTCCTGTGGTTAGTTTAGCCACAAGCCACTCAGTTCCCTCAACGTTCTCACTAGACAAGTAGTCAGAGGCTAGCAACATCAGAGCTGACAATGGGGGATACAGGTAGATCCCATAGAGTATTTGCAGTGGTTGATGACCACCAGGCTGAGCACTGGGGTACAATGATCAAGACTGTAGGTGTGTTGTGTGGTATTCCTATCTCTGTACTTTTTGATTCTAGTGCTTCTGATTCTTTCATTTCCTCATCCATTGTGGAGTAGTGTGGGCTCGTGTCTGCTAAGAAGGCAAATAGGTGGCAAGTAGAGTTGGCTACCGATGTGCGTGTGTTTGTAGATACCTTCATTCCCAGCTGTGAGTTGGCCCTAGGACCCTTTGTTACTTTAGTTGACCTTCGAGTCATTCCTTTGGGGTCTTATGGAGTTGTGTTGGGGATGGATTGGCTATCATCTCACAACGCTCATGTGGACTTTCGTCAGAAGATAGTGGAGTGTTTAGATGATCATGGTAGGAAAATGGGGATTGTCAGAGTTCAGAGATCGATATCCTTACGAATGATTTCCACTATGCAACTTAAGTGGTGTATGCATCGAGGGTGTCATCTTTTTGCAGTTGCTCTTGAGGATTTGGATGAGGAAGAGAGTTGAGAAATCACTCTTGATGGTCACCCTATTCTTCGAGAGTATGTTGATGTGCTTCCTTTGGATATTCCCGGTATGCCTTCGAAGCGAGACATAGACTTTTGCATTGACTTGGTTCCTAGTACAGAACCTATTTGCATTGACTTGGTTCCTAGTACAGAACCTATTTCAAGAGCTCGATATTAGATGACTACTTAGGAGTTGAGTGAGTTGAGGTTGCATATGGAGGAATTGTTGGCCAAGGGGTTCATTCATCCTAGTGTTCCTCCTTGGGGTGCGCCTATTATCTTCGTTAAGAAGAAGGATGGTTCTCTTTGGTTATGCATTGATTACCAGCAGCTGAATAACGCAACCATGTTTATTTAGTGTCCTCTTTATTACCAACAGCTGAATAAGGTAACCATGTTTATTTAGAGTTACCATGTTTATTTAGTGTCCTATGAGAGAGTGGCTTTTGAGTGGGGGCCGCACCCAAAGTGGTTGGCAGGATAACCCCTCGAAAGTCAGATAATAAGTGATAACCTAATAATTGATTAGGGTGTGGGTAGTTTATAACATTAATTAAGATATTGTACCCCGTACATGGTTGAATGCTCGCATAGGCTCAAGATGTAGTGGGAAGGCCTGGAATGGCAAACCAACCACCTTGTCTTCATGAAGGGTTGGTAGGGATTGCATGAGACTTAGATGGAATCTGGGGTTCAGGAAAGGTTACCAGGATAACCCAGGATGGAGGCTAGGACTTATGGATGCCTACCTAGGGTAACCATCATAAGCTATGCAATGACAGTGTCTCTTTAGGGTCACCAGTGTATTGTGATGTCAAGTTCACCTAGAGTATCCTGGAGTCGTATTGTACTATTGTCCATGTCATGCTTATGCTTTCTTGAGGGTCTTCTGCTATCTCCTAGTACGGTCGGGTGATTCCGTTTTGGAATCACATGGTTGGGTGGTAGTGCCACTTCCCATCATATTTTCTTGTTTGTGGCTTCATGCGAGGATTGGATTCGTAGGTGTTCCTGTGGTTCATGATTTTTGCATCATCTCATGTTGGAGATTATTGCCCTTTTGAGACCTATGTGGTCATTTGTATCTATGGATTTATGTAACCTTGTAATTGGTAATCATGTAAGTTTTACATGTATTATTGGGAGCCATGTATTTGATGAACAATGTAATCTTAAGTTTTGGATGTTATTTTATCAGTTATCCCTATGCTTTGTGCAAATTCTTTATTGAAGGGAAAATTATATTGTAATACTTTCAATCTTTAAATGGTGTAATTTGTTATACGTTTATGGTTTATTATGTTCAATGAGTAAATGATGGTTAATTGGATCAATCTTAATTATGGAATTTAACCTTTCATTTAATTCTTCGTTGGTCACCCTTTAGGAATTCTTGTGTTAGTCTTCCGCTTGTGTTATAATGTAGTAATTAAAGAAGATAATGTGATTTATACTCTTAAAAAAAAAATTATTTCACCCTTAGTTGCTTAGTTGTGTGGTTTTCCTTTTGGGTTCATGTCGGGGCATTACAACAGCATTGTAAAGATAATCTAAAGGTTTGAGATGAATCTAAGAAGCTATGAACACTAAATCTCTCTAGAAATATTGTTAAGTGTTTCAGTTAGATTTCTTATTATGTGATTCTCATGCAAATCAATCTTGAATTAGTGTAATTTATACTTTCTAGATAATTTCATTTCTTTTATTTTAAAAAAAAAATGCTAGCTAAATTCTTTAGTGTTAATTTTTAGATTCAATGTTGGAATTCATATATTAATCAAATATATCATAATTAGTTATAGGGTATTTAGAGTTGTATGATAGATTATTTCTATTGATACACAATAAAAGTTCTCAAATGGTATGGTGATTTTGGAGTTGCCTATATTTGCTACTCTTGTGAAGACTAGACCACTTCTTGCTTGAAAAGTGTACAAGGGATAACTAGTCTATGTTGGAGGAGAAGCACTTGGGTGATGCTCTCCCTCTTGCCATTGAAATACCAAAGAGTTGGATTTTCATAAACAAAAATTTATGTTTCCACTTGATATTGTACTTGCAATAATTTATTGTACCTCACATCTCTATAAAACATTGATTATAATTGAATTTAAGTATTGTAAAGTTGTATTACTCAAAATATAAATATGATTTTCATATTTAAAAAGATATATATTCTTTGCTTAAATTTTTTGATAAGTTAAAATGGACATTAACAATACTTGTCCACAAATTCATATGAATCTTATTTTAAGGAACAATGTACATAGCCTTATACTTCTATAGCCTAAGAGAGATATTACGCAAATTATGTGTTCAATTTTCTTTTATGTATTATTTTAAAGGAATAGTTTATTTCATTACACCCTTGAACTAAAACTTCCTATCTATAAGTTAAATTGGGATGGATGTCTTTTATTTGAAATAAATTATCCATCTTGGAAATGTCCTAGTGGGCCACATGACCTAGGAAGCAAGTAGGGTAGAATAATTTGTTTGTTGAGATAGAAAAGGAAGTTACTAACTTATAACTCAAATATATTTCATGTTGCTAGAGGTATCCCTGGGGTGACAGAGACCAATTTTATTGGTTGAGAAGGCTTTGAAACCACATAATTTCCTTGTTCCATGTTATCACCTAGAAATGCACCCTTGCTAAGTTACAAAACTTATCCTTTTGGTAAAATATGGAAACACTCCTAAGGTCATGGGTACCCTTGAAATAGGATTGATTCTCAAGATAAGACCAACTCCTAGTTGTTTTATTACTTAAAACCACTAAACTCATGAGGAAAAGGGATAAAGATAACTCAAAAAGACTAAAAACTGGAAATGAAAAAAGAAGTGATTCACCAAACTGAAATAAGATAATGAAAATTTAGAAATTCAACACTTGGCTTCAACTGATAAAAATTAAATATGTACAGTTCATTATTGTGTGTTCTTGCATAAATATTTCACTAAAAGACCTGAACACATAAACCAGCTTAAGGGAAGGTTAACTTCACAACAAGCAAGCAAAATGCACCCTTTGGGCACAATTAGTGACCCACTCAAACACACTATTTGGAGAAAGGTATAACTTATGAGACAAAAACCAGAAGGGGACTATAGAATTTCCACAAACAACTTCATCAAATCATTTCACATACACTAATTACCAGCCACAACCAAGGTATAATCTATATTCAATATCTCTAGAGTTACAAAAAAATGACCAAATTGCAAAAGGATTGTCAAAAGTCACTAATACGTGAAGTGCATAATCTGAACTGAGTACAATGGAGTCAAAAAATGACTATATGAAATATCTCCCTCCAAAATCCCATGAGAATAGGGCCTCCAACAACGTGAGGTTGGATGCCTCCAAAAAGCCTAAAAAATAGCAACTAAAACTTCTCCACAAGAGCTCCCATGTGTGGAAAAAGTCAAAATTGACCTTGTCAATCATTAAGGCATGCAAAGTCACCTCCTAGATACTCTCTAACTTTCCAACAAAGCAAATAAAATCCCCTATATGCTCTCCTAATGTTGCAAACCTCCTCTAACCCCCCCTAGATGCTTGTAAAAACCATAAATAACAATCAAATACCTTCATTAGTTGCATACTTCATCACCAATTTGTATTGAAAGATAATAAAATGACTTAAAAGATTTATAATTGTTGGCATTATGTTGTCATTGATGTCAACCGGATTGTGTTGTCATTAATGTCAACTAGTATAGCATGTCACCCGTAAGTATGGAATGTTGACTGATGAGTAAGTATTGGAGACCAATATGGTATGTCAATCGGTAAGTAATGTGTTGGCAGTATGTTGTTGCCAACTAGTAAGCATGTAACTAGTAAGAAAGCGTGGTTGGACTAATAAAGAATGTGCAGGCAACTAGTATGCAAGATTGTTTGATTTTATACAACAGGACTCCCACCGGATGAAGTTGTTGTCATGGGATGAAGAGAAGAATGACAGAAAGTGTGTTGCCCCAAGTTAGCAAGGAGGACATATGGGAAGGTTATCGGGTCATATGTCTAGTTGATGATGTATCTGCTCAATTCTAGAAAATTCATATGAGTGCAATACAGGAAGCAGAGAAAGGAATGTAATGTCAACCGAATCCCACTAGTTGTTGGTCGGTAGATGAAAAGGATCCACTCCAACTGGGTGTTGGCAGGTTGAGTGTAACTGTCTATCTACTCCCACTAGTTGGTGGCAATATCATAACCCTCTAGGATAAGTCAATCAAGAAATATAAGGTAGGTGGTTGAAGGTCTATACCAGATGACCTAAGTGAAACATAAAGATGCCTCAGGTGTATGAAATCAGAGGTATGCACTAGATCAACAAGTGAAGGCATGATGAACTACCGGGATAGAAGAGGAAGAGTAAGTTGTGATGAGTTTGTCACTTTGACAAACCGGTTGAGGTGAGATCTGAGATAATGAAGGAGAAGGAAAATTTTAGCACTTGTAGACATTGATCTACTCTGAGATGTTGATGTCAATCGGAATGCAGATGTAGGTTGATGCATGACAGTTGGAGATTGATGGCATGGTGTCATCAAGAATGTTATCGGTATGCAGATAAACGTATTATCAACTGGTAATTATTTCAACTAGCAAGTGAGAAAAGAGACAATGAAAAAAGCTCTCATTGAATGGGATGGACATGGTGACCTACTCTGGATACATGTTGTAAATTGGCAAGTTTGGTGACCAATTTGATGTGATCCTAGCAATAGAATAGGAGACTGCATGGTTCAAAGGTTGACTAGTTATTGCATGATCGATAGGGAAAGAAGACTGGTAGTATAAAGGGAATACTAGTTGTGTGTTGTGGTCAGTGACTAAGCCCAAAATAACACAATGAGATGAGGTGGATGCCAACAAAGAAGACATGTGGCTTCCAAGTGGCAAAACAGAAAACCTAACATGCAGACATTGGTGAACGAGGTAGTTGGTGATTGGGTGAGTATTAAATATCGACTATGAAAATCATGGGTTGGTTGCATAGGTGTGTGGCTTAAGGCTGAACAAAGGATAGAGATCTGATTCCTTGACGTCAATGATCAATGTAGGGTGCCCAAGTGCAGATCTGACTATAGAAGGAAATAACTAGATCATTCATTGTGATTCAAAAAGTCAAGGTCGGTGAGTAGGGTTAGTTTGCTAAATATAGAAAACGTGTATTGGAAGCAACAAAATTGGCCATGATGGTTTCTCTATTGCAAGTTGTCAATCCCCCAAGCAAGATCAGATATGATTTGACATGGTTCATGGTTGGTGAAGAAACCCTAGCGCGCCAAAGTTGAATTGACATTTTTGGTGGTAAAGCACAAATATAAATGTGCAGATCAAAGATCAGAGATGATGATGTTGCAGGCCAGATAGAGGAGAAGAAGAGTGTGTCAATGGTTCAGTCCAAGTGTAATCTATAGAAGATCATAGTGACTGAGTGTTGGAGAGGCATAACTAATAACATGGTTTAAGAAAGGTTTAGAGTAATTGGCAAGCTACTAAAGTGTGTGATAGTCAAGTGATCTGGTAGTGTTAGAACCAGTAAGAAGGCAACAGAGTGTGAAGTAGTGCAGAGCGAGAATCAAGGGAGGTCAGACAAGGCAGAGGCTGAGTAGCAGAAGATTCAAAGAGGGTGAGAAGAGTACCAATAGTGACTAGAAGCAGTGGGGTTAGAGAAAAGTGAACTGACAAAGAAGAGGCAGAGCGACAGGAAGAGGATTCAACCGGTAAAGAAGAGAAGGAGTGAAACCAGCTGAGAGATTAATTGCAGGGGTTACAAAACTCATTTGTAACCAGATTATAACTATTGTATTAAGATTTATCATATTGTATTTCACTGAGTTGGTGCTCGATGCAGGGGTCGGTGCTCCTTGGGTTGGCACCCTAAATCAACATGGGTTGGTGCTCCTTGGGTTGGTACCCTAAATCAGTAGGGGTTGGTGCTCCTTGGGTTGGTGCCCTAAATGTTGTAACAATTGTTTATTGTGAGACTGGATTGGAGTAGTAGACTCCAGCAACATTTATCACCGATGTTTTTTCCATATTGGGTTTTCCTCGTATATCTGGTGTTTTGTGATGTGTCATTGTATGTGCTTGCGTTTTGATCTCTTCCCCTATCTCACTGGTATATTCACTTTGTGTTAGATCTGCTAACCAGTACACATAGCCATGTTTAAAAGGTTGAAAATATTGATAACCACTGATTCACCCCCCTCTTAGTGGTATCTTGTGTTCTACAATAACTACATCCTTAAAGCCATTTGCCTTACAATAAAGTTTATCCAAAAAGGGTGAAGGATCATTAATGCATATGAATGCATAAAGTATAGGTATTGAATATTAAACATATTCAAAGCATTAAAAATGCCTAAGGCATAAAACACCTCCAAAGTGACCCATGGGTTCATTAGTTCAAAGTTTTGTTTTTTTTTAAAACAAAAGGCAAAATTTTCCTTAAGAGATCAAGATGCTTTTAGGGTATGAAACCCTAGACCCTTTCATGGCTATTCACTTCTTCCATTTGCATTTCATTATTTACTATTGTTTCCGCCAATGGTGTTGCAACAAGCATTTCTAGAAGTTTTCATGGAGCTCTCTTTTGTACAACCCTACGAGGTAAGCTTCTTATGCATCAAAATAGTGATATTTCTGCTATTGAATGGTAAAATATAAAAGGAAAATATCCTTTCGACTAAGTACTGGGTCTTTCTCAAAGACTTCTTGTACACTATCATTTGCATTACCACTATATTTTTAGATGATTGTCATTTCATTTTTTGGATTAAGATTTATGTTCTAAGTGATGTATCTGTAAGGTTCACTATTGTATTAAACATTTAATGACTATTCAAATATTTTATTAGCCACTATAACTGTTATCGATAGTGATCTTGAAGAATAAACATGTGACTATTTGTGCTTCCATGTTCAAAGTTTCACAATACATTATCATTTGTCTTTGATAGTAAAACACTATCACAACTCTTTGTGCAACTGTAAAAGATATCACTGTGTTTTTAAGCTAATATTATTGTCATTCAAAGGCTATTATCACTGTGTTGGTACACATTGTAGACTCTCTTTTCTCAAAAGTCCCTATCCTTTATTCATTATATCCTATAGTTGTTCATTGATGCTATGGATACCTTTTGTGCATATTTGTGAGTGTCATCGAGGGTCATAAAAGTTTTTTTGTAAGTATTATATTGATATGAAAAATTTTCTGGGTTGTGACCTTTGATGCCTCAATGTTTTGATAGGTCACATGTGTTTGTTGAACTGCAAATGATCTCTTTTAAATGCTCCAAATAATATGTGAATGTACCCTGATGAACTTTGATTCCTAGCAGAGATATTCACCTTTGAAAATTTGTACTCTTTCATGCCCATTAAAGGTTTGTTCCTGTTGATTTGAAGATGCATTTGTCTTCTTTGGGCTATGATGTGAACATTTTGTGTTGCTAATAAGACTTATCATTTCCTTTTGCACTTTCTCATAACTCTGATGGGGTATATTTGGACTGAGATCATTGGATTGTGAGGTGCTTATGCTTTGATTTTCTTTGCCTTATATCACTGTGACTTGCTATTATACATGGCATTATTTCTATATGGCTTTCATACCTCTGTTAAATATGATCATGTAGTGCCCTCTTTGATATTCTCCATTTTAGGACAACGATGTCTTTATTGTTCTTTGGTATTGTAGTCTCAAGTGACTATGTTGCTATAGCTACTAGCATTTGTATCAGTTGTTAAGACCGTCACTTTATTTGTTTTGAGATCTTCTCTATGACTATGACTGATCCTTGAATCTCACCACCATTGACTCATGTCTTACCTAACATTGCTCTTGACGGTTATCACTATCATGAATAAGATCTTTTGTAGCACTCTGAGACTATCTTCATCATCAATGTTGCTCCTTCATGCTTTCAAATGCGTCTCAATGTTTTTCTCTGTCAAAGATGAAATATGCTTAGTAAGGGATCCCTTGTATTATAAGTTTATTGTCTCCTCAATATCTCTTAGTTGTTTCACTGACAGTGCATATGGCATTGGTTATTTGATTATGTGATCACTTGATTTGATTCTTATTGGCAATATGGAGTGTTTCTAACTGCTGCTACAGTGACATTTAGCTGTTGTTGTGGCTCATGATGACTGTATCATGTCAAGGAGCCCCCGATAAATGCAATGTGCTTTTCTATCATTACATTGAACCTTTGAATGGATACCACTATCATAAGAATCATGCACTGTCCTTTCTTGATTTTTTGAGCATGCAATGGGATAGATGATCTTTTATTTCATGATAGACATTGTTATTGCATCACCACTTAATGACAACCCTTTTGTCTTGACATTATTTGAAACTTGTTTGTAACATTGAGGAGTGTGTTTCTACTATTATGGTCTAGGAGACTGTATCCTCCATAGCTGTGATTACACTTACCCATTTTCAATGTTCTCTCTTTTCTTATTGACTGTCTTTTTCTCCTTGATGCTACTTGATATGACTATCCTAGTTATTCATTTTGTTCACTATTTTTTACAGTGATCTTGAATCTTGAATTGATTACTGTGTCATTCTATGCATTTTCATAATATATTATTGTTCTCATTAACATGGTGACGTTTGAGCCCTTTAATGCTATCATATCCTTCATTGTGACCCTGGATCAATAGTGTTGGCACGTTAAGTGACAAGTTTTCCTTTATAAAAAAGATGCAACCTTCTTTATCTTTCTTGTACGATGGTCTCCATAAATGAGTGTCCCTCCCTCCCGACAGTAGGTTGGTACTGGTAATATGAAACTGCATATCCCTATCAACCTACTACCATAAAGGACATGCATTCTTTTATTGTGATCACCATGGGAGACAGACAAGAACTAATGTATCTTTGTCAAGGAACTACACTTATCACTAGTAGCATCTTGGGCTCTACCCTTGTCGGAACCCATTTCACTCCACATGTTGTAATCAAATGAGACAAAATAGTGGCAAGAATAGATGGAAGCCGTAGATGCGATAGGATGGAGTGGATAGGTATGCAAGAACAAAATCATAGATGGAAGAACTCACTTCTTAGATAGCGCCTATTTACCAAGTTTTCACTGTCTAAATTTATTGCATTTTTCTCATATTTTGATTTTTTTTTCTTCTTTTTTGTTGTTTTAAGATTTTTAGGGGAATTTTTACTCTTCTGATTTTTACTGATTTCTTCAGGGCTTTATATGTTTTTTTATTGATTTCTTCCAGGACTTTATATCTCAAGCATAGATTTTCTTGAGATGGATAGAATTGATAGGTTCATCAAACCAATCACATTCAGGGGTAGATAACTTGTATGCTCCTGAGCCATATGCTGCTACTATGACAAAAGGACCTAGCCAATTTGGTTCAAATTTATCCTTCTTTCCTCGGTCTTGTTGAATTCTCAAATTATCCCTTAGAAATATATCTCCAATCTGAAAAAAAGTGTGGCTTGATTCTGTGATTATATCTTCTTTCCATTCATTGTTGATATACCTTCAAATGATCTATTGCATTTTGGCAACGTTCTTGAATCAGCTCAAGTTCTTGAAGTCTAGAGACTCGGTGTTCTTCTTCATGTATAAGACCTTTCAAGGAAACTCATAGAGAAGGTATCTCTACTTCTATTGGTAATATGGATTATGATCCATAGACTAAGAAATATGGAGTTACCCCCATTGTTGTGCAGATGCTAGCTCTATATTCCCAAAGAGCAGGATTTAGCTGAATGTGTCAATCTTTTCCAACTTCATTGATTGTTTTCTTCAAGATTTTTGGGATAGTTTTGTTTGATGCCTCAGCTTGACCATTTCCTTGTGGATAATATGGAGAAGAAAATCTATGTTGGATATGGAATTGCTCACATAGTTCCTTCACATCTTGATTCTTAAATGGTCATCCATTATCAATGATAATGGTCATAGGAACTCCATAGCGACAGATTATATAATTCAACATGAATGATGGTGTTTGTTTTCCTGTCACTTTTTTCAAAGGTACTACTTCAATCCATTTAGTGAAATATTTAGTAGTAGTCAGAATGAACTTATGTCCATTATAGGATGAAGGATTTATCTTACCTACCAAATCAAGGCCCTATTGAGAAAATGGCCATGATCCTACAATAGGATACAATTCTTGTGATGGTGTGTGAATGAGATTCCCATGGATCTAGTATTGTTTGCATTTCTTAGCATATGTGAATGAATCTCTCTCCATAGTAGGCCAATAGTAACCCATATGAAGAAGTTTCTTAGCTATGGTTAATCCACTTGAGTGTGTGCCACAAATACCTGCATGAACTTCATTAAGGACTTTCTCAGATTCTTCTTGTTCGAGACATCTCAATAAAGTGCTATCTAGACCTCGCCTATATAAGGTATCAATAATAATAGTATAGCGGGATGACTGATGGATAAAATTTCTTCTCTGATTATGGGATAGGTCAGGAGGAAGGATATTCTCTTTTAATTACTAATAAGTTTGGTCATATAAGGATTTACTGGTTCCCGATATATGGCAAATCATGTAGGTATGCTAGAATTGAATGGTAGGGGTTAACATATCTTTGATGAGGAATTCATAACATTTTTTATTCTCCTAATTCTGCAAGAGAGATACTATTGTATCCATTGCATCTACTGCTTTATTCTTGTTTCTTGGGATCTAAGTGAATGATACTTCTTCAAAGTGTTCTTTAAAATCTTCTACCAGTTGTTTGTAGGGCATGAGCTTGTCATCCTTAGTTTGATAATCATCATTTATTTGGTTGATGATAAGTTGTGAATCACCATAGACATGTAATTCCTTGATATTCCATTCAATATCCATTTTGAGACCAACAGTCAATGCTTCATATTCTGTAGTATTGTTTGTGCATGGAAACCGTAGACTATATGATTTTGGAATTATGTGTCCCTGAGGTGTGATGAACAAAATTCCTGTGCCATATCCATATTGTGTATAAGAACCATCAAAGTACAACTCCAAAAATTGTGTACTTATTGTCAGAATGTCTGCATCAGGAAATTCAATATGCAATGGTACGTCATCTTGTAAAGGTGCTTCAGCTAATTGATCAGAAATGACATGTCCTTTGATAGCTTTTTGATCAACATATTCTATATCAAACTCACTTAGTACCATAACCCACTTTGCCACTCTACCTCTCAAAGTTGACTTGCTCTCCAAATACTTTAGTGCATCTATTTTTGCTATCAGTTTCACATAATGAGTCAACATATAATGTCACGGCTTTTGAGTTGCAAATACAACTACTAGGCATGTCTTCTCTATTGATGTATAATTCAATTCATGGCCAACAAGTGTTCTACTGACGTAATACACTGCTATTTATTTTCCATCTTCATCATGTTGTGCTAGGAGAGCTCCTAATGATACATTTGTCATTGAGATATAAAGTAACAATTTGGTTTCCCTTTGATTGGTGATACAAGTACTGGAGGATTCATGAGATATTCTTTGATATTCATAAAATCCTCTTCACACTTATGATCCCATTTGAATGGAACATTCTTATGTAAAAGATGAGTGAATGGATGACATCTATCTACTAATTGAGAGACAAATCTTCTGATTAATTGCAATCTTCCTTGTAAAGAACGCAATTGACTTATGTTCATAGGTGACTCCATTTCCATGATAGCTTTGACCTTTTTTGGATATACTTCAATTCCATGAGTTGATATAATGTACCCAAGAAGTTTTCCAGAGGTTACTCCAAATGCACATTTCTTTGGGTTTAATCTTAACTAATATCTCTCAAGCCTATCAAATATCTTGCCCAAAATGTTCAAATGTTCTTTTCTTGTATGAGATTTTGCAAGTATATCATCTACATAGTCTTTCATAAATGTATGCATCATATCAAGGAAAATTGTTGTCATAGCTCTTTGATAAGTTGCTCTTGCATTCTTAAGCCCAAATGGCATAACATTCCAGTAGTAAGTACCCCATGCATAGGTGAATGTTGTCTTTTCTTGATCTTCAAGGGTGATTCTTATTTGATTGTATCCTAAGAATCCATCCATTAATGAAAAAATCTCATGTCCTGCTGATAAATCCACAATTATATCAATGTTGGGTAGTGGGAAATCAACTTTGGGACATGCCTTGTTCAAATCTCTGAAATTGGTGAAGACTCTTAAGTTTTTATCTAGTTTTGACATTGGCACAATGCTTGAAACCCATTCTAGATAGGCAACAAGTCTTATGAAACCCACATCTAATAGTTTCTTTAGATCAACTTTTATAAGGAGAGTGATGTGTGGATGCATTTTCCTTAGTTTTTGTTAAATTGGTTTTGCTTTTAGATCCACATTGAGATGATGCATAATAAGATCTGGATTAAGTCCTGGCATGTCTGCATAGGACCAAGCAAAATTTATCTGTCTATGTTTGAAGAATTTGATGTATTCTTTCCTCTCTTCATCTGATAATGATGCAATAGAATGAAGTATCTTGGGATCCTTTGTTGTTCCAATGTTTATTGCTTCTATTGGTTCTATTAGAATAGTGGATATTTCCTTAAAATAAGCAGGGAGGATACCAAAATTTCCATCTTCTGGCACCTCAAAGAGGTTTTCACGGTTAGATACATCCTTTATTTTTCCTTTTTATTGATCTAGTGTTGCCATGAAATGGTTTTCAACACTGGGTCTTTTTCCTTGTCTTATTTCAATTTTGCGACTGGAAAGTTTGGCATTCTCCTGACTGCAAGAAATGTTACGTGATTCTATGATGGAAGATATCTTAGGTGTTATGGGTTCGATAGTATTAAGATACACAACTAAGTCATGGTCATTGGAAAAGACATCCAATTCAGGGTTTTCTAGGTTATCCCAATCAATTAGTTCTGGATGAAGAAGGGGTAAGTCATAACCATCGTCATTGTTAGGTACTTCAAGGTTGATGACATAATAGTCATAATTTGGCATAGAGTAGGTAATGTCATAGATAAAATGATCTTGAGGATAGTCTCTCCCAAATGTTCTCCAATCAGTTCTAAGGAAATCAGTATTAGTATTTTGTAGTTCACACTCAAGTGACTCTTCATCTGATGTTTGTCCCTTAAATGAATGGATTATATCAACACACACATCTTTAGTACTACAAGTTCCTTCTTGATTAATTTAAATAGATTCATTTGTATTTTTAAGTTGACATACTTGTGTACATGATATAGAGGATTATTTTGCTAGCTTTTGTCTTCTCTCGAACTCAGCTTATTTTGAAGTAATAGTCAATCCTACTTGACTATCTCTTAATTCTTCTATGGTTCTTCCATACCTTGGTACATCTTGCTCCTCATTTGATAAAAATATGATATTTCCCAATGCTTGATCCATATCTATTTGTGCTTCTTGTGGCTCTACTTCTTGGTCTTTTTCATCCTCTTTCTTTTGTTGTCTTGTATATGCCTCTTTTCTCTGGATTCTGAGTTCTTCTTGTCTTCTTTCTAACTCTATCCTTTGTTTTGTAAAAGATAAGTCTTCATTTGTGATAGTTTCTTGTTCTTCATTCTCTTCTTCACTTGATATACTAGATGATACATCTGGACACCATTCATATTCATTTGAATATGTCTCTGAACCATTTTCTTGGATTACCCCACTGTACGATACAAGAATATTGTATGGTGCAAATAGTTCTCTGATTTCTACCATCTCTTCTTTTACTTCTTTTGGAATATCTTGTTTAGATTTTACATTTGCTTGTATTCCTTGAACTTGTTTACAAGATTCTTCTTCTCTTTTGATTGCAAGTTCTTCTTGTTGTTTCTCATGTTCTTGTTGTTTTTGCTTTTTGGCTACTATTTCTGCTGCTTTATGTAGCTTTTCTTGCCATTGTTCTTCTTTAGGGACTGATTTCTTTCTCCACTTTGGTTGTTGATAATTATGTTGCTTTTGATTTGATTTTAGATATCCAAGTCCTGATTTATCTTCTTCAGATTACAAGTGAGGACAAATAGGTTATGAAATACCTTGATTTCTCTTACCAATTGGTCCTTTTCATTCATATCCCATTTTTTGTTTGATCTTATAACCATTTCCATATTGCTCTATGGGAATATTGACTTTTGCAACTGTTGCTATAGTCTCATTTTCATCTTTTTACAACCAATCAAGAATGTCCTAGTCTTCAGTTTCTTCTGCAAGTGTTCCAGCTCTAACAAATGCTCCATTAAACATTTCTTTTGATTTTTCTGAGATTCGAGGTTGGATATTTGTAGGCTTTCCATATGATTTAGGTGAAAGTGGAAAATTATGAAAAGAATATTTTCCCATTCCTTCATCATTTAATTTGAGATTTTTCTCAAAGGTTTCCCATAACTTTTCTTGAATTTATTTGGTAGGATATACTGGGTCTCTATTATCTACAACTCTTGTTTCTTGTGTTGGCTTCAGATTATTGCAATATTGGCTAGAGACTGCAATTATAGTGACTTCGTGTCACTCATGAGGAAACTTTACATATTGGTGATATGTAGAAGGAACTACTTGCATCTTGTGAATCCATGGCCTTCCCAGAAGAATGTTATAAGAGAGATTCAAATCTAAAACCTAACATAAGTATTTCTTTCCATGGGTCCTATTTTGACTGGTAACACCACAGTTCCTATAGAAGAACGCTCCTCTTCATCATAAGCCTTAATGGTTATTTTCTTCCTTGGATCTACTGCATGTTCTAAATATCCTAGAGCCTTTATTAAACTTAATGCACAAATGTTTAAGCCAGCTCCACCATCTATGAGTACGTGTTTGACACAAGTTTTATTAATGGTGACTTCAACATGTAAGGGAGCATTGTGAGGATGTTGCAAGGATACGTAATCATTTTCAGAAAATGATAAGCAATGAGGGGCTATAAGGTGTCCCACTATGTTTTGGAACTGATCTACATCCAAGTCTTTTGAAACTGTTGTTTTCATTAGAGATTTTTCTAAAATTTCCTTATGCATAGGTGAAACTTTGAGATGTTCCAAAATTGATATTTGAGCAGGTATTCTTTGCAATTGTTCCATTAAGTTATATTGTCATGAAGTGGAAGTTGATTCATTTCTTATACTTGGAAATGTGACCTTTGCTTTTCTTCTTGTAATGACGTTGATTGGTTTTGAAGATGTTATCTTTAACGATGATGACATTTACCACATCATTGTATGCATAAGTGTAGTTCACTTTAGCTTTGCCTTTTTCATCTTTTGATTTAGATTGTTCAACTTTTTCATAGTTTGGAAGTAGAGTTTTGAAGGCTAGGTGTGATTTGTTTGTCTTATGACTATCCACTGTGATAGTTCCATTATTGATTAAATCTTGGATAAGATGTTTCAATCTTTGACAATTATTAGTTTGGTGTCCTTTATTTTGATGGTAATTGCAAAAATGATTGTCATTCCACCAATTAGGTTTGACTTGTGGTTTATAACTTCTTACTTCTGGTAAAATAATCAATTTGTTCGTAAGAAGAGTTTTTAAAGCTGATTCCAAGGGTTCTCCAATGTTTGTGAATTTCCTGTGAGGATTGGAGAAGAAAGACTTGGATTTATTGTTTTCTTGATTGTTATTTCTTGGGATTTGACTCAATAGATTAAAGATTGGTTGTTGTTTTTGATTAGGGGAAAAACAGGTTTTGAGGGGACTCGAAACCCCATACAACAGGTTTTGGAGGGACCCGAAACCCAAAAGATTGGTTGTTGTTTCGTAGCTTTATTTTCATCATTTCCTCCATTCATGACATTCCTATTCGTTGACCAAAGCTTGGGTTTGTCATTGTTATTGTTATTGTTGTTGTGATTTTTGTTGTTGTAAGAATTATTATAAAGCTTTAGCTCTCCTTTCTTTACCATCGCCTCTTCTATTTTCAGACCATTCTCAATCATCTTGGCGAAAGAAGGAGGACATTGCATTTTTAGATGATAACTCATTTCACTAATAAGATTATCAATGAATACGTCCATATTTTCTTGATTAGGTACATCTCTTGGATACCTAAGTTAAACATTTGTTTCCATCACTACAAGAAGATCATGAAAGATTCACCATTCTTTTATTTAACATTTCATAAATCCCGCATTGTTATCTCATTCCTTACATTGTAGGAGTATTGCGAAATAAATCTATTTATGAGTTCTTCGAAGGATTTGATTTCAGATGGTAATCTTTAGAACCATTCCATTGATTGTCTATTTAAACTCCTAGGGGATAGACGCATCAGTTAAGTTTTGGCATGTGCAAATTCCATACTCATAGTACAAAACTTCCTAATGTGATTTTGAGGATCATATTTTCCATCGTATTTATCATATTTAGGGATCTCGCAATGTTCTGGAAATGGTATCATATTCAAACTTTTATCAAAAGGATATGGGTAGATATCTTCCAATGAATACTTCTTGGAGCTTGTTCCATTCTACATATCTTGTATCTGTTGTTGTAGAGTTTTCATTTGTTGAGTGAGATTTAATAATAGATTATCCATATGGTTTCTCCTTGTCTCTTTGTAAGTTCTTCTATCACTATGCTCTCTTCTTGTGTCATCATGTTCTTTTTATTTTTCTTCACGACTTTCTTTGTTTATATCTTCATTATTTGGATCATCTGTGTTTTGAGTATTACTTGTTTCCGCATCTTTTTTCAAGCCTTCTATGTTAAAGTCTTGTGGCAATTTAGCTCTTGATTTTGCCAACATCAAAAGATATTTTTCTTTTTTCTTTGCTAATAATTTTTCCGTTAGTCTATCAAATTTGAAATCTTGCTCAAGGCCTCTAATGGTGTTATTGACCGCTTCTCATCAACAATCATATACCCAAAAGTGTGGAACCTTGAATTATCTTCTTCTTCCATTTATTTTTGTTGTTTTCTAAGTTGTTTGTATTGAGCTCTAGTCCAAACTGGCATGTGATTGTTTTGAAATTTTTGATGTTTTCTAAAGACAACTCAATAGGTGATTATTGGTTTAGGAAGGTATGCTTTGTTTTCTTGTACCACTATTGTTTGTTCATTGTGATAAAGTGTCTCTTTGTTGAAAAGCAAGTCCTTGCAAAATTTCTCCATCAAATTATGTCTCGCAGCCACGTAAATAGTGACAAAAATGGTGTAGGAATGTCCTATCTTTTAATAAGATCTCATGATTGATATACAAGAATCTTATCTTTTTCTAAGTAGCTTTATAACTAGGTTTTCTTTTCTTAAGGCGATACTTAAAAGTCATATAAGCATATGATAGTTTACTAGTTTGCTTGATTCCAATGTGAGTGCAATTTTGATTTTGATATAAACTAGGTTCAAAATAGGAAAGATATATCCAAGGTAATGAACACAAGGTGGATTGATCAAGTTTCATGATAGAGGATTTGATATATCCTGATGAGAAACTGACAATGATGTTGATTTTTGCACTTAATATGTTTGAATCAATTGCTTGTTGAATGTTTTATGCTTATGGAAACCTTTTTGGAAATAACCTGTTGGATTGGTAACCTAGTTATCGAACTAGTTTGAAAATGTGTGAGAGTTTAAAGACAATTCTACTCGAGAAGTGTTTTGATACTTGTTAGTGAACAGATTTGTCCCTAAAAAATAAATACACATACCAACTCCAAATGCCTGGGATAAAGGACAAAGAGCACTAACAGTTGGATAGATTATCACTGAATTGATAATCTTCCTCTAAATTGAGAGGTACAACTCCCTCTTTAAAAGATTTACAATGAATTAAAATGTTGAATATGTCTTTAACCAGAAGACACGATCACACGTTAACACTCATCAATCAACATGGCATGAATGCGATTCAGAATTTAAATAACAAAGAGAGAAACAAATAAATAGCACATAAACCATCTATTTGATCTTCCCATATACACAAGAACAAAGGGAAATTTAACATTTCATTCTACATATATGAATGTACAAAACCTACAAATTTTGCAATACACACATATACTTAATAAGATAGAACAAAACAATAGAAGGAATATGACTAAAGTGACCAATAGATCGATCTCAATCAGAAAAATAAATTTCCATACCAACAGATCTGAAAATATACTTCTCCTTATTCCAAAATACATAAATAAAGGTGACCATCTAATCACTCTATCCTTGCACCCAAAATCAAGCTATGCAGAATTAAAAACCAATTTTTTCCCCCTATCCCTATTACATTCATATAAAATATTTCCTCCTTCCCTTCAGCATACAGACTTCTGGAAAAATAAGAAGCCCCCTTCTTTTCTAGAGAAACTTTCCTTAAATAATCTTCATCTTCTTCTGTAACTGAATCTTGAAAAGATTATTAATTAATCTTTTTTCTTTTATCTTTTATCTTCTTCCCGATAACTCTTCTTTTTTAATCTTCAAATCTTTTATCCTTCATTCCTTTCTAAGAAATATTTGTAGAGAATTTAAATTAAACACATCTAATTATGTGTTGACAGGTGGACATATTTTTTATATCTCCAGGATAAATTATTATTTGGATCTCCATTTCAAAAGAGTCCCCACCGTGAGCTTCTCATAATAATATTTTCTCAGAATTTTTTATAGACCTGTACTCAGAGATCAATAACTTTTGAATGCAATAATATTTTGTCAATCTCTCCATTGGGGATTTAGAAAACTAGGTTTTCTAAAATATATCAAAAATTTAGTGCGATCCAACGGTTGAATTGAGAGTTATTTCTCCTACATAGAGACTGATTTTTCTATCTCAGAAAATTCGTGGTTACAGGTTGCATTTAAAATTACAAATAGTATACATGCAAAAAATTACACATGGATCACCACTTTGAGTTGCCATTGAAACTAACATTAATCAGCTCCAGGAACACCTTTGAAATAGATTGAGCCTTAGACAAATCACCATTATCAACTTGTTTAGTAAATCAACATGTTATACTACAACTCATGCCAATGTTATTGGATTATTGAACTCTGAACTTTGAACTATGAACTTTGAACCTTGAACCTATCAGGTTCAAACAGAAGTTTCAAGAACACAGACTGCGCCCACAGTATGCTTAATTTATCACTTTGTCTTCATATTTAGCTACATGTTGAACCTTCGAACCTTGAACCTTGAACCAAAGAAGGTTCAAAGTTCAAGTTCAATGACCAAAAACTACAAAGACCTTACACTCATAAAAAACTAAAGTTGTGATACAACCCACCCCGGTTGAACTCAAACTTTGAACTTTGCAGAGGTTCAACTGATAGGTTCAGTTCTGGCAAAACTTCAAAAAGACAAAAACCGAGAATTATACCAGGCTTGACTAAATGAACACTCATTATTTTGAGGACGTGAGAGACATAGTGCAAGCAAAAATATGGAGGGTAACAATACCAATTTTGAAATTTTGGTTTGATATGCTTTGTTTCAGATGTGAAAAAGCCTTTGTGTTAACTTTTTTGGTCAAAAGTGCTAACTTATGGGATAAAAGCACTATTTTGTTGCTTGAAAGTGCTACTTTGACTATGTTTCAAGGATTTTTTTCAAATTTTCTAGCAAGTTGATGGATTTTTTCTCATTTTTAGATGATGACTTTCTTCAATATTTGACCATTCTGAGCATGTTATAGACATAGAAGACACAATGTTTGAAAAAAAAATGCACAAGCAAGTACAGATCTTATGGCAGGCTGAGACAATAATTGTTGAATCTCACATGGGGTTTCCCCTCAGGCTATGCTATTCAAAGTGGATATTTCAATGCTTGACCCCACTAGCTCCACCCTCGTCACTCACTTCTCTGGGGAAACAAAGCACTAGTTTCCATGAAAAATCCCCATGCAAAACTTTATATCTTTACTAAGAATCGTATGTGTGTGAGCCACTTCAGAGGTCCGACCTCCTATGCTAACAATTAGAAGGATTTTGGCAACTAGTACAAGTGGTTTTTAGTAAAGTCTTCTACTCATGTGGCCATACATGCAGCACTTTCAACTCTATAAATACAGAAGGTTCCCAGCCTATAGAGGTTACGCTCCATAGGGTTTATGGGGAAACATAGTGTCGATATGAACTTATCAGCACATGTTGGTTGTGACTTTTGTCACAAACGCGATTTATTTAGAGTGGATCAGAAGGAATCGGTATTAGCTCGTTTCCACTTTGGGTCATTCCCCTCTCACTAGCCCCCTCAATGCAGCTCAGGAAGGCAAGCCCTCTAAAGGTTACACTGTTAGGCCCAATATGGAAAGCTAATGTACTAAGAGGGGAGGGGTGAATCAATACTTCAAAACATTTCTTGAACAATAACTTTACTGTTAAGCATAAACTAAATAGTGCAGTAACATAATATAATGCTAAAACAAATAAGTGACAATCATACATGATTCACTCTATAACACATATATTTTGGTTACGCAGAAACTCTTGGTTAGAGAGAAAAACTGTGGTGGGAATGGCACCCACAACTTCACTACTACAATAATAAAGGTTACTCGGTTAGAGCTACATGTTTAGCTATTTCTGATAGCTTACCCTGTTAGGAGTATCAAGATCTATTAGATCTACCTTGCTAAAGGATTTTGCAACAGTTATTCTAAATGTTGTACCTGGTTAGAGGCTTTACAATTTATAGACTTAGTTAGAATATTTTACCCTATTAAAGGTGTCTCTTATAGCTTCAAAATATTACAATAAATCATTACAAATATCTGCAACTTTACATCTGGAATGTTATAGCAGATTCTATGTGCTCAAAATAAGATTACCTTGCTTATAGCATACCTCGGTAACCCATAAAGTAACTCGGTAAACCCTTCTGTTTACTCTATTCTTTGATTGTTCTCTGAAATCCTTCTTGGTGACCTCTGTGTCTTTGTAACAGTCATAACACTTAGTGCTTTCACATGTCTTGCTTCATACACCACTATATCTCTTTCTTTCACTGCATGTATATTTTTTTTATCTCAATCCATGTTGTATAAATAGATCTCTTATGTCGATGATCTGATTATTGGTTCGATCTTACAAGCATGATTTTTTGAATGAATAACTATACAAAATTTTTCATTGGTTAGATGACCTCAAAATCATACACAATCTTTAAGTGCAATTTCCAATGTGATAACGGTTACTTGTTCCTCGATCTTTGTAACACATTTCCCATATATGTCCAGGTTTAGTGAATCTGGTAAAATGTTTCACTCGGTGTATATCAACTTGGTATATCATTATTGTTGCTCGATAGACATGGAATGGTACTCGGTAGACAGCTCAGTGGATACTGGGCTCTGTGAATACTTTCTTCTTTAATCGACTGTATTGTGCATACCGACTGAATGTTTTGGTAGAGATAACCGACTAGAGTATATAGAATAACTTTGAACATAAGACTAATGGCAATCTTAGTAAGTAGTAACAATCTCCCCTTTTGACATTAGTTGAGATGTTTGACAAAAACTACTTTCAAAGTTATAACTCAAAAATCTATATACTTGCAAAATTTGACTAAACTGACAATATATACATTTGTCAATGAAATAGTATATTCAGATGTACTCCCCTTATCAATATACTGTACATAACTCTGATTTTGCATGCTCGGTGATCAACGTTCTGTGTGCTACTCTGGTTCTTTGCTTACTACTCTATTCACTACTCGGTATACTCCCCCTGTATATTACATTCCCCTGTATACTTTGATATGATACTCACTCCCCCTTTTTGACAAACATCAAGACTTAGTTACCATGTGGTGGAGGCAACTGGTCAAAAATGGATTTGTACTTTGTCCTTGCTTCAATGAGGGTGACAGAGAGTGCATCATTGACATTGTCCATTAAAGAATTATGTGCTTGAATATCAGCCAATAGAGAAATTAAGCCATCTAATGTGCTTCCCTCTTGTGTAGTAGATAGGTAAGTGGCTCGGTTGATCTATTCTTGAACGGAGGACAAGTGTGGAATGAATAAGGTTTGAAGAGTCATAATGTCCATCCTTATTTTGTGCTCTTCATTCCTGAGTTCCAATTGTTGAGCCATGAGTTGTTGTAACTTTGTATAAAAATTCTGAACAGAATTGGTCTCAGTGGTCAACTTATTGAGAGATCGGTGATCTCTTTCTCAATTGATTCTATTTTATTTTTGATATCTTTAATGAATAGAGAAAATGTACAGAGTTTCTGAAATAAATAAAGAATGTGCTTGAGTTGAGGGGACAACTCAGCAATAAATTTGACAAGTTTAACTTTGCCAAGAGCAATAGCTTTCTATACCTCTTCAATCATTTTTGCAATGAGCTCTTTGTCCTTTAACTTGCTCAAATATCCAGATGCATCTACTCTAGATGTTTCTATCTGATTGAGGAGTTCATCTAGTTGAGTATGGATGGTTGCATCTGTTGACACTGTAGCTGTGGGTAGCATATCTGATAATAGTGTCTTTACCTTCTTAAGTACTTTATTTTTCTTTTGTATGGCCATTTGTTTTTCTTGTTCGGCCTTTGCTTTGCATAGTTCACCAAATTCAATGAGTGCCTACCCTTTTAATTGTGATATGTCTACATTGGGAAACACTATTGGTTTCGATATATCTATCTTGAAACTATGCTTTTTCATCTTCTTTTCTTTAGATTTGGCCAGTTGAACCAATACAATTGCTTGGGAGGCTTGTGGATCCTCGGTAGGTTGCTCGGTGGAGGCAACACTTTTGTCAGTTTCTATAGCCTTTGCTGAGTCCTTCGGTGGTTCGGTGCTCGGGGTCTTAGTTGCAACATTTTCAGTGTTAGGAGGATCCTGAGAGGTTTGTTCCCTAATGGCCTGAGGAGTAGCTTCTCCTTCTATAGACTTGTGAACCTCTGCACCTTGTTTAGTACCTTGAGGGGCCTCAGTGGTAGCAGAATGAGTGACCGGAGGATAAGGCTAAACTTGTTCCAAAACTGACTCACTGGATACCAGTTTTGCATAGGAATTGCCTTCTATCATTTCCTAGTCAGGTGCCTCGGTGTCCATGATGTCTTCATCAATTTGTATGGTGTCAGCAGGGTCTTTCTTGGTGACATCAGGATCTTGCTCGATGACATCAACTATTAAAACTTCAGCTTGCTCACCAGCATCCTTGATTCTAAAGATTTCCTGCCACTTTTCTTTTGTCTCATTTTCTACTTCAATATATAGACCATTCATCAGTTTTAAGGCTCCTTGATTGATGAGGAACTTTGTGTTGTATGTTGTCAGATGTTCTTTTATTTCAACTATTGACATGTCTGGAAAGAGATGTACCAGACTTCTTTCTCTAATATGTTTCTTTGAGTCCATTGCATACTTCCACCTATTGTAAATATGTAAATATAGTTCATTTGGAAGTGACTTAGATAGTTCCAATGGAGCCAATCAGAATTTTAGAAGTGTGCAGATGATAGCTTCTTCTATTTGTCTCTTTTCATTATCAGATCTGGATTCATATTTTGCATATCTGAATGATCCAAATCCACTATATTCTTTCAAATTAGCACAGAAATTTTCAACGCTATGTACATTTACCTTCTTGCTCTTAACAATCTAAAATTTGCTAGCATCTTCAGACTCTGTGTCACTGGACTCTTTTGCCAAAATGAGTCTCCGAGTAGATTTCTTGTAGGTCTTTATTACCTTAGGAACAACAAAAGTCTTTGGTTTCTTACTCGGTGACACAACAAATGCTCTTGTGTTTGGGCGCTTTATTGAGGGAGTCAGTGATGCCTTTGATGTGTCATGTTTTTTCCTCTTTAGAACTTTCCCTTTAGGCAAATCGGTACTTAGTGTAATAGCACCCTCTTGGGCTTCTAATTCCTCCTCGGTGATTACTAGTGTGCCCTTGACAGGTGCGGAGGAAGAACCTTCTCCAAATTTCTCTGATAGTGCCTTGATCATCTTTGTTGCTTTTCTTGTAGCTTTTGGTACTACAATGCTCATCTTTACTTTCTCTTTCACTTCTTCATATGTTCCATACCTTAGCTCAGTAGCATGCCTTGGTAGTTTAAGAAAGGCATCTATCTGATGTTGTTTTATGTCAAATTCAACCTCATAACCCATAGGTGGCAAAGATTGAGTTCTTGGTTCCATAGCATTCACATAGTAGTAGTCGGTGTCTACTTCAAAACATATGTCATCTTTGTATTTTTCCACTAGCTGGGGTGGAATTCTATACCTGTTATGCATCTTCTCTTGAAACTTGATGAAATAATCATCCATAATATCATTGAAGTTGTCACCTAGATGTTTGATAAAGTCATTGATTTGATGGGTGACTGGTCGGTGTAGCTCCCAAACTACTTTACCGACTGTTGGAAAGAATTTTTCAAAATAGAAAAACATGCATAATAATAGTGATCCAAACTTTAGTGTATTGGCCGAGTTGTTCTTCTTTGGCTTCCTGTTGGTGTTCAGATTCTCAAATAGGTTTTTCAGCAATACTTCACAAAGATCAATTTTCATTCCCTTTTTCACAATTTTGTATGCTAAGTCGATTGTTGCACAGGGTACACTATTTTCCCTTGCCGATTGGAAGAAACAATAACCTATTACTCTAATAGCAAACTTTAATTCTACATCAGTGACATTGTTCAGTTTTAGTCCTCTGCAATCTGATTCCACTCCGGTTAAGGTGATCAATTCCTTTTGTGATATCATCTTCTGAGCTCGGGTATGATCATAAATAGGGTAACCAGTGATCAGATGAATGATTTCCCTAGTGATTTTGAATGGTTGCTCCTCTAACCACATGAAATCATCATGAACTCTGCTCTTAACAAATTTGACCCACTAGGGTTTGAAGACATGGGGATAGGTTAGGGCTTTAGTCAATCCCTTGATCTTAATGTGCTCATACTTGCTATCAAATTTTCCATCAGTGCACAATTCATCATAGGTGTCTTTGATTTCAACATGACCTAGTTCTTCAACTTGACATTTGGTGAAGAATCTGACATCCTCAACTAGTAAAAATCTATCCGAGATGAGTGAAAATGCAGTTTTGTCATCCAGTTCTAATACTACTTTGGGAGTTAGAGAGTATTTTAGTGAGGGCTTTTCAACATTCTTAACAAAATGGGTTCTTGGATCTTCGGTGCCATTGTAGATTTCAGATAGAAATTATCAAAAGATCCTTAGGGTTTGAAAACTTTCAAATGATAGACACTTTTCCTCTTAACAAATATGAAAAAGAAATCCTCAACAGATATGATCAGTAAACTAGCTTAACAATGCATTGAGATTGATGTAAATACCTTGAATTTCACTTCAAAGAAGGTTTGATCACCTTAGATTCGCTTTGCTCTATTCTCTCAAAAACTTGGTAAGTGAAAAATGACCATGTAAATGCTTTAAGTACACAATATACCTTATCGGGCTCCATGCAGGTTAGGTTAAAACATTAAATGCACTTAGTTCCACTAAACCAATTTACTCTCCTTTTTCCGCATTAACCGAGTAGCCAGATTTCCTTCATTTACCGACTAGACAGGCTTCCTGTAGTTACCGACTTGATAGGTTTCCTGTGTAGTGCTTCAAAAGACTTTGATAGAATTTCAAACTTACTAATACATCTTTAACTATGCAGATTTTGACTTAAGTACATAATAAAGTAGGAACTGTTAAGATTTAATCTTTTGAGAGAGTGCAGTCCCTTCATACCTTTACCAATTAATTTGGAATAGGTGCACCTAACTCGATAGGTAAGGTGATTTCTTCATTTGACACAATTTCCTTCTTTTTCCAAATCATCTGTAATTTGCCTTTTATTTCTTCAGTGTCTCCTCTAGGTTGATCTCTGCAATCTCCAGCCAAGTGTCCAACTTTGTGACAATGAAAACATGCCATACCAGGAATTCTCCATGATCTTCAGTTGTTCATTCCAAACCTTATAAAGCAGTTGGCACTTATATGTCCATATCTTCCACAACATTCACACCATATCCTTGTATTGTAATCCCATGGTACTGTAGCATATGATCGGTTAAGTTCTCTGTGAGTTCGGTAGCTTCCAGTATTTGCTCAATGTGCAGACCACATATAGTTCTTTTGCTTAAGCCAACACTTCTTGGTACTGTGTCCATATCTATTGCAGTTTTTACAAAACCCTTTGAATTTTGCCTTCTTATTGTTGCTAGCAGACTTTGTCCTACATTGGTTAAATGTGTGACCATATTTATTACAATTGTAACAATAATCATTGGAATTAGTGACATTCAGTTGCTTACCTTTTCTGATTTGGCACATGTTGGCAGTATGACCTTGATTTCCATGGTAGTTGCAAATAGGCTTCTTTCTTTTGATGTTCTTCTTGATTCTAGCTTGCTTTGATGATTCTCCTCTCTCGGTAGTATGAATTCCCTTCTCGGTAGAGTCTTTTCCTTTGTAACTGAGTCCTGCATCTTTGTTGGGTCTTCTTGTATTCAGTTGCTCATCCAACATCTTTGATGCTTCATAACTCTTCTTCAGTGTTTCTTTGGATTTCTTTTCTATTTCAAGTTCATTGGTCAACCTTGATACTTCAAGTTTCAATGCTCGATTCTCATCATCTTTCAGATTTGCTTCATGATGTGCATAACCTAGCTGATCTGATAGATTTTGTTGAATCCCAATCATTCTTATGATTTCATCATTCTTTTGAGATACCAATGCTTCAAGTTGTTGTTTCTCTCTTTTTAGATCTCTTACTTTATCCTTGGCTATCCTCAATGCATCAAGATTTTCAGTCATTTGTGTGTTGAAATGCTCATGTTCTCTTTTCATTGCTTTTAGCTGATCAGTCAATGCTTTGTTCTTTTCTTTCAACACTTCAATCATTTCTTCAGTCTCTTCAGACATATTGTTCTCAGATGATGTCTCAATTTGTTCTACTAACTCTTGAGAGTCCTGCAAATCATCAGAAAATCTTCTTCTCACTTTCAATGATTTTTGCATGTTTGCACTCACTTGATTAGCATGATCTAACTCTTCTTGCAGATATACAATTCTCTGAGATTGTTTATAGCCTTCCATTGATAAGATCTTTCTCTTTAGGCAGTTAAACCCTTTTCCAAGATTGGAGCTCTGATACCAATTGTTAGGCCAAATATGGAAAGCTAATGTACTGAGAGGGGAGGGGTGAATCAGTACTTCAAAACATTTCTTAAACAATAACTTTACTGTTAAGCATAAACTGAATAGTGCAGTAACATAATATAATGCTAAAACAAATAAGTGACAATCATACATGATTCACTCCATAACACATATATTTTGGTTACGCAGAAACTCTTGGTTAGAGAGAAAAAATGCGATGGGGATGGCACCCACAACTTCACTACAACAATAATAAAGGTTGCTTGGTTAGAGCTACATGTTTAGCTATTTCTAATAGCTTACCCTGTTAGAAGTATCAAGATCTATTAGATCTACCTTGCTAAAGAATTTTACAACACTTATTCTAAATGTTGTACTTGGTTAGAGGCTTTACAATTTATAGACTTAGTTAGAGTCTTTTACCTTGTTAAAGGTGTCTCTTACAGCTTCAAAATATTACAATAAATCACTACAAATATCTGCAACTTTACATCTGGAATGTTATAGAAGATTCTATGTGCTCAAAATAAGATTACCTTGCTTATAGCATACCTCGGTAACCCATAAAGTAACTTGGTAAACCCTTTTGTTTACTCTGTTCTTTGACTATTCTCTGAAATCCTTCTCGGTAACCTCTGTGTCTTTGTAACAGTCATAACACTTAGTGCTTTCACATGTCTTGCTTCATACACCACTATATCTCTTTCTTTCACTGCATGTATATTTTTTATCTCAATCCATGTTGTATAAATAGATCTCTTATGTCGATGATCTGATTATTGGTTCGATCTTACAAACATGATTTTTTGAATGAATAACTATACAAAATATTTCATTGGTTAGATGACCTCAAAATCATACACAATCTTTAAGTGCAATTTCCAATGTGATAATGGTTACTTGTTTTTCGATCTTTGTAACACGTTTCCCATATATGTCCAAGTTCAGTGAATCTAGTAAAATGTTTCACTCGGTGTATATCAACTCGGTATATCATTATTGCTGCTCGGTAGACATGGAATGATACTCAGTAAATAGCTCGGTGGATACTGGGCTCTGTGAATACTTTCTTCTTTAACCGACTATACTATGCATACCGACTGAATGTTTCGGTAGAGATAACCGACTAGAGTATATAGAATAACTTTGAACATAAGACTAATGGCAATCTTAATAAGTAGTAACATACACATAAAATAAAGTAGGTCTGGTTTTCTGATCACCGTATGAGGGTGAGAGCATACTTACCTACTACTTCATCAAGCACGGAAAACACAAGTTTATTTTAGCCTCCTAAAGACTATGTGCAACTACTTTAAAGAAGTCACTCAAAATGCAAGTTGCATGCTATCAATTTATCCCTTTAGTTAAGCTAAATGAGAAAGATATGATGTGTTACTTTCCAAGATAAAAATCTTAATTAACTACATGAGGAAATGCATGAAATTTGCTTAAAAGCAATCCTGCACATAGATATGTCAGTAGTTTGAAAATTTTTAATTCTTGGACATTCAGAATTGCGGGAAAAGTTTGTTAGTTGTAAATAAAAGTGTTGTCCTAACAAATGGGTTGTCTTTCACCTCAAAAGCACTAACCTAGATGACAAAATCATGAACCTGCGATACAAAAGCATTGTGATAGCTCAAAAAATTGATTGCATGAAATTTTCAATTTTCTGAGCTCAATATTGATTTTCGGGTTTTATTTGTATCCTCTGTAAATGATCCAAGGTCTAGGGTTTAGGGTTTATCAAGATTCCTTACATTTTGTAAAGAAATCCCTAACAATGATATATTTTGTTGTTAATTTTTCCCACTTAAAGTCAAGGGTTGTTTACCATGGGTGAGGCCATTTCATTTCCTAAGTGTTAAGTGATGGTTAACTGGTTTATGAAAAATGATTTTTCCTAAGTCACAAAATTTTTCCTAATGACTAGTTTCCTTTTAAATATCCGTGCCCATGATTTCCCTAAGCCTGAAAGTCCTAAGTATTCTGACCATGGCCAAAGACATAATGGATCCAACGGTTCACGCTTCCCCATGATCAAAGATGTGGGGATTATAAAGACTGTGGCATCATGAGATTGTGCCACATGTTATCAGCGGAAACCAACAGGGTTGGCAGTATAACCGGTCGAAGCATTGTTACCAGTTCTCAGGAAGTTAAGATCGGTCTACTAACAGTCCCATCAATTTGCACGTGTTCAAAATGAACAGAGATGTTTTGTCCTAAGGTAAAAGTTGCTTGATTTTTAATTCTGGAGGAGTTGACGGGCATTGTGCAAAGTGGTAAAGATTGACCAAATCTGATAGCCCCTGTGTTCCCCTGATGGAAGTTGCAAGGACATTATGGACCGCAGCATCACAAGATGATGCCATGTGTCCCAGGCTGACCAGGAAGACCTACAATAAGGTCCCTGATGGAGTTTGATCAAAGGATGATATGACACTGTTTAGTTGAGATTTGGTGGGTCCGCCGACACAGATGGAAGGACAAATGCCGCGTCGGCATAAAATGACCATTAGATTTACCAAGTTGGGTGAGATCTACGGCTAAGTTTCAAATAAGAAATTAGGAGGGATTATAGAAGACACTGGTCATAGCTTGTGCGGGAAAGGCGGAATGAATGAGATTCATACTTGTTGACTCATGATTGATTAGATAGTAAAACATGATAGCTCAAAGATGCGAAAGGATCAAGAAAAGCTTTAGGTTGTGGTATGATGGATTACGAGTTCTCTGATAAACTCAGAGATTTGCCTATTGATAGGAATCCTAAAGAAGGAGACTATACACCAAGAAAGGAATAAGATCAGAATAAAATCATTCACATAAGGTGAACACATGTAGGTGACAATAGATTCATGGCCTACAAGATGGCGGTGTCTTGAGTTGTAGGCATGGTTGTTGAAATCCATAGATGACAAGGTGAGAAGAAGATATCAAGATGATAATTTTTCACATGGATTAGTACCACCACATTGAAAGTATTCTGATTATAAACTGACTAGATAGATGATAGAATGGGTAGAAACAAATACAAGCTTCTTCATTTTTCTAAGAACAGTTCTTCATCAATGAGAGGATGGTTTTCGGACAAAACTGTGAATGGAGTCATTGCATATTTTGTGACACTGGATGGATTTTTTTTTTCTAGTATAAGGTTCCTCATTGTCAGAGGGGTTGTGAAAGATCAGAGGATTGTTAGAGGGGGTGTGAAAGCCTTTTCTTATCAGGAAAAAACACCCAAGACATATCCTCTTCTCTTATTCTGCATTTTGTTGGCAGAGTGGTCCAAGAAGGAGCTCACAAGGAGCTAAAAGAAGGATTTGTTTGAGGGAGGATTGGCAGCCAATCATCTCTATAGAAACATGGAAGTTGCAATGCCTTCTCAACAAATCATGTTTACCCCCAAGCTCCTCTTTCCATTTTCTCTGATATGGGGCATAAAGGTTGGATATTTTCCCCTATTTCGATTGGAAAGTTTTGTTTCATGTCGGGATCTATTTTACTTTTCAGGAAGAGAAATGCTATGGAGCAGACTGGGCATCTAAGGGTCCATCTGGAGGTGTCTGGGTGATATCGATGTGGCTCAAGTGTTTTTGTTTCTACCAATAATTGGTTGAAGATTTTGGTTCCACCTCATCATGAGCACCAGCATCTGGATAAAGAATATTTTGTAACAAAATTGTGTACAGCCTCTAAGGCTTGGTTTTAATGACAAGTGTCTTTTGGCCTGAAGCTTGTCGCTCCCTTGTTTTATATAAAAGGTAAATCAAGGCCATTAGTTAGGGTTCTAAACTTTCTGAGAAGGATCTCTATAAAATAGATCTTTTATGCAAGGTTAGGTTCCATATTGTTCTAGAGAGTCGTAGGAAGTAGTAGGGACTGTAATGTTATTTTGCAGAGAAAAAAGTAATAGAACAGTTGTGAGTTTCGTTTTCAAGTGGGTTATTCTATATTCAAATTTTTTGACTGTTATCTGATAAAAGATAGCTTATGATATTAATGCAAATATATTTTCTAATCTTTACTCTCCTGTGTGCGATTTTATCTTCTTTTAAGCAAATGGGATCAAGGGTTTCATTTGTTTGTTGCATTGTTATGATGTATGTAATTTTCCATTCAATGCTTTAGTCCAAGGGGTTAATTAAAATGCTTGAATGAGATTATAGAGAAATAAGACTTTTCATAGGATTTGATAAGCAGTTCAGGTGAAGGATTGTAAGCAGAACAATATTGTAAGGCAGTATTGTTCTAGGCTAGACCAGCTATTAGATGAATTTTTATCATATTTGAGTAATGCTTTTCAAAGACTCTGTAACCCAAATGAATAAGGCACCGGTATTTCCTAGCGAATGTCATTAGGTTTTCATTTTCTAGTTTATCTTCTTTATGATTCCTCAGAACAATCTATAAATATCAGAATATCATTTGTTAAGTTTTATGTATTTTCTAAAAGTTTCCCTACCCCTTCTCATACTCTAGCTTAAGGTTGAGGATAACTGAAGGATTTTCCATCCTTGAGCATTCTCCCTTTTTGTTGAGTCTTTTCATGAGATAATCTACTTTGTTTTTCAGCAAATTCCTAAATATCGTTGCAGAGAGCAGGAAATTTACTGAAGGGATCACCCTCCCTAGTAATGCAGAGCCTAAAGTGTAGAAGGACTTTATGTCCTTGTTAATGTTGTTCCAAGTCTAACAGATATTGATAGTTAGAGGTTGCTCTCTATATATATTTGGAGGAATCATCTTGGTCTCTGCCTAGTGGCAGTGTAAACCCTACATTTTTTGGAACCAACAAAAATGGCGACTCTGCTAGGAAAATGAATTGTAAAGAATCTCTGGTAAATTGATTTGCCTAAATATATATTCGAGATTATCCCATCCGAGTCACCAACAAAAATGGCGAATCTGTTGGGGAATGTTGCATAAAATTGTCTAGGTCTTTTGTGATTTTATGGTTGAGTGTTGCTCCCGCGTCACAAGACTAAAAATTTTGCCCACAGAGTGAAAAGCTTCTTAAACTGTCCCTTGTCGGTTTGAGTCAATTCTCATAAATGTCGCTAGAACGTTTGTTGTAGTTCATTTTTTGTAAAGAAGTTTGGTCCAGATCTGTCTGTTTTTCAAGATTATATGTAATACCTCACAAGTTGTGAGTGGTGACTCTAAGACTCTGAGATCTATGCACCAGTGTGTGTTTTCTTGAAGAAGAACAAAGAAATTTGCAGAAAAGATGAAGCAGATTTGAGCTCTTATGATGAAGTACCCTAACAAGTTGAGGATGGAATCAATAATGTCATTTGATGATAAGGAAGTGTCACAGTGTTGTGTTGAAACAAATCTGACCTGTGAAGGAATTCCAGTTGTTTGAGTATTTATCCTCTGCAAGGAGGTGGCGACTCTGTCACAAGATCAGTATTAAAGATTTAAAGGATTGAAGGTGATTTTGCAAGTCTCGGGTTAAAGAAGGCAGCAACAACTTCAGCATTTCCAGGTATTCACATTTTCATCAAGTGTGTTTTCATGAAAATTGTGTAAAAAAAAAATGTTCCCTAAAGAGTGAAAGAAGCACCAAGGAAGGGAATGGTAGTGATTATTTTACATACACATGTGATTTAGTTTCCATTTTCTGTATGAGATTAGATGGAGTATGTTTTGATCCTTTGTAATGCAATAGTTTAAGATTTGTGGAAAAAGGAAAGAAATAGGGAAATGAATGAAAATATGTATCATAGGCTTGTGCTTCCCTATGAAATGTCAAATACAAATGTACAACATCTGCTAAATCACCATAAAGCTTTCTTTATGGAAAGATATAAGCCATTGAACTTTGATGGTATCCAAGGTTTCCCAAATCCTATTCCTATAGGGGTTAGGGAACAATTACCAAGATTCACTGGGAAAAGGTTAGAATCAGCACGACAACATTTGCAGAAGTTTTCAGAATTAATGGAAAATTTTGAGATAAATCAGGAAGATGTTTTCATGAAGTTATTTGTTCATTCTTTGAAAGAAAATTCTAGAGACTGGTTTTCTTTCATTCCAATATGCTCTATCTCGTCATGAGATGAGTTGAAGGTAGCATTCATGGAACAGTTTGGTGAGAGAATTAATCCAAGCTCAATTATGAAAACATTCATGAGTATCCAGAAAGAAGAAGATGAGTTAGTACTTGCTTTTAATCTCAGGTTTGCTAGGGCATTGGATGACCATCCTAGCAGTTATAGACCAAATGATGCAGTATGATTAGTTGTTTATTTGGCTGCATTTGAAGAGGAAGAGAGTTATTTACTGAGAGATAAGGCTTATAGGATATCAATGGATATTGAGAACAACTTAAGATATGGAATCCCTAAGGGTTATCTATCTACAAGGGTATGTTATCCTAAGATATTAGAGGTTGAAGTAAATCATAAATCTAAACATAAAAAAACATATCAAAACTCTTATATCCCTACTAATCACATTAGCCCTATTATTTATTATGATTTGAACAATAATATGAGTGAAGAGAACTTGTCCCAGACATTGGTTATTCCTCATATTGATGAAGAAGAGGTTAATGAGAAAGTATCTGACATATTAGATGTAGAGATGGATATGGTGTCAATCACTTTACTGAAAGACAACAACAATAATTGCTCCAAGAAGAGCATCTCAAAGGAAATTTGTTTGTAGTCTTGTGTTTCAGATAGATCCGATAGTGAGTATGAAGAATTGGGAAGTTTTATGTCTGAAATGGATGCAAGTCTGTAGGATTTTGATAATATGAATTCAGTCTCTCAGTAAGTAGTTGTCTATGATAGTGAAAATTCAGATGGTGAGATACCATCAGTCTAGTTGATGAGATCAGTGAGATAGATAGTTGTGTGGTATGTTCAAATAATGAGGAAGTCATATTAAACCAATCTAGGGATTAGCCTTATAATGGACTAGTTTTATGAAAGGAGTTAACTTCATTTGAAGAGTGGGAGTTTGAAGAAGATGAAAAAGATTATGCTAAAAGTGGTTGTCTTGATCTTCCAAGGAATTTCTACAAGATTGATCTGGAAACATTTATGACTAGTAAATGTGAGGATGATTTCCTCTTTGATGTCATGAATACCGACATTAAATATGAGAGTGTGGAGTTTGTTGTTATTAACTAAGGTTCTAAAATAGATGAAGTAGATTGTTGTCTTGTTGCCCCACATGACATTTTGAAGCCAGAATGGGATGTTTTTGTGTTACATGAAGATATCATTGTTGAAAGGGTAAATGATGATGTTTTTTCATCATGCAGTGATTTGAATGTACACACAGTTGATCAATACACACTGGTCACAGTAACAAAAAATGGAAGTAAATTAGAATGGTTTTCAGGTATTGATTATTTAGGTATGGATGTTTGTAAAATTGTTACTATATTGGATGAGCCAGCATATTAGAGATTTCCTTTTGACCTTTGCAATGAGTTTGCACCATGTTTGCAAAAATGCTTTAGTGATAAGCATATTATAGGGTTGCAAACAGATGAAGAAACCAATTTTTATGATGGAAGTTGCATAACAGAGTATGAAGTTTTTAACTTCTCTTTTTAGCTTGTTGAGGCAAACATGAAACCTATTGAATGTTGTTATCAACTCATCTCCATTTTGGATAGTGATTTTGGGTTATGTATATGTCATGAAAAAGATAGATGGCAAGGTTCAGGGGAATGGACATTGCACTCAGATAAATGTTTTTTATAACATGCTAAGGAAGAAAAAATTATATAGTTATGATATCTTTAAATTGTTCAAGATGCAACGTGATCATAACTATATTTTTGACAGAGGAAAGTATTGGTTGACATTGGCAGATGGCATTGGGCCATCATATGTGGTTTGACCCTGCAAGCCACAAACATTTGGGGTAAAGTAAGTTTTTCTGACTCTATGCCCAATAAAATTATAAATAAATTACCTCTTAAATTGCCTATTCATGGACAATTTTTGAGGTTCTACTTTTCTTAAAGTAGCTATTATCGATGAGCATTAGCTAGGTTTTCTTTGGTAGTGTAGTTTCCTTTCTGTTGAAGTTACCCCGTCCAGGTAATTTCCTTAAATGGTCTGCCCTGCAATTGGTCTGCTTCACTCAAAGGCTCCGGTCTCTCACCTCATTCCTATGAAATGAGTGTCCCCAACTAGAGCCACTGATAGCTCTAAAAGATGATTGCATGAAATTTTTAATTTTTGAGCTCAAATATTGATTTTTTGGGTTTTATTTGTATCCTGTGTAAATGATCCAAAGTCTAGGGTTTAGGGTTTATCAATATTCCTTACATTTTGTGAAGAAATCCCTAACAATGATATATTGTTTTGTTACTTTTTCCCACTTAAAGCCAATGTTTGTTTACCATGGGCGGGGCCATTTCATTTCCTAAGTATTAAGTGATGGTTAACCAGTTTATGAAAAATGATTTTTCCTAAGTCGCAAAAAATTTCCTTATGATCAGTTTCCTTTTAAATATCCACACCCATGATTTCCCTAAGCTTGAAGTCCTAAGAATTTTGACCATGGCTAAAGACATAATGGATCTAATGGTTCACGCTTCCCCGTGATCAAAGATGTGGGGATTATAAAGACCGCGGCATCGCGAGATTGTACCACATGTTATCAATGGAAATCGACAGGGTCGGTAGTATAACTAGTCAAAGCATTACTATCGGTTCTCAAGCAGTTAAGGTCAGTCTACTAACAGTCCCATCAATTTGCACGTGTTCAAAATGAATGGAGATGTTTTGTCTTGAGGTAAAAGTTGCTCGATTTTTAATTCTGGAGAAGTTGATGGGCATTGTGCAAAGTGGTAAAGATTGAACAAATCTGACGGCCCCTGTGTTCCCACGATGGAAGTTGCAAGGAGATTACGGACCGCAGCATCATGAGATGATGTCACATGTCCTGGGCTGACCAGGAAGACCTACGATGAGGTTGCTGATGGATTTTGATCGAAGAATGATATGACACTATTTAGTTGAGATTTGGTGGGTCTATGGACATAGATGGAAGGACAAATGTTGTATTGGCTTAAAATGAGCATTAGATTTGCCAAGATGGGTGAGATCTATGGCTGAGATTCAAATAAGAAATTAGGACAGATTATAGAAGGCATCGGTTATAGCTTGCGTAGGAAAGACAGATTGAATGAGATTCAGACTTTTTGACTCAGGATTGATTAGACAGTAAAAAATGATAGCTCGGAGATGTGAAAGGATCAAGAAAAGCTTCAGGTTTTGATATGATGGATTACGAGTTCTCTGATAAACTCATAGATTTACCTGTTGACAGGAATCCTAAAGAAGGAGACTATACACCAAGAAAGGAATAAAATCATTCATGTAAGGTGAACACATGCAGGTGGCAATGGAGTGATGGCCTAGAAGATGGTGGTGTCTTGAGTTGCAGGCATGATTGCCTGAAATCCATAGTTGACAAGGTGAGAAGAAGATGTCAGGATGATGATTCTTCACATGGATTAGCACTACCACATTGAAAGGAATTATTATTATAAATTCACTAGGCAAATGACAAAATGGGTAGAAACAAATATAAGCTTCTTCATTTTTCTAAGAACAATTCTTCACCAATGAGAGGATGGTGTTCAGAAAGAACTATGAATGGAATCATTGCATATTTTGTGACACTGGATGGATTTTTTTTCTCTGGTATAAGGTTTGTCATTGTCAGAGGGGTTGTGAAAGATTAGAGGATTGTCAGATGGGGCATGAAAGCCTTTTCTTATCGGGAAAAGCCACCCAAGACATATCCTCTGCTCTTACTCTGCATTTCATTGGCAGAGTGTTCCAAGAAGGAGCTCACAAGGAGCTAAAAGAAGGATTTGTTCAAGGGAGGATTGGCAGCCAGTCATCTTTGCAGCAACATGGAAGTTGCAATGCCTTCTCAACAAATACTATTTACCCCCAAGCTCCTCTTTCCAGTTTCTTTGATCCTGGGCATAAAGGCTGGAAATTTTCCCCTATTTCGGTGGGAAAGTTTTATCTCATGTCGAGATCTGTTTTCCTTTTCATGAAGAGAAATGCTATGGAGCAGACTAAGCATCTCAGGGTCCATCCGGAGGTGTTTGGGTGATATCGGTGCAACTCAAGTGTTTTTGATTCTACCAATAATCGGTTGAAGATTTTAGTTCCACCTCATCACAAGCACTAGCATGTGGATAAGGAATATTTTGTAACAAAATTGTGTACAACCTCTAAGGCTTGGTTTTGAAGACAAGTGTCTTTTGGCCTGAAGCTTGTCGCTCCCTTGTTTTATATAAAAGGGAAATCAAGGCCATTAGTTAGGGTTCCAAATTTTCTGAGAGGGATCTCTGTAAAATAGATCTTTTCTGCAGGGTTAGGTTCCATATTGTTCTAGAGATTCATAGGAAGTAGTAGGGACTACAATGTTATTTTGCAAAGCAAAAAGTAATAGAACAGTTGTGAGTTTCCTTTTCAAGTGGGTTATTATGTATTCAAATTTTTTGACTGTTATCTGATAAAAGATAGCTTATGATATTAATGCAAATGTATTTTCGAATCTTTACTCTCCTCTATGCAATTTTATCTTGTTTTAATCAAATGAGATCAAGGGTTTCGCTTGTTCGTTGCATTGTTATGATGTATGTAATTTTCCATTCAATGCTTTAGTCCAAGGAATTAATTAAAATGCTTGAATGAGATTACAGAGAAATAAGACTTGTCATAGGATTTGATAAGCAGTTCAGGTGAAGGATTGTAAGCAGAACAATATTGTAAGGCAGTATTGTTCTAGGCTAGACAAGCTGTTAGATGAATTTTTATCAAATTTCAGTAACACTTTTCAAAGACTCTATAACCCAAATGAATAAGGCATTGGTATTTGCTAGCGAATGTCATTAGGTTTTTAGTTTCTGGTTTATCTTCTTTATGATTCCTCAGAACAAATCTATAAATATCAGAATATCATTTGTTAAGTTTTATGTATTTTCTAAAAGGTTTCCCGCCCCTTCTCATACTCTAGCTTAAGGTTGAGGATCACTGAAGGGTTTTCCATCCTTGAGAATTCTCCCTTTCTATTGAGTCTTTTCATGAGATAATATGCATTGTTTTTAGCAAATTCCTGAATATCGTTGCAAAGAGCAGAAAATGTACTAAAGGGATTACCCTGCCTAGTTCTGAAGAGCCTAAAGTACAAAAGGAATTTGTGTGCTTGTTAATGTTGGTCCAAGCCTGACGAATATTGATAATTGGAGGTGGCTCTCTATAGATATTTGGAGGAATCAACTTGGTCTGTACCCAGTGGCAGTGTAAACCTGTCCATATTTTGGAACCAACACGCTGCTCTGCGGACTAAGAAGCAAGAAATCACTGACAAAAGCGCTAACCAAAATGACACATGCGGTAACCTATGGGACAAAAGCGTTGCTCTGAGGATTAAATGCATTGATTTGCAGACAAAAGCGCTAACCTAAATGCCAAATGCACTAGCCTGCAAGACAAAAGCGCTAACCAATTAATTAAAAGCATTGTCAGAACTCACACAGGCATGAATTTGGATTACAAATGCATTAAATTTGTTTTTGTGAGAACTAGACAGGATATTAGAAAGATATATGCGAGGCTCCAGCCCCACGGTCATGATCATGTTCATTTGGATGGCTGTGAGCAAAGGTGAAGGTTGAGAGAAAGGGGGAAGGAGAAGACAAGTGTCACTCATCTTACCTTGACTGGGTTGTTGACTGAGGAAATTTAGGGATGGTTGGAGAAGATTTAGGCATGATAGGACAAGTGGACTCAAGTCCTTCCTAAGATGTAGGGATGTTGGAGAGAATATAGAAGAAGGTTAGGAAATATGTGTATGTACACAATATTTCATTTATTTTGGAGGTTGGAGATAATTGGCTAATAAATATTTATTTATTTAATTTTGTTGAAGTAATTTAGCCACATGATGGATGAGTTGGCAAAGGAAAGATGAAGTGGAGATGGAAGGTGAGTTGGAAAAGGGGTTAAATAATTTAAGAAATTATTTAATATTTGAGACTATAGGATAAAAGAATAATCATTAAATATTACATACTTAATTGATTGAGGGAATAATTAAATATTAGATATTTAATTAATTTATTAGAGGAATAATTAAATATTAGATATTTAATTAATTGATTAGAGGAAAATGATAAATTAATTAATTAATAAATTATTTTAATTAAATTAATTAATAGAAAGACATGAAATGAATAAATAAATTAATCTTTTCAAATTAACTATTTAATAGAAGAATAAATATTAAATATTTATTTAATCGCTCATAGCCATTTTTATGTGTATACATTTTGCTCCTCTTTGAAATGATGTTGAGACAACATTGTTTCAAAGATTAAATCAAGTCTTGATAATGCGCCTGATGGAGATAAAAATCCTGATTGTGTTCCCCATCGAGAGATTGATCGTGAAATTATTGAAAAATTTGGATAAGCGATTGATCTCACGATAATTGATTGAAATTTCTACAACTTTGGTTGATGAAAATGTCCGCTCTTTTATTACTTTGATGTTCTGCTTGACTTGATGATTGATAGAGTTTGATTGACCTCATGATCGATGAGGGTCAATGATATAAACTCGAAGCTTTGATGATCTGATAGGATAGAGTTTGATTGACTTCATGATTGATGAATGTCAATGATGTAAACTCAAGATTGGATAGACTAGATGTGTAGCCTCATGATGAATGAGCATCACTAATATGTGATCAAAGAGATTGATAGAAATCTCAAGTGAGCGGATAGGATAGCTGATTGATTGATTAAAGCAATTGATTGGATCAAGAACTGACATTTTTTTGGTATCATGTTGCAAGAGGATATAGATGTATTGATTTATCCAGGGAGAAACAAGATGATCAATGAGGCCTACAACATCTGAAAAGAGTGGTACTCTTTGTCCTAGTTGACATTATTGATATGAGACATTGATTTGTATCATGGGACATTGTATTTTATTGATTATTTCTTTGATATCATTGTATACTTGGACTTTTTATTGTTTTATGATGATCTATATGCAAACATGGACTCTATATGATTATCTTTTATGATGCATGTTACTCTATATGATGATGATCTATATGCATTGATTACATGGATGATGTTCTTTTCTTTTTACGATGATGATGTTTTATATGATGCAATGATGAATGCTTTTGATTTATTTATTTATTTTGATTTTGATGATAATGGATGCAAATGAAAATGATTACTAACTTAAATGATACAAATGCAATGATCTATATGGGAATGCAAATGAATGAGTGATTTTATTTTATTTTTAATGTGTAGGATGATGTAAATGCAAATGATCTACATGAAATGTTTTTTATTTTTATATGTAATGCTTATCATGATTATGAATCCAAGTGTAAAAATACAACTAAATGATCTTAATGAGCTTCAATGATAATGCAAATATTAATGATGATATACTATATGATTTTAAATGAAATGCATTTAATGGAAGGCAAACTAATCCAATGATTGAAATGTAACTAAACGAAATGGATGACGATTAAAATGATTCTAAAAATGAATGCACCTAAAATGATCAAATACAAATTGTTTTTCTTTGTCCAAGTATACTCAATCTTTATTTATGACTGTTGATTTATGAATGAAATGAAATGCTTATAATGCAACTGATAATGAATTCTTATAATGCAAACAAATAATGAGCTAATTTTAAAAAATGATCTAACTAAAAATGATACTGCCATTCTTCATATGCTATCTTGTAACAGTGCTTGATTTCATCATTGAGCTTTTTAATGTTGTAAGAAAATACAAGCAACTTGACATAAAGATCCAAGCTGACCTGAGTATTTCTTACATGGATTTTGATATAGCAAGTTAATACAAGAAACTTGATATAATGAATCAAGCTGACTGGAGTATTTCTTGCAGAACAGACAAGGATCATCCTTTTTCATGCATGACTCAGAACGTCCTCCTTGATCTTTTGCCGATCATATCCTTAGAAAAGTACATACCTTAATAAGAGATAAACCACATACAACAATCAAAAGAAAATAATCATGCCCCATCATAGCTTCTCTAGTCATGGACATCCTTGAGTCACATAGAGTACATGATTAGCAATAAAATCAAGATATGAACACTGAATCTTGTATGTCATTCACATGTTCTCATGGTCATTAACTGATATAATCATCTTGATGAATGATCATTGATAATCTGTTATTACTTGCTAGTTGAATCTTTGTAACCTGAGTTTCACAATTCAATTGTTATAAAAGGCCTTGATATTTGTTGCTTTGTTGATCGTTATCTATTTCAAAATCCTAGATGATTTTGGTTTTTCTAAGTTTTCCAAATGTTTTGGATTTTCAAAGATTCAAAAGATCACCTTAGCATAAGGAATTAGGATTTTTCCCCAAGTGGAAACAAAACTTTATTATGGATGTACAAATTTATCAAGATCCAAACCGTGGCAGGATACAAATGCAGATTGAATAATTCTGATAAAATCTAAGATAGTGACCATACTCAATATGTCAAAGATTGATAATTGTTGGTAAGATGCATTTTTTCTCCTAATGTTTAAGAGAAATAGATGCAAAAGATGAAATGGATGAGCTAGGATAGATGGAAGTGGTAGATGCGATAGGATGGAGTGGATAGGTGCGCAAAAGCGATCTCATAGATGGAAGATCTCACTTTTTAGATAGCGTCTATTTACTAGGTTTTCACTGTCTAAATTTACTGCATTTTTTCCATATTTTGATTTTTTTTTCTTCTTTTCTATTGTTTTATGCTTTTTAGGGATTTTCTGCTCTTCTGATTTTCATTGATTTCTTTAGGGCTTTATATGCTTTTTATTGATTTTTTCTCAGACTTTATATCTCAAGAATAGACTTTCTTGAGATGGATAGAATTGATAGGTTCATCAAACCAATCACCTTCAGGGGTAGATAACTTGTATGCTCCTGAGCCATATGCTACTACTGTGACAAAAGGACCTAGCCAATTTGGTTCAAATTTAACCTTCTTTTCTCGGTCTTGTTGATTTCTCGGATTCTCCCTTAGAACTATATCTCCAATCTAAAAATGTGTGGCTTGACTCTATGAATATAACTTATTTCCATTCATTGTTGATATACCTTCAAATGATCTATTGTATTTTGGCGACATTCATGAATCAGCTCAAGTTCTTGAAGTCTAGAGACTCGTTGTTCTTCTTCTGGTACAAGACCTTATAAGGAAAATCGTAGAGAAGGTATCCCTACTTCTATTGGTAATATGTCTTCTGATCCATAAACTAAGCAATATGGAATTCCCCCCATTGGTATGCGGATGCTGGTTCGGTATGCCCAAAGAGCAGGATTTAGCTGAATGCACCAATCTTTTCCAGCTTCATTGACTATTATCAGGATAGTTTTGTTTGATGCCTCAGCTTGACCATTTCTTTGTGGATAATATGGAGTATAAAACCTATGTTGGATAGGGAATTTCCCACATAGTTCCTTCACATCTTGATTCTTAAATGGCCGTCCATTATCGATGATAATGGTCATAGGAACTCCATACCAACAGATTATATAATTCAAGATGAATGATGATGTTTGTTTTCCTGTCACTTTTTTCAAAGGTACTGCTTCAATCAATTTAGTGAAATATTCAGTAGTAGTCAGAATGAACTTATGTCCATTATAGGATGAAGGATTTATCTTACCTACCAAATCAAGGCCCTCTTGAGAAAATGGCCATGATCCTACCATAGGATACAATTCTTGTGCTGGTGCGTGAATGAGATTCCCATGGATTTGGTATTATTTGCATTTCTTGGCATATGTGAATGAATCGCTCTCCATAGTAGGCCAATAGTAACCCATACAAAGAAATTTCTTAGCTAGTGTTAATCCACTTGAGTGTGTGCCACAAATACCTGCATGAACTTCATTCAGAACTTTCTTATATTCTTCTTGTTCGAGACATCTCAATAAAGTGCTATCTAGACCTCGCCTATATAAGGTATAAACAATAATAGTATAGCGGCATGACTGACAGATAAAATTTCTTCTCTGATTGCGGGATAGGTCAGGAGGAATGATATTCTCTTTTAAGTACTGATAAGTTTGGTCACATAAGGATTGACTAGTTTCTGATATATGGAAAATCATGTAGGTATGATGGGATTGAATGGTAGGGGTTAAGCTATCTTCTACCAAGAATTTGTAACGTTGTTCATTCTCCTGATTCTGCAAGAGAGATGATATTGTAGCCATTTCATCTGCTACTTTATTCTCATTTCTTGGGATCTGAGTGAATGATACTTCTTCAAAGTGTTCTTTAAACTCTTCTACCAACTATTTGTAGGGCATGAGTTTGTCATCCTTAGTTTGATAATCATAATTTATTTAGTTGATGATAAGCTGTGAATCACCACAGACATGTAATTCCTTGATATTTCATTCAATAGCCATTTTGAGACCAATAGTCAATGCTTCATATTCTTCAATATTGATTGCTCATGGAAACCATGGTCTATATGATTTTGGAATTGTGTGTCCCTGAGGTATGATGAACGAAATTCCTGTGCCTAATCCATATTGTGTATAAGAACCATCAAAGTACAACTCCCAAAATTTTGTACTTATTGTTAGAATGTCTGCATTAGGAAATTCAATGTGCAATGGTATGTCATCTTGTAAAGGTGCTTCAGCTAATTGATCAACAATGACCCGTCCTTTCATATCTTTTTGATCAACATATTCTATATCAAACTCACTTAGTACCATAACCCACTTTGCCAATCTGCCTATCAAAGTTAACTTGTTCAGCAAATACTTTAGTGGATCTATATTTGCTATCAGTTTCATAGAATGAGTCAACATATAATGTCACAGCTTCTAAGTATTAAATACAACTGCTAGGCATGTCTTCTCTATTGATGTATAATTTAATTCATAGTCGACAAGTGTTCTACTGATGTAATACACTGCTATTTATTTTCCTTCTTCATCATGTTGTGCTAGGAGACATCCTAATAATACATTTGTCACTGAGATATAAAGTAACAATGGTTTCCCTTTGATTGGTGATACAAGTACTAGAGGATTCATGAGATATTCTTTGATTTGCATAAAAGCCTCTTCACTCTGATCCCATTTGAATGGAATGTGCTTATGTAAAAGATGAGTGAATGGATGACATATATCTGCTAATTGAGAGACAAATCTTCTAATTGATTGCAATCTTCCTTGTAAAGAACACAATTGATTTATGTTCCTAGGTGACTCTATTTCCATGATAGCTTTGACCTTTTTTGGATCTACTTCAATTCTATGAGTTGATATAATGTACCCAAGAAGTTTTCCAGAGCTTACTCCAAATGCATATTTCTTTGGGTTTAATCTTAACTGATATCTCTCAAGCCTATCAAATATCTTGCCCAAAATGTTCAAATGTTCTTTTCTTGTATGAGATTTTGCAAGTATATCATCTACATAGTCTTTCATAAATTTATGCATCATATCATGGAAAATTGTTATCATAGCTCTTTGATAAGTTGCTCCTGCATTCTTAAGCCCAAGTGGCATAACATTCTAGCAGTAAGTACCCCATGCATAGGTGAATTTTGTCTTTTCTTGACCTTCAGGGATGATTCTTATTTGATTGTATCCTGAGAATCCATCCATTAATGAAAACATCTCATGTCCTGCTGATAAATCCATAATTATATCAATGTTGGGTAGTGGGAAATCATCTTTGGGACATGCCTTGTTCAAATATCTAAAATCGGTGTAGACTCTTATGCTTTTATCTGGTTTTGACACTGGCACAATGCTTGAAACCCATTCTGGATAGGCAATAGGTCTTATGAAACCCACATCTAATAGTTTCTTTAGCTCAACTTTTACAAGGAGAGCGATGTGTGGATGCATCTTCCTTAGTTTTTGTTAAATTGGTTTTGCTTTTAAATCCACATTGAGATGATGCATAATAAGATCTGGATCAAGTCTTGGCATGTCTACATAGGACCAAGCAAAATTTATTTGTCTTTGTCTAAATAATTTTATGTATTCTTTCCTCTCTTCATCTGATAATGGGGCAGCAGAATGAAGTATCTTGTGATCCTTTGGTGTGCCAATGTTTATTGCTTCTGTTGGTTCTATTAGAATAGCGGATCTCTCCTAAAAAAAAGTAGGGAGGATGTCAAAATTTCCATCTTCTAGCACCTCAAAGAGGTTTTCACCATCAGATAGGTCCTTTATTTTTCCTCTTGATTGATCTAGTGTTGCCGTGAAATGGTTTTCAGCACTAGTTATTTTTCCTTGTTTTATTTCAATTTTGTGACTTGAAAGATTGGCATTCTTCTGACTACAAGTAACGTTACTTGATTTTGTGATGAAATATATCTTAGGTGTTATGGGTTCAACAACATTAAGATACACAGCTAAGTCATGGTCATTGGAAAAGACATCCAATTTAGGGTTTTCTAGGTTATCCCAATCAATTAGTTCTGGATGAAGAAGGGGTAAGTCATAATCATCGCCATTGTTAAGTTCTTCAAGGTTCATGACATAATAGTCATAATTTGGCGTAGAGTAGGTAATGTGATAGATAAAATGATCTTGAGGATAGTCTCTCCCAAGTGTTCTCCAATTAGTTCTAACGAAATAAGTATTAGTATTTTGTAGTTCACACTCAAGTGACTCTTCATCTGACAAATGTCCCTTAAATGAAAGGATTATATCAACACACACATCTTTAGTATTGCAAGTTCCTTCTTGATTAATTTCAATAGATTCATTTGTATATTGAAGCTGACATACTTGTGTACATGATATAGAGGATTCTTTTGCTATAGTTTGTCTTCTCTTGAACTTAGCTTCTTCTGGACTAATAGTCAATCCTACTTGACTATCTCTTAGTTCTTCTATGGTTATTCCATACCATGGTACATCTTGCTCCTCATTTGATAGAAATCTGATATTTCTTGATGCTTGATACATATATGTTTGTGCTTCTTGTGGCGTTACTTCTTGGTCTTTTTCATCCTCTTTCTTTTATTATCTTCTATATGCCTCTTTTCTCTAGATTCTGATTTCTTCTTGTCTTCTTTCTAACTCTATCCTTTGTTTTGTAAAAGACAAGTCTTCATTTGTGATAGCTATTGGTTCTTCATTCTTTTCTTCACTTGATATACTAGATGATTCATCTGGACCCCATTCAAATTCATTTGAATCTGTCTCTTAACCATTGTCTAGGATTACCCCACTATACCATACAGGAATATTGTATGGTGCAAATAGTTCTCTGATTCCTACCATCTCTGCTTTTACTACTTCTGAAATATCTTGTTCAGATTTTGCATTTGCTCGTATTCCTTGAACTTGTTTACAAGATTCTTCTTCTCTTTTGATTGCAAGTTCTTCTTGTTGTTTCTCATATTCTTCTTGTTTTTGCTTATTGGCTACTATTTCTTTTGCTTGATGTAGCTTTTCTTGCCATTGTTCTTCTTTAGGGACTGATTTTTTTCTCCACTTTGGTTGTTGATAATTATGTTGCTTTTGATTTGATTTTAGATATCCAAGTCCTAATTTATCTTCTTTACATTGCGAGTGAGGGCATATAGGTTCTGAAATACCTTGATGTCGCTTACCAATTGGTCCTTTTCCTTCATATCCCATTTTTTTCATGATCTTATAACCATTGTCATATTGCTCTATGTGAATATTGAATTTTGTAGTTGTTGCTATAGTTTCATTTTCATCTTTGTACAACCAACCAAAAATGTCCTTGTCTTCAGTTTCTTTTGCAAGTGTTCTAGCTCTAAGAAATGCTTCATTAAACATTTCTTTTGATTTTTCTGAGATCTGTGGTTGGATATTTGTAGGCTTTCCATATGATTTAGGTGAAATTTGAAATTTATGCAAAGAATATTTTCTCATTCCTTCATCATTTAATTTGAGCTTTTTCTCGAAAGTTTCCCATAAGTTTTCTTAAGTTTCTTTGGTATGATATACTGATTCTCTATTATGTGGAACTCTTGTATCTTGTGTTGGCTTCAAATTATTGCAATATTGGTTGGAGTCTGCAATTATAGTGACTTCTTGTCCCTCATAAGGAAACTTTACACATTGGTGATATGTAGAAGGAATTGCTTGTATGTTGTGAATCCATGGCCTTCCTAGAAGAATGTTATAAGAGAGATTCAAATCTAAAATCTGACATAAGGTATTCCTTTCCACGCGTCCTATTTTGATTGGTAACACCATAGTTCCTTTAGAAGAATGCTCCTCTTCATCATAAGCCTTGATGGTTATTTTCTTCAATGGATCTACTGCATGTTTTGAATATCCTAACACCTTTATTAAACCTAATGCACAAATGTTTAAGCCGGCTCCACCATCTATGAGTACGTGTTTGACACAAGTTTTATTAATGGCGACTTCAACATGTAAGGGAGCATTGTGAGGATGTTGCAAGGACGCGTCATCATTTTGCAAAAAATGATAAGCAATGAGAGGCTATTAGATTGTTCACCTTTTTCATAGTTTGGAAGCGAGGTATTGAAGGCTAGGTCGGATTCATTTGTCTTATGACTATCCACTGTTATAGTTCCATTATCGATTAAATCTTGGATAAGATGTTTCAATCTTTGATAATCATTAGCTCAGTGTCCTTTATTTCAATGGTAATTGCCAAAATGATTTTCGTTCCACCAATTAGGTTTGACTTATGGTTCATAACTTCTTACTTCTGGTAAAATAATTAGTTTGTTCACAAGAAGAGTTTTTAAAGCTGATTCCAAGGGTTCTCCAATGTTTGTGAATTTCCTGCGAGGATTGGAGAAGAAAGACTTGGATGTATTGTTTTCGTGCTTGTTATTGCTTGGGATTTGACTCGATAGATTAACGATTGGTTGTTGTTTTGTAGCATTATTGTCGTCATTTCCTCCATTGATGCATTCCTATTCTTTGACTAGAACTTGGGTTTGTCATTTTTGTTGTTATTGTTGTTGTGACTGTTGTTGTTGTTGTTGTAAGAATTATTGTAAAGCTTTAGTTCTCCTTTCTTTACCATCGCGTCTTCTATTTTCAGACCATTCTCAATCATCTTGGCAAAAGAAGGAGGACATTGTATTTTTAGATGATAACTCATTTCATTGATAAGATTATCAATGAATATATCCATCTTTTCTTGATCAGGTACATCTCTTGGATACCTATTAAATATGTGTTTCCATCACTACATGAAGATCATAAAAGATTCACCATTCTTTTGTTTAACATTGCATAAATCCAGCATTGTTATCTCATTCCTTACATTGTAGGAGTATTGTGAAATAAACCTATTCACGAGTTCTTCAAAAGATTTGATTCCAGATGGTAATCTGGAGAACTATTCCATTGATTGTCCATTTAAACTCCTAGGGAATAGATGCATCAGGTAAGTTTCGTCATGTGCAAATTCCATACGCATAGTACAAAACTCCCTAATGTGATCTTGAGGATCAGATTTCTCATCGTATTTATCATATTTAAGGATCTTGCAAAGTTGTGGAAATAGTATCATATTCAAACTTTTATGAAAAGGATACGGGCAGATATCTTCCAATGAATACTTCTTGGAGCTTGTTCCATTCTGCATATCTTGTATCTATTGTTGTAGAGTTTGCATTTGCTGAGTGAGATTTAACAATGGATTATCCATACGATTTCTCCTTGTCTCTTCATAAGTTATTCTATCACTGTGCTCTCTTCTTGTGTCATCATGTTCTTTTCTTGTTTCTTCATGGCTTTCTTTGTTTATATCTTCGTCATTTGGATCATCTGTGTTTTGAGTATTACTTGTTTCTGCATCTTGTTAAGCCTTCTATGTTAAAATCTTGTGGCAATTTAGCTCTTGATTTTGCCAACATCAAAAGATATTTTTCTTTTTGCTTTTCTAATAATTTTTCCATTAGTCTATCAAATTTGAAATCTTTCTCAAGGTCTCTAATGGTGTTATTGACCGCTTCTTCATCAACAATCATATACCCAAAAGAGTGGAATGTTGAATTATCTTCTTCTTCCATTTGTTTTTGTTGTTTTCTAAGTTATTCGTATTGAGGTCTAGTCCAAACTGGCATGTGATTGTTTCAAATTTTTTGGTTTTCCAAAGACAACTCAATAGGTGATTATTGGTTTTGGAAGGTATGCTTTGTTGATTTTACCACTATTGTTTGTTTGTTGTGGGTTAGTGCAGGATCAAGGGGGGCCAAAAAGTGGTGATGTGAAAAAAATAGCCTTCTTCACTCACCTAAAAATGTGAAAATCCGTGTTGACTTTTTGCTTGGTCTGGGTGTCAGTTCACCTTAGCTTGCTAATTACCTATGCAAATCGGATATCCGATTTTTATTTGTAATTTTAATTTAAATAATATATTATATATTACATATTGTATAATATATAATATATTATTATATTATATAATATATATAATGTAATAATATAATAATATATTATATTATATATATTATATAAAATTATATTATAATATAATAATATATTATATAATACGTATTATATAATATAATATAATATATAATATATTATATATATTATATAATATATAATATAATATAATATATTATATAATACAATATTATATTATATTATATTATATATTATATAATATATAATTATATTTAATAATATAATACAATATGTATTATATAATATATTTAATTATAATACGTATTGTATTATATTATTAAATATAATTATATATTATATAATATATAATATAATATAATATTATATATTATATAATATATAATATTATATTATATATTATATAATACGTATTATATAATATATAATATTATATTATATTATATAATATATAATATTATATTATATTATATATTATATAATATATAATTATATTTAATAATATAATACAATACGTATTATATAATATATTATTATATTATATAATATATTATTATATTATATTATATATTATTATATTGTATATGTTATTTTAAAATAATTTAAGTAGGAAAATTGGATATCCGATATTCTGAGACAAATATATTTCGACAGTGACAGCCCGTGAGTCATTTTTAACTCACGGGCTGCGCGATTTTATCAAAATCTGATATTCGGTGCACCCGATATCTGGTGTTTTGGCAAAAAATTGCTAAAAAATAGATTGAAAGGTAAGAATTTTATCATTTTCAATCATTTTCATGCCTTTTTTGTATTTTTTGTTAATGTTTATTTGATTTTTCATTGAAAATATGGTTTTTTTAATGAAAACTAGGTTTTTTTAAATCAAATACCTAATTGTTTAAATTTGTTAACTAAATTTAATTGTTTACATTCAAATAGGTTAAAAATGGGGGATAACAATGAAAACACTGACCAACCACAATTGCAACAATGAAACCCTCATTTGCCAAACCCCCCCTCAATTCAGGATTTGATTGCACAAAATTTGAATGAATTGAGGGGGATTGCAGAAGTATATCATAGGATCCCTCATTTAAACCCAATGTTTGATCCTTTCACGTCGATCATAAAGAGTATGGAAACCTTGACTGAGGTGCACAATGTCGCCCTTTTGTGGTGAGATTCTATGAGGGAAAAATATGCAGATGGCTTATCGTATAAGGATATCAAGGATCTCAAGATATCCAAAGCCGCTATCACCTCATTGTTTGTCAATCCCCGCACTGATCAACCTATAGATCCCCAAAAAACAAAACTTTCTATTAAATGGTGCACAAATGATGCTATTGTGAAAAACTTTTGGGATCATTGGTGGATGGTTTTCGATAAACCACCCAACAACAATCTTGATATCCCCTTCTATTTCATAAAAAAATTGTATGCTAAGTTTGTTTTACGCAAACATGTGAACTACTTTGACATCCAACCTCTCCAGGGTGTAGGTTTAGGTATGCCCCAAAATAGACCTGGGGTAGTCAGAGTAGTCCAGAGCCCATATGTCCCCCCTCCTCCTGTTGATCCCCCACCTCCAGTGCAGCATTCTGATATCATTTGTGAGGTGGTCATGGACCATATCGGCCATTCACTCTTTGAGTAGCCTTTTGGTTTCTCAAGCTAGGTCAGTAGCTCAGCCTACTCTTGATGGTAGCAGTGCATTTGGTGGTGTTGACATGTCATCCTCAGCTCCACACATATGTGTGCCCCATAGTTGTGTCATGTGTGGGCACGTATGCTTGGGTCCAGTTGGATAGGTTGTTGATCCTCCTGTGGATAGTGTAGATTATAAGGTGCATGAGATGCATGATGCACTAGATATTATTACACAAATTGGAGGATACCTTGGGGAGTCCTCACATGCTAGAGGCGAGGAGGCACCGCCATCATACATTGATGATGTATTGGTAAGATTTGTATTGTCACAATTCATGTTATATTTCAATAAAATATTTATAATCTAGATAATATTAAGTACTAATTTTTATTTACATGGTCTATATAATAGTTGATGATCGAGGAGCAATTGAGACAGATTCAAGAGGGCACCTTGTCGGCCATTTCATTTGGCGTTGATAGCTTGACGGTACATATATTATTGCACCTAGTCATTTGTATTTTATTATACATACATGCTCATCATTTATATTGGTATTAATTAGATTATGTAGTAACTTGCACGGATATCTTATTTTACTCTTGTAGGGCACAAGTAGCACGAGTGTGGGGCAGTGTGATTTAGGATCTAGTAGTGCAGTTGGAGACAAGGGAAAGGTAATTGAATGCAAATATGATTGAATGAATAGTTTAAATAACTTATAGTGATTATACATGTCTAGACATAGATTGATAGTTTCATATACTTGTTGTGTATATATACAGAGAATTCTTGGCTTCACATCCTTGATGACTACACCCAGTATACTTGAAGAACAAGAAGAGATGCCTTGAGTGGATGTGTGTTTATTTTATTTTTTGATTAGTAGATATAATTTTTTATTATCAGTGACAATTATATGCTAACTTGTATCAATGTCATGTTTCATAACATATGTAGGTTGTATATGAAAATATTCAAAACATACCTCCTTTACCGAAGACATACATCAAGAGTTTTGCAAAGCTGAAGAGAAAACGTGGAGATGAGGTAAACATGAATAGTTAAATTATAGTTAATTTTTATGTTAACTTTTCGAATGTGAATTATATAATATAACTAATACTAATCGTGGTTTATTTTTCTTGTGCAGGATCCTTCAGAACCGAGCAGTGCGGTGAAGAGGATTGATTTTGATGATCCATCAACAACTTAAGATGTTATAGATAGTTTTGGGATGCTTACATGTCTAGTTGGCATGTATATTTTGTATATGGAGATACATTCACGTATTTAGACATACATTTTCTTTCAGTTGGCGTTTATGCCATATTTATGTATGGACATACATTTGTAATCATTTGACATTTTTATATATACAGAAGTTGATATTCGATCATATAAATTGTTGCTCATCTATGCGTGGTGTTATCATGGAAATCTTTAATCTTCATTCCAATAATTAACAATAGTTAATAATGGTTATTTAATGAACAATACAATTCAATTCATTTCATCGTAAGTGTTGTTTGTATAATGAATAATATAATTCATTTAATGAACAATACAATACAATTCATTTAATGAACAATACAATTTATGAACAATACAATTCATTTAATCAACAATACAATACAATTCATTTAATGAACAATACAATACAATTCATTTAATGAACAATACTTGATACAATTCATTATTACCCTATGCATGGTCCTATTTTGCCCCCCACCTCGGTCGAATGCTCGGGGTTTTATTAGGGCAGAAATTTTTCGGTTGGCGAAAAAATTGTCAGTCTCACTCAATCAAATGTTGTCACATGGCCAATTTCTCATTCAGCTCATCACGATGATGAACTGTCAGCTTTGACTTATCCAGTTAGGCATTATTACCTTATGCATGGTCCTATTTTTCCCCCCCACCCAGTTGAACGCTCGGGGTCATACCCTATCGGCGTCGTCCCTTGAGCGCCCTGCTCAAAATTGTCAAAATTTGACGGGCTCTAACTTAGAATTCATGGCACTTGTGAATGATCTATTTGAACCTATGGGGCCATGAGAGGGGTCCCTACAAAATCCTATCTCAGTTTTTCAAGTTTCCCTATGGTTTTATTAGGGCGGCAATTTTTCGGTTGGCAAAAAAATTGTCAATCTCACTCAATCGAATGTTGTTGTGTGGCCAATTTCTTGTTCAACTCATCGCGATGACAAACCATCAACTCTGACATGTCCATTTAGGCATTATTACCCTATGCATGCTCCTATTTTTTCCCCCCACTCGATCGAACGATCAGGGTCATACCCTACCGACATCGTCCCTTGAGCGCCCTAAGTGCTCAAAATTGTCAAACTTTGACAAGCCCTAACTCAAGATCCATGGCACCTGTGAATGATCTATTTGAACCTACGGGGCCAAGAGAGAGGTCCCTACAAAAGCCTATCTCGGTTTTTCAAGTTGCCCTATGGTTTTATTAGGGCAGAAATTTTTCAGTTGGCAAAAAAATCGTCAGTCTCACTCAATCGAATGTTGTCGCGTGGCCAATTTCTCATTTAGCTCGTCGCAATGACGAACCGTCATCTCTGACATGTCCAGTTAGGCATTATTACCCTATGCATGCTCCTATTCCCCCCCCCCCACTCGATCGAACGCTTGGGGTCATACCCTACCGGTGTCGTCCCTTGAGTGCCCTAAGTGCTCAAAATTGTCAAACTTTGGCGGGCCCTAACTCGGAATCCATGGCACTTGTGAATGATCTGTTTGAACCTATGGGGCCATGAGAGGGGTCTCTACAAAATCCTACCTTAGTTTTTCAATTTTCCCTACAGTTTTATTAGGGCAGCAATTTTTCGGTTGGCAAAAAAATCATCAGTCTCAATCGAATGTTGTCGCATGGCCAATTTCTCGTTCAGCTCATCGCAATGATGAACCGTTGGCTCTGACATGTCTAGTTAGGCATTATTACCCTATGCATGCTCCTATTCCCCCCCCCCCCACTCGATCGAACGCTCGAGGTCATACCCTACCGACGTCGTCCTTTGAGCACCCTAAGTGCTCAAAATTGTCAAACTTTGATAGGCCCTAACTCGGAATCCGTGGCACTTGCAAATGATCTATTTGAACCTACAAGGCCACGAGAGGGGTCCCTACAAAAGCCTGTCTCAATTTTTCAATTTGCACTACGGCTTTATTAGGGCAGCAATTTTTAGGTTGGCAAAAAAATCATCAGTCTCACTCAATCGAATGTTGTCGCATGGCCAATTTCTCATTTAGCTCATCGCGATGATGAACCATCAGCTCCGACATGTCAAATTAGGCATTATTACCCTATGCATGCTCCTATTTCCCCCCCCCCCCCCCACTCAATCAAACGCTCGGGGTTATACCCTACCGGCGTCATCCCTTGAGCACCCTAAGTGCTCAAAATTATCAAACTTTGACGGGCCCTAACTCAGAATCTGTGGCACCTGCGAATGATCCATTTGAACCTACAAGGCCACAAGAGGGGTCCCTACAAAAGACTATCTTGGTTTTTCAAATTTCCCTACGGTTTTATTAGGGCATCAATTTTTCGGTTGGCGAAAAAATCGTCGGTCTCACTCAATTGAATGTTGTCGCATGGCCAATTTCTCATTCATCCCATCGTGATGACGAACCATCAGCTCCAACATGTCCAGTTAGGCATTATTACCCTATGCATGGTCCTATTTTTCCCCCCCACTCAATCAAACCCTCGGGGTCATACCCTACTAGCGTCGTCCCTTGAGCGCCCTAAGTGCTAAAACTATATATAAACAAGCATTACACTATAGACACATAATGATCATCAATATTTCCATGTATTGTATACACATAATTACCATTACACTTGCATGTGACATCCATGAAGGGATACACAAACATGATTTTTTTTCATTATCAATACAACTACACCAATGTACTCATGTACAGATACATGGACATTATCATCAATATAACTAAACCAATTTGGTCATGGACATTGTATATCTTCATAACAATGTTACATCAATTCACATCCATATACAAATACAACATCCCACTTCATCTGCATCAGACATCCTCATGTCCTAAGAGAAAAGCTTACGTACATCAATGCCTGCATATAAATGAAGACCAAAATAAGTAACCTTTTTATGCGGAATGAATGTGCTACAAGAAACAAATTTTAAGATGCACAAGATTGTATAATTACAAAACTTACCAGTTTCTCTGCAAAGTATACAAGCATAACTTTGAAGAAAGACGCATGTTGATTAAAGCCCTTCTCACTGTATTTATCTGTATGGTTGAAGACGATGGTAGATATGGTCATTTCTAAATAGCAATACATTCACTTGACTTAATGTTTATGCACAAAATTTTATCTCATTAATGCACAAAGGAATATGTACCATCACCAAGAGAGGCTCTTGTCAATGGCGAATGATCTAGCATGAACCTGTATTTTTAAGAATTGTTAGTCTACACATAAAATGCATGGTGTGTGGGGGAAAAAGTGACACTAAGCAAACATGCCCTAATCTCACTTTCAATAACACATTTGTGGAATACGAAAGAGCCTAGAGGTATCACACAATTGGCTACTTATTTTTGTGGAAGAGAGAGCCACGGGCTACCTATTAGGATTTCTATTCCTTTGTTGCAAATGATAGATAGAATGATGCAAGTTCAATCCCTAACCCCAAAGTGCAAGTATGAACTAATAACAAGATTGCAGAATTGAACTTAAACAATGGAAAGCTGTAAACACCAGGACAAGACAAGAATGCAAATGCGTACCTGGAGTTAAAATCTGAGTGAAAATGTTCGGGATGGGGGCGCGGGCGCCACTGTCCTGATTCTGCACCTGAAACTGCTTCGGAAACTGCTGTTTTGCAACCTGAAAAAGCTGTCAGAAAGTTGCTGAAAGTTGCTGTCTGACAGAAGGACCAGGGCACCCAGCGCCCCTGTCCTAGGGACCAGGGCGCCCAGTGCCCCTGTCCTAGCAGGACCAGGGCGCCCCACGCCCCTATCCTAGTCTTTTTCTCTGAAACTTGGTGTGAAGTTTTGTCTCGGTCTGCTTCCTCCGGATCTGCAACTTGCGGCATCGTCCGAATTCTGAAACCTGCACTTATATCTGAAAAGGTGTGGTGGGCGGCTATATAGGGTTTTGCCTTAGTCAAACCCCCGCTTTGGTGATTTCCACCTCCACGAATAGCCAAGTTGTATTGTAAAAGTAATGTGTGTGTAGACCTTGTGTGTGTGCAAGATCCTAAAATGCAAGCAAGCAAACTAGAGCAACCTAGAAAGTAAACCCTAATTGCTTGCAAATGATAATGTAAATGCTCCAAATCAAGATGTAAAGAGATCTAAAGCATGAATATAAGTGATATAATGAAGCTTATGCAAAGACATGAAAACAACATGAAATCATACCCAACCCCATGGGAGGGGTACAAGCCAATCTTCAGTTGGTAATCCCCTATTGCTCTTCAATGTCTTCAAAGCCCTAAATGGATGAATGAAATTGATGAATGTTTGATGGATGGATGTTGAATTTTGTTGAAGTCTTCAAAGATCTGCTCTTTCACTGCATAGAAAGCCCTTGAAACCAAAAATCTGGATCCTTTCCAATGAAGAAAGAGAGCTCTTATATATGAAACCCTAGGTCTTAATTTCAACTTTTGGCCGACCTAGAGATTGATTCTCCCACCAATGTCTTGGGGTTAAGCTTTATTTTATGATTGGATCGCGCTCCTAAAATTTCGAAAAAAATGTCCGGGACCATGTGCACTCTGGGCGCCATGGTCCCGACAACTTTTCACCAAATTTTCAGGGTCGTTAGATATGATGATTTTAGAGAGAATCTCGAAGTTACAGGTGATTTCGAGATGTTTTGACCCCCGAAATCAAGCCCCCAAGTTCAAAATATGACCTAATTAGGGTTTTTGATTAAATGATGTATTAGAGGAATAAAATGAAAGGGGCACACTTTAATGAAAAGGGCCCAACTTTATGATATGGGAGATGATAAAATAGAACCCTAGACCTAATTAATTTAATTAATTAAGTGCTAAAGGGGAAATGCAATACAAAATGCAAAATGCACCAAGGCGGGTGCTAAACTAGGTGTGAAATTGTACCACCCTAGCAAGTGCGTACAATTTACGACGCTACATTTAGCCCCCACTTTAGCGGTCATATGAACGCTACATGCATATGCAAGCTAAAGTACAGAAAAGTAAACATTATTTGAAAACATTATTTGAAAAAGGATATATCCATAAGTTGTCGAACGAAGCCCCCAGCGGTATCTGCAGTACACAGTTAGGAACCGCACCCTACAAAACACACGTTAGATCACAAAATCACCTAATGCTTACTAAGGAAGGTGATGAAAATTCGAGGGTAGCTATATGCCCCCCCTGTTTCAGCTTGCTAATTTTAGTGAGTTGAAACAGGGTATCATGTTTACCACTTCGAATTGTTAAAGAATACTGATGACAAATGCTCACAAGAAGATTTGATATGAGATCAAAAATTATTGGAGAATCATTTGGTAAGAAAGAGGACTAAATCTCAATTCCAACACAACAAAGAGTGTGAGGATTTAAGAGTTCTCTAACACAAGATGAAGGATGTAAATGGAAAGTAAAATGCAAAGAGAAGAAAGGAAACAAAGCATGAATACAAACATTGGTGATCCATGAGAAGAATAGTGAGAGAGAAAACATGGACTTCTCGCCCCTAGATCTTGTCTAGGTGATCCATGGGAAAAGGACATGGAAAACTAGCCCCTAGAGTTTGTCTAGGTGATCCATGTAAGGGAGGAGAGTGAGAAAGTCTAGCCTTATGCCGCTAGTTCCACTCAACCTCGTGCATGTGTGTGTAAGGGAGGTTAGAAGCACCTCATAGGAGTCTATGCCCGAGTATGCTACAACCTGTATATGTATAGTACAAAAGCGTGACATCTCGCTCTAAGAGTCTGTGCTCTGGTTCCGAAAATTATCACCTTGCATAAAAGAAAAATGGAGACATCTCGCTCTAAGAGACTGTGCTCTGGTTCCGAGAATGACCCATTGCTCAAAAAGTGTAATGTTTATGTCATAAGCAAAGTAGAACAAGGATACCTACCTACAAAAGAAGATACCCCAAAAATGCAACAATTTCATAGATCCAAGCAAGAGAGTTTTGCACTCTTTAAGCAAGGATAAGATAGTTGAAAAGGGATATCTTGTAGTATGTGTAAAGGAGATCCTAAGAGGAGAAGAGATCTTTGTACAAAAGACACCTATCCCCGAGAGGAATTGTCTTAGACAAATATAATATCTTCTAGAATAAGACAAAGAAGAGAATAAGAATGCAATACTTCCTTCTTTTGCGAGGTGAAAGTGATTCTTAATGAAGGATGACGCTCTTTTTAACCCAATTGGGAGGGTGAATTCATTATGGATGTATTTTACCAAGTGCAAAAGAGGTTGTAGTCAAGGACTTACACCTCTTGTAAGAGAGAATCCTTGAACAAAGAACAACAAATGCATACAAGGAATAACATCAAGTAATAAAGTTCACACCATCCACGAAATAGGAAAAAGTGGATCCTTAGATAAAAATAAGGAAAGATCATTGCCTCCCAAGGATAAGGACAATGAGAAGGACTTACGCAATCTTCTAGGGAGAGATTTAGACATAAGCAAAATATACTCACATGAGTTCATGCAAGCAAGACATTAATGTATGTAAAATGCTCCTCACAAGAAGTGGGTAGGATAAGAAAGAGAATACACATCTTCTCCCCTATCTAGGAAAAGAGGATTCTAAAGAAAAGATGATCAACATTTCCACACTATTATCCCAAAGGGAAATTTTAACCATAAAAAGAAGAGATGTATGAAATCACTCTTGTCCCCATAGGAACAAGAGATAACATAGAAAAATTAGGCTATTATGTTGCTTCAAAAATATGATTGCACTTGAAATTGTACCATCATGAATGACAATGAGCCCCCAGTAAATGAGCTACCAATGTCACATAATGATGAGCAACATAATAGCCATTAATGTTATTTAAAGACATGATAGATTGAATGAGGTATTTGAATATGACATGTTGAATGCTCAGCTATAAGTGAGATCAAAAACATGTATAAAGTGATAAAAATTGAAGAAGAAAAGTCACAAGAAATCTTAGAAGAGGGATGAGTGTAATTTATTAGAGCCTTATCCCTGGAGGGAAGGACTTTATGATGAATAGGAGATAAAGATTCATAAGTGGATTTAGAAATTTGAGGGGAGTCATAAAGAGATTTGTTCATCACCAAGATTTCCTTATGAGGGGAATGAGAGTTGATAGAAGTAGAAAATGATTTAGTTGAAGTGAGATCATCATCACTACTAAATATAGCATTCACATTGAGAGATGGTCTTTTAGATGCTTTGGTGGGCTTAGAAAGATTATATCCAAGTCCAAATTAATATTCATGCATGTTATGTTCTAAAGGAACTTTAATTCCTTGTTCATTTGCGCCACAACCATTTCCACTATAGCCACTCTTAGCCAAAATGTGAAAACCACGACCATAACGATTAGCCATTTCAGAAAGAAAAGGTGGTTTTTCATAAGACAAAGAATCAAATTCTTCAAAATTAGAGGTGTGAGGAGAAGAAGTTTGAGAAGCGGCCACAAAATTATTGCTCATAGGTTCAGGTAAGACTGATTGATCTCTAGTTTCTTCCTTCTTTTTAACTTTAAGCTCTCTAGGAGGAACCCTATACTCACCTACAAAGGTGGGATTAAAATCAAGAGATCCCCAATCGTCTTCTGCGAGAACCTTCTTAGGATCAAAAGCCTTTTCATGTGTAGATTCAAGTTGAGAAGAATCTTCTTCAGGAACTTCAGACTCATCCAAAGAATTTTGATTATCAGAGGGTGATGATTCATCCATAGGTATCTTGTTTAAGGAGTCATCACTAGAAGAGGAAGGCTTAGAAGAACTCCCTTTGGAAGTAGATGTTTGCAAACAAGCTTGAAAATTAGTATCACCTATCAAGGTATATGTCTTATTATTATAAATAAATTTAACTTGTCTATGCAATGTAGAGGGGACAGCTTGCATACTGTGAATCCAAGGTCTCCCTAATAACAAGTTGTATGTTAGATTTCCCGACATAACATGGATAGGAGTAGGCAAAGTAACAGGTCCCACTGTGATGGGTAAGGTGATAATACCTAATGAAGACTTAGCCACATTATCAAAGCCTCGAATGGGACGAGAGTCAGGCTCAATAAGGGATGTATCCACATTCATCTTATGCAATAGATTAATGCTACACACATTAAGGCCAGAACCATTATCTACCAGTGTTCATCTTATAGAAGTGTCATTTATGATAACCACAATCATCAAGGGATCATATTGATGTTGAATTTCGCTAGTAGGCAACTCATCTTGTGTGAACACAATTTGAGCTTTAGGATTCATCACAGAGTTAACCAAAGACACTATATTACTAGATGTATTAGGTGAAGGAACATTCAAATCTTTCAAGGCATCTTGTAACATTCCATGATGAGCGGAAGAAGTTTGGATCAAATCCCAAAGGGATATCTTAGCAGGGGTAGCTTTAAGTTGTTCTATGAGATCATAGTCCTTACTAAGCATTTGTGAAATACGTGGAGCTTGAGGAAGAATAGGTTGGGAAGGAGGAAGTGAAGCTGGAGTAACTGGAGGATGATTAGGTTGCCTATTATTTCTTGTGTTATAGGTATGAGAAACCGCATTATAACTCTCTCTAGTCAGTTGCTTAGCATACTCATAAGGGCTCTTAGTAGAATAACCTCCTTGCACAGTAATAATAGGTTTCTTAGGAGTGCAAAAAGAATCATTAGCATAACCACCTTGAACCACTAAGATAGGCTTATTTAAAGGTTGAGAATTTTGAGAAGGACAAGCACCTTGGATAGTGAAGAGAGGTTTGTTAGGTGTTTCATTCACACATATCAAATTGATTGAGGACGGTTTAGAGGAATGAACAAAAGTGTTGGAAGAATTGTTGATAGTCTTCTCTTGCACTAAAATCTCATCACGGATTAAATCAATTTTAGGAGAGAGACAAGGGGTAGGCATTGATGTTCTAGTAGGAAAAGTAATACTAGGAAAGGTCATATCATCCTCTATCATCAAAGGATCTACATGGGGAATAAACTCTCTAGGAGAAGGATCAACATTACTCTCTAAAGTCTCACTTTTGAGATGGAGATCTTTGAAAGAGATGTTAACCATCTTGTTTTGAACTAGGGTTTCCTTATGAGTAGAACCAAGTTGAGGAGAGGGAGATGCTTTATTTTTAGAGGGAGAATAATTGAGATTCAAGGAAGGTGAGAAACTATCAAGGGAGTTTTCAATCTTGATTTCATCCCCTTTGGCTAGGGTTCTCTCATGGGGTAGAGAATAATCTACACCTTCTTCTAATGGTTCATCCCAAATAGTGAGGTTGTTGAAAGGAATGTTTGAAGTATTGTCAATTTCGGGAGAGCAGATAACATTGTTTATTAATTCCTCATCCTTAGGAGGGAGAGCATCAATAGATGTGTTAAACTCATCCTCTTTCCTCAAAATATGTTCAATATGATCTTTAGGGGAGAGAGAATTAAGGAAATTTCTTATTATTTCATCTTCTTTCTCTAAGGGATGCTTATGGGTAAGACAAACTATAGGAGAAGGGTAAGCTTTTATCATTAATTCATCATCTCTAGTGGGAATTTTGTTGGAAAAGGAAATGCCATCACTAGGAAATGTAGGGATAATGTCATCTTCTTGCACAAAAGGATCCTCATGAAGGGAGTGTTTTTTAGGAGGAACATGAACATATTTCTCCAAAGATTCATGCTTAGGAAGGAGATCTTTGAAAGAAGTGTTCATAACCTCTTGTTGCACTAACATGCCCCCATTGGAAGGACCAACTTTAGGAGAAAATAAGTCAATGTCCATCAATACCCTTTCACTTAGAGAGGCATCATGTAGGGAAGGTGAAGTAACATTAAGAAAGGTGTTTATGATATCATTCTCTTCCTCTAGGATAGCTAAATAGGAAGGGCACATTTTAGGAGAATTGTCAAGATCACTCTTAAAGTCTTCATCCTTAGAGCATGGGAGAGTCTCAAAGGGATTGGTAGCAACTCTTTTAAGCACTAAAATGTTGTTATAGATGGGGGGAGGTTCTTTAGGAGAAGGAAAAATTGAAACAAGGGAAGCTAACCCATTATCACATCTATGAAATGAATGCATCATGACAACAATTTTCCTCTTTCAAATGATAACACATGCAAAATAGAAGGAAATGTTTAATTTTAACCAATGCAAGAACTTAGAATGTAGATTTAGAAAATGAAATTTATGATTCAAATGAGTTCCTAAATCAGATTTGAAATTAATTAAGCTATCCACAAGTTCAACTTTGAAATTTACCAAAAATTTCCTCTAAATTTTTTTTTGAATTTTGCAAGAAATTAAAACTTGTAAATACAAATTTGAATTTGAAATAGCATAAACACTCAAATTTGAAAACATAAATCAGAATTAGAGAAGATTGGAATTCACGTCGGGTTCACCAAAATGTGTGGGGGAAAAAGTGACACTAAGCAAACATGCCCTAATCTCACTTTCAATCACACATTTGTGGAATACGAAAGAGCCTAGAGGTATCACACAATTGGCTACTTCTTTTTGTGGAAGAGAGAGCCACGGGCTACCTATTAGGATTTCTATTCCTTTGTTGCAAATGATAGATAGAATGATGCAAGTTCAATCCCTAACCCCAAAGTGCAAGTATGAACTAATAACAAGATTGCAGAATTGAACTTAAATGTAAACACCAGGACAAGACAAGAATGCAAATGTGTACCCGGAGTTAAAATCTGAGTGAAAATGTTCAGGACGGGGGCGCGGGTGCCACTGTCCTGATTCTGCACCTGAAACTGCTCCGAAAACTGCTGTTTTGCAACCTGAAAAAGCTGTCAGAAAGTTGCTGAAAGTTGTTGTCTGACAGAAGGACCAGGGCGCCCAGCGCCCCTGTCCTAGGGACCAGGGCGCCCAGCGCCCCTGTCCTGGTAGGACCAGGGCGCCCCACGCCCCTATCCTGGTCTTTTTCTCTGAAACTTGGTGTGAAGTTCTGTCTCGGTCTGCTTCTTCCGGATCTGCAACTTGCGGGATTGTCCGAATTCTGAAACCTGCACTTATATCTGAAAAGGTGTGGTGGGCGGCTATATAGGGTTTTGCCTTAGTCAAACCTCCGCTTTGGTTATTTCCACCTCCACGAATAGCCAAGTTGTATTGTAAAAGTAATGTGTGTGCAGACCTTGTGTGTGTGCAAGATCCTAAAATGCAAACAAGCAAACTAGAGCAACCTAGAAAGTAAACCCTAATTGCTTGCAAATGATAATGTAAATGCTTCAAATCAAGATGTAAAGAGATCTAAAGCATGAATATAAGTGATATAATGAAGCTTATGCAAAGACATGAAAACAACATGAAATCATACCCAACCCCATGGGAGGGGTACAAGCCAATCTTCAATTGGTAATCCCCTATTGCTCTTCAATGTCTTCAAAGCCCTAAATGGATGAATGAAATTGATGAATGCTTGATGGATGGATGTTGAATGTTGTTGAAGTCTTCAAAGATCTGCTCTTTCACTGCATAGAAAGCCCTTGAAACCAAAAATCTGGATCCTTTCCAATGAAGAAAGAGAGCTCTTATATATGAAACCCTAGGTCTTAATTTCAACTTTTGGCCGACCTAGAGATTGATTCTCCCACCAATTTCTTGGGGTTAAGCTTTATTTTATGATTGGATTGCGCTCCTAAAATTTCGGGAAAAATGTCCGGGACCATGTGCACTTCGGGTGCCATGGTCCCCACAACTTTTCACCAAATTTTCAGGGCCGTCAGATATGATGATTTTAGAGAGAATCCCGAAGTTACAGGTGATTTCAAGATGTTTTGACCCCCGAAATCAAGCCCCCAAGTTCAAAATAGGACCTAATTAGGGTTTTTGATTAAATGATGTATTAGAGGAATAAAATGAAAGGGGCACACTTTAATGAAAAGGGCCCAACTTTATGATATGGGAGATGATAAAATAGAACCCTAGACCTAATTAATTTAATTAATTAAGTGCTAAAGGGGAAATGCAATGCAAAATGCGCCAAGGCGGGTGCTAAACTAGGTGTGAAATTGTACCACCCTAGCAAGTGCGTACAATTTACGACGCTACACATGGATGAACATAAAGGCTTCATGATAATCACTTCAACTGAAATGCATGATAATAAATGAAAAGGTGGGATTATATACCACAAAAATACATCCCCTTGAATTATATCAACAAAACCCACTATGTTGATGCAAAAATCATAATTTGATACTATTGTATATCATCAAAAAAGACTTGCATGAGCATAAAGGTTTTGCGATAATTATATCATCAAAAATTGTCAAATAGTATTCTCTAATAAAAAAAAATGTAAATCTCATCAAATGCATGATAATAAATCATGTTGCAAAAATGCATCCCTTTCGATTATATCGAGTGTACCCGCTATGTGTGTGCAAAAATCGTGTTGCCAAAAAAAAATGTTCATCAATAGACCTACATTTTCAACACATCCTTAATATACACGTAACAAACTTGAACATTAAGGTTTAATGATCATTGTTTGAAATGAAATGCATGATAAAAAAAAAGGCACCATTAAGGACCTACTACTCAAGTGTTCCTGAAGGGTCATCTCTTTGCTTAAGAGTATCCAGTATTGCTTCATGATCAGCAGTGGTCACTGTCCATAGCTCTTTGGTCTTCAGTTTTGCTTGATGCTTCAACAACTTAACATTTGTAGCTATAATAAGGTGTGAATACATTATAATGGTTTTGTGTCTCGCATAGTCTTCAAATGCAGGTATGCCATTCTTTCTAATCATGTATGTTCGCAATCAAGTTCCCACAACAACAATTGAACCTGTAGGATATGTGAACCTGTCATCATCTATCACTGGTTGTATTATCTTTTTTTTCCCTATACACATCATGCCAACCAATATTCTGATCTCTCTTCATTCCCTTGCAGTGCGACAACTGCAAAAATATGTCCTAGCTTTACAAGATCTGATAGATAATCATACTCAAGTGAGCTTTCCATGTCATCGTTTGACAAGGATATTGTTTGAGATAAAGGAGTTAGATAGTGGGGAACCCATGTATCAGCCCACTCACTTGACTCACACTAATCTCAATCACACTGAACACAACTCTGACAAAAACAAGCCAACGCTCGTGTCCAAATGGTCCATGTACTTGCATTTGAGCTGAGAAATGAATGCATCTTTGAAGAATCTTTAATTGTTTAACAATCCAATCTATCTCCCATTCTTCCCTTCTCAACCAACCAAGAGAATCTACTCACTGCTGAATCAAGAGTACCTCCATGTGACAATGTTGAACTACACCAATCAACAATAGAACATGCATCAGAGAAATTTGCACCTAAAATCCTCAATTGCTCCTTAACTAGAGCTCTCTTCAAACATGCACCTGCTCCATCATGCTCTCCCTTCCCATACCCTGCCTCAAAAAAACACCAAATATGAGGTATACGCCTCTCTACATGCATTCTAATCAACCAATAAAACATACGAGCATTCTTGAATTGACCCGTATAGTTATCTGACCATATTATATGTCGGTCAATTGCAATATCTTTCTCATGCAAGAACTCAAAAAAATTCTCGAAAGAATGTTGCACATACTTGGAGGAGTGTGATCTATCATCACTCATATAAAAATGATACTCCCTGATTATCTTCCTATCCTCTTCTGTACTATCAGGAGCATGTCTATATGTAATGTGAACCAAAATAGCAATCTGGACTAAATTGCAGTATTGAGACTATACCTCATTCTGTGGTTGCAATGTATAGTTCTCTGCAAAATCAACCACCGATACAATAGTGCCAATCGGGAAAGAGTTCTTACACATCCTAAATTGTTGATCCAACCACTAAGACCTATGGGTGTGCCTTGCATACTTGTAGAAAATATTTTCCTTAAAATCCAAAATAAAATCAGCAATACTCACTTCTCTTGAGACTAATTCACATCTAGAACCTTCACCTCCACTCTTCAAAGTATATTTCATTATCTTGTATCTTTTTTCTCAGCATAATTCTTTCCAAACTCGTGTTTGCTGCCCTCATGAAAACATGAAACAAACTTTGACAACCCAACACATTATGAGCACTTCTCATTCAAACATTCATTTCTATAGAAATAGCAACCATCATCTCTAGGGCATAAAAATAGATCTTGCAAGTCTCTTGATGATCTCAGAAATAGCATTGCACCACACTCCTACAACATCTCATTAGTATGCATCGTAGAATGAATATGACATAAAAGTTCATGGTACATTGAAAACTCCACATGATACTTGCAACAACAAGTATTGTGAATCTTAAGAGGAACACAATAAAATGGTTTCAAAGATTCAAAGGCCCTTTGTGATATTTGCAAAGTTGGATGTAATTCACAAAAAAAATTGTACAACATTGTTTGGCTTGATTCCAAGAAATGTTTGGGATGCGGTGTGCAGTCTCAGTTGCCGATTCTTAATTTTAAAATGTCCTTTACATTGGGTGACACTCTAGAATTAGAGTGCCAAAATTGTTGAATCTCCTCCTTCACATTGTCAGTCAACTTTCTATCAACGCGTGGGAGCCTCCCACCAAATGCCCATGTATCTTGTTGAAATGGATCGTCAAGTATTTGTCTTCGTGCAAGTGCTCTATCCAAAGTTTTACGGTTTATGTTAAAATCAACACAGGTTTGTCTCATTTGACGAGGCTTCCTCAATTGATGGCTTACTAAGGAGGTTGTAATCACTCTTTGAGTGGCTCTCTTATCTCTTTCTTTGGTATTCTTTCCAATAGAATTGAGAGAATCAAATAGATTTTTTGCAATAATAGAATGTCTCTCCATCTTCTTGTTCATACGAATCTTCAATTTGTTTAGCAATGGTCTCATCTTTATCATCTTTAGAAATTGAACAAAGAGTTGGCATTGGTTGGTCAATGTCTTATTGCTAAAATTTTGGTTGAAAAGTTGTGTAGCCCACAACCGAACGGTTCTTGTTGACCTCTTGCCTTCAAGACTCGCAATAATGTTCTCATCGATTTCAAATAACCATTTTGGGGTTCTTGAAGGTCTTGGATTTGGAATTTGTCTTTCATCCATGAGAGGGTATTCATTTCTAAAGTAATTAGGTGTTACATATGGTTCACTTGGTTGAGCAATTCCACCTTCAATGTTAAATTTTTCCACATTTTCACCTCCTATGTCAAAATTCTCCACATGTTGAGCATTTTCATTATCACTTTCAACATTTTCAAAATTTTCAATATTTTCACTTTCAAAATATACATTTTCATTATCAATAACGTGTGGCACATTTTAAATTTAATTTCCTCTTCACTTGAAGTAACATTAGCAATATTTAACATACCTTGTCTTCTCCTCCTATGAAATTCTCTATCTCTTTCTCTATACACTTCAGTTTGGTCATTTGAAAGTTTTCTTTTGCGTTTAGACTTTCGACGACTACTACTCCCCATTTCCCTCCATACATATGCTCCTACGTCATTGACATTGTAAGTTTTGACTTTAAGGATCTCCCAAAAGCACAAATTTTTCTCAACCTATCTGAAAACCCGTGATCCTCGACAGAAAACATAATATTTCTTTGGTATTCTTTCCAATAGAATTGAGAGCATCAAATAGATTTTTTGCAATAATAGAATGTCTCTCCATCTTCTTGTTCATATGAATCTTCAATTTGTTTAGCAATGGTCTCATCTTTATCATCTTTAGCAATTGAACAAAGAGTTGGCATTGCTCAGTCAATGTCTTATTGCTAAAATTTTGGTTGAAAAGTTGTGTAGCCCACAACTGAACGGTTCTTGTTGACCTCTTGCCTTCAAGATTCGCAATAATGTTCTTGAAGGTCTTGGATTTGGAATTTGTCTTTCATCCATGATAGGATCTTCATTTCTAAAGTAATTAGGTGTTACATAAGGTTCACTTGGTTGAGCAATTCCACCTTCAATGTTAAAGTTTTCCACATTTTCACCTCCTATGTCAAAATTTTCCACATGTTGAGCATTTTCATTATCACTTTCAACATTTTCAATATTTTCACTTTCAAAATCTACATTTTCATTTTCAATAACTTGTGGCACATTTTCAAATTCAATTTCCTCTTCACTTGAAGTAACATTAGCAATATTTAACATACCTTGTCTTCTCCTCCTATGACATTCTCTATCTCTTTCTCTATACACTTCAATTTGGTCATTTGAAAGTTTTCTTTTGCGTTTAGAATTCCAACGACTACTACTCCCCATTTCCCTCCACACATATGCTCCTACGTGATTGACATTGTAAGTTTTGACTTTAAGAATCTCCCAAAAGCACAAATTTGTCTCAACCTGTCTGAACACCTGTGATCCTCGACAGAAAACAGAATATGCAAACTGTGGGCCATTGGAATCCACAAAATGGCCCACAAGGTTTTTTTTCTTTTTTTTTGGTACAAAAATCGGATATATGATTCTAATGTATAAATTTGTTGGTCCCCAAAATTTTTCCCCTTGCCTCTTTTTATTTACTGAATTGCCACATTAATGGCGATGGCAGAAATCCGATATCCGATTAAATCCGATATCGGATTTTATTAGTCATATTTTAGAGAGAGTGTGTGAGAGAGAGAGAGAGAGAGAGAGAGAGAGAGGAGAGGGAGAGCTAGAGAGAGAGAGAGAGAGAGAGAGAGAGAGAGATTAGGGAAGAGACAGACAAACAGACAAGCAGAGAGAGACACACAGAGAGAGAGATGGGGAGGGGGAAGGGAGAGAGAGAGAGAGAGATAGAGACAAAGATACACACACACACACACAGATGGAGAGATTAGGGGAGAGGGATAGAGAGAGATTAGGGGAGAGAGAGAGAAGGAGAGGGAGAGAGAGATTAAGGTAGAGAGAGATTAAGGTAGATAGAGAGAGAGAGAGAGATTAGGGGAGAGGGGGAGAGAGAGAGATTAAGACACCATAGGACCCAAAGTGACCCAATATGGTGTCATAACAGGTCGTATGGTGTCCTAAGGGGTCATAAGGGTTCATGGGACACCATATGACCCCTAAGGAAAACATACTACCCCTTATGACACCATATGGTGTCATATGGTGTCCATAGGCATCATATGGTGTCCTAGGACACCATATGACCCCTTAAGACACCAAATTATGTTGTTATGGGTCATATGTTGTCCTAAGGGGTCATAAGACACAATATGACCCCTTAGGACACAATATGACCGAAAGTGACCCAATATGATGTCATTAGGGGTCATATAGTGTCCTAAGGGGTCATATGATGTCTTAAAGGGGTCATATGACACAATATGACCCACTAGGACACAATATGACCCATAACAACAAAATATGATGTCTTAAGGGGTCATATGGTGTCCTAAGGGGTTGTAGGACACCATATGACCCCTATGGACACCATATGGTGTCGTAAGGGGTCATATGGTGTCCTAAGGGGTCGTAGGACACAATATGACCCAAAGCGACCCAATATGGTGTTATAATGGGTCATATGGTGTCCTTAGGTTAGGACACCATATGACCCCCAATGACACCATATTGGGTCGCTTTGGATCATATTGTGTCCTAAGGGGTCATATTGTGTCCTACGACCCCTTAGGACACCATATGACCCCTAACAACATGATTTGGTGTCTTAAGGGGTTCTATGGTGTCGTTAGGGGTCATATGGTGTCCATAGGGGTCATATGGTGTCTTGGAACACCATATGACCCCTAATGACACCATATTGGGTTGCTTATTGTGTCCTAAGGGGTCATAAGACACAATATGACCCCTTAGGACACAATATGACCCAAAGCAACCCAATATGGTGTCATTAGGGGACACCATATGACCCCTATGGACACCACATGACCCCTTACGACACCATAGGACCCCTTAAGACACCAAATCATGTTGTTAGGGGTCATATGGTGTCCTAAGGGGTCGTAGGACACAATATGACCCAAAGCAACCCAATATGGTGTCATTAGGGGTCATATGGTGTCCTAAGAGGACATATGGTGTCCCATGAACCCTTATGACCTCTTAGGACACCATATGACCCCTAATGACACCATATGACATCATTTATTGTCCTAAGGTGTCTCTTTGGGTCATATTATGTCCTAAGGAGTCATATTGTGTCTTACGACCTCTTAGGACAGCATATGACCCATAACAACACAATTTGTGTCTCTCCCTCTCTCTCTCTCCTCCTCCTCCTCTCTCTCTCTCTCTCCTCCTCCTCCTCCTCCTCCTCTCTCTCTCTCCTCCTCCTCCTCCTCTCTCTCTCTCTCTCTCTCTCTCTCTCTCTCTCTCTCTCTCTCTCTCTCTCTCTCTCTCTCTCTCTCTCACAAATATGACTAATAAAATCCAATATCAGATATTGGATTTCTGCCATCGCCATTAATGTGGCAGTTCAATAAATAAAAGGCGGCAACGGTAAAATTTTTGGGGACCACAAATTTATACATTAAAATCGGATATCCGATTTTTGTAGTCAAATTTTCAAATTTCAAATTTCGACTCGAGAATGCTTTGGTATTTGGCTTGGAAGTGACAAGCCTGGAAAGTCAACTGAAAAAAACATGCTTTTCAGTATTCCTTGATTTTCCAGACTTTACACTGGTGGCTAATGACTTTTTTTGTAGCCAAAATTGGTAAAACGAAAAGGATTTTTTAAGGACATTCCCAGCTTTCCAACAATATAAGGCTTGTCTTATTTCGACTTTAATAAATAATTATTATTTATTTTCTAATTGAATTCTGACAATAGTCCTGATTGATATATTGATTGAAAAACACTCATAACTTTCAAATGGTATAACATTTTTTGAATCCAAAACATGCGTCACATACTATACTTCATCTACTATAGGGAAAAAATTTTTTAAAAAAATTCATAAGGTTTTGACCAAGTTAAGGTGGTCAGATGTAGGAGTTTCTGAATTTCTAAAAAGTTGCAGTAAAAATTTCATAAATAATTACTTACTTTATAAAAATAAAATAAAAAATGTGTCACATCCAGACATGAGTCTAATACCTATATTATAAATATTATAAAAAACAATTATGATTTGATTGTGATTAGGGTGGTCAGACATACGTCTACTTATTTTTTTCTTGAAATTTTAGTACCACTGCATTGAAATTTGAAATTTTCATCAAATAGGATTTTTTTTTTCCAAAAACCAACTAGTAGCTTAGAAACTAAATTCAATTTTCTATATATTCTCTTCTTACATATTTTAAAAATATTGTTCACAACTTATTCAAATTTTCATGTCAAGTTGCATAACTCTGATTTTATGAAATTTCATTGCCACTTAAGGGCCTGTTTTGGCACACCATGATCCTGCACATACCCTTGTGATAAAGTGTCTCTTTGTTGAAAAGCACGTCCTTGCAAAATTTCTCTGTCACATTCTGTCCCGCAACCACGTAAATAGTGATGAAAAAGGTGTAGGAATGTCTTGTGTTTTAATAAGATCTTGTGATTGATATACAAGAATCTTATCCTTTTCTGAGTAGCTTTATAACTAGGTTTTCTTTTCTTAAGGCAATACTTAAAAGTCATATAAGCATATGATAGTTTACAAGTTTGTTTGATTACAATGTGAGCGCAATTCTGATTTTGATATAACCCAGGTTTAAAATAGGAAAGATATATCCAAGGTAATGAACACAAGGTGGATTAATCAACTTTCGTGATAGAGGATTTGATATATAATGATGAGAAACTGAGAATGACGTTGATTTTTGCACTCAAGATGTTTGAATCAATAGCTTGTTGAATGTTTTATGCTTATGGAAACCTTTTTGGAAATAGCCTTTTGGATTGGTGACCCAGTTATCGAACTAGTTTGAAAATGTGTGAGAGTTTAAAGGAAATTCTACTCAAGAAGTGTTTTGATAGTGATTTTGAAATTTTGGTTTGATATGCTTTGTTTCAGATGTGAGAAAGCATTTGTGTTAACTTTTTTGGTCAAAAGTGCTAACTTATGAGATAAAACCGCTATTTTGTTGCTTGAAAGCGCTACTCTGACTATGTTTCAAGGATTCTTTTCAAATTTTCCAGCAAGTTGTTGGATTTTTGCTCATTTTTAGATGATGACTTTCTTCAATTTTTTACCATTCTGAGCATGTTATAGACATAGAAGACACAATGTTTGAAAAACAAAATGCACAAGCAAGTACAAATCTTATGGCAGGATGAGACAACAATTGTTGAATCTCACATGGGGTTTCCCTCGAGGCTATGCTATTCAAAGTAGATATTTAGATGCTTGACCCCACTAGCTCCACCCTTGGCACTCACTTCTTTGGGACAGCCAAGCACTAGTTTCCATGAAAACTCCCCATGGAAAACTTTATGTCTCTACTAAGAACCATATGTGTGTGAGTCACTTAAGATGTTCGACCTCCTACGCCAACAATTAGAAGGATTTTGACAACTAATACAAGTGGTTTTTAGTAAAGGCTTTTGGTCATGTGGCCATACATGCGACACTTTCAACTCTGTAAATAGAGAAGGTTACCAACCTATAGAGGTTACGCTCCATAGGGTTTATGGGGAAACATAGTGTCGGTATGAACTTGTCAGCACATGTTGCTTGTGACTTTCGTGACAAACATGTATTATTTAGAGTGGATCAGAAGGACTCAGTATTAGCCTGTTTCCACTTTAGGTCATTCCCCTCTCACTGGCCCCCTCAAGGTAGCTCGTGAAGGCATTCCCTCTAAAGGTTACACATAAAAGAAAGTAGGTCTAGTTTTCTAATCACCGTATGAGGGTGAGAGCATACTTACCTACTACTTCATCAAGCACAGAAAAAACAAGTTTATTTTAGCCTCCTAAAGTCTATGTGCAACTACTTTAAAGAGATCACTCAAAATGCAAGTTGCATGATGTCAATTTATCCCCTTAGTTAAGCTAAATGAGAAAGATATGATGTGTTACTTTTCCAAAATAAAACTCTTAATTAACTATGTGAGGAAATGCATGAAATTTGGTTAAAAACAATCCTGCACATGTTGGCATATGTGCAGAGCATGATGACATGATGATATTGTATGTTGTCATTGATGTCAATATGCTGAAGTATGAACCGGTATGGTGTAGTAAGCAAACTGGCAAGAGAACTAGTATGATGATGTAAACCGGTATTTGTGAAAAAGTGAAGCGGTATGTTTGTTCAAGGTGAACCGACATGTTGGTATGAGAACCGGTAAATGGAAGTTTTGCATTGGGATTTCATTTGGCATGACTACCGGTTGGTAGTCTTAGCTTCAAGGTTTTCGGTTGATGCATTCCAAGATTGTGTGATTCAACCGATGACATCTTGTGATGAGTTAGCATTGTAATGAAGATCAGATAAGTATTGCCACGTCAGCCTTGTGTGCATGAAGGATTTCCTTGAGGATCTTGCATGGAGATTGATCCTATCTACCTTGGGAATGTGTGAAGTCTATGTAAACGATGGAGAGCACGTGATGGGTTATCAACTTCCTGAAGCGGCAAAGAATGAACGTTGGAGAATGTCTTGAGATTTGTTCAAGACTATTGTATTTGATGCAGTGTGATTAATGGTCAGGATTGAACCGACTGGATTGTAAAACCTAAATGTTTATGGTTTAGGGTTTATGCTACCGACCTATCTGTTTCCTATAAGGTCGATGATGTTTTTCATTTTAAAGTTGTTGGAAAATGGTATGTATGTATCCCAGTGAGTGATACTTGATTCTTGCCAGACCAGAGAAGTGTGTTGACACCTGTAGAGTGTGATTGCAGAAGAAAAGGAGCTTAAGTGGATCTGCCTTGGCATTGAGTGTTGTTATCAGATCAATGTATTACCTGTTGACTTCTAACCATTTCAGCAGTTGGAAAATCCCTTAACCAGGTAGCTTTAATAGGATTTTGTGTAAATCCTTTAACAGGGTGACTCAACTTAATGAGTACTTCAAATCCTCTTGCGAGGTAACCTTTAACAGGGTTCCAACCTTTAACCGGGTATTTAGCCATCCCTTAACTGGGTGATCCCTAGCACGATTGGTTCCTAGTAGAACGTATTGTAAAAGTCTCTAACCGGACTAGGCTCCTAACATAGCGGACTCCAAAAGAGTTCAAGAACAGCTTGTGGGTATTCATCCCCACCATGGTTTTTCCTAGTTGGCTTTCCACGTGAAAAAACAATGTATCATGTGTGATGCCTTTCATGTGATGGTTTAGTTTTTTATGTCAAACTGGTAAAATATGTTGAACTATCAGTCATTATATTTTTTTGATGGTAGATTACGTGTTTATGCATTAGGGTGAAGTGGAAATCAGGTATTAGATTGTATGGAAAGCTAAGGGTTACCGGTTCATGTCTTTCACATTCTCACTGTGTTTTACCGGTAGTAATCTGGTTTAGACTGGTGTTAGTGATTGCCAGTCAAGTGCACTGTTTGCAGCCAAACTGGTTCAGGAAAAGTGTTTTTGACTATACTAATTCACCCCCCCCCCCTCTCAGTACTGGTTTGGTACTAACTGTTCATCATTTATTCATCAATTGGTATCAGAGCCTCTTCCAGGTCCTCTGTGTTGTAAACATAACTGCTTGAGGAAAAGATCCTACTCTAATGATGAAGAGGGAAGGTCCAAAGTTCAACAGAGACAACTTTAAAATAACGAAGGACAGAATGAAGATATACATCAAAAGCATGGGTGCTCAACACTGAAGCTATGTTGAGAATGCTTATGTTATCCCTACCGATACTCTCACCGATGATCAAAAGAGAGAGATTTGAGAGAATGGGCAAGTCATGGAAGCCCTAATCAGCAATCTATCTAACATTGAGTTAATTGATGTTCAGGATAAAGACAATCCCAAAGAAGTATGGGATGCTCTTGAGAATATCTATGGCAGAGATGAACATGTGAAACAAGCTAAGGAAGAGAGCCTTAGGGGAAATTTTGAAAACATGTGGATGGTTGAAGGAGAGACCATTCAACAATATGGAATAAGAATCAAAACTCTTGTTGGAGACATCAAGAGTGTGGGTGGTATAATAGATGATTCCACTATTGTTAGCAAAGTCTTGAGATCCTTATTACCAATCTATTCAATAAGGGTTGCTGCTATTCAGGAATTGAGGTTTATAGACAAGACAAAGGTATCCCTAGACTTCATCATTGCTAAGTTGACATCTTATGAGCTAAATAATTATGATGATAGTATTCATAAGACTGAATCAACCTTTAGAGCATCTGTTGCACCATCTAGAAAGGGCAAAGAAGCTAGTACCAGTGGTGAACCAAGACAAAGCAGAGAAATGGATGATGAGGAGATCCTGATGGAATTTGAAGCTCTTCTTACCAAGAGACTTCCTAAGGGAACCGGTAAATACAGAGGTAAGCTCCCTTTGAAATGTTTTTCTTGCAATAGGATAGGACACATTGTTGTAAACTGTCCTAATGGTGATAACAATGACAAACTGGAGAAGTTCAAGAAGTTCAAAGGAGGAAATTGGAGAAACTGTTTTGTAGGAGTTGATGAAGGTGTCACTGATAAGGAATCAAAAGATGAAGAAAGTGAAGACATTGTGTTTGTAGTAGTTAAGGAAAATGTGTCAGACAAGAAGGATCTTGTCTCCCACTTTGATAATTCCAATCAGTGGATTATTGACAGTGGTTGTTCTCACCATATGACTGGTGACCGGAGTAAGTTTCTATCTCTGGAAGAGTATGACGGTGGTGTGGTTCGTTTTGGTAATGATGCACCATGTATGGTAAAAGGCAAAGGGTCCATCTCTCTAAATGGAAAAAGCAGTGCTGACAATGTGTACTGGGTAGAAGGTCTCAGACACAACCTTTTGAGTGTTGCCCAGCTAAATGATAATGGACTCACTCTGGAATTCAGAGATGGAATGTGTAAAATAAAAGGTAAGAATGGTGAACTGATGGCCATCAGTATGCAGACCAAAGGTAACCTATTTCAGCTGAATGCTAATGTCAATACATGTCTAATGGCTAAGTTTGATGACAATTGGATATGGCATAGGAGACTCTGCCATATAAACCTTGATAATATTGTGAAGGCCAGTAAGATCAAGGTAGTTAGAGGATTGCCCATGCTGAGCAAATCAAAGAATCCTTTGTGTAGAGAGTGTCAACTAGGGAAAATGTCTTCCTCAACCTTCAAAGGTAAATCTTTCACTGCAGACAATTTACTTGACCAATTAAGTGGTTAGTTCACGTCAAGTTCACCAATTAATGTAAGGTAGGAAATCGAAAATCATCACAAGCAATTCAATATTAAGCATAGCTCAATCACGAAAGCTCAAATGCAATGATCAATCCTAATTACATCCAATAGAGATATGAAAACAAGATATTCAAGATGGAAAACTTAAGCAAACCAAATGCAGACTTGAATGTCTCCTTCATGTGGCTCCATTGTCCTTCTTTCTTCTTCAAATAGCTTTGTTGTGGATCTCACCTACAAGTGCATACACATGAGATGAAAGCAAGTAGACAAGATAGTAGCGCAAGAATACTCGAAGCGTGATTGATTCAAAAAAGTGATTCGTTTGAATTGAAGAAAATCATCCAATTTATAGACAAATTGGAGAGATGATCAAATTAGCATGAAGAGATTCGAATGGAAATTGTAAATCAAGAATGTCAATTATGACAAATTATGAAAAATTTGCACTTTCTATGCAAAAATTGATTGATTGATGATTTATGACAAAATTATGACAAATTTCTATGTCAAAATTGATTGATTGTCAATTATGACAAATTTTTATGTCAAAATTGATTGATTGTCAATTATGACAAATTATGACAAATTGAAATGTCATTCCCATGAAATTAGGAGGAAAATAGGAGGAAATTGAATTAGGAATTAGGAAAATTAGAAAATGAGGAAAATAGGAATTAGGAAATTAGAAAATGAGGAAAATAGGAATTAGGAAATTTGAAAATGAGGAAATTAGGAAATTAGTGAATTAATTAATAATTCTTCATTTATTAATTAATTCACAAAGAGGGAATCTAGAAATTGATGAAAAATTAGGAAATTAGCAATTAGGAGAAATTAGGTAAATCAATTAATAATTTGTTATTTATTAATTAATTCACAAAAAGAGGAATAATTAGTTAGCCAATTAAATTAAACATTTAATTGTGACACGAAGACCTTGGATAAATAAATAAATTATTTAACCTAGAGGGAGAAATGACAAACAGGGTTAAATGAATAAAATCATGAAACCCTAAAAGATGAATTAGAAAATGCAAGGGTGACAATTAGGTCTTGACAAAGAATAATTGATATCGATTCGATTTGATCATGATTTTGACTTGATAAAAGATCAATGCTGATAAATGATGTGATTGATAAATGCGCCAATTGACGAGGAACAATCACTAATTGATCCAAATTGACATAATTGAGAAAGACGATGATCGATGACAAATCGATCGCAAAATGACCAAATTGATAAGAAGACAAGGATCGATGACAAAATAGATCACAAGACGACAAGATTGATGACAAATTGATCAAAAGACAAGAATCGATGACAAATTGATCACATGATGACAAGATTGATAAGAGGACAAAACCCTAATTAGGATTGACGATGTCCAAAATGATGACAAATGAATACGCACATAGATGCGACAAGATAAGATTGACCAAAATCATGACTAAAGATTATTATCGACAAGACCAAATTCGAAAGAGAGATAAAAGAAGAATGCAGAAGAAGGACTCGATGCTCGCAAATGATAAAGACCAAGTGCAAATCATAGGAGAAATGTTAACGCAGCGCAAAAACCCTAAAATAAGGCAATGTGCAAATGTTAAAGTACAATTCCGCAAGCGTTGACCATTTTTAGGTGTCTACATTTTGCCCCTCTTTGAGACAATGTGATTTTAAGCATTGTTTCAAAGAACAATAATGAAAAATTCCCCAGACAATAACAATGACATATGCATGCCCCCTCGAGGAATTGGCTGGAAACATCCAGAAAAAGAGGCCAATTGATCGATAATAATGATAGAACATGATAGGATCAAACAGACTGACAATCGGAGACCAGATGCATGAAGGACAAGCAATTAAAGACACAAAAGACCGCAACCAACATAAGATGGAGAGGGTGCACATCCATCTATGCACTGACAAAGATCTATAAATGAGACAAAGAGAGTGAAAATTGCTCATTTGCACTAGCCAAAGAGGAGAATTTGTTGCTCTGGAAAAGGACACGTGCAGAGAGATGGTGAACATTCCAAGGGCAGATCACCTTGGAGAATGTGTACACACACGTATAGATGACCAAACAATGTGGGAGAAATAGTATGTATCTCAAAAACCCATATTTTCAATTTTATGAATTTGACTTGCTTGCGGGACATTGCGGGGCCCATAGAAAATGCAGAAAGTGACTTCTGCGCTTGTGTAGGGCTAATCCTACGCTTGTGTAGGGTCTTTTGTGCTTGTGTATGGGGACACAGGCGCAAGTTATGTTGCACAGGCATAGGAGTGAGCACACAGGCGCAGTTGTGCATTGGCAACCCTAATTTGGTCAAAATTGGCATGCGAATGATCTCGAAAAGGGGGATAAGAATAGGATAGGTCAAAATAGAGTAAAAACACCCTGATTTGGACATGAAACAAGGAAATGCAGCCCGTAGGAGCAAACCCTAAAACTGACAAAATGTGCCCCAATTGTGATGCAGAGTCGACAGTATCCATTGATCACGCGGGAGAACCGACCATACTGCTTCATGTTATGACATAGACTCAGGAGCACGGATAGAGATACATTAGCAGGACTGGGGATATACTATATCACATTCATGCCCGAGATTAGGGCAAACATAGGACTACTGACTGCATTGGCAGAGCGATGGCATTCGGAGACCTCCTCATTCCATCTGGCGACTAGAGAGGCGACTATGACACTAGAGGATGTATGGCGTATCCTCTGCATTCTGATTCATGGAGAGATGGTAGAGTATGACCCAATGATAGGGAGAGACATGTTGTGCAGATTATTTGAGTGCGACGCAGATGATCTGGATATCGTAGAGAGGGAGATCGGTTGGGAGACCATGGCATCAGAGTATGATCGACGATATGTGGTGATAGCTGTGGTGATAGCATGCCTACTAGCAGGAGACAGACGAGGACATGGATTCCCTATTGGATGGGGAAGAGTGCTAGAGCGGATGGTGATAGAGGGGATGGTGTATGCATGGGGACCATGTGTACTAGCTATGTTGTATTTTCAGTTGCATCAGATAGCATATCAGGGAGTGCAGACTTTGAGCTGTGGAGTCACACTGTTACAGGTATGGACATTTGAGCACATAGCCATATGTCGACCGATTGCAGAGAGACAGGTATTACCACATCGACCATATGTGTACTGCTATGGGGGAGCACTGAGACAGGGTCCGTTTGGATATATATTGTATTGGTGACACGAGCTAGACAGATTGAGAGAGTTCACATGGAGGCCATATCGTGATTGCCCTGGATGGTTAGATGATAGTGATGAGCTATAGTATTGTAGACAGGAGAGGTACCTGATTAGGCGACCAGTGAATCACCAGAGAGTGATTGAGATGTACCTGCTAGAGAGAGTCAGACGATAGTTTGGAGAGAGGCAGGATGTACCTAGAAGGACTGCACACTTTGCCCAATCTCACAGAGAGACGAGTCAGTGGGGGAGTATGATTCAGCCACACATAGCATATGCAGACTTCACACAGCTACAATAGAGATAGTGGGATTGGAGATCAGATGTGGAGGATGCTAGGATGATAGAGGAGTATGAGAGATGGTTTGCATGACGGTGGCCAGTGCCATTGACAGATCCTGATATTCCAGTACTGAGGAGATAGGAGGACTTCCCACTCACAGGAGAGGAGGAGGGAGATGATGAGGATGAGAAGGATGAGAGTGGTGATGAGGATGAGGGGGATGAAAAGGATAGAGATGAGGATGGGGATGATGAGGATGAGCTAGATTCAGGCGAGCAGGAGGCATTGCAGGATATACTCATAGAGCCGGAGACAGCTAGCATAGAGGAGATGGAGATGTGCAAGGCTACCATAGCGAGTCAGCATGATCACATTGCGACTTTAGAGAGATAGAATGCCATCTTGAGGACAAAGCAGGATCAGTTAAGAGCAGAGATAGCTAGACTTACAACGGCTCGAGATGCAACAATAACTCAGGCACAATGAGAAGAACAGAGAGTCACTGAGTATATTGGGTCGATTAGGGATGCCAATGCACAGGAGATGGCACAGATGTTGGTAGAGACTGGAGAGGAGATACGCCATTAGAGGAAACTATATGAGAGTGCAGTCCCACTAGAGCAGAGAGCAGCTTCATATCGGGCATGATCAAGGACAGAGAGCAGGGCATGCTCTCGAAGGTCATTGAGCAGCATGGGGGTGAGTGGACCTATGAGACCACCACAACCAGGACCAAGAGGGACATCATCCTTGAGACATGGCAGGGATGAGGAGGACAGAGGGAGTACCCAGTGACAGAGGCACGTGCTCCTTAAGACAGAGACAGATGTAGTTTGACATTATGTAGTCAGCCTGCGGGCCATACTTAGGACAAACAGTCCAATTTTGTACTCCGATATTATTTGGATATATGATATGATATGCATCGATATGATGGGATGCAATGTGTTATGGCTTATGGTTATTTTCGATGTATGGATGACTTATGCACTGTTTATTGTGGAACATGTATGGATGCATTTTTATGTGTTTTTGATGCATTTATAATATGAAATGGATAAAATACTTGATATGATGTTTGATGTAATGCAAATGTACTAACCAAATGGATGCAGGATGCAGCATATGTTTTTGGAGATCGGAGCACTAGACCGGACTGACTATCCAAACTAACAGAAGAAATGTTAGTAAGAAGAAATGAAATAGAGGACAGTTAGAGATGAAGAAAAACTTGCTTTCAGTAATGCACTTTGTAGGTGAGAACCTTTATTTTAATGTAGCAAAATGGATGCGTAGCATCATGGCATTGAAGGCCAGAGCTGAAATGAAACCCTTTTTGCAAAAGACAGACACATCACAGACAAACAACAATCACAACAAAAAAGAAAGGGACCATGAACCATCCCAGTCACTCTAAATCACTTAGTGACATCATCGAGCAACATAGGAACATGATCGAAGCCAAAGATAAATCAGTAAAAAGATAAGAAGCACAAATTCCAACAAGTCAAACAAACATCTTGATCTTCATTGTCAAAAGTTGAAAGTGTTGATAGGATGATCATGTTGTCTGGTTTCAGGGAATGCGGTACCCGTTTAAGACAGGACACAGTCTAGTTTCGAGTATACCACACCCTGTATAAGACCCATGATAGTAGTGACAAGGACAAATACTATTAATGTTGACGTTCGATCGAGAAGACAAGTGCGATCAATTTGAATGTCTGGTTTGATTGAAAAGTTCATCTGTTAATGCATGATTTGTAGTAAAGCGCAATGTGTGATTGATTGTCGTTGGATGTATGCTTAGCGATCTGTCTTATGCACAGAGGGGTTATTTATTGCAAAATACTTTTCGAGTTTTTTACAATTTTTTTTTTTTGTGTTCATTTTTTCAAGACTTTATATGATTTGTTTAGGGATTTTTTCAAGACATTTTTCAATTTTTAAGGATTATTTCAGGACATTTTTCAACTTTTTTTTGAATTATTTCAGGACATTTTTCAATTTTTTTTTGAATTATTTCAGGACATTTTTCAATTTTTTTTGAATTATTTCAAGACATTTTTCAATTTTTTTGAATTATTTCAAGACATTTTTCTTTTTTTTTTGAATTATTTCAGGACATTTTTCAATTTTTTTTGAATTATTTCAGGACATTTTTCAATTTTTAAAGTTCCAGTGATTGATCATGACAAGGGGAATGCACCCAATGCACATCGGAAAGACATATGTACAAGAAACCGGAGTATGCAAGACAATGATGTTGACCAATCACAGGCCTGGAACAGAACATTGGGTCAAGACAAAGATAGACATGATAAACCAGCCAAGAGAAAGCATAGCTAGAGGTCATGACAGATGACGGAGCAATGATCTCATTTACACATGGTGCCTGACTGCCAGGTTTTCACCATGGTACTTGCCTAAAGTTCCTATTTGTTAGGTTTTCACTAGAGGGCGAATCATTTTTCTTTACTTTTTTTTGCTCTTTTTCTCTTTTGTTTTTTTTTCACTTTTTTTTTTGTATTTTTTTGCTTTTTTAATTTTTTTGTATTTTTTCAGGATCATACTTGAAGAAGTTCTGATAGAAAATTATGCCCAGTACTTGCAAAGGTGCATGTTGTTTACAGGATCAGACAAAGGTTCACCTTCGGGAGTGGCAAGCTGATATGCCCCGAAGCCATAGGCTACAGTCACTATGAAAGGCCCAACCCAATTAGGTTCAAACTTACCTTTGATGATGTCAGTAGATTGTGCATTCTTAGGGTTTGCCTTTAAAACCAGATCTCCCACTTCGAAGTGTCGCCCTTTGACCTTCTTATTATAAGAGCTACGGAGATGGTTTTGATATGCTTGCAAATGTGTCAGAGTTGTCTGATGTTTCTCACCTATCATTTCAAGCTGATGCAACCGAGAGACTCTATGCATCTCATCATCAATCAGATGTTGCAAGGAAACACGCAAGGAAGGAATCTCCACTTCCAAGGGTAAAATGGCTTCCACTCCATACACCAAGGAATAAGGTGTTGCGCTAGTAGGTGTGCGGATAGAAGTGCGATAGGCCCATAGTGCTGGATTCAATTGTATATGCCAATCTCGACCAGCATCATTGACAACCTTTTTCAGGATCTTGATAATGGTTTTATTTGATGCTTCAGCTTGACCATTACCCTATGGATAGTATGGACTGGAGAAACGGTGTTGGATATGAAACTTTTCACAGAGTTCCTTGACATCTTTATTCTTGAAGGGACGACCATTATCTGTGACTATGGCAAGGGGAACCCCATATCTGCATATGATATAATTCAATAGGAATTTTGAAATTTGCACATGAGTGATATAGGTCATGGGAATAGCCTCGATCCATTTTGTAAAATACTCTGTGGCTATAATGATGAACTTGTGTCCATTTGCAAATGTTGGGTGAATCTTGCCAATAAGATCCAATCCCCATTGAGAAAAGGGCCATGAAGATATGACAGAATGAAGCTCTTGGGCTGGTGCATGGATGTAGTTTCCATGGATCTGGCATTTGTAGCACTTCTTAACAAAATCATGAACATCTTTTTCCAGAGTGGGCCAATAATACCTAGCACGAATCAACTTTTTGGCTAAGGTCAGACCATTGAAATGGCCCCCACATATACCATCGTGAACCTCATGTAGAACCGTTTATGCTTCGTCAGAATCCAAACACCTGAGGAGGGTATGGTCAAAGGAACGATGATAAAGGGTGTCGGCAATGAAGACATATTTGGCTGTCTGTCGGATAAAGGCTCGGCATTGGTTAGCGGAAAGGTTGGGTGGTAAGGTTTGGGATTTCAAATATTGATATACGTCATTGTACCATGGGGAGTTAGGACCAACAAGAACGCACATCACATCTGTTGTCAGAATGTCAAAAGAAGGAACAAGCAACTGTTCGACCAAAAATTCACATTTGTCCATATTGTAGGGCATATTTAACATGGAAGCGATCGTAGCCATCGCATCTGTCGACTTGTTTTGCATTCTTGGAACTTGACTGAAATGGATAGCCGTGAATTTTGTCTTGAAGAAATCTACCATGTGCTTGTAGGGAATAAGTTTTTCATCTTTTGTTTCATAGTCATCATTCACTTGTCGGATGACTAATTGAGAATCTCCATAGACTTGTAAATCCGTGATGTTCCAGTGGACCGCTACTCGGAGTCCTGTGACTAGTGCTTCATACTCTGCAATGTTATTGGTACAATGAAAAGTTATTCTGTAGGACTTGGGAATAGCATCACCTTGAGGGGTGACAAACAAGATGCCTGCTCCAGACCCAAACTTGGTATGGGATCCATCAAAGTATAACTTCCATTCATTAGAAGATGTGAAAGAAAAGACTGATTCATCTAGAAAATCGGTCAACATGGGATGGTCATCATAAATAGGAGCCTCTGCAAGTTGATCTGCTATGACTTGTCCTTTTATTGCCTTTCATTCCATATACTCAATATCAAATTCACTGAGGATCATAACCCACTTTGCTAGGCGACCCATCAAAGCTGCTCTGCTAAGCAAGTATTTTAGGGGATCAATTTTTGCAACCAACAATGTTTGGTGATTTAACATATAGTGTCGGAGCTTCTGTGTTGAAAATACCACTGCTAAGCATGCCCTTTCAATAGTTGAATAATTCAGCTCATAGCCTACTAGTGTCCGGCTGATATAATAAATAGCTCGCTCTTTGCCGTTCTCATCCTGTTGGGCCAAGAGAACTCCTAGTGCCATTTTAGTTGCAGAAATATACAATATAAATGGCTTTCCTTCTATAGGAGGCATTGGAATAGGCGGCAATAGTAAATAGTCCTTGAGAGCTTGAAAGGCTGATTGACATTGCTCAGTCCATTTAAAAGTGACTCCTTTATGAAATAGATGCTGGAATGGATGCCATTTGTCTACCAACTGAGCTATGAAGTGGCGGATTGACTGTAGCTTTCCTTGCAGACTTCTTAGTTGACGGAGATTAGAAGGAGGAGGCATATCCATTATTGCTTTAACCTTAGCAGGGTCGACTTCAATGCCTCTGTGAGAAACAATGTACCCTAGTAATTTGCCAGCTGTGACACCAAAGACACACTTCTATGGATTGAGTCTGAGCTTGTAGGTCTCCATTCGGTCAAAGATTGGGCCTAGGATGGCTAAATGACTATCTCTTGTGATAGATTTGCATAATAAGTCATCAACATAGTCCTCCATCAAAGTATGCATGAAATCATGGAAAATTGTCGTCATCGCTCTTTGATATGTTGCGCCTGCATTTTTAAGACCGAAGGGCATCACATTCCAACAGTAGGTACCCCAAGCACATGTGAATGCAGTCTTATGTTGGTCTTCTGGAGCAATGCGAATTTGGTTATAGTCGGAGAAACCATCCATCAATGAGAGCATCTCATATCCAGCAGTCATGTCAACTATGATGTCGATATTTGGCAGTGGAAAATCATCTTTAGGGCATGCTTTATTGAGATCCCTAAAATCTGTATATATTCTGATGCCCCCAGTTACTTTGCTAACTGGTACTAAATTTGAAATCCAGTCTACATAATCGATGGGTCTGATAAAGCCCACATCCAGTAATTGTTTTAGTTCTACCTTGACCAAAAGAGCCACCTGGGGATGCATCTTTCTAAGTTTTTGTTTGACAGGCTTGGCATCTACTTTTAATGGCAAATGATGAAGGACTAATTCTAGATCGGGGCCAGGCATATCTGCATAGGACCATGCAAAGCTGATCTTCTTCTCAAGAAAGAAATTGACAAAATCTATCTTTTCCTGTTTTGATAGAGAAGCAGCAAAATGAATGACCTTAGGGTTGTCAGGTGTACCCAAATTGATTTCCTCGGTCATTTCCACAAGCAATGTTGATTTATCCTGACCTGATAGGGGTATGTCCACTCTTCCACCTTTGGGCACCTCAGAGAGGTTTTCACCTGCAGGTACGTCTTTTATTTTTACTTTTGCATGATCAGAGAGTGCCTTACAGTTTTCACTCAAAGATCTATTCTTTTGATTTTTTACTTTTTCTTTTCTTTTTTCATTTTGATGACTGGAAGATGGAGTTGACTCCCCAAAATATGCTGTGGAATCTAGGTTAATAGCAAATTCTGCCTTATGATCACCTTGTGGTATGCCTTCCCGTAGTCCAAAGAATTCTGCAATTGCTTCGTCATTTTGAAAACAGTCCAATGTGAGTGGTTCTTGTTGGTCATGTTGGATAAGCTGGGGATAGACGAGGGGCATGTCATCATTGGTTTTAAGGAGAGAGAGGATTGAGATGGTAAAGATGTAAACATTTGTGGTATCACTGTCTGAACTGCTTGTATCCGATTCAGAGCTTGGATCCCAAAATGACTCTATCCAAGCATTAGGACATGTTTTAGGAAGAGGAGTTATTTCATGTTTGTCTTCCATAGGCAAATTATCAAGGTCAAGGAAAATATTGTCAAGGGCATAGGAGCTAGAAGAAAAAGAACTCCACTCCTACTCATTGGAATCAGTTTCAGGTCGGGTATCCTCAGGTGTTATTTCATCATCAGAGTCATGCCCTTTCCCACACGTGGTCACTTTGGTAGATGAGGATCCAATTTGCAATGGTACGATACCTAACCCTAAAGTTGGAGGTCGCATCTTGGGTATAACAGGTTCTAGCCTTCCATTCTTGTTCAGGCCTAAGCCACTGCAGCTGTCATATCCTTTCTTTTGCAGCATAGTAAATCCTTTGTCATACCGTTCCACTGGCAACCGGATAGGTGGGGTCTTAGTTGGATCCTTATAAAGCCAATCTATGACATCATCATCTAAAGTTTCTTTGTCAAGTTCACCCCATCTTGTAAATGTAGCGAGAGGCTGATATTGAATAACTACCTTAGGTTCCTTTTGCAACAAATGGGGTTTGCCATATGATTTTGGAGATATTGGTAAATTCCCGATGAGGAATGTTTGATCCATTGAATATTCTCCGCATCCTTGTTCCTATATCTTCAATTTTTCTTTGACAGCATCTAACAATTCATTAGGATCCACATAACTATGTGAGTGGGCCTCTCTATTGATGGGGACTTGCTGCTGCGGGGAATCCTTTAGGGCAGCACAAAATTGAAATGGATTAGGATCTCCTGGAATTGTTATCTCAGTTCCATTGTAAGGATATTTTAAACATTGATGATAAGTGGATGGAACTGCTTTCATTGCATGGATCCACGGATGGCCAAGAATCATATTGTAAGGGAGATCAAGGTCTAGGACCTACAGGAAAGTGATTTCTGTCACTGGACCAACTCTGATAAGCAATGTAATTATCCCTTTAGATGGGCGCTCAGCATCATCATATGCTTTGATTGTAATTCTTCTGGAAGCATCAATGTCATTTTCTATATAACCAAGGCCAATGACCACTCTCAAGGTACAAATATTAAGACCCGCTCCGCCATCTATCAAGACTAGTCGGATTTTGCAATTATGGACAAAGACTTCAAGGTGTAAAGGATCATTATGAGGGAGCTTATCAGGTGAGATATCATTATCAGAAAATGCAGCATTTTGGGAAATAGCTAGATGTCCAATCCGGGCTTGAAACTGGTCAACATCAATGTCTGTCGGGATAGTGGACTCAATTAAAGCTTTATCTAGGATTGCATGATGCATGGGGGACATTTTCAACAACTCAAGGATTGATATTTGTGCAGGTGTCTTTCCTAGATGATCCAAGAGATTATACTGACTTGCAGGAATTGGTTTGGGAGGAGTTGCAGGAGCTCCTTTCAGGACTATTTTGGATCAACGAGTGGTGACCGGGCAAGAAGGATCTTGTTCCTTTATTCTTAGGGTGGAAACATGCTCATTTGATGCTCGAAAACAATTGATGACATTGTTATAACCAGTATTTGCATAATTTGTTGTTTGGGTAGAGTTTGAAGAAGATGCTTTACCCTTGTCATGATCAAGCAAAGGAGTTTTGAAAATGGTATGATCAGTGTTAGAGGTCGCGTTGGGTGGATCTACCTCAATTACTCCTTGCTCTAACAAGTCTTGAATCGTATGTTTCAATTGAAAACATGATGCAGTTATATGCCCTTTTGACCAATGGTATTCACAATAGGCATTGTCATTCCACCAATGCGGCTTTACCAATGGTTCTGCCTTGATATTTGGTAACTTGATAAATTTTGCTTGTATTAATTGTTTCATTACTGATTCAATAGGCTCTCCCAATGGTGTAAATTGTCTCGGAGGCCCATCCCTCGATTGAAAAGGTTTGCATTGCTGGTTTTGTTGCTAACCTTGTTGTTGATTATATTGTTGAAGATGTTGTTGGTATTGTGGCTATTGAGTAACATTGCTCGCTGGTGTTTGATTTTGTTCCATAGTTGACATATTTGGAACACTTAATTTCTTGATTGTGAATGGGGGTTGATTTGCATTTACCACTCTTGCATCAACAACTCCATCATTAGTGACATTCTTGTTCTTATACCAAAATCTATTTCTGCCCCCTGAATTGTTCGTGTTGTCATTGTCTTTGTTAAGCTTAATGATTCCCTTGGCTACAAGAGTAGTTTCAATGTTCATGCCTTTCTTAATGAGTTTCTCTATAGTACTGGGACTTTTCAATTTTAGTTCATACATCATTTCTGGGACCAAATTTTGGATAAACAGATTCACTTGTTGTTCTTCGGGTATATCTAGGGAAGAACGACTATACAAGCTTTGCCATCGTTGCAAGAAAGTCACTAATGGTTCACCTTTCTTTTTCTTGTTGTTGCATAAATCTGACATGGTCACGTCACTGTCGATGTTGAATGCGAAGTGAGATATAAACTTTTGAGCCAATTCAGACCAAGTCTTTATATTTCCTGGTAGATGCGAATACCAATCCATGGCTTGTCCCGTGAGACTTTGTGCAAACAAGCGCATTAGATATGTTTCCTCATAACTCACTTCAGTACATGCCGTGAAAAATGCTCGAATGTGATCTTTTGGATTGCCATTCCCTTTATATTTCTCAAAATTAGGTGCTTCAAAATGCTTAGGGAATGGAGGCATGTATAAGCTCTTGTCAAATGGATTAGGACATAAATCTTGATCTGTATACAACTTCTTTGTTCCTTTAGTTTCTAATGCATCAACTTGTCATTGCAACTTCTCAAGTTGTTGCGCAATTGTATCAGATTTTGGAGGTCCATCATTAATCCCGGTGGGTACTCTTTGTTGATACATCGTGTTCCCGATCGGTTGTTGATGCTCTAAAATGGCCGTTTTTGGTGTCTCCGGCATATAATGTTCTTGGTACATCTCTTGTTGTTGTGGTTGTGCCATGCCTTGATATTGACCTTGTTGCTGTGCTTCTTGTAGCCTAGGTTGATATTGCAATTGAGGGTGTTGTTGATATTGCACAGGCACCAATTGCGGTTGTGAAGCATGATAGCTTGTTTGTCTTGGCACATATTGAGGCACATGTTGTTGTTGATGCTGACGAATCGGAATTTTCTGACTTTGTGCCAATTGTTGTCGTGGTGTAAATCCCATCATTTGCAAAAAACTTTGTTTGGGTGGTTTTTGTTGTTTCTCCTTAAGATGGGGTATGGCACTTGCATTAACTTGTTGTGTTGTTTGTCCAATCTATTGTGATGGTTGCAAGTTTTCATTAACTTGTAATGGGGCAAAAGGCGCTGCAATTTGTTGTCGAATGCGATATTGTTGTTGTTGTACATTGCTTGTTTGCACATTCAATTGTACCTTTTGTGTATTACTCAATTGTTGCAACAATTGTTGTTGGTGCAAAACACTATCCGTAGCTCTTTGTGTCGCCATTATCGAAGGATCTGTCACAATAGTGTTTGGCAAATATATTGAGCTTAACAAGACATAAGAACTTTGTTGCATTGTGGAATTGTTTTGGACATTGGTGATATCAGGCATTCCAGTCGTGAAGCTTTCTTGCATCTTAGATTTTGATCCAATTTTATGCATGTAAGGAACCATTTCTTGTTGAGGGATAGTTGTCAATATTTGCGTGGTCTTCATTTGATCTTGTGTTACAGGTGTTGTATTGAATAATGGATTATTTATTGTCTCAAATGGTGACTTTTGCGGAATAGTCACTGTCAATGCCTTTGAAGCACGTTTACTCATCAAGGTAGGTTGAGTTTCTTGTTGCACATTTTCTTCATTTGGATGTGGAGAGAAACTTAACAGCTCACCGCCTTGTTGTTTTTGCACATTGATTTGCTCACTTGAGGAGGTCACATTACTCATCATGTTAAGATATTTTTGTGGGAACATCTTAAAGACCTTGTTCAAGAATTTATCCATCTTTTTTGTCAACTTTGGATCTTGAAGGAACACATCAACATCATTAGAAGCATCAGAATCTGATGAAGAATCTAGTTGGACATTTGGATTCGTTTCTTGTTGAATGCCTTGATCTGAACCAAATCCTTGTGAAAGAGTTTGTTCCTCATGTAATGTTTGAATTTCATGTTGCAGGTTTGGTTGATTCCAATCGAAAGGTGAATTTCCTCTTGGTGTTGGTGGAACACTCCCATGTCCTGGTTTCATAGGTACAAACACTGGTTCATATAATGGAGGTGGTCCAAGTTGAACCATCCCATATGGTGGTAATGATGTGTTTGATAAACCTTCAATTTGTACTGTTTGACTAGTTTGAAATTGTGAATTTGATATATTGTCAATGGGTTGATACGTTGGTTCGCCCATCTTCTTAGATTTGGACCTTGTTTCAATAGGCATGTCACTTATGCAAATGCAATATTTTTGGAATTTTTCAAGGATAATATATGATATGCAACTAAATGCAAACTAAATAGATGAAAATGCAATCTATGGCAAGAATGCAACCTATGTTTTTGGTTGTTTTTCAAGATTTTGACAAACTTTTGAAATGCAAATCTAAAAAGAGACCCTTAGGAAATTGAAATGATGTCTAGACCTCAAAGGACAAAAGGACCAAGTGACAAAAGGACAAAATGACAATGTCTCCCCTATATGCTTGGATACTAAGCTAGGTTTTACCAAATGACAATAATGACAAAAAGAGAAAAGGTTTGATAAGGTCTAGACTTCCTAACAATGACTTAGGGTTTATCAAAGATTTGGATTACTCAAGTACGACAAAACCTAATTTTGACACTATATGCAAAGGAACAATTACTATGCAAATGACCCTAATATGATATGATAATGACCTAAGCCTAGGTTGAATTATGAAATGGTATTACTCTAATGCAAGAGGACACATGCAAATGGATGACCCTTATTGATACACAAAGGAGTATGACCTAGGTGAAACCTAACCTTGGTACTTGACAATGACTTTGCAAAATGCAAACCTAGGATGAACCTAAATCTAAGTGACATGAATGTTGAGACAAGATTTTGAAAAATGTTTGACAACCATGTTTGAAGGTGTTTTGAACTTTGTTGAATGAAATGTTCTTGTGTTTAACCTTTTTTTGAATCAATTTGTCTTGGTTTTTGAAATGAGATGCAATTCAACTTTTGACAAGCAAAGAAGACAAGATATTTCAACTTAGACTCAATACAATCATGCTCATTCACACATTTCTTATGGTAGGCAAGGAAATTAGGTACTTGAGAGGTAGACTCGTTATGGGATTCAAGGAGAATACATAGATGCTTGAGCCCATGGGCTCCCCTCCATGGAACTCACTTCTCAGGGCAGCCAAGCATCAGTCCCCATGGAAATCTCCCCATGGTGAACTTAGTATCTCTTCCAAGTATCCGAACTTGTCCTTCTCAAGCAACTAGAAGGATTTTTGGCCTCTAAATACAAGGTGTTTAGTAAGGATTTATGTTAAGCGTTACTCCTTGGTATCACGCAAGCGTGATTGAGACATTAATCCCACCAAGATACCAAACAAATGTAGTTGCGCAAGCATGATTTAGACCGTGAGGTCCTACTTAGATGTTGATATGAGAAAGAGTTCAAGGGTCATCACTTCCCAAGTAACTACAATTCCCACGTAACCCTTCCTTCAAAGCTTTCACCCATTAGGTATTTGTTTATAGTGAGTTATAATGCCAAGGTATTCTAGCCATACTCACTTTGGGTCATCCCCTTCTCACAATTATCATTTGCTTGCAAAAGCAAATGGTCGGGAAGGCAGGCCCTCTAAAGGTGACACACAATCAAAAACATGAGTATGGTATCGAAGATCTGGATTTCTGATCACCCTAAGAAGGATGAGAGGATACTCTCCTACTCCAATGTCAAAATCAACAACCAAAGAAAACATACATTCATTCCATCCTATTTAGAAATCATACTAGGTGCCTAAATATTAATCACAAACACAAAAGTTTAGTTGTAGTCCAAGGCAACCTGCAAAACCCAAGTCAGAAGTTTGATATGTTTAGTCTTTGACTATCGAACCTGCATAAAATTCATTAGTAGTTTCATTTGTTGTCTTTGTCATGTGTATGCCAAGGTGCTGCACAGAGAATCAGTACCAAAAACCAAAAAGCAGAAAACAGAATGCAAAACAAAACAATTTTCAAGTTAAAAAACACTATTTTTTTACCTCTGTTTTTGTCCCTACACAGGCGCACCATGTCTCACATAGGCGCAGAATGCTTGACACAGGCGCAGAAAGCTTGACACAGGTGCAGAATGCTTGACACAGGCGCAGAAGTTCCCAGAAAACCCTGCATTACCCTGTTTCTTGGGTTTTTAACCTGCAAATCAACTCAAAAGCATGGTTAAGTGGTTAGTTCACGTCAGGTTCACCAATTAATGTAAGGTAGGAAATCGGAAATCATCACAAGCAATTCAATACTAAGCATAGCTCAATCACAAAAGCTCAAATGCAATGATCAATCCTAATTACATCCAATAGAGATATGAAAACAAGATATTCAAGATTGAAAACTTAAGCAAACCAAATGCAGACTTGAATGTCTCCTTCATGTGGCTCCATTGTCCTTCTTTCTTCTTCAAATAGCTTTGTTGTGGATCTCACCTACAAGTGCATACACATGAGATGAAAGCAAGTAGACAAGATAGTAGCGCAAGAATACTCGAAGCGTGATTGATTCGACAAAATGATTCGAAAAAGTGATTCGTTTGAATTGAAGAAAATCATCCAATTTATAGACAAATTGGAGAGATGATCAAATTAGCATGAAGAGATTCGAATGGAAATTGTAAATCAAGAATGTCAATTATGACAAATTATGAAAAATTTGCACTTTCTATGCAAAAATTGATTGATTGATGATTTATGACAAAATTATGACAAATTTCTATGTCAAAATTGATTGATTGTCAATTATGACAAATTTTTATGTCAAAATTGATTGATTGTCAATTATGACAAATTATGACAAATTGAAATGTCATTCCCATGAAATTAGGAGGAAAATAGGAGGAAATTGAATTAGGAATTAGGAAAATTAGAAAATGAGGAAAATAGGAATTAGGAAATTAGAAAATGAGGAAAATAGGAATTAGGAAATTTGAAAATGAGGAAATTAGGAAATTAGTGAATTAATTAATAATTCTTCATTTATTAATTAATTCACAAAGAGGGAATCTAGAAATTGATGAAAAATTAGGAAATTAGGAATTAGGAGAAATTAGGTAAATCAATTAATAATTTGTCATTTATTAATTAATCCACAAAAAGAGGAATAATTAGTTAACCAATTAAATTAAACATTTAATTGTGACATGAAGACCTAGGATAAATAAATAAATTATTTAACCTAGAGGGAGAAATGACAAACAGGGTTAAATGAATAAAATCATGAAACCCTAAAAGATGAATTAGAAAATGCAAGGATGACAATTAGGTCTTGACAAAGGATAATTGATATCAATTCGATTTGATCATGATTCTGACTTGATAAAAGACCAATGCTGATAAATGATGTGATTGATAAATGTGCCAATTGACGAGGAACAATGACTAATTGATCCAAATTGACATAATTGAGAAAGATGACGATCAATGACAAATCGATCACAAAATGACCAAATTGACAAGAAGACAAGGATCGATGACAAAATAGATCACAAGATGACAAGATTGATGACAAATTGATTAAAAGACAAGAATCGATGACAAATCGATCGCATGATGACAAGATTGATAAGAGGACAAAACCCTCATTAGGATTGACGATGTCCAAAATGATGACAAATGAATACGCACATAGATGCGACAGGATAAGATTGACCAAAATCATGACTGAAGATTATTATCGACAAGACCAAATTCGAAAGCGAGATAAAAGAAGAATGTAGAAGGACTCGATGCTCGCAAATGATAAAGACCAAGTGCGAATCATAGGAGAAATGTTAACGCAACACAAAAACCCTAAAATAAGGCAATGCGCAAATGTTAAAGTACAATTCCGCAAGTGTTGACCATTTTTAGGTGTCTACAGTTATATCCAAAGGAGTGAACATCAGAGCAAGTTTGATGCTAAATGTGATGAGGGAATATTCCTAGGGTATTCCACCAAGAGTAAAGCTCTCAAATGTTTCAACAATAGGACTCAAAGAATTGTTGAAAGTGTCAATTTTAGAGTTGATAAAACCTCTGAGAAACCTGAGGAAACCGACAGTGAGCAAGTAGGAGATGAATTGGTAGTAACCTTTTGGGAACCAGTTGTAAAACAACCTAGCACCAGTAGTAGTGCTCCTACACCGGTAGATGCTGATGCTGATGAAGATGAGGATGAAGAAGAAAAGCAAGAGGAAACAACTAAGATCACTCCTAGGTATCTAAAGCTGAATCATAATCCAAAGCAGATCATAGGAGACAAGGATGCAAGAATTATTACAAGAAGAAAGGTTAGAGAAAACTCTTGCATGATCTCTGAATTTGAGCCTAAAACATTCAAAGAGGCACATAAAGATGAAGACTGGATCAAGGCAATGGAAGAGGAACTTGACCAAATAGAAAAGAATGGTACATGGTCTTTGGTACCCAGACCTAAGCATAAAAATGTCATAGGCACCAAATGGGTTTTCAGAAATAAGCTGAATAAAGATTGCTCAATGGTTAGAAACAAAGCTAGATTGGTGTGTAAAGGATATGCTCAAGAAGAAGGAGAAGACTATGGAGAAACCTTTGCTCCAATATCCAGATTGGAAGGAGTTCGTATGCTTCTTGCATATGCAGCCTTAAATGGATTCAAAGTATACCAAATGGATGTAAAATATGCATTCCTAAATGAAATACTAGAAGAGGAGGTGTATATAGAGCAACCAGATGGGTTTGTCCTATCAGAAGATAGTGACATGGTGTGTAGGCTACATAAAACCTTTTATGGACTAAAGCAAGCACCTAGAGCATGGTATGAACACGTGCACTCTCATCTTGTGAAGATTGGATTTGAAAGAACAAGTGAAGATAGAAATATCTACATGAAATCATAAGGAGATCAGATTCTAATCTATGAGGTATTTGTTGATGACATAATTTTTGGAGGAGATGACAAGATGAGTCATGATTTTGCAGATGAGATGAAAAAGGAATTTGAGATGTCACTTATAGGGGAGATTAAGTTCTTCATTGGACTATAGGTTCAACAAATGAAAGATGGAATCTTTATCACTCAGTTCAAGTATGTCAAAGAGGTATTGAAGACCTTTGGCATGGAAGACAACAAACCAGTTGATACACCGATGGTGATCGGTTGTAAATTATCAAAAAAGGATGACTCAGTGTTGGTAAATGAGAAAGAATACCGATCAATGATTGGTAAATTGCACTATGTAGTACATAGAAGACTGGACATTGCACATGCAGTGGACATTACTGCACAGTTCTAGAAAAGCCCAAGAGAATCCCACTTGGTAGCAGTCAAGCGGATTCTGAGAATATCTGAAGGGAACTATTGACTATGGATTATGGTATCCATATAGTAATGATTTCAACCTGAAAGTGTTTACAGATGCTGACTAGGCTGGTAATGTGGATGATCGGAAGAGCACAACCGGTGGTGCATTATTTCTTGGTGGTAGACTAGTCTCATGGATGAGTAACAAGCAGAGTTGTATCTCTTAGTCTATAGTAGAAGCGGAGTATGTTGCAGCATTTATGAACTGCACCCAAACAATCTGGATGAAGCATCTATTAAATGGCTTCAAAGTTCCTATATATGAACCGGTAAGTATACTTTGTGACAACACAAGTGCAATTAACATCTCCAAAAATCCGGTTTTACATGCTAGAACCAATCACTTCAAGCTCAAGTATCATTTCTTGAGGGAAAGGGTTCAAAAAAAAGAAGTTGTACTTGAACATGTTTCCAATAAGGAGCAGTTAGCAGACATATTCACCAAGCCTCTACCAAAGGCTATGCTTACCTATTTGAGAGGTGAATTAGGGTTGTTGCCCCTTCAAGAGGTGAGCTAAAGGTGTGTGCTCCACATCAGTCAAGACTTATATTGATATATCTTTTTCAGGATTGGTGTGTTGAAGGATGCTACTCCTTAGGGGGAGAAGCATAGTGGAACATAGATGTGTATGCCTCCACTTTGACATTGTTGTCAAAGGGGGAGAAGATGTGAAGTGGAGAAGATATCTACAGTATTGGGGAGAAGATGTGAAGCAGAAGCAGAAAGATATCTTTGTATATTGCCATCAATGCCAAAGGGGGAGATTGTTGGCATATGTGCAGAGCATGATGACATGATGATATTGTATGTTGTCATTGATGTCAATATGCTGAAGTATGAACCGGTATGGTGTAGTAAGCAAACTGGAAAGATAACCGATATGATGATGTAAACCGGTATTTGTGAAAAAGTGTAGTATGTTTGTTCAAGGTGAATTGACATGTTGGTATGAGAACCGGTAAATGGAAGTTTTGCATTGGGGTTTCATTTGGCATGACTATCGATTGGTAGTCTCAGCTTCAGGGTTTCTAGTTGATGTGTTCCAAGACTGTGTGATTCAACCGATGACATCTTGTGATGAGTTAGCATTGTAATGAAGATCAAATAAGTGTTGCCATGTCAGCCTTGTGTGCATGAAGGATTTCCTTGAGGATCTTGCATGGAGATTGATCCTATCTACCTCAGGAATGTGCGAAGTCTCTGTAAATGGTGGAGAGCGTGTGATGGGTTATCAGCTTCCTGAAACGGCAAAGAATGAACATTGGAGAACGTCTTGAGATCTGTTCAAGAATGTTGTATTCGATGCAGTGTGATTAACAGTCAGGATTGAACCGACTGGATTGTAAAACCTAAATGTTTAGGGTTTAGGGTTTATGCTACCGACCTATCTGTTTCCTATAAGGTTGATGATGTTTTTCATTTTGAAGTTGTTGGCAAATGGTATGTATGTATCCCAGTGAGTGATACTTGATTCTTGCCAAACTGGAGAAGTGTGTTGACACCTGCAGAGTGTGATTGTAGAAGAAAAGGAGCTTAAGTGGATTTGCCTTGGCATTGAGTGTTGTTATCAGATCAGTGTATTACCTATTGACTTCTAACCATTTCAGTAGTTGGAAAATCCCTTAACCGGGTAGCTTTAACAGGCTTTTGTGTAAATCCTTTAATAGGGTGACTCGACTTAATGAGTTCTTCAAATCCTCTTGCGAGGTAACCTTTAACAGGGTTCCAACTTTTAACCGGGTATTTAGCCATCCCTTAACCGGGTGATCCCTAGCAGGATCGGTTCCTAGCAAAACCTATTGTAAAAGTCTCTACCCGAACTAGGCTCCTAACAAAGCAGACTTCAAAAGAGTTCAAGATTAGCTTGTGGGTATTCATCCCCACTGTGGTTTTTCCTAGTTGGGTTTCCACATGAAAAATCAGTGTGTTATGTGTGATGCCTTTCATGTGATAGTTTAGTGTTTTATGTCAAACTAGTAAAATATTTTGAACTAGCAGTCATTATATTTTTTTGATGGTAGATTACCTGTTTATGCATAAGGGTGAAGTGGAAATGAGGTATTAGATTGTATGGAAAGCTAAGGGTTACTGGTTCATGTCTTTCACATTCTCATTGTGTTTTACTGGTAGTAATCTAGTTTAGACCGGTGTTAGTGATTGCCAGTCAAGTGCACTATTTGCAGCCAAACTGGTTCAAGAAAAGTGTTTTTGATTGTACCGATTCACCCCCCCCCCCTCTCAGTACTGGTTTGGTACTAACTGTTCATCATTTATTCATCAGCACATAGATATGTCAGTAGTTTGAAATTTTTTAATTTTTGGACATTCAGACTTGCAAAAAAAGTTTGTTAGTTACACATAAAAGCATTGTCCTAACAAATGCGTTGTCTTTCACCTCAAAAGCGCTAACCTAGAGGATAAAAGCGTGAACTTGCGATACAAAAGCGCTGCTCTACAGACTAAGAAGTGAGAAATCACTGACAAAAGCGCTAACCAAAATGAAACATGCGGTAACTTGTGGGACAAAAGTGCTTCTTTGAGGATTAAATGCGTTGATTTGCAGACAAAAGTGCTAACCTAAATGCCAAATGCACTAACCTACAAGACAAAAGCGCTAACCTATTAAATAAAAGCATTGTCAGAACTCACACAGGCGTGAATCTGGATTATAAATGCGTTAAATTTGTTTTTACGAGAACTAGACAGGATATTAGAAAGATATATGTGAGGCTTTAGCCCCACGATGGGTGCCAAAATGTGTCGACTTGAATTTCATCAATATAATACTACCTTCATGATTTAAGTCTCATTGTGTCCTAACTCCACTGTTCCTGGTTGTAGATGATGTTCTCTCAGACAAGCATTGGTGGCTTCCAAGATGGCATATGAAAAATGGACTGATAACTGATAGTTAATTGATACTATGATATGCAATGCTAAATGATTATGCTAAATTGCTTCAAGATTAAAACTCACGGATGCATAAGTTTTCACAAATTGTTAACTTGAAAACTCACTTGAAAACTAACTTGAAGACTAACTCTTTCTGAACTCAAACTCCCACATTTATAGACTTTGAGAGGATAAGATGATGTGGCCTAGATCAACGGTCATGGATCAGATCTATAGATTTGGATGGCTGTGAGAAAAGGTGATGGTTGAGAGAAAGGGGGAAGAAGAAGACAAGTGTCACTCATCTTACCTTGACTGGGTTGCCGACTAAGGAAATTTTGGGGTGGTTGGAGAAGATTTAGGCATGAGAGGACAAGTGGACTCAAGTCCTTCCTAAGATGTAGGGATGTTGGAGAGAATATAGAAGAAGGTTAGGAAATATGTGTACGTACACAATATTTCATTTATTTTGGAAGTTGGAGATAAGTGACTAATAAATGTTTATTTATTTAATTTTATTGAATTAATTTAACCACATGTTGGATGAGTTGGCAAAGGAAAGATGAAGTGGAGATGAAAGGTGAGTTGGAAAAGGGGTTAAATAATTTAAGAAATTATTTAATATTTGAGACTATAGGATAGAAGAATAATCATTAAATATTAGATATTTAATTGATTGAGGGAATAATTAAATATTAAATATTTAATTAATTGATTAGAGGAATAAATAAATATTAGATATTTAATTAATTGATTAGAGGAAAATGATAAATGAATGAATTAATAAAATATTTCAATTAAATTAATTAATAGAAAGAAATGAAATGAATTAAATAAATTAATCTTTTCAAACTAACTATTTAATAGAAGAATAAATATTAAATAAATATTTATATTTATTTAATCGCTCATAGCCATTTTTATGTGTATACACTTGCATAGGAAACAAACATTTTAGAGAAACAAATGCATGTTTTAGATGTGTATGATGATTTAGTTGTTTTCCTGGACACCTAAAGTAAGCATTGGTTGTTCGATGTACATTAGATCAGTTTATACATGCATAGGTGTAATGTACATATAATGTTAGAGATCTTTCATTGCCATACCATCATTTTACCACTCAAATGCAGGGACTAGGAGCAATCTAGAGCAAAGGAGGATACAAGTAGCTTGAGGCAAGACATAGAGCAAGGCAATACACTGAACTAGTCATTCAAGCAATGACTGGTTTCTTTCATTATATGTACATTTTATTTATTTACCTATCCATGTATATTCTATTCTTTTGTTTACTACATTGAATAAGTTAGTCTCATGGCTTGTGTGAGACAATGTACATTTCATTATCAATAAAGATCATCTTTTTTAGAAAGACTTGTGAAAATCTTTCCCATTTTACATGCATTTGCACAATGTAATATGGTATAATGGTCTTCAGATTTCCTTATGCACATGGATATAATGTAGCAGAGATAAAATGTACCTTTCTTTCCATTTGAAAATCATAAAGCTCAATCTAAATGAGCTATAGGCTAAATTAGGTAACAGTCCCTAAATCTAAAAGAAGGCTTGAGGGTGGGATTATTATTTCTAGATTTCTTGACTTTTTTGAATGATAATCATAGACTAACCTAGATATCCTTTTGTGAAGGGAGTATCAACCAGGAAGTTACTGATGTGAAAGGTTTTGGAATGGGAGAAAGGAAAGAGTAATCTTGAATCTTAGGTTTAGTGTGGACTAACATTGATAGCAAGTATTTAGTAATATTTGGTAAAGAAATTACCAAATATTACTTATCACACCTCTTCCTTGAAAAATAGGTGTGATAAGTAATATTTGGCACAATTAAGCATAGTATTATTAAATAAATAAGCAATACATATTTAAGGTTAAGCTTGAATTTAGAGTGCATAGTTGGGGAAGCACCATTCTTCCCTAATTATATTGTGATTTGAACCAATATATTTGGAATGGGATATGTAGTCTCGTGACATGAAAAGACAAGGTGTACCAATAATATGGAGGTGGGAAATTACATAAAGAAGGTTAAGGGGCACCACATAAGATAGAGTGGAGGTCACAAAGGAGGGGATAGATAAACAAAAGGTTAAGCTTGAGTTTATTAGTGTGGACTAACATTGATAGCAAGTATTTAGTAATATTTGGTAAAGAAATTACCAAATATTACTTATCACACCTCTTCCTTGAAAAATAGGTGTGATAAGTAATATTTGGCACAATTAAGCATAGTATTATTAAATAAATAATAATAATAATATCCATATCCATAAATTTGATCCTTCTCCATTTTAGTATTATGATGATCTTGGCACAATTAAGCATAGTATTATTAAATAAATAATAATAATAATAATAATAATAAGAGGTTGAATTTTTAGATTTTTGAGACAGATTAGGAGAGAAATTGAACTGAAGTGCTAATTTATAATTGAACTAATTTGATTGATCAATTAACACCTTTTGATTGACTTGTTAAGTGGATCGATTGAAGAGATAAATCAATTGATTGACTAGTCAACTAGATTGATTGGCTAGTGAACTGGATTGATTGATCAGATGACTGAATACATTGAGAGATGATTGAATTAGATTGTTCAGTCAGAATAGGTCACAAGATCTCCTTGCCAAATATTACAACACACATCAACTAGATTCAGTTGACTATGTTGACAATGTTAAATTCATAACTTTGTTGGGAGTTTGATGTTTCTAACCCACACAAGATCTAATAAATTACAACATTCTTGTGCCTTGATTAGGGGTGGGTCTTCCAATGGCCCTTACTAAATCTCTTACCGGTTATAGCATCGGATCAATTAAGATGCACGCATCAGGAGTGTGCATCTTAATTAATCAAGGCAAAGACAAGGAACTAGGAATGAGTGTCATGCCAACATGTGGAGAGTGCAAGCCAGCCTCTAACAAATTTTCCTTTGACAACATCTAACAATTCATTAGGATCCACATAACTATGTGAGTGGGCCTCTCTATTAACTGGGACTTGCTGCTGCAAGGAATCTTTTAGAGTAATCTTGAATCTTAGGTTTAGTGTGGACTAACATTGATAGCAAGTATTTAGTAATATTTGGTAAAGAAATTACCAAATATTACTTATCACACCTCTTCCTTGAAAAATAGGTGTGGTAAGTAATATTTGGCAAGTGAGTTGGCTAGTAATACTATGCTTAATTGTGCCAAATATTACTTATCACACCTATTTTTCAAGGAAGAGGTGTGATAAGTAATATTTGGTAATTTCTTTACCAAATATTACTAAATACTTGCTATCAATGTTAGTCCACACTAATAAACTCAAGCTTAACCTTTTGTTTATCCATCCCCTCCTTTGTGACCTATTCTGACTGAACAATCTAATTCAATCATCTCTCAATGTATTAAGTCATCTGATCAATCAATCCAGTTCACTAGCCAATCAATCTAGTTGACTAGTCAATCAATTGATTTATCTCTTCAATCGATCCACTGAATCCATGTGATGCTATTAACATTGATAGCAAGTATTTAGTAATATTTGGTAAAGAAATTAGCAAATATTACTTATCACACCTCTTCCTTGAAAAATAGCAAGTAGCCACGAGTCTTAGGTTAAACCTCTTCCTTGAAAGTTATGAATTTAATAGAGAGGGCCTCTCACATAGTTAATAGAGAGGCCCACTCACATAGTTATGTGGATCCTAATGAATTGTTAGATGCTGTCAAAGGAAAATTTGTTAGAGGTTGGCTTGCACTCTCCACATGTTGGCATGACACTCATTCCTAGTTATGCATCTTTCACACCTCTTATAGAAGAAATTTAAAAATGGGTAGAGAGAATCATACCCCAAAGGTCTACATAGGACATCAACCCAAAACAAAAATCCAATCAAAAGGTAATGTTGTTTTCACTCCAAATCACTCTCCAATGTCACAATTCTAAAAATCAAGCGCATAATGATTGGCCAGCGCCAACCAAGGTAAATTCTGAATTAGAGATGACTGGATACACCTTCTCCGAAAACTATATGACCAAAAATCTAAAAATCTAAAAATCAATGACAAATTGACCAAGATTGACAAGGAGATCAAATTGATAGCAAGTATTTAGTAATATTTAGTAAGTATTTATTAACATTGATAGCAAGTATTTATTAACATTGATAGCAAGTATTTAGTAATCTCACAATTATTAACATTGATAGCAAGTATTTAGTAATATTTGGTAAAGAAATTACCAAATATTACTTATCACACCTCTTCCTTGAAAAATAGCAAGTAGCCACGAGTCTTACGTTAACTTTATGACCAATCTCACAATTATTAACATTGATAGCAAGTATTTAGTAATATTTGGTAAAGATTAATGTTAAGTAATATTTGGTAATTTCTAGGAAATTCAGGAATGACACTCATTCCAAATCACTCTACCCATTTTTAAATTTCTTCTATAATGAGTGTCATGCCAACATGTTAAGTAATATTTAGGAATGAGTGATTTGGAGTGAAAACAACATTACCTTTTGATTGGATTTTTGTTTTGGGTTGATGTCCTATGTAGACCTTTGGGGTATGATTCTCTCTACCCATTTTTAAATTTCTTCTATAAGAGGTGTGAAAGATGCATAACTAGGAATGAGTGTCATGCCAACATGTGGAGAGTGCAAGCCAGCCTCTAACAAATTTTCCTTTGACAGCATCTAACAATTCATTAGGATCCACATAACTATGTGAGTGGGCCTCTCTATTAACTATGTGAGAGGCCCTCTCTATTAAATTCATAACTTTCAAGGAAGAGGTTTAACCTAAGACTCGTGGCTACTTGCTATTTTTCAAGGAAGAGGTGTGATAAGTAATATTTGCTAATTTCTTTACCAAATATTACTAAATACTTGCTATCAATGTTAATAGCATCACATGGATTCAGTGGATCGATTGAAGAGATAAATCAATTAATTGACTAGTCAACAACCAAGTATTTAGTAATATTTGGTAAAGAAATTACCAAATATTACTTATCACAAGTAATATGTGATGCTATTAACATTGATAGCAAGTATTTAGTAATATTTGGTAAAGAAATTACCAAATATTACTTATCACACCTCTTCCTTGAAAAATAGGTGTGATAAGTAATATTTGGCACAATTAAGCATAGTAATATGTGATGCTATTAACATTGATAGCAAGTATTTAACATTACCAAATATTACCAATTAAGAAATTACCAAATATTACTTATCACAAGTAATATGTGATGCTATTAACATTGATAGCAAGTATTTAGTAATATTTGGTAGCAAGTATTTACCAAATATTACTTATCACACCTCTTCCTTGAAAAATAGGTGTGATCCATTGCAAGTATTTAGTAAATTTAGGTAAAGAAAATAATGAGAATATCTCATTTGTCTAATATGAATGCCAAAATTTTCTTTAAGGTCCTTGGATATGTCCACATCAACATAGACATGTTGTTAAGGACGAGTCAAATAGAACCATTCAAGTTCAACACAAACCATAGTGCCTAAAGAAGAAGTAATATGGCTCAAAAAGTTTCAACATGACAAAGGTAATCGAGGAAATTAAACCCAAACAGATACTTTTAAAGGGACTTTTCACCAAAGATACAAACCCTTGAGTATAAGACTTGAATACAACTAATGAAAATTGGACAAGCCAAGGGACAACTAAGATTTTGGCCTCAACATGATTAGAAATTTAGCAAAATGAAAGAGAAAAAAAATTGTTAATAATATTTTTTTCTCCCATTTAGGGGAATCTCATGTGGGGCCCAAGCCCTAGAGGCCTAATTATTGAGCATGCTTTTAGGGGGGCTTGCCCACAAAATTTCCTACCAAGGCAAAATTTGCTAACCAACAACATGCATCATCAAAACTAGGAATTAGAAGAATGACATTTGGGGGTGTTTCAAGGGATACACCTTGTGAAACACTTTGACATAGATTACTCCAACAATAACAATTATACATGAATGAAAGGTTAAGGCCATTTATAAAGGGCAACAAACACCCACAAACATGGTGACTAAGGATGTATCGTAATAAAAACAAGAAAAAATACTGAACTTCTACTTTCTAAAACTATGGAACGAACACAATACAAAGCCAAAAAGACCCTAACAAAATCAAAACTCCATAATCTTTTCAAAAAACTTCAATTCTAATATAATTTAAAATCAAAATTAGAAAACTTAAAATTCTAATATAATTTAAAATCAACATAAAAAAAAGTAAAAACAAAATAAAAGGAAAAGAAATGAAACCCTACCTCCTCTTTAAGATATCACATCTCTGAGCCAAGTGAAAGGTTGCAAATGTAGGATGTAAGACTACGTGGAAAGTGTAAGCAAGAAAGATGGTTTAAGACTACAAAAGAATTAAGAAGAAAATATGAGAAACTAATCTCTCACACACACAAAATATACATATGTTTAAATCCCACGAGGTAAGGTATATATGGTCGCGGCTATTCTGGCTTCAAAACAGACCTTTCGTACAACGTGATAGCGACGTGTTAGTCAAATGCAACTATTTATTGCAAAATCGACAATGTAAAACGTGTGACTAACACACGTGTTAGTCAATCCATACTGTTGTTTTGGAGCCAGAATAGATGCGTCAGATATATATGTCTTGCTTGTACTACAATTAGATGCATCCCACAAAGAATATTGGGTAGTCCATATTGCTATAAACCATCTATAAACACAAAACACCTAACTTTGTGGACTATTAAAGATTCTTTCTTTTCTTTTTTAAAGCACCTAACTTCGTGGACTATTAAGGATTCTTTCTTTTATTTTTTAAAACTTGTGTGTTTGAAATGATGAATTAACAAGTGGAAGCACATAGTAGATGGTGTTGGTTTCGCACTTTTTATGCTCAGTCATAGAATGGTGGACCAGTTTTTAAAGTTTCATATTCATCTTTTACGGAAGCACAACAATATAATAATAATGAGGGAACATTCAAAACCCAAGAAATCCAATTCCCCTCTCCCATTTCACACATGAAATATTAAACCCAGTCAACTTTAAATAATATAAGTGTAGGGTGCAGATTCATTCCCCATAGCTTGGAGTGCCTGTACACCGTACAAAGAGTTCCGGAGCAACTTTAGAACAATTCTGCGGCGTTGGCCCAACATACTCATGAAACTTGCGACTTAGTGCACCTCAATTTTTTTATTAACCATTTAAATAATTTTGAAAGAAGATTCCACCCATGTGCTTACCGTCTAGTGATGTACGTCAACCTTCATCACAAATCATTCTATTAAGAAACCTTTTTAAAATAAAAATAAAAAATAAAAAATTTACCGACACCAATTAAGTACCACGATAAAAATAGGAAAATTTATCTCCGCCGATTAAGTACCACGTTTAAATCATGATGTAATTTATTTTATTTTTAACGGATAGTCATCGAATCTAGAACAGAGTAAAGGATGTCCTCCGCCGATTATATTCACTCGTTCGTTATGATTGCTCATAATTACCCTCTAAAATATTTTCATATTAGAAGACGATAATCTTTAGAAGATTAGGATATATATTAATGTTAGAAGCTTAGGATATACCTAAATATAATCCAAGGTTATCTCCATCTTTCAAGGCAAAAATATATTAATAAATTCGTTGTGGACATGTGAATAGAAGAATTGGGCAGTTTCGAGTGGAATACACCCAGGATTGCTTGTAATGATGTTTAAGCAAAAGAAAAAGTAGAAGTTTAACAAGCGTATATAATATCACAAAACGCTTTAAGTGTGGACAAGGACAGTTGGTTTTGAACGGTTGACAAACGGCTATAGGTTGGTAAAAGAATAAATAATAAAAAAATTAGTGTTAATCGCCGTTCTTGTTCTTTGGACTTCCGGAGGCTTCTTGGGCCAGTTTAGAATTTGCGCGGCTCGGCGCGTAGGGGTGGATGACTTCAAACATACGTCTACAAAGAAGAACGCCTATAAATAGGGATCTCCGCTCTTCCGCCCATTCTCCCATCGCTTGATTTATTTTGTGCATTGCGAATACTTTTTTGGCTTCTGTTTTCAGTGCAGGTTTCAGAAGATCGGATCGGGTGCAAAGATAGGGTTTATGTTTGTTTGTTTTGGATTTCCTATATGTAAAATTTGTGTAGTCTGGTAGGAATCTTTAACATGTCCAATATCCCTAGGTCTCTGTGTGACTTGTGTCTCAGTGAGTTCACGCTCGCTATTTCCGTTGCAGATCCTTGGCCGTTCTCTAGCACAACAGAAATCTTCTCTTACAAGGGCTGCATCTTTCTTTAACGAGCCGTAAGCTTGTTGTGTATTAGGGTTTGGTTGTTAATTTGTATGGAAAAGGCTCAGGGTGCTCTAGATTCAAATTCTGGTTGCAGCGCTAACATAAATCGATCGTGCTCTCCAAGTAGTTACGATTCAGGGAAAGGCCATAGGAATCACGGTCACCATTTTCATCTGCCACATTTAGGCAAGATGCACCATTCTTTGCACCTTCCTCACTTTCCTTTGCATTTAAGTTTCAGGAAAGGGGAAGAGTTTTACAAGGATGTCCCTAAGGGCTGCCTCGCGGTTTATGTTGGACAGGGTGAACAACACCAGCGATTCGTTATACCGGTGGTATACATCAACCACCCGCTCTTTGAGAAGCTTCTTAAGGAAGCCGAGGAAGAATATGGATTTGAACAGAAGGGCACCATTACTATTCCGTGCCAGGTATCGGTTTTCCAGTATGTGCAGGACCTCATTGACAGAGAACAACACCAATCTAACGGCCATGGCGGCTGCTTTCGTTAAGGAGAATTCATCCTCATACGCCGACCGATTGGAGATGGAGACTTTACCTGCCCTATTGTTATCTGGTCACAAAGATACACAGTATTGTTCATGCATTTAAGTGGTTGATTATGGCGATAAATTTAAACATTCTTTAGGTTTAAGAGCTATGTAGCCCCTATTCTAGGGTGTCTTTCACTATTCTATTACTATTGTGAAATACAAAGATTGTTTCTAATATTATTGTGTTATAATCACCATTGGAGATTTTCTTATTCTTATTCTTGTTGCGCGTTATGATCAGGCTGTGTTTCACAATTGATGTCAAGTTTTATCATGGAGGATGATCTATTATTATTGCACGTTACAATCGCTTTGAATTTCACAGTAATCTTTGAAGTTTTTATTATTATTCTGCATTTTTTAGTTTTCACTGTTCTAGTTTTTTTTTTTTATCTCTGAGATTAAATTAATGATCATTATCACAAAGTAGAGAGGAAGAGATAGGAATACAATCATTTGAGATCTTTTAAAGGAAAAAAATGTTACATTCAAAATTAGAAGTTATGTACAGAAAAGTAATAGAAGGGAAGAGGATATAGGAGTTGGGAGATATTTGATGAGGGAAAAAGCTATGCACAATAACATGATGGAATGTGAAAATCATGTCTCTGTAGTTTTCTTATTGTAAGTGCACATTGTGATCAATTTTGTTATACAATTGTTTTAATGTGAATAATCATTCTAAAGACCATTTACAGCTGTTTCTTTTCTTGCAAGGGATCAGGGTCCTTTCCTTGCTTCTTTAATAAAAAACAATTTATTTCTAGATGAACATTTTAATGGCAAGATCAATGCATACATTTTTATTTTATTTTATTGAATGGTGTTGAATTATAAAAATTATATATAATTGTCAAGGTAGTTAAGAACCAAAGTATTAGTTAGAATAAAATAAAAGTTTACAAGTAAAATATATTTGAAGTTAGTGTATTTTATTTACAATTTGTATTAATTGATTTGAAGTAGGTTAATTTGTTCATGTTGATATAAAAATTTCAACTAATTACTCACAAATACAAAATATAATATACCTAATACAATAATGACATTAATATATAATTTTTTTCAATTATAAAAATTAATATATAAAACAATATATTTTTTTAAAACCATTTTTATTAGAAAATACAACCTATAAGCGTCAAAATTATGCTTTTATCATTGTACTTTAATCGTCCCATAAACTAATTATAATCCTTAGGGAAAATAATTATCCCTATCATTATCGAAAAATAAGTACCCTAAAATAGATAGGTGAGATATACTTATTACGTAATTTGGTTGTCCCCATTCAAGTAAAGTAAAGTGCACGAATTCTCTTGTTATGTGGTTAGTGTGCAAGAGGGGCCCAGTAGATTAATTCAAATTACCTACTACATCTAATGTAAATCTGCTTTAATTTGTCCGAGTAGACATAAATTGATAGGTGTCTCTTGGTTGGCATAAACTTGGTTTAATAGACGTCATTGTGAGGTAGTGCGGAGAGTATTTGGTGTGCAGTCGTCGTCCGCGTGGGGTCACATTTAGTGGAGTATTGGTGGGGTTAGAAAAAATCTATTTGTTTTCTCCCTAAAATGGCCCCATCCTTGCGTGGCTAATTCGACCTTTATGTTGTTTTGCTACGACTTTCTTTATTTATTCATGTGCCCCTCTTCGTACGCATTTACATGTGCCTCTTAGGACGCAATGTACCAGGAATGCGCTACGAACATGTACCCCTTATTAATGCGGGGTCTCCTATTGCTAGGATATATCATGAATATGCCCATAGAGTGTTTCAAGTGGTCATAGAATAAGGGAATTAGATTTTTATTATAATGGAAAAAGATTTTGCTGGGGACTTTTCATAAGTAATGTCTGGAATTCCATGACGTCCCTCTCATTGAATAATGGATTAAATAATAATAATAATAATAATAATAATAAATTCTTTCACCGAAAATCTTTAGACTTTTTTTAAAATATCAACTAGGAGCATTGGTAATCTAATGCTTGGAAGTTTATTTGAGAGGGGTGATTCTAAATATCATAAGGCGGGTTTTTCAGAGTGTTTATGTTGTACATATTGTCCATAATATATATATATATATATATATATATATATATATATATATATATATATATATATATATATATATATATATATATATATTCAAGCTTTTAATAATTATTTACACCTTTTAAACTTTTTCTCATCGTAATCATAGATTGGGTAGTGTGATGAAAATGTTGATGATAAGAAATTTACACAATCAAATCTAGAAACAACAAAGTGATATTGTCATAGATTGTGGAAGTGATAACATTAATTATTTGTACTTTTTAACAACTCAATAGTATCATATACTTATGTACTTAAAGCTAGATAAGAGATTGTAATTGTATAAAGAATTAGTAATTGTTTATTTTTTGTAAATTTTAATATTAATGATGATAGTGGGAGGTGTTATTAAATGGTCGATAGGCACAAATATCCCTATTTTTATTGTGAAATAGTACAAATTTATGCCTTACTTTTTTGCAAAGTTATATGTATGTTACTTGGTAGACAAGGCTATAAATATAATTTGTTAATTGACCATTTGATAGTACTTTTAGATACATTTGTTTCCATTGTTAGGTGTATCATGACTTCATTAATGCATTGGAAATTTTAATGCTTATTTATTATCTAAATTCACTAAGGGGGTGGGGGGCAATGGCGGTGTGGGGTCCTATATTTGGGATAGTAGTTGGGTATAATTAGTTTATTAGTGGGGGCAAATTAGACTATTAGTGGAGCACAAAAGTGTCAAGTCAACACCTATCCCTAGAAGATTCCAATAAATTTGAAAAAGCAACCAATCATGTGATGCCACATCAACACACCAATAAACATGACTTAGTGCACAACTATGGGTCTTACTTCTTTTTGGGACCATTTTGGACACCTTGACAAAAAAGGCATGTGATGTGGCATCATATTTGACCATGTGGACTTAAAACCCATTTTTCTTAAGTAGGAGACTTGATAGGTAAGTAGTACAAAAATTAAAAAATAAAATAAAATATTTAACACATATTCTAGGAGCTGCGAACATAGTCCTCACCACCACAGGGCCCTCTCCCTTATTGTGCAACCAAAATGTGTTACATTATGTATTTGTCTTATTTATTAAATTATGTTGAGAAATGTAAAAAAATCTCATGTAGTTAATGTTTAAAATTGTAGCTATTTACATATAAAAATATAGATATAAATATTTAATGATAAACATAATATTACTGATATCATTTAATAATAAAATATATCATGAATAAAAAATTAAGTAAAGAAATAAAAGAAAAAACAAAACAAAAAATGAACTTTTTAAAAACAAAAAACTCTTTAAATAAAAATAAAGTAAATAAATAAATGTTTTTAATATTAAAAGCAGCCAAAACAAGGGGGCTGACCCAGGTACAGACCAAGAAACAGTGGCAAGCCAACTATCAGTAGAGCAACAACAAAATTCCAACCCCCTCAACTTTCCTCTATCAAAAACAATTATCATTCTACGCATGTTCACCAGATATATAAAAGTCTTAATAAACATTTTAAGCATTTGTCACGCAGGGCAATAGGTAGATAAGTTCAAGCATAAACAAAAATTAAAACTATAAGCCTAGAGGCTACTAGGATCGAGCAAAAAACTAGAGGTCCGAGACCTAGGAGCGAACTAATTCTTTTTCTACAGCTCCTCTTGTGGAGGAGCTTCCTAGCCCATTCCTTGGTGAGGAATTTGAAGAGGGCCTTGTAGTCTTCATCCTCCTTGCCTTTTCCTTTAGTAGTACTTTCCTGTAGAAGACACAAAGTGGTCGCCGAGCAATGCATAACGTTAAAAGCAAACCTGTAGATGTCCTGCAACTTGTTTTTCGTGGCCTCCATTTTGCTGGTGATTTCTTGCAAATTATCAAACAAACCCTCCACTTTCTTACCCAACTCCACCAGGTTGTTGTCCTCTTCCTCCTTTATGTTGCTCACTTTCTCCACCACCATCATCTTATCCAACCTGAGGGTCAGGGAGGGAGAGTTAGTTTGGGATTTGGGGCCGACCTTCGGACTCATGGAATTTTTTGGGCTCTCAGAAGTGTGGGTGGAGCTAATAGAGTGGGGGGTCGAGGTAGATTGAAATGGGGCCACATTCTCAGAGGGGATGAAATTCCCAGTTTCATGGGATGAAGAGGGGTCTCTTAAGGATTTCTCACAGGGTTGGAGGCCAATCTCACATAATGGCGAGGGGTGTTGGCCTCATCGGTAATTTCCACATCAGAATCAATCTCCTGAATTCTAACTTTCTTTGGGGTTCTGGCCTCCTTAGGTTGGCGCTTTTAGTTCTTCTTACTGCAGGAGCCAATTTCAGGCAGCCGAGGAGGGCTAGTATCGGGTTTATCCATGGCAATGGCTAGGGGATGGTTTTCAGCCACATTCTGGATAGAGATTGTGCGGGGTGGGCAAATGGCCAGATGGAAATTGTAAAGGCAAAAGATGAGACCTTGGTGCAGAATGGGAAAGTCTTTTCCTTTTTTCTTGGCCTTGGCAATATCTTTAACATTAGAGTCAAGTGAGTGCAACAAAAAAAAAGGAATGGAGATAAGATCTTTATTTCTGGGATGGTTAAGGAAAGGGAGGTGATAATAGTAAAAGATCCCATACCGTCCTTCCAAAGTGAAGTATTTCATCATGATATAACAGACCTCATCCCACGGTGGCGAAAGCTCCTCCCAATTGAAGCCGCTTGCCCTCTTCACAGGGTTCTCCCCTTCACGAAAAAACTGGTTCAGGCTGGTGGTATCTGAAATACGGCTTTGTTTCTTCCATTTCCTCCCCTCCATGGACAGACCTATCATTTGAGTGATCACTTCTTCATTGATTTCGAAGGAAATACCCCCCATGGTAACCCTTCTATCCTCCCAGGAAGCCACAAACTACTTTGATAATCTCTCATCATTTCATTTCATACTTTTCATAAATTTATCAATCCTGCCCTCCGCACAGACAAACCACAGCACCGACTTGGCTTTAAATTCATCCGTTTTGTCAGGTTCCAGTCTTAGCCTATCACCCCCCATGGTTGTTTCTTCCAGCTTAGCAGAGAGAAAAAGAAACAAAGTATCAAAGAAACAAAGCCGAACCAGAGCAGAGGCAGAGTCGTGAAAAAGACTTAGCCAACTTTGGGATAAATCATACAATAAACGGTGTGATTATTGCAAGTTGTGCCTAAACAAATTTCTCTTTCATGAAATCTATTATACTCATGCGAATCCTCAATCAAACCAATGTGATTTGGCCGATCCCAGCTGTCGCCTTTATCGCCGCCAATAATATCTCTCCGGATGATAAATTAGGAAATTATCATTCCCGATATCAGTACTATAATAATAATTATCATCATTATTAAACCCTCTTCATAGTTGATGACAAGGCCAAGAGTAGCTACGTGGCAATCCCAACCCATGATGGGCGGGTTTCCCCTCCAAATTCAAAACATGAAATTCGGCTCTCTTCATCTGGTGATAGTTATACGGTTTCATCATTAGACTTGGTTTTTTTGGTCCCCAAGATCTCCTTGGTGATTATTGGCAACAAAATGGGGTTCCTCTAGCATTGTAAGCCTTTTTGCATCCTTCCCACCATAGCCATAGAGTCAGCTATAGCATTCACTTCTCTGAAGATGTGGCGGATGGTGAAACCATCAAGGCTAGTCATAAGCATCCTAACATCCCTCAAAATGGGATCCACTTTCCACCCAGTCGCGGATCTGCCCCTAACCGCTTCCATAATGATTTGCAAGTCATCTTCAATTTCTAGATGTTTAATGCCAATAGTAGTAGAAAATCTTAGACCCCATAGGAGAGCCATTCCCTTAGCTTGAGTGTCAATAAGGTTCTTTAGGTTACTCGCATAGGTAGCAACAGTATTCCCTTGATGGTCACGAATGATTCCACCACCAGCTTGGCAGGCGTTTTGGGCAGACCCATCAATGTTCAATTTGTACCAATGGGGGTTTGGGGATAACCATTTGGTCTTTTTCCTATTGATCTTTGTATTGTTGTTGAAAAATTCAAACTCCGGGGGGAGCTTCCATAGTTCAACATTTTTTTTATCCATCGGGTTAGGAGGATTGGGCGGGGGGGGGTTCCCACTTAGTCACTGATATATTATCCAAAATCATTTTGAAGCAATTGTAAAAGACTTTATCTAGGGGAGATTCAACATCTTTGAAGATTCTATTATTTCTTGATGAATAATGATGAACAAAAAATACCCTAAATGGTACTGATGGGGGGGGGGGTGAATCAGTACAGACAAAAACTTTCTCAACAACTTTTCAAGTTAAAGCAATATCATCCGGTTGTCTTCATTACTAAACTTAACCATGGCAATATCGGTTAAACATAGTAAGACTTCAGACAACATATACTGATAAGTCTGAACACTTCAAATATATTCAATACTTGATAACAACTTCACCCATAAGCATATGCATGTGGTATACCAACAATACCATAACCTAATAGCTCTACATGCATAATTACTAAAACACAAAATACTTAATCATCACATGAAAAATGCACAACTCATGACACATAGATTTTTCACGTGGAAACCCAAATGGGAAAAACCATGGTGGGGATGAATACCCACAAGCTTGTTTTGAACTCTTTTGAAGCTCGCTCTGTTAGGAGCCTAGTCCGGTTAAAGAATTTTACAATAAGGTTCTGGTAGGAACCGATCCTGTTAAAGATCACCCGGTTAAGGGATGGCTATATACCCTGTTAAAGGTTGAAACCTTGTTAGAGATTACCTCGCTAGAGGATTTGAAGAACTAGATGATCTTGAGTCACCTGGTTAAAGGATTTACAATAAGCCTGTTAAAGCTACTTGGTAAAGGGATTTTCCAACTGTTGAAATGGTTAAAAGACAACAGGTAAAACTCTGATTTGATAGAAGCACTACATGCCAAGGTAGATCCTTTTCATTTCCTCTACTCTGCAATCACACTCTGCAGTTTTCCTCTTACTGGTCTGGCATGTATCTCATCACTCTGATACACACACAACATTTGCCAATAACTTACAACAACAAACATCATCAACCTTATAGACAATAGTTAGGTCGGTAGTATAAACCCTAAACCCTAAGAATCTTGGGTTTACAATTCAAGCGGTCCAATCCTGACCATCCAAACACTTTGCATAGAGCAATACAATCTTAAACAGATCACAAGACAATCTACATCGTTCATTCTTCATCGCATATGGGAATCAGTAACCCATCACGCTTTCTTCTCACACCGCTAAGAAGAATGTTCATTCCCAAGGTAGACATTTAATGCAATCGATCTCCACATGCAAGATTCTCAAGGAAATCCTTCACGCGCACAACACTGACGTGGCACCTCGATCTCATTCTCATCTCTTAGCTAACTCATCAGAGAGTATCATTGGTTGCATCGCACAAGCTGGATTGCCAAACCAGAAATCCTAAAGCCGAGACTACCAACCGGTAGTCACGCTTAGTGAAACCTCGATACCGGTTCACAACATCTCTTCATACCTCTTCATACTAGCTCACCAACTTCTTTTAATTTGCATACCAATTTACTTGTACTTATTGACATCTATGACAACATACATTATCATCATATCAACATGTTGGTTCATCATATGCCAACAATATCCAACATTTCTTTCTTTCCAAACACCCTAGAAGATATGGGGTGGGATCTGCCTCCATAATTGGAGAATCAAGGGGTGGCGGGAGGGAGGTGTCCATCGAGTGACAAATTGATTAACGCTATCTTGAAAAACCCATTGCATACCATATTTTTCAAGGGTAATGGTCCACAAGTGTCCCACAAAGGGGTAGTGGATGAAAAGATGGTCAATAGTTTCCTCTTCAGCTTTACATAAAATGCATCTATTGGAAAGTTGGAAACCCCTCCTTTTAAGATTGTCCCGAGTCAAGATTTTTCCATGCATTAGGGACCACCAGAAGAAGTTAACTTTTAGGATTAGCTGAGAATTCCATATCTTCCTCCAACACTCAATATCACCAATGGGTCTCAGAAGTTGTTTGTAAGCAGACTTGACCGAGAAAGCTCCCGACTGGGTCCCCTTCCAAATGAATCTATCCTCCTGGGGAGCTAAGGGAATTCCGCATTCCAGCATAAGATCCTCCAGCTCCAGAGTAGTGGGTAACAGGCTAGGTCTATTAGAAAAAATCTGGGCTATGTTCTTCCATCTTTCTCTTCCTGACTCCATGTAATCATAAATGTACTCCCCCAAGTGCTCCTTTAGGGGATAAATTAATTGGCTGAATCGAGAATCCGCCAAAGGTTTGTCACCCACCCAAGAGTCTTCCCAGAACCTAATCTTCCTACCATTTCCAATCTCCCATTTCAGTAAATAAATAAATGTTACTACATTATATATACACATATATTACTTATATGTGTGTAGTTTATAAACTAAGTTGGGATCTAGGAACCAATCAAGAAAGGGTTTAGCCACTAAATTCTAGTGGTGAATAACCATTAGGTCCATTGCAAGCTTCTACACTAGGAACTATTGAGGTAGTTTCTGAGTGCACCTCTAAAATATTTCCTCTTATATTGGAAAGTTGAATGACTTGAAGTATAATAAATTCAAAATCTAAAATTTATTTTCTTACAATCTACTAGTTTTTTCCAAACTTTATCACCAATTTGTAGAGCAACTTCATCAAATAAATCTTATGATAGATCTATCTTCCTACAAAAATAATGCAAAAGTAGTGTAATTTATTTATAGTCTATTCTCTTTGGCCAAACAAAGAAACTTCCCCAAGACATTGGAAAGAGAAATCAAACAGTTAGAAGTCCATTGTAGTACTAGAGTAAAGATAGGGTATTAACCTAAATAAGAGATGAAGGGAAAGAGTCACTTCTACGGTCGAAAATGGAAAACCATGGTTTAGTACACAAAAAATATCCTTGAACTTCCATGTACCAGAATTCAAAACAACCTCTCTATCCTTGAGAAATTCAAACTTTGATATATGAAACATCCCCTAGTTAGAGATAAACAAATATTTCATCTTCTAACTTAATCTTCCAAGACTTAAAGATCTAATCATGTAGTTTGAATACTTTTGGCCAAAACCTACAAAATTTATAAATGAGGATGTGAGCTATTCAATACTCCTCTCACTTAACTATTTGTGAATCCATAACAATTTATGAGAAACTTAACCCTTGACCCTCATCAACAAATGAATTGTTGTCTAAAGGTAAGGAAACCCTAGTTTTTGTACATGAGTAAAATTCATGACAATCTCAAGGGAGGACTCAACACCCACACCCCCACCCAAAATTCCTTGGATTCTCTTAATGGAGGTAGGGGATTGATTAAGGATCCTATATCAAGAACTAGGTCAAGTTGCATGAGAATAATACTCATTATGCCCAAAAGACATATAACTAGGCGAGCATTAGCTTGGATTAAAATATCTAGCATGTAGAAAAGCACAATTATTGTTGTCCTTTATAAAGAACCCTAATTTTTGAGATGGGAGTTCTACTTTTAAATAAGAAAATATAACTTTTTTGTCATAGACGACCTTGTCATCCAACCCACTTTATAAATATAGATGAAAGAAAAATCCTTGTTATGAATCCTACAGAGTAGGAAAATTGAACCACTATGAAGGGTGGTCAAACCCCTTGAGGATTTAATTTCCTCCTCTCCACTTAGAGTAAACCTTTGGTGTTCTCAAACCTTTAAGTTTACTCAATAAAGATAGAAATGTGTATAGAACTCTTTGATGCTAACAAATAATTTTTTTTGACTATGGAAACTAAAAATGTAGGTCACTGAGACCATCTAGTATGCTCTGTGTGCTCTCTATCTAGGATGCACGCGTGGATAAAGGACAATAGTGTAATGTGAAATCATCTTGTATGGATGAAACATAAAAGATCGTGCTAAGAACTACAAAATGACCAAAGGTTGATTTAAGTATTAAATACGACATAAATAAAAGTAGAGGGATGAAACTAATTGAAATGAATAAATGAAAGGTAGAGTTCTAGGAAAGAGGATTTTACAAGAGGACTAGTGAATGAAGCCTCTAGCCAACGCTACTCCAAATTTCATTGAACCTACACACAAAACAAGCAAGAATAAAAATGTTGTGGTTGTTATTTAGAGGTCTATCATAGTCAAACCCCCATTCCAGTGTTTCCACCTCCATGGACAACCAAGATGGATGTATTGATAAATGATAACAAAAGGTGTAGACACCTAAAAATGCCACATTACTAGCACACTAATTATTCCTCTTTATTAATTAGATAATTATTTAATTATTTAACTAATCTAATTTTATTCTTCTCAACTAATTTAATCATCATATTTCATCATTTCTAATTATTCAATTTCTTCCAATTTTCCTATAATCATTTAATCATGCAACCTCTCTTCTTTAAAATTAATTAATATTTAATTATTTAATTAATTGTGATTTTACTTTAATTAAATAATATTTATTATTTAATTAAATTTAATTTAATAATATTTATTATTTAATTTAATTTAATTTAATAATATTTATTATTTAATTAAATTTAATTTCTACTTAATCTTTAAATTATTTAATTAGCTATAACTATGTTTTCCAAATTAAATAAATTTCTCAAATCTATTTAAATTAATTTTTCTCTCAGTTAAAAAATTCTAAATTTTCAATTCCTAATTTTGCTTCATGTGCATGATTTTGGATATTTTTTGAAAATCAATTTTAAAGCCAAATCGAAATTAAATTAATCCCATGCTAATTCCTACATTACATGCTAATTTCTAACTAACACTCACCCCTAAGTTCCACCTTTGCTAACTAATTAATTAATTCACTTAATTCAGTTAACTTCCTCAATCACCTTTCTAACTCTCAATCAACTTTTTTAACAAGTTCATCCATTCAGCTTCAATTCAACTCTTCATCAATTTTGTCTCAATTAATCTTAAGCATTGATCAAATCAGTCTATATATCAATCTCAATTATTCAATTTTTCTTCCAATTTTTATAAATTTAGCATCAATCTCCTATTTTCATGAACCACTATCTTGAAAATCTTTGTGTTTTAATGCAGGTTTTCAGGTGTGACTCTGAGAGCCATGCAACCATAAGATTGAGAAGAGAAATAGAAGCTAGTGATTGAATCAACAAGGGAACTTGAGAATTTGATTGATCTTTATTGTTTTGTTGAATTCAATTATACTTTTCATTATTATTGCAAATTAGGCTAATTGGATTTGAGTTTTGGTGGTTAACTCATTAAGTCTGATTGCTAATGTTGATTTTCCTATAATACATTCTAGTGAACTTGATGTGTATCAGACAAATTTCTAATTCATTTTATTTTTCTTTGTTTTGCAAGAAACGCATGTAGGCCTTCACATTAGCACTCAAGATTTCGTGTTCGAGTTGACACAATTTTCCATTCATGTCCAGATTTTCACATTCGGTAATTTTTTTTCACAAAAGTGTCCACATTTTCACATTCGCCAAAATAATTTTTCACATTTGTTAGCTTAGTGTTTCACATTTGTTAGTTTAGTGTTTCACATTTGTTACATTAATGTTTCACATTTGTTAGCTTAATGTTTCATATTTGCTATCTTAATGTTTCACATTTTTCCAGTCCATGTTTCTTTTTCATCTAGTTAGCCTTTCACATTAGTTGATTTCCTATGTCACATTCATTGTTTTACTATTTCACATTCGTAGTTTTAGGGTTTTGTATTAGGCTACTTTACTTTAATTGCTTTTATTTTTGTTTATGTTTTGTGACTACTGTTTCTCTATGTCACTGATCTTCTATCTGTAACATGTGGCGATTGGGATATAGAAAAGGTAGTTTTGATCGGTTGAAGATATTTCAATTAAAACTACTAATCATTTTGCTTGCAAGGGTAGATTAGGAAAGTGTCTGTGATTTTTACTCACATTTGGTTTTGGTGCATAAAATTAACAAGTGTCTTCTATGTTTTGAGTAATAGACTCTTTTGTGTTTAATCCCTTTTAGTAGGCCTACCTCCCAAGAAACCCTTAAGGTCGAGTGATAGGGAATGACCCAAGTGGTAACAAGCTAAAGACAAGCTTCTTTGAGCCACTATAAATAAATATTTTTGTGAGAAAACTCTTAAGCAATAGGTGCAGATGTGTCATACCGATGTATGCCTCCCTTAGTATCTATGTGATATGAAATCCACATAGATTTGCATAAAAATGTGCAAGGGTTGGGATACCTCTTAATTAAGAAAAATGCCACTTGTATGGCCACTTGAATGGATGCCCTTACTAGAAACCAATTTGTTGTAGAAACCAAAATCCTTCTATTTGTTAGCATAGGAGGCTAGACCTTTAAAGCCATCCCACATTCTCACAATTCAAAGTAGAGATAACAAATTCTTCTAGATCTTCACCTGTCTTTGGGAATTCAAAGTTTGGTATGCCTGAGAAGTGAGTGTTGTGGTGGGGTAGCCAGTTCTACCAAAATTCTAAGATATCTGCTCTGAATAAGTTCGGCTTGGATTTATCCACACTGAGAACCCATCAAATATTGTCCTAGCCAACCTAGGAATCATGCTTGTTTGTTCATTTTGTTTCAACCATACTATATTTTGAGTGTCTACAATTTCACATTTCACTAAAACATAGGAAAGACGAGATCATAACAGAAAATTGAGATTGCCCAAAAACTAAAATTATCATAGAAAACTTAGATTTTTCGCATTTGTCCTAATAGTGTTTCACATTCATCCTACTAGGGTGTCACATTAGCTTTGTCAAGAATTTCACATCTATCACTCTATCATTTCACATTTTTCTAGATCAACATTAGGTGCTTAATCAAAAAATCATAACATCAATTATGAAAGTTCATACTATCTCACAAACCAACATGACAAGTCAACTTCAACCAATAAACAAAAACTTCAACCAAGTCCCAAGTCAAAACCCATGCAATCAAGACCATAACCAAAACCAAATTTATCATAACCAAACCCAAAATCACAACCCAACTATTTCTATCCCTCAAAACAATTCACATGTTCCTCCAAAGAATAATCATATACTAAACATTCTCACAAAGTCTTTCCAAGTGAACACTTTCTAAGTAAGATCAAAACCATATATTGGTGTTTAGGAAGGACTCGTCCTCTCATAAAACTGACTCTCAAGTAGCCCTCATATCTCCCATCATTTTTCCATCCCATGATCAATCCTTACCATCTTTGTCAAAAAATGCATCCAATGATGAAACCTTTCAAGAGCTATCCAAAATAGAAACCCTAGCTAATCCATTTCTTAATACAAATCCCTTACACAATTTAGAAATCCTAGATCCAATGCCACCATATGCTCCATTTCAAGTCAAACCAACTCCAAATATTCCCATTCAAAATCCATCCTTATCATGCCAAAGTGTTGAATCTATCATTTCACATTTTTCTAGATCAACATTAGGTTCTTAATCAGAAAACCATAACATCAATTATGAAAGTACATACTATCTCACAAACCAACATGACAAGTCAACTTCAACCAAGTCCCAAGTCAAAACCCATGCAATCAAGACCATAACCAAAACCAAATTAATCATAACCAAACCCAAAATCACAACCCAACCATTTCTATCCCGCAAAACAATTCATATTTTCCTCCAAAGAGTAATCATATACTAAACATTCTCACAAAGGCTTTCCAAGACACACTTTCTAAGTAAGATCAAAACCATATATTAGTGTTTAGGAATGACTTGTCGTCTCATAAAATTGATTCTCAAGCAGCCCTCATATCTCCCACCATTTCTCTATCCCATGATCAATCCTTACCATCTTTGTCAAACAATGAATCCAATGATGAAAGGTGTGTTGGCTTGATAATGATTGTAATGTATTCATCACTTGTTGTCATTGATGAAACACTCTCACACACACATATGATTATATTGACTACCAGTGCAACTTCAATTGTTTACACTATTAACCGGTATGTTAGAGGTTTATCTCTAATCGGTACTTTGTGTCAATTGGTATGCACATACAAGATAACCTATGGTTATACTAAGTCGGCATCAAAATGAAGATCAAGATGGAGATCAAGCAGAGACTCAAGGACAATGGTTTATATGTTTTATTCAAACCGGTATTGATTGTTCCAACCAACATTTGTTGATTTTTGTGATGAGTTACCAGCACTGACTACTTGGCGGTAATTTTTGTGATGAGTTACCAGCACTGACTACTTGGCGGTAATTTTTGTGATGAGTTATAGTCACTTATACAGATACATTGCACCTAGGAAATTGTGTTATGATTTCCTAAGCCGACATGAAATCTAAATATCTATATATATCAACATCTCTCTAAAACTTCAACAACTGATGGTATGCATGAAAAGTGAAATATTTTTGAAGAGCAATATGTGTTAGGATAAAGAGTATGTTGAAGAGAAATGTTGAATGTACTTAAAAGGATCCGATCAAGCAAGTATTGTGCTACTCAAAACAGATCAAATCATTCTTATTGTTTTCTAACCATTACAATAGAATCAAATCCCTTAACCGAGTAAGCTCTAACAAGATTCAATGTATAAATCCTCTAACAGGGTGATCCATTAGTTTGGATTCTTAAATCCTCCAGAAAGGTTACTCCTAACAAGGTACTACTCTTAACATGGTATAAGCTTCTAATCAAGCTTTGGGATCTCTAACAAGATTTTCTCCTAGTAGAGCACTTTGTATAGCTTAACCAGTCAGTTATCTATTACTACAGATAGTTAACTTGTGAGTCTCATCTCACCATGGTTTTTACCTATTTAGGTTTTCCATGTATAAACACTTGTGTTATGGTGGATGCTTTACTTTTTGTGGATGTTGTTATATCTTTATGGATTGCATGCATTGTGTTTAAAAGATTTGTTAAGTTCATCTACCAGTTAGTGTTTGAAGTAGTATTTTATTTGGAGTCACTGATTCACGCCCCCCTCTCAGTGCTTTTCAAGTCCATCAATTGGTATAAGAGCCAAACTTCTTTGAAGCCTAACCACTTAGAAGGGAGCCTTGAAAACACCATGGGGGACAAGAGCTACTTTGAGATGGCTAGAGAGCTAGAAGCTAGCAGAAATGAGCTTGGAAACCTAAGGGTCAAATTGAAAGCTTCTCAAGTCAAAAGGAGAGAGCTAAATGAACAACTATTAGAGATATTTGGTAATAGTTCTTCAGATGAAGCCAATATTGATGCTTTAGTAGAGGAAGTTGAAGAGTTAAATGGTGAGAAACTGAATTTGAGGAGAGAGCTAGAAGGTCTCACTATCCACATGAGTCAGGAACTAGAAGCCAGAAGAGCTGCTGAAGATCTTATCAGAGAAAGAGATCAAGAGATTACAAAGATCAAACGGGAAAAAGACAATATGCATGAGAATTTGATTGCTGAAAGAGAAGAAAAGGAGAACCTATAGCTAGATCTTGAGCTTGCATCATCTCTGAAAGAGAACCTATCTAAGCATAATGAAGATCTCATCACACAGCTTATTGAAGCCAATGACAAGTTGGAAAAGTTCGTCAAAAGTTCTACCATTTTGGAAGAACAAATTCAATCACAAAGAATGAAGGGTGATATCTCTGGACTTGGTTTTCACACAATTGAAAAAGGTGAATCCTTCGGTACAAAGAGCAACAATCCTGAGAACAAATCTGCTCCTAAGATCAATAAGCCTATCGGTAAGAAGGTATTTAAACCTATCTTCTTCATTTGCCATAAACCTGGTCACGCTGCAAATGTTTGTAGAGACAAACCTAACAAAAATGCAAACTACAATACTAATACTAGGTATGCATTCAATAAATATGAAGGTCATTGCTTCACATGTGGAATGTATGGACATAGATCTGTTGAGTGCAGATATGGAGCAAACAATCCCATGCCACACATGCATACAAGTGTTGGCATATGATGAACCGGTATGATAATATGATTTCCTTGAGGATCTTGCATGTGAAGATCGACTGCATTAAATGTCTACCTTGGGAATGAACATTCTTCTTAGCAGTATGAGAAGAAAGTGTGATGGTTTACTGATTTCTATGTGCGGTGAAGAATGGACGATGCAAAATGACTTGTGATCTGTTTAAGATTGTTTCATTCTATGAAAAGTGTTTGGATGGTCAGGATTGGACCGCTTGTAACTGTAAACCTAAGATGCTTAGGGTTTAGGGTTTGTGTTACTGACCTAATTGTTGTCTATAAGGTCGATGATGTTTATTATTGTGAGTTGTTGGAAAAAGTTGTGTATGTATCTGAGTGATAAGATACTTGCCAGACCAGTGAGTGAAAACTGCAGAGTGTGATTGCAGAGTAGAGGAACTGAAAAGGATCTGCCTTAGCATATAGTGTTGTTATCAGATCAAAGTTGTACCTGTTGTCTTCTAACCATTTCAACCGAAGAAAAATCCCTTTGTCGGGTAGCTTTAATAGGCTTATTGTAAAACCTCTAACCAGGTGACTCAAGTTCACTGAGTTCTTTAAATCCTCTAGCAAGGTAACCTTTAACAGGGTATGTAGCCATCCCTTAACCGGGTGATCTTTAACAGGATCGATTCCTAGCAGAACCTTATTGTAAAGTCTTTAACCAGAATAGGCTCCTAATAGAGTGAGCTTCAAAAGAGTTCAAAACAAGCTTGTGGGTATTCATCCCCACCATGGTTTTTCCCATTTGGGTTTCCACGTGAAAAATCTATGTGTCATGAGTTGTGCATTTTTCATGTGATGATTAAGCATTCTTTGTTTAGGTGATTATGCATGCAGAGCTTATGGTTATGGTATTGCTGATACAACACATGCATATGTTTATGGGTGAAGTAGTTATCAAGTATTGAATGTATTTGAAGTGTTCAGTTTTACCAGTTTATGTTGTCTGAAGTCTTACTGTGTTTAACCGGTATTGCCATGGTTAAGTTCAATAATGAAGACAACCGGTTAGCATTGTTTTAACTTGATAAGTTGCTAAGAAGTTTTTGTATGTACTGATTCACTCCCCCCTCTCAGTACCAGTTAGGGTATTTTTTGTTCATCATTATTCATCAATTGGTATCAGAGCAACTCCAGGTCCTTAGTGATATAAGCTTAACTGCTTGAGGTAAAAGATCTCGCCTTAATGATGGAGAGGGAAGGTCCTAAGTTCAATAGAGATAACTTCAAAATATGGAAGGACATAATGAAGATCTATATTAAGAGTTTGGGTGCTCAACACTGGAGCTATGTTGAGAATGTCTATGTAATCCCCACTGGCACTCTAACTGATGATCAGAAAAGAGAGATTCAAGAAAATGAGCAAGTCATGAAAGCCCTTATTAGCAGTTTGTCCAATATTGAGTTCATTGATGTACAAGATAAGGGCACTCCTAAAGATGTATGGGACACATTAGAAACTATTTATGGTGGTGATGAGCATGTCAAGCAAGCTAAGGAAGAGAGCCTTAGAGGAAAAATTGAATAGATGAGGATGGTTGAAGGTGAGACCATTCAACAATATGGCATAAGGATCAAGACTGTTATTGGAGATATCAAGAGCACTGGTGGAACAATTGATGATGCCACCATTGTCAGTAAAGTTTTGAGATCATTGTTATCAGTCTATGCAATCAAAGTTGTTGTTATTGAGGAACTAAGATTTATTAACAAAACCAAGGTATCCTTAGACTCTATCATTACAAAGTTGACTGCATATGAGTTGAATAGCTATGATGGCAGTGTTCAAAAGACTGAGTCAACTTTTAGAGCATCTGTTGCACCAACCAAAAAAGGAAAAGAAGTAAGTACCAGTTATGAATCCATGCAAAGCAGAGGTATGGATGATGAAGAGATTTTGATGGAGTTTGAATCTCTTCTTGCCAAGAGACTTCCAAAAGGCACTAGAAAATATAGAGGTAAGCTTCCTTTAAAATGTTTTTCCTACAATAAGATAGGACATATAGCTGTTAACTATCCTAACAATGAAATTAAGGATAAGCCGGAGAGGTTTAGAAAGTATAAAGGAGGAAATAGAAGAAATTGTCTTGTTGCAGTGGATGAAGGTGTTACTGATGAAAAATCTGAGGATAAAGAGAATGAGGACATAGTGTTTGTAGCTGTAAATGAAGAAGTGTTTGACAAGAAAGCACTTGTCTCTCGCATTGACAACTCTAATGAGTGGATTATTGATAGTGGTTGTTCTCACTACATGACTGGTGAATGGGGAAAGTTTTTGTCTCTCGAAGAATATGATGGAGGTGTTGTCAGATTTGGCAACGATGCACCATGCTTGGTAAAAGGAAAAGGATCCATCTCACTGAATGGAAAGAGCAGTGCAGATGACGTCTACTGGGTAGAAGGTCTTAAGCATAACCTATTGAGTGTTGCTTAGCTAAATGATAAAGGACTCATTCTGGAGTTCAAAGGTGGACTCTACAGTATAATTGGAAAGAGTGGTGAACTTATTGCCACCGGTAAGAAGACCTGAGGTAACTTGTTTCAGCTGAATGCCAAGATAAGTTTGTGCCTGATGGCAAAGTTTCATGATAGTTGGATATGGCATAGGAGACTTTGTCATATGAACTTTGATAATATTGTAAAGGCTAGTAAGATCAAGGCAGTAAGAGGATTGTCTTTGCTGAACAAACCAAAGAATGCTTTATGCAAAGAATGTCAACTTGGGAAGATGTCTTCCTCAACTTTCAAAGGTAAGTCTTTTACAGCAGAAAAATTACTTGATCTTGTGCATATTGATTTGTGTGGTCCTATGAAAACTAGAAGTATTCAGGGAGATAGGTATTTCATGATTCTTATTGGTGACTGCTCAAGAATTATGTGGGTCACATTCTTGAAAGACAAGTCTGAGGCATTTGGAAAGTTCAAAGCCTTTAGAGCATTAGTAGAGAAGGAAAGTGGTCAAAAGCTCAAATGCCTAAGAGCTGATCAAGGAGGTGAATTCACTTCTGATGAATTCAACAAGTACTGTGAAGATAGCGGTATCAAGAGGTAGTTGTCTACCCCAAGGACACCACAACAGAATGGCATAGTAGAAAGGAATAACAAGATTGTAATTGAAGCGGCTAGAACAATGATGATCTAAGGAAAGGTTGCTCACACTTTTTGGAGAGAAGCAGTGAGCACTGCAGTCTATACTATGAACTGGGTACTCATCAAGAAAGGTAGAGTTAAAACCCCTTATGAGTATTGAACTGGGAAGAATCCCACTGTGAGTTATTTTAAAGTATTTGGTAGTAAGTGTTACATCAAGAGAGGTGAGCATTTGAGAAAATTTGATGCCAAATGTGATGAAGGAATATTTCTGGGATATTCCACTAAGAGTAAAGCTCTCAAGAGCTACAACAATAAAACACAAAAAATTGTTGAGAGTATCAATGTTAGGGTTGATGAATCCCTTGAGGAACCTAAGGAAACATGCAGCGAGGAAGTGGAAGATGAACCAGGTGTATCCTTCTGGGAACTAGTTAAGAAAGAAACAAGTAAAGACCTAAGTGTTCCTATACCAGTAGAAGCTGCAGAAGAAGAAGTAAGTGAAGAAGAAGAGGAAAAGCAAGCAGAACCAGCTAGAGTCATTCCTAGATATGTGAAACTATATCATTATTTGAAATAGATCATAGGAGATAAAGATGCAGGGATACTCACAAGAAGAAAGGTGAAAGAAAAATCTTGCATGATTTCTGAATCGGAGCCTAAGACTTCCAGAGAAGCACTTACAGATGAAGACTGGATTAAGGCAATGGAAGAGGAGCTAGACTAGATAGAAAAGAATGCAACATGGTCCTTGGTACCTAGACCAAAACATAAGAATGTCATAGGTACCAAATGGGTCTTCAGGAATAAGCTAAATGAAGAAGGCACAGTTGTAAGAAACAAGGCAAGACTTGTAAGCAAGGGATATGCTGAGGAAGAGGGAGAATACTATGGAGAATTCTTTGCTCCTGTAACTAGACTGGAAGGTGTCCGAATGCTACTTGCATTTGCAATATTCAAGGGATTTAAGGTATACCAGATGGATGTGAAGTCTGCATTCTTGAATGGAATCCTAGAAGAGGAAGTGTATATTCAGCAACTAGATGGATTTGCCTTATTAGAAGATAGTAACATGGTGTGTATATTACACAAAGCCTTGTATGGATTGAAACAAGCACCTGGTATGAATGCTTACACTCTCATCTTGTGAGAATAGGATTTCAGAGAACAAGTGAGGATAGCAACATCTACCTGGAATCTGAAGGTGATTAGATTCTGATCTATGAAGTATTTGTAGATGACATAATCTTTGGAGGAGATGATGAAATGCGTCATGCATTTGTAGATGAAATGAAGAAAGAGTTTGAGATGTCTCTTATTGGAGAGATAAAGTTCTTCATTGGTTTACATATTCAGCAAATGAAAGAGGGTATCTTTATTACCCAGTCCAAGTATGTCAAAGAGGTATTGAAGACCTTTGGCATGGAGGAGAGAAAACCTGTTGGTACACCGATGGTGACCGGCTATAAATTGATTAAGGAATATGATTCAGTGTTGGTGAATGAGGAGGAGTACCAGTCAATGAGCAATAAGCCGCACTATGTGGTGCACAGTAGACTAGATATTGCTCATGCAATGGGCATAGTAGCTCATTTTTAGAAAAGTCCAAGAGAATCCCACTTGGTATCAGTCAAGAGGATTCTTAGATACCTGAAAGGGACTATTGACTATGGATTGTGGTATCCATATAATGGTGATTTTAATCTCAAGGTATTTACCGATGCAGATCGGGGAGGTAATGTGGACGGCCAAAAAAGCACAACTGGTGGAGCATTATTTCTTGGTGGAAGACTAGTCTCATGGACGAGTAAGAAGCAGAGTTGTACTTCTCAGTCTACAACTGAAGCAGAGTATGTGGTAGCATTTATGAACTGCACTTAGGCAATCTGGATGAAACATGTATTGGATGGTTTCAAAGTACCTATATCTGAACTGGTGAGTATGTTTTGTGACAATAATAGTGCAATCAATATTTCCAAGAATCCAATATTGCATGCTATAACTAAGCACATTGAGCTCAAGTATCATTTCTTAAGAGAGAAGGTTCAAAACAGAGAGGTTGTATTACAACATGTTTCTAGTAAGGAGCAACTAGCAAACATATTCACTAAGCCCTTACCGAAGACCACATTTACCTATTTGAGAGGTGAATTAGGGGTTTTGCCCCTTCATGAAGTAAACTAAAGATGTGTGCTCCACATCAGTTAGGTATTATAGTGACAAATATTTCAAGATTGATGTGTTGAAGGATGCTACTCCATAGGGGGAGCTGCATAGTGGAGTATGGAAGCTTGTGCCTCCACTTTGGCATTGTTGTCAAAGGGGGAGAAGATATATGATAGGGGAGAAGATATATGATGAAGATATTTTAGATGCACTGGTCTATGATGTTTATAATTGCAATGCTACACTGAGTATTGCCATCAATGCCAAAGGGGGATATTGTTGGCATATGATGAACCGGTATGACAATAACTTATGTTGTCATTGATGTCAATAAGTATAGGTCAACCAGTATGAAGACTAGAAGAAGTTTTTATTAATGATCAAGTTGGAGAACCGGTATGAAGAGATGTAGTGAGCAAGTGTCAGGGTTTCACTAAGTGTGACTATCGGTTGGTAGTCTTAACTCTAGGGTTTCTGGTTTGGAAATCTAGCTTGTGTGATGCAACCGATGATATTCTGTGATGAGTTAGCTAAGAGATAAAGATCAAGATGCCACGTCAGTTTTGTGCACGTGAAGGATTTCCTTGAGGATCTTGCATATGAAGATCGATTGCATTAAATGTCTACCTCAGGAATGAATATTCTTCTTAGCAGTATGAGAAGAAAGGGTGACGGGTTACTTATTTCTATGTGTGGTGAAGAATGGATGATGCAAAATGACTTATGATCTATTTAAGATTGTTTAATTCTATGAAAAGTGTTTGGATGGTTAGGATTGGACCGCTTGTAATTGTAAACCTAAGATGCTTAGGGTTTAGGGTTTGTGTTACCAACCTAATTGTTGTCTATAAGGTCGATGATGTTTGTTATTTTGAGTAGTTGGCAAAAGTTGTGTATGTATCCGAGTGATGAGATACTTGCTAGATCAGTGAGTGAAAACTATAGAATGTGATTGCAAAGTAGAGGAACTAAAAAGGATCTACCTTAGCATATAGTGTTTTTATCAGATCAGAGTTGTACCTGTTGTCTTCTAACCATTTCAATAGAAGAAAAATCCCTTTGCCAGGTAGCTTTAACAGGCTTATTGTAAAACCTCTAACCAGGTGACTCAAGTTCATTGAGTTCTTTAAATCCTCTAGCAAGGTAACCTTTAACAGGGTTTCAACCTTTAAAAAGCTATGTAGCCATCCCTTAACCGACTGATCTTTAACAGGATCAGTTCCTAGCAGAACCTTATTGTAAAGTTTTTAACCAGACTAGGCTCCTAACAGAGCAAGCTTCAAAAGAGTTCAAAACAAGCTTGTGGGTATTCATCCCCACCATGGTTTTTCCCATTTGGGTTTCCATGTGAAAAATCTGTGTCATGAGTTGTGCATTTTTCATGTGATGATTAAGCATTCTTTGTTTAGGTGATTATACATGCAAAGCTTATGGTTATGGTATTGCTGATACACCACATGTATATGTTTATGGGTGAAGTAGTTATCAAGTATTTAATGTATTTGAAGTGTTTAATTTTACTGGTTTATGTTGTCTGAAGTCTTACTATGTTTAACTGGTATTGCCATGGTTAATTTCAGTAATGAAGAAAATCGGTTAGCATTGTTTTAACTTGATAAGTTGCTGAGAAGTTTTTGTATGTCCTGATTCACCCCCCCCTCTCAGTACCAGTTAGGGTATTTTTGTTCAGCATTATTCATCAACAAGACCAAATGGTAACTGGATAAGGAACTTTGATAACTAGGTAAACCTGAACTGGCAAAGATCCTAAGGCAATCAGTTTAGTCCATTCGAGATGGAAAAGGTAACAAATGTTATTTGCACCTTATTTAATAACTTTGGTCATATGGCTATGAATTGGAGAAGAAGAATAGGAAGAGGAAATGTAGGACCTTGGAGATCATCTGGTATGGCCTGTTATCACTGTAATAAACTGGGGCACTTAGCAAAATTCTGTAGATCTAGAAACAGTAAACCGGTCAACTCTTCTAAGGATCATAAAAGAAAGCAAAAATTTAATGTTGAAGAAACTAGAGAAGAAAATTAATGAGTCACCTGAAAAAGAAATGTTTGCTTCACCCAGTGAAGATAACCCAACACTGGTGACTTAAACCTTTTTAATATGGCTAAGGGGAGCTTAACAGTAAAACATCTCCGAACCCCTTGTGAAAAATGAGCGGGAAAGAATTTTGAATCATGAAATTTCAGTAACTTTTTGTCAGACTGTTACCAACTAGTTTTTCACTTGAGCGGTGAAATTAGGGTTTGTAACCCTAATGGGCGAGCATTTATTGCAGTAGGTAAAAAGGATAAAAGCGAGTTTTACTTTTTTTTTTTTACCCTAACTCATTCGAGAAAGAAATTTGAAGCGATTGCAGAGACAAGTAAGATTGTCTTGTTGTTAATTGTCAAATTGTTTCATGATTTGAGAAATTGAGCTGAATTGAAGGTTATAGAAAGTCGAATTGGTGTGCACTTGAGCATTTCAACTGGTAAATGGGGCAATGCGCATGAAACAAGGTATTTATTTGAACATACTACCTTGAATCTTCTTTATCTAGAATGGCATCTACTTCAAAGTCTGTAGAGAGGTTGATGATCACTTTTGAGCCTATGGAAGCTGCAAAGGCAAAACAAATTATGTCATATAATGCATTGTCGTAAGTTCCAAGCGAAGTTTTGGTCAAATGTGATCTGTCTGGTTATATAGACTGCAAGTTAGAAGACTTAGGGTCTCTATACATCTACACACAGTTGAAATCACTTTGTGACAAGGACGGTAAAATTAAGACATAGTATGCTAGGGTTTTTGAAAAGGGTTTCCATAACGCCTCTTATTTTCTTAAAGATTTCAAAGAAACACATATCAGAATAATTTTGAGTAGAGTTCATGGAGAAAACATGTACTTAGAAAGGACTCACACAATTACAAAGGAAGCCATTTAGGTTGTGACTGGCTATTTCTCAACTAGTGAAGTACCTGAGCTAAGGAAAATTCTAAAGGATACTGTCTTCAAATTAACTAGTTCTACATCTGATGGGCATGATTTTTCCATCAACAACATTAAGGACCCTGCAATAAAACTAGCAGCAATGGTGATAGGCTACTGAGTATTTTAATCTAGTAGACTTAACAATATTCCATCTACAGTAGTTCACACAACTCATAGAATGATTGTTGATAATGTAGACCATGATCTCTATGAAGCTATCAAAAGACAACTATTTTTGAATTTGCAATCTATCAAGAAGGATAGCAGTCTGAAATTCAAGTATGGCCAACTATTAGTCAGTCTATTCTTTTACTTTTAGAACTTTCTACCAGGAATTGGAGACATTGAGTGGTCAAAGGACTCACCAGTCTCTACACAAATTAAGAACAACATCAAGGTTGTAAAGAATAATTTCCATGCTACCCTGAATGGGTATTTCAATGAGTTCCAAAAGAAGATGAGTATGAGAATGAGGCTATCAGAAGATGTGGTAAAACACTTTAAGAAGGACATAATCTTCACCATTACCACTGACTTTTGATTAATGCAAGCAATTGAGCCAAGAGAAGAAGAAATGGAAGATATTAGTTATGAGGTTAACCATGATTTACTTGTTGGTTATGCTAATACCCTATTAGCATCAGCTATAAACAAGAATAAGGCAAAATTGGACATTGTGGCAGTCCAACAAGCACCTGAACAAACCAGAACTGCACCTGCTAAAAGTACAAAAGGAAAGAATAAAAAGTTTGATGAAGCACCTCCAACAAAAAAGAGTACTAGGGTTACCAGGAGTGTCCTAACCAAAAAGGAACCGGAACCCAAAGTATATCTTAAGAAAGAGACAAAGAAGAGAGGCACGAAATAGATTTTGCAACCAAAGTCTAGGGGATCAGATTCTGATGAAGAACCAAAGAAGGTAAAAGCAACCGACAAAACATCCAAGAAGGTAAAGGTAGTGCCATAGGCAATTACACCTATTGATATATCTACTTACAAACCTGACATAGTTTTTGAGAGAACATTGAAGACAATAGGGAGGAGTAGGTTTGACAATGCCAAAGAATATTTTGATTCTTTCACTGAAGATGAGCAGAAGCAAGTCATCCAACAAGAAATCACTTATTTGGGTCATTACAATATATTTCCACATGACTTGGAAAAGGATATTTCAATCTCTTTGTATAATATTCTTTTAGTCAAATGGGAGGAAGCTATTCTAATGGAAAAAGAAGTTATTGATGAAATATTTTTACAATATTTTCCTAACCTATCTACGGATGAAATTAGTACCTTTGTTTATCAGTACAAAGTACATTTTGGTTTTAAAACAAGAAGATTGAAACTTCTTAATGGAAAAAGGGCAAGTATTGAATCTGAGACACATTAGATAGCTTGTGCAATCAAAAAGAGGGAAGAACTCATCCATTCTAAAAATGAGGCTAATGCTACTGATAATGTTACTCTACCAGAAATGGATGAAGAGGAAATTATTCAACCTGATGAGGTCTATCCACTCAAGAAGAAGGATGATTCCATTATTCTTGTTGATGATAATGTTTAGGACATAGTGGACTTATCTAGAGACAACGTTGCACCAGATATGGAGCCCCCAACTATCACAAATGTTGAGCAATCGGCTACTCAACTAAAAGTGGTAAATCCACCGGCAACAGAACAACTAGAGAAATCCCAATCTCCACCAATCATTCAAGAAATTCAAAAGGAGACTACTAAAAGTGCTACCACATAGTCACTTGAAACAACAACAAAGAAGAATACAGAGAAAGCTATCATTAAGGTTGTATCCCCTGAACCGGCAAAGCAGAAACAACTTGAAGATGATGATGATGATTCTTGAAGTATTTCAGGACCTATTGATATGAACACTTTGAGCGCATCAGAAATGATGAAGATTGCTAATGTTATGCAATCTAGAGCGCATAAGAAGAGACTGAAAGAGCAAAGAGTTGAGGCAGAAACAATTCAAACTGCAGTAGAAATTTTGTTTGGTTTACTACCGTAAATTGCTATAGCACATCTTTCTACACCCATTAGAAAACTTGGTCAGTTAGTTGCAAATGCATCTGATCACATCAAGTCACTAGAAGATGTTGCTCAATTGTATGTTGAAAAGAATCACAAGAAGAAGTATGGAGACAAACTGGCAAAAGATATTGATAGTGGGAAAATGGCTCTGTCGCACAATAAGGATCTGTTGAGAAATGCTATTGAAACAAGAGGAAAGTATATTGCTTGCACCTCTAATGTTTCTTTCTTCTATTTTGACATTTTGAAAAGACAAACAGAAACAGAGAAAGAGCTAGGAAGGATATGCAAGGCATATGTCCCACTCCAGGACTCTATACTTGTATTTAACGAATTTGTAGATAATTTGCATAACAAACTACATATATATGATAATGAGAAGGCTAAGAGACTCCGGTATCTAAAGGAACTCAAGAGTCTTCTCACATCACTAGTAGACATATCACAGAGAGCCTACTCCAATGCAGAAGCTATTTTAGCAACCCCTGAAACCAACACCCTCGACTCAATGGAATAATTTCATTCACAGCTGTTGTCTATATTCGAGTATACTGAGAACATGTTGGAGTCATGGACAAACACTTTGTCACAATTGAAGACAAGCTACAGTATTATTTTCATGAGAATTGCTTATGCTTGAACTTTGATACATTTTTTTTGTTACTGTTGTATATGCTAAACACTGTGTTACAAATATTCTATATATATATATATATATATATATACATTTCTTTTTCAATTTGGCATTGTTGTCAAAGGGGAAGTAGAATTATGTATGCGTGTTTTGAAAAATTTGTATTTATGCATACATTAAGGTGGAGTATGAGTATATGTGTAAATTTGTTGTGTATGCACACTTAACGGTATTACTATAAAATTTTCTAAGTGTTGCCATCAATTCCAAAGGGGGAGATTGTTGGCTTGATGATGATTGTAATGTATTCATCACTTGTTGTCATTGATGAAACACTCTCACACACATATATGATTATATTTACTATCGATGTAACTTCAATTGTTTACACTGTTAACTGGTATGTTAGAGGTTTATCTCGAATTGATACTTTGTGTCAACCGGTATGTGCATAAGAGATAACCTATGGTTATACTAAGTCGACATCAAAATGAAGATCAAGATGGAGATCAAGAAGAGACTCAAGGACAACAATTCATATGTTTTATTCAAACTGGTATTTGATTGTTCCAACTGGTATTTGTTAATTTTGGTGATGAGTTACCAACACCGAATACTTGGTGGGAATTTTTGTGATGAGTTACCAACACCGACTACTTGGAGTTAATTTTTGTGATGAGTTATGGTCACTTGTCCAGATACATTGCACCTAGGAAATTGTGTTATGATTTCCTAAGCCGACATGAAATCTAAATGCCTATTTATATCAACATCTCTGTAAAACTTCAACAACTAATGGTATGCATGAAAAGTGAAATATTTTTGAAGAGAAATATGTGTTAGGATAAATAGTATGTTGAAGAGAAATGTTGAATGTACTTAGAAGGATCTGATCAAGCAAGTATTGTGCTACTCAGAATAGATCAAATCATTCTTATTGTTTTCTAACCATTACAGTAGAATCAAATCCCATAACTGGGTAATCTCTAATAAGCTTCAATGTATAAATCCTCTAATAGGGATATCCATTAGTTTGGATTCTTAAATCCTCCAGCAAGGTTACTCCTAACAGGGTACTACTCTTAACAAGGTATAAGCTTCTAATCAAGCTTTGGGATCTCTAACAAGATTCGCTCCTAGCAGAGCACTTTGTAGACCTTAATCGATCAGTTATCTATTACTGCAGATAGTTAACTTGTGAGTCTCATCTCACTGTGGTTTTTACCTATTTGGGTTTTCCATGTATAAACACTTGTGTTATAGTGGATGCTTTACTTTTTGTGGATGTTGTTATATCTTTATGGATTGCATGCACTGTGTTTAAAATATTTGTTAAGTTCATCTACCGGTTAATGTTTGAAGTAGTATTTTATTTGGTGTCACCAATTCATCCCCCCTCGCAGTGTTTTTCAAGTCCAACATCAATAAAAACATTTCAAGGGCTATCCAAAATAGAAACCCTAGCTAATCCATTTCTCAATACAAATCCCTTACACAATTCAAAAATCCTAGATCCAATTCCACCACATGCTCCATTTCCAGTGAAACCAACTCCAGATATTCCCATTCAAAATCCATCCTTATCATGCCAAAGTGTTGAATCCTTCCAAGAATCCCTTGTATATATCCAAACTCCTACCCCATGTAAAGAGTATAATCCAAAGCCAAAAGAAATGAGTCTTAGTATAAATCAAGATCAAGATACCACGACTCTCCAATCTAATCTAATTTTTGATCAAGATCCCACCTGTTAAGAATCTTATGATGATCCTCTGATTCTTTTGTATTCCATCCATGATGATCCCCTTCCATCTCAAGAGAAAAGTGTCCTTCCAATTCCCATTCATAATTCACTCCTTGTGCAAGATCATATATCCCTTCCATCACCTCCAATGACCCACTTCAAAATCAAGAGAAAAATGCAAATACCAATGATCCTATTCCAAGTCAAGATTAGAGTTTGCCTTCACCTCCATGTCATAATCCTTCATATCCACCTAAAGATCCCATCATATCTTCTTATCCCCCTCATGGTCCTAATCTTCCACCAAATCTCGTTGAATCTACAAAATTTCATGAATCACTTACATATCAAATGGGTTTCTCCACTTTCATTCAAGCTAGTCTACTTCATGATCTTGTCATTTCTTCCATACCATTTCCTCCTCAAAATGGATTCACATCTTGTTTTAAAAGTAACAAGTATACCATTGCTAAAAATATTTGTGAAAACATGCATTACCCAAGCAAAGGGTTAGGCCTACATGAACAAGATATATTAGAACCCCTTGTTAGAGGATTTAGGTATTTACTTGATTAATTAAACAATATTTGTTTAATTATTTAAGTTCCCTTTATCTCTTTTACAGTTAAGCTAACTTTAGGTTCATAATAATTAATTATTTTATTAATTATTATGTGCAAGCATAGGTTTTCCTTTTTAGTGTTTCTTGACCTATTAGAGGTTGGATTCTTTTCTTTTGTATGATTCCATTATCACATTACACATTTTGTGAATATTAAGCTCTCATCTTTTTGAGCATATTTTCTGTGTATTGCTTTTTTGTTATTTGTTTCCTTGCTTCTCCTTGTAATAGGTTATTCAACTTGCAAAGATCTTTAGTCTCCTGTGGTGTTGTATTTCTCAACTCTCACATGGTATCAGAGCTTCAAATCTGAAACTACTTGTTGTTTTGAGAATTTTTGCATTGGAAGCAGATCTGGGGTTTCAGGAATTTTTTTTATGTACTTAGGGATAGGCCTTTTTTCCGAGCACGTTGGGCCTAAATGGACCTCATCATTGTGCTAAGAAGGCCCAAAAATCCCTATAGTCATATAAAACTTGCCTAGTTTTGACTCCTCAGCATATGGGGGTAATTTTTCTTTAGTACCAGGTCTTACAAACCTGACACATAGTTCAAGAAAAAAATTCAATTTTTTTTCTTTTTGCCTTTTTATTGCATGCAGGCTGAATTTTTGATTTTTTGAAAAACAATAAAAAATCAAAAATCAAAAAGTTATTGAAATAGGCGAAAAAAAGGGTTTTGAAAAATCAAAATTTTGTTGGGGGGTTTCCCCACAGTATGTGGGGTACCGTGGGGCCCTCTGAACTATTGCTGGTCTGGTGTCGCTGACGGTTTTGATACCATTGGCCCTTGGTTCCCCATTGGCGTCTGCCTTCCCGACCCCCGCCGTCACCACCTTCCCAGCCCCTGCCGCTGCAGCTCCCCTCCAGCCCCCGCTGCACTAGACCACCCCACTAGCCTCGACCCATGCTGACCCTCACCACCATTGGCCTCCAACCCTCGCTGCACTGCGCCACCCATCGGAAACCCTAGATAGGTCCGCCAGCCGCTGCACTGCCCCGCCTGACTGCCTCCTCAGTTCCCGCAACTACCTCTCCTCCGGCTGCAGCTGACCCTAAGCCACCCACCCACTGGCCACTACAGCGTCACCTTCCGACCACCACTATGCCACCCACTCACCACCAAAGTGCCACCCATGGGCCACCTCCGCCCGACCCTACCCCTGCTGCACCTCTCTCTTGCCTCTTTTAGGGGGTGTTGGTTTTTTTGCCATAACTTGGGCAAACAAAGTCATTTTTTCAAAAATGAATAGTTTTTAGAAAGCTGGTCTTGAGATGAACCTCATGGTGTTGGAAAGCTTATCCTATGTACTTTCCAATTTTTCTATTTGACTGTGTTATTTTCTACTCAAAGTGGGGTCTCTTTTTTGCACTCTGGGAGCCAAAGAATGAGCATTTGAACTCTATTTTTTGAAAACTTTATATAGTTGGAAAGCTCGTCCTATGTTCTTTCTAGCCATATGAGTTTTCTTTCTAGATTTTGCTTCAGAAATATTTTCTTCAGTTTTTTGCTTTTTAGCACTCTGTGGATATCTTGGTTGTTTCAGGTTCTAGTATCTCTTCTCTGAGTAGGATGTCTCGGTTTAGCTCTTCTTTTTGTTTCCAATCTTATTATCATTGTAAATTATTTTATGCAAACACATTGAGATAAAGTGCCATCTGTTAGGATTCCCAAAGATACTGAGAGGGGGGGTGAATAAGTATCTGACCAATATATAAATTTACTTGAATTATAACATGAAAAGCACTTCAAAACTATGTACTGGTAAACTAAGAATAATGCACTAAAGAAGAACAACAACCACAAAATAAGAGACACGCCATAACACAATATTTTAATGAGGAAACCCAGTGTGGGAAAAACCTCGGTGGGATTTGTGACCCACAATATTCGCTTACTGGCCAATAAGGGAATATTAATGTTTACAATAGGGGCCTGCACATGCAGGAAGGCCAAGTGCCTAGAGCTCACTGCTCAGTTACAAAAGAAGTCTCACTGACTTACAAAATTGGATTATACAAATCCATTGTCTTGTACTACTTCAGATCAGCATCTATTATGCCAGATTTAGTACCGGTTTAAGCTCTACAATATACATAAACCCTTATTCAATATCTGCCTTAATTCTCATATTAGGTCTGCATTAATCCTTCTATCTTCTCTTCTACTAAATGATCTACAATGATCTCATACTTATATGAGTCATATTACAATCCGCAAAGTCGGCTTACAAAAGTTTTTACAATTAAATACAAAATACATTTATACAAAATTCTTGTCGGCCAGGGTGCCGGTAATCTTCCTTTTCGGTGTCGGTGATCTGTATGCCAGTGTAGAGTCTGTCAGTGCCCATGTCTGCCGTTATCCCATGATTGTAAGGTTGCCATCAATGAAAATACCTTCAATCACCTACAATTTCTCATTGGAGTGTGTATTTGCCAACAATCTCCCCCTTTGGCATTGATGGCAACACTCATGAGAAAAATCCAAAAGTGTCCAAAAATATCCAAAACAATCTGCCAAAATATCTTACCAAAACTGTGTTGTCAAAAATGTATGCTCCCCCTGAGCTGATGATGTCTTTGTTCTGATCATTTTTCTCATCTATAATACTCCCCCTTTGACATCAATGACAAAGGTTGTCATTCACTATCAGTGGATTGAGGTCCTTGCCTACAATCTGGAAAAGATCTGCCAATACCAAATTTTGACTGTCGCTGAACCTTTTACTATCCTTTAATACCACTTTTGTTCTCTGAATAGTATCGGTGAGTATGTGCATTTTCTCTTCCAGTGTCTTAAGTCTGGGAACCAGAGCCTCAGAAATTTCTTTTCTCAAAGAAATGAGGTAATCTAGTTTAGGACCTAGTTTGCATTTTAAGTTCTTTGCCTTAACCTTTATTTTTTCTTAATCTTTTTCTAACTTCTCAATTTTCTCTTCAAGATTTGCAATGTTCTTTTCAATTTCCAAAAATGAATCTGATGTTCCTATTAAATTGTCAGCAAAGTTGTTGATTTCATCTTGTGCTTTGCTGATTTCTGAATCTATGTCCTCTGTCAAAATATTAGTTTTATAGGTATCTCTGTATAGTTTCTTGAAATCCAAAATTGTTTCTCCTAGTGCCGATAATAAGGTTTCTATTTTCTCCTTATTCTTCTTCACTATTTCCTCAAAGAATTTTTCTTTCTCTTTATTCATTCTCTCTTTGAATGTGCCTTCATTTATCTGATCAACTGTTAAAATGTTACCGGTGATGTATTTAGACAATGTGTCTAGTTGACCTAAAGAATATTTATTGTCCAAAATGTACTTGGGTGCTATCAATTTAAGAATAGGAATTGTGAGTTCAATAGCCTTGTAGGCTTGTGCATTACACTCAGTGATTTTCTTAATAGAATCTAATAATACTTCTATCACGTTCATTGGTCTAAACTCTGTTATTGAAGTACCAGATTTCTGCCCAACTATTTTCACAATCTCCATGTTGCCGGTTGTAGTAATAAATTTGCTTGTTTCGACCTCTGGTAGGTCAGTTTGTGTTTGCATTTCTACTAGCAAAGGTTTAGGCTTTTCAGCTGTTGTTGGTGGTACTGTCTCTGCATGAACTGTACCTCAACCTATTTTTGTTCTTGTTTCTCAACCCGTGTCTCAAAGGGTTTCTCTATGCTCTCAACTGCCAGTTTTTCTGATGTAGTCTCAGTGTGCACTGCCGGTTTCTCTATATTCACTTCTGCACTGTCCATTGCTGGTTTTTCTGATTGTTTCTTAGTTTTATCTACCGGTGCTTCTGATGGTTTCCCAGTGGTGTGCTTTGTTGGTTCCTTTGTCTGATTAGGTTTTTTTGTGCTTATATTTACAATATCATTGACATCAATGTCAACATTTGCAGCTGGTGACTCAGTAGCCACATCTTTCTTCTTATCCTCAGTGGTCTCTTTGTCTACCACAATGTTTACCTCTTGGATGTCTATATTCATAGTATACAATATTTCAGACTCAAGATTTGTATCCTCTTGAGGAGTCTCCATACTCTTTGTATCTGGTTGATTAGTAGTATGTGTCGGTGGAGTATCAGAAGGAGGTGGGGGTAAGTTATCAGTTAGCTTTAGGTTTGGAGGTCCACCTACCTTACCTTTCCCTTTATCCCTGTCCTTTTGGTAAACTCTGATAGTCTTAGGTCTTTTAAGTTCTTCTTCTTTTTCCTTTTCAACAAAGAATATGTCCCATTGATTCGCAGTCTCTTCATAAATTTTATTCATTCTTCCTACCATAAGTGCTACATGCCAGTGGCCGGTTGTAAATACTATTCGATTGGTCTCACTCATTAATTGATCAATCTCTTCAGGTGAGTTCACTGCAAGTAATTTCTAAATTTTTATCTTCTTATCTAGCTCAACAATAGCTACCCTTCTAGCTTCAAGTATTCTGTATAGATTAGTGGGTATTTCATCAACAATTTCCATCAAAAATTTCTCGTATATGTCCAAGTGTAAGATTACACTATTTTCTATGCTTTCTCTATCATCAGTGGAAAGTGTGTTATACAGTTTGCTAATGTTTTTCAACTTTCCATCCTCTGTTATTTCACTTAAGAGTTTATCTAGTGTAGAAATATCTTGTTTTACCTTCTTCTTCTTCAGAGTCAACTTCTTAATTGGAGGCCTCACTGCCTATTGCTTTTGTCTTGTTCTCCTGGGTGTGGGTGAGGGTACTGGTGAGTGTTTTCATTTCCTTTCTACCCTTTTGAATACTGCCAGTATATCACTTTCAGAAGAAGTTGCAACCGGTGAAAGATGAGCTTTTGGTTGAAGTCCTTCTAGCTCACTTTCCTTGATACCAGTTTGCTTCAATAAATCTTTCTTAATTGCTTTAGCTTGTCTGGTTCCCTTCCTCACTATTTGTTCAACTTTCTTTATTCTTTTCTTAGACTGATTACCACTTTCAATTGTTTCTGCATTGCCAAAGACTTTCTCAGATGGTTCCTTTGGTGCTTCAAGGAGGGCTTTTGCATAAGTTTCAATGATGTTGTCATTTGTTTCATATCCCATTTCAGTTACCCAGATAGTCCTAAGGACAACTGCGTCCATCCAAATTTCATCTTTCTTAATTACAAAACATATTTCCTTTTGATATTTATCTACAATTTCCCGAGACAACCTTATTCTTGTCTTCATTCAAGCCTTCCGTGCTTGAAAATATTCGTTTATATTTTTCTCTTTGTTTTCTCCCATGTTGTTTAATGTGTCCAATAGTTGCTTTCCTACCGGTATATCAAAGCCAAAGTCTTTTCTACCAATACCAGGTACTTCCTTTGTAATGTACAACATCAAACATACAAGCAAATTTCTGAATCTGAAAGTTCCTTTCTTGTCTCCTTTGATCTTCTTTAGATTGTCTATCAATTCATCTTTAAGCCATTCACAGATGTCAATCTTAGCATCGTTGTTCACTAAGTCATATGCACTTTTAATACATAAGCTAGAGACTGAGTTTAATATATTAGAATGTGTATCTTTATAGCCAAGGATCATACTGACAAATCTAACATTTATGTCCTTTACATCATTGCAGTTAGGTCCATTACTGTGTCATTAGAGACCTTTTTAGTTCTGTCAGGCTTGCTACTGGTGGAAGGTAACCCTATTACTGCCCTAACTGCTTCTTTGGTGATCTTATGGATAGAATCCAACCAAAAGAATTCACCATGCACTCTTCTTAACACAATCCTTATAACATCCTTGGGAAAATCTGGGATACTAAGGATTTCAGTAAAACCTAGGGTTTCCACTATCTTATGTTCTAGTTTGATATTGCCATTTACATCACAAATCATAGTCCTATACATGTTCTTGATTTTTTCATCTCCTAATTCCTCTATATGACAATGTATGTATATCCTAGGATCCTCAACATATACTACTCCTTTAGGAATTTGAGAGAATGCACCTAGGGTATCATCTTTCTTTGCTATTTCGAGAACAAGTTTGAATACGGGTCTAGGGTGCTTGATAACCTCAATCATAGTAGGGTTTGCTATAAATTCAGGAATAGAGGAGGATGTCATGATTATAAATACCTCAATCTACCTTAAGGATGAGTGCTTGAATGACTTGCTTCCTTCTCTCTATGGATGCCCTTGCTTAGAATTTTTGCGCTCTCGGAGATTTGAATGCTCGGTGAATGAAAAAGGAGGCAAAACACTTGCTTTATAATGTTATTTTCTCTAACTATCACATTTAATGCTTGCCGGTTAAGTTACAACTTAACTCATCTGCTGGTAAAGAGTTAATTCAACTTCTCACCATCAACCAAGGGTATATTAGCATGTTTTTCAATTTGTTGCTAAACCCCCAAAGGATTTTCCTTCAGTTAGATGAAGAGTCTCCTGCTAGTGGAGTGATACTCTGTTCTGCCAGTGGAGGATTATTTCCATCAACATTCTGATCTGACTTTCTGATCCATTTCTTTGAGAATTCTTGCTTTACCTCTTCAACTTTTTATTTACCTTTCAAGTTGGGTCCTTTGTTATTTGCCGGTGATGCCTTGCTTCTACAAAATTTAGCAATATGTGTAATCTTGTTACAAGCATAACAAGTCACATTGTTTTTCTGAATAGCTTTCCCATATCCTATGCTAGTATGTGTTCTGCATTGATTATATAAGTGTCCAAATCTTCCACAAACATAACATCTTACATTTATTCTGCAATTTTCTTAATTATGACCAACTTTTTTGCATTTAGAACATTGACCGGTGGGTGTATTAGTGTTATGATAGTTTCTAGATCTACACTAATTTTCTCTATGACCATACTTGTTACAGTTAAAACATTTCCCATTAAATTTGTAAGCATTAGGTTGTCTTACCGGTTTACTATGATCATGATTGTTTGTAGTACCAGAGCTTTCACCAACTTCAAAGCCAAGCCCATTTGTATCACCATTAGGTTTCTGATTCTTCAGCATGTCAACAAGTTCTTCTGAACTTTTCTTGAATTTCTCCTTGTGTTTATTTGTAGCAGCCAATTCGCTCTCCAAGATTCCTTTCTATCTCATGAGTTCATTGGTGTCATTTTGTGTATGCATCAAGTCTGTCTTCAACATATCATTTTCATGACTAAGTCTTGTGTTTTCATTTCTAGCATCATTTAGTCTTCTAACCAAGTCCTCTTCATTCTTCTTTCTATCTTCAATTTCTTTACAAAATCTCATAGTCATATCCTGCATCTCATTCTTCATTGTACTGTTTTCTTGTCTTAGTTTGTTCACCAGATCATTAAGAGTTTCTTTTTCATCTTCATCATTTTGCATCTTTTCACAAAGTTCTCTTCTTTTGTTCATTTCTATAGTGAAATTTTCTTGAAGTCCTCGAATAATATCCTGTGTAGCCTTAAGATCATCTTCAAGTTTAATATTCTTTACTTTTTCTGCATCATAGTCTGAAAGAGTTGTTTCCAATTTCTTTTCGAGTTTTCCATCTCTACTGATGTCAAGATCTTCCTCAAGTTGTTAGGATTTTGAAAATAGAGGACCAAGCTCTGATACCAATTGTTAGGATTCCCAAAGATACTGAGAGTGGGGGGGGGGGGGGGGTGAATCAGTATTTGACCTGTATATAAATTTACTTGAATTATAACATGAAAAACACTTCAAAACTGTGTACCGGTAAACTAAGAGTAATGCAGTAAAGAAGAACAACAACCATAACACAATATTTTAACGAGGAAACCCAGTGTGGGAAAAACCTCGGTGGGATTTTTGACCCACAATATTTGCATATTGGCCAATAAGAGAATATTACTTTTACAATAGGGGCCTGCACATGCAGGAAGGCCAAGTGCATAGAGCTCACTGCTCAATTACTAACTTACAAAAGGATTATAACAACCCAATGTCTTTTACTGCTTTAGATTGGCATCTGCTATGCCAGGTTCAGTACTGGTTTAAGCTCTGCTACATACATAAACCCTTAACCAATAATTCACATATTAGGTCTACATAATTTTGCCTATATCCTTTTTTACAAAATGATCTACAATGATCTCAATGATCACCTATTTCTAGCATCATTTAGTCTTCTAACCAAGTCTTCTTCATTTTTCTTTGTCTTCAATTTCTTTACAAAATCTCATAGTCATATCCTGCATCTCATTCTTTGTTGTACTGATTTCTTGTCTTAGCTTGTTTACCAGATCATTAAGAGTTTCCTTTTCATCATTCTCATTCTGCATCTTTTCACAAAGTTCTCTCCTCTTGTTTCTTGCAATAGTAAAATTTTCTTGAAGTGCTTGAATAATATCCTGAGCAACCTTTAGATCATCTTCTAGTTTGATATTCTTCACCTTTTTTGCATCATAGTCTATAAGAGTTGTTTCTAATTGCTTTCTCAAGTTTTCCATCTCTACCGGTGACAATATCTTCCTCAAGCTATTAGGCTTTTGAAAATAGAAGACCAGGCTCTGATACCAATTGTTAGGATTCCCAAAGATACTGAGAGGGGGGGGTGAATTAGTATCTAACTGGTATATAAATTTACTTGACTTGAAACATGAAAAGCATATTATAACTGTGTACCAGTAAACCAAAAATAATGTAGTAACTAAGAACAATAACAAAAACATGAGAAGCACAACATAACACATTATTTTAACAAGGAAACCCAGTGTGGGAAAAACCTCGGTGGGATTTGTGACCCACAATATTTGCTTACTGGCCAATAAGGCAATATTACTATTTACAATAGGGGCCTGCACATGTAGGAAGGCCAAGTGCCTAGAGCTCACTGCTCATTTACAAAAGAAGTCTCACTGACTTACAAAATTGGATTATACAAATCCAATGTCTTGTACTACTTCAGATCAACATCTATTATGCCAGATTCAGTACCAGTTTAAGATCTGCAATATACGTAAACCCTTATTCAATATCTACCTTAATTCACATATTAGGTCTGCATTAATCCTTCTATCTTCTCTTCTAATAAATGATCTACAATGATCTCATACTTATATGAGTCATATTACAATCTGCAAAGTCAGCTTACAAAAGTTTTTACAATTAAATACAAAATACATTTATACAAAATTCTTGTCGGCCAGGGTGCCGGTAATCTTCCTTTTCGATGCCGGTGATTTGCATGCTGATGTAGAGTCTGTTGGTGCTGGTGCCTGTCAGTATCCTATGATTTTAAGGTTTCCATCAATGACAATACCTTCAATCACCTACAATTTCTCATTGGAGTGTGCATTTTCCAACACCATCATGCATTGTTTACTTGGGATCTTGCACATCTTGTGCCTTGTTGTACATGCACTACTTATAAAGTGCCATGAGGGGGTTGATGTTTGTCTTGTTTGCCATCTACCTTTGTCCAGTGAGTGTTCCTTCCATGGAATTCGCCTCATGTTGTGTGTCAAGTGAGTGTTCCTTCCACGACACTATGTACTTTCTCTACGCCTTCGATGTTATTGGTTCTTCGTTGTGCATTTCTTGTTGGCCGTTTAATTCTAAGTGTGCCCCTTTTTATTGTATCCATTTAATTAATTCATTGAATCCCTGATTAAGTCCTATTTCGACCCTCAAGGCCCGATTTCACATATTTAAAGACCTTGAATTATCTCACTGATCTGGAATTGAATTTGTAATCATGATATCACACATCTCTAAAAAATTGAAAAAAAGTTGGCTGGACCAGAGCATGACATTCTGGTCCCAACTTTTTTTCCCCAAATTTCAGGATCATGTTTTGGCAGTATTATAATGTTTAAATCCAGGTTCATGCAAAAATATATCATTCTAGGTTGATCTTTGATCAAAAAAAAAGTTAGGGTTTCATATATATAGCCTTTTCTTTCCTCATTTGAAGGATCCATCTACAAGAAATTGAAGGAGCCTCTTACGAAGTGAAAGTGCAGGTTATGTGAATTATTCAATCAACAAATCAAGCATTCATCAAGTATAAATCAACCATTTTCATCATCAATTAAAGCTTTGAAGATATTGAAGAATAATAGAAGATCACCTACTATTGATTGGCTTGTACCTCTCCCTTAGGGTTTGGTATGGTTTCATGTTATTCTCATACCTTTATATGAGTTTCACAACACTTGTTTTTGGATCTACATTATTGCTTTATATCCATTATTACATTTGTAATTTGAAGCATCCTCATTTACATTTTGTTCATCTAAGGTTTATTCTCAAAGCATATGGTAGAACTCGGATTCTTGCATTTTATCTCATTTAGGATCTTATAAGCATATAAGATTCTAGCACACACATTTCAATGCACTATTGACTATTTGTGGAGGTAGAAATTGCCAAAACAAGGGGTTTGACTAAGACAAAAGCCTATATAGCCACCTGTTGACCATTTTTGTGTCAACCCTAGCCATGCAGATAATCAATCTAATAAGATCATCAGATGGCTAAAAGCCTATATTTTCCTAAGGCTTAAACCCTAAACCCTTAAGGCATTTTTGCCTTAGTCATTTTTTATCTTTTTTCTTTCTAAGTGTTGACCGGCTCAAGCAATCATTTCACTTAAAGATTACCAGCTAGAGGGTCCCTTCTTCATGGTGGTACTAGCCTCTTTCACCTTCTATAGACTGGAAAGAGTTCTTGTTTATCACTTTGTCACATTGGTCGGGAACTTCCACTTTTGTTCCCTTTTATGATCTTCCTCTTTCGCATGACATTGTGATGAGCGATTCTGGCAGGAGGAAAATAAGTGTTATCACTTGGTAGCTGCCTATCACTCTTTCTCCATAAAAAAGAATAATGCTACATGTTGCAACTATTCTATTTTCACGCAACAAGGCGATGAGAAATAGGCAAAGCAATATGAGCGAAGGGTTGTTATCACTATTTCATAGCGATCAGAAACTGGGTCCCCCCCTTAGCTATGATACCACGATGAGTTGTTTGGCTAATGGGCCCAAATTTTGTGGCATGATCTCAACCATCCATCCACACGTGATAAATGGAGATCTAGTGGTCTGAATTTAAATTGGAGGTGATTGTTAAAATTCAAACATTTACGTAAGGCGGTTGCCAACTTAATGGGTCAAAAATTAGTTTCTGACCCCAATGGCTAACCAAATCAAATACGATCCATCTTAACCACTTTCAAAGGGCCGAGGGATGATTTCTATTACTTCGCCATGCTCTTGTAGAATTTTCTCTCATCCGCCATGCTCATTTATTGCAAACAGAAGATTTATGGATCTAACAGAGGATTTTCAGACACCATCCCAATGCAAGAGCTCCCTTAATTTCAAGGATTGCTATTCTTTTTGGTCCAACATAGATTTTTTTGACACACAACCATCAGATCAAACTATCTGATATGATCTTGTAGACACTTAAAAATAACTATTTTAATTATTTTTAATTCCTCACATAATTAATTATGTTAATTCAAAGTCTCCTCAATATTGATTAATTATAATTAATATTGTCACTATAGTATGTGATTGATTTATGTAATCCCTTTCTTTATTCTTCTAAAAATTAAATCCTCACAAATCTTCCTCTTAGCTAATTAATTTCAATTAATTAGTTAACCGACATGATTCCTACAAATTATCTTTCTAATCCATCATTAACCTAATAAATTCTTCTAGAAATTCCCTAAACTCACTTAACCTTATTCTTCTAATTTTTAATTTCATGAACTCATTCTCTCTCCTAGTCAAATCCTCCTACAAATCCTATCCCACCTAATTTTTCCTCTAATCCCCCTCCTAATGAGTTGCTAGTGGCTAATCATCATGATTAGCCACAAAGTCAACTCCTTGTCCCTTCCATCCAACCACTAGATTTAAATGCTCTTTTCCTAGGTGAATGTGAGATTTTCAAAATCTCACATTCCTCTAGGCATCTCCTCTCCAAAGGAATTTTTAATTCCTTATTATTCCTCCAATCCCCATGATCATCCATTTTCAGAGAATTTTAAATTCCTCCTCCCAATTCTTCAAGAAATGTCCCATCCCTTTCTCTTCTCAAGGCACATTGGGAAGTCTTCTCAATGCACCTTGCTCTTCCCAAGGCACATTGGGAAGTCTTCCTAATGCACCTTGAGGAGTGTGGAGACAAGAAATGACTTTAAGGCATATCTTTTGGTCTCCACACCCTCTCTTGGGCCTTGTGTGAGCTCACAAGAAATCCTAGCCCTTCATCTTCAATCCATCATAGCCATCCATTCTTCCTCTCCTCTTCCTATAAATTGAGGACTCCATCCCTTCATTCACCATCTCTAAGTTTAGTAATCTTATGCTACTAATTTGAACCTAGAAAATTCATCTTAGTACCCTTACCATGTCAAAATCATCTCCCATCCATACTTGATCATCTCATCCTTATGATCCTCAAGATCCATCTCATTTGTGCACAACATTGGAGAGCCATCCACATCAAGCAAGCAAAAGGAGCACATCAAGTGGAGCATCATTCAAGGGCGCCTTCACTACATCAAGCTCCATCCGAAGGAGAAGGCATAAGGTTTGTGAGGTATATGCATCTCATTCTTGTTTTTGTGTGATTCAAGTTATGTCTTTTGATTTCATATGTTTCTATGAGTGATTTGCATGATTTGCTAACTATCCTACCTCATCAATATTTTTCCCTCTTCATTTTGGCATGCCTGGTGGGACCCACGTCCCTAGAAACTAATGTTTTTTTGTGAGTTGTGAGACGCAGATCCTAAAACAATGCAAGAGACTACAAATAAGCACGAGAGACTCAGGTTTAGCATGACAGAAAAACTACTTTGGCATGAGCGCAGGCACATCAACACAAGCGCTAGCACACCAACGCAACTGCCCTGAAATATTTTAAGTTTTTCCCACTAGCCATTTAAAATTTAAAGTTTTTTCTATCTATCTATTTGTTTGCCATGTGCGCAGCTGTTTCGGTGCGAGCGTGGGTGTTTTGGTGCAAGCAATTTATATCAGCGTGAACGCTTTCATACAATTGTCGCTCTAATGTTTGAATTTAAATTTTGAAAATTTTACCCGCTAATCCTCTAGGTTTCTATTTTACAAGGTTCAGCATGAGCGTAGGCATTTCAGTGTGAGCATTTCAGATTAGCATGACTGACAAGTATAAAAAAAATCTTTCTTTGTTCTATCTTGGCTGTTATTTTCTTTTACTGGTTTATTTAGTTTAGCGAGTACTCAGGCATTTTGGTGCCTACGTAGGTGCTTCAGTGCGGCTGATTGCACTTTAGCGCGTGCATTGTATGTGCAGTACAGTTAGTACTAATTTCCATCTTTTTAGTTTTGTAGTTTAAATCGACTGTCCAAGACTCAAAAAATTAGAAAAAAACTACTAATCCACCTTTTTGCAGGTTGCCTAACAGATTCAACCAAAAATTGTGCATTTTTTTTTAATTAGGTACCTAAATGTTAATTAAAAGGAAATGAATCATTGTTTTGCATGTTTTAAGAAAAGCGTAAAGGTAGGCGAGGATGCTCTCGTCTAGCTAGAGGATCAGAAATCTAGACCCTCCAACCTTTTCTTGTTTGATTGTATGTTTACCTTTAGCGGGCCTGCCCTCCCAACTTGCTCTTTGAGAAGGTAAGAGCGGAATGACCCAAGTGAGTACACCCGAACCTGGGGTTCCCAACTCACTATAATGAATAGGCCATTGACTAGCAAAGGGTCAATGGTTGGGGATATATGAGAGTTCACTCTTAGATTGGGTGCTCAGTAGGATCCTAGAGATCTCAATCATGCTTGTATGACTACTAAGTTCTTGATCCTTCGTTGGGCTATAGGCCTCAATTGTGCTTGCGCAATTGCGAAGGGTAGTTCCTAACAAGAAGAATTACTAAAAACATTGTTCATAGTGGCCAAAAAGCTTCTAGTCATTGGTGCAGAAGGTTGGACCTCCGAAGCTGCCCATATTTTTACGGCCCTTAGTAGAGACACAAAGTTTGTCATTAGGAGTTTTCATGGGAATTGATGTTTGGTTGCCTCGGAGAAGTGAGTGTCATGGAGGGGAGCCATTGGGGTCAAGCATCTAAGTGTCCGCTTTGGGTAAGCATAGTTGGGAAACCAATTGGGATCCAATTGTTAGGCCCTATATGGAAAGTTAATGTACTGAGAGAGGAGGGGTGAATCAGTACTTCAAATCCTTTTCTCAACAATATCTTTACTGTTATGCATAAATCAAAAACTACTATAAGATAACATAAAGCTAAAAGAAAAGAGTAACAATCATACATGATTCACTCCATAACACATACATTTTGGTTACGTAGAAACTCTTGGTTAGAGAGAAAAACTATGGTGGGGACAGCACCCACAACATCACTACTGCAATAATAAAGAGTGCTCGGTTAGAGCTACATATTTAGCTATTTCTGATAGCTTACCCTGTTAGGAGTAACAAGATCAATTAGATCTAACTTGCTAAAGGATTTTTACAACACTATATAAGTGTAGCACCTTGTTAAAGCATTTACAATTTATAGACTTGGTTAGAGTCTTTTACCCTGTTAAAGGTTTCTCTTACAACTTCAAAATATTACAATAAGACTTTACAAATATCTGCAACTTTACATCTGAAATGTTGTAGCAGATTCTAATGTGCTGAAAATAAGATTACCTTGCCTATAGCATACCTTGGTAACTCATAAAGTAACTCGATAAACCCTTCTGTGTACTCTGTTCCTCGACTGTTCTCTGATAACCTTCTCGGTGACCTCTGTGTCTCTGTAAAAGTCATAATACTCTGTGATTTCTCATGTATCACATAAGTCTTGCTTCATACACATATGCACACATATTTATCACATTCACACATATTTCTAAGCCTAAATTCATGCTGTATAAATAGACTTCTTAAGTCGGTGATCTGATTCATTGGTTCGATCTTACAAACATGATTTCTCAAATAAATAACCATGCAAAATATTTCATTGGTTAGATGACCTTAAAATTATACAAAATCTGTATGTGCAATTTCCAATGTGATAACGGTTCTGTGTGCCTCGATCTTGTAACACGTTTTCATATGTGTGTCCAAGTTCAATGAATCTGGTAACATGTTTCACTCGGTGTATATCAACTCAGTGTATTATCTTGACTGCTGGGTAGACATGAAATAACACTTGGTAGATAGCTCGGTGTATACTGGGCTTTGTGACTGTTTTCCTTCTGTAACTGACTAGGCTGTTCATACTGACTAAATATTTTGGTAGTGGTAACCGACAAGAGTATATAGAATGACCTTGTATATAAAACTAATGGCAATTTGATTAGTAACAATCTCCCCTTTTGAAATTAGTTGAGATGTTTGACAAAACTACTTTTAAAGTCATTACTCAAAAAAATTGTATAGTTTACAAAATTTGACTAAACATGCAGTATATACATTAGTCATTGAAATAGTATAATCAAATATACTCCCCTTATCAATATGTAGTACAAAACTCTGTAATCACTATTCTTTCCTCTGTTCATTGCTCGGTTCACTGCTCTTGGATATTCTGCATATTCTACTCATTCTCTACTCGGTATACTCCCCCTGTATACTACACTCCAGTTGTTTGATACTTTGAATACTATACACTCCCCCTGTGTACGTTGATGCTGTTAGGGTTCCCACAGATACTGAGAGGGGGGGGTGAATTAGTATCTGACTGGTAATGAAATTTTCTTGAAACTGAATATGCAGAATATAAAGTAACAGTATACCGGTATGCAAGAATTAATGCAAATAACAAAATCAAAAGCATCCACATGAAAAGAACACCATAACACAAGATGTTTAATGAGGAAACCTGGTGTGGGAAAAACCTCGGTGGGATTTGTGACCCACAATATTCACTTACTGGCCAATAAGAGAATATTACTTACAATAGGGGCCTGAACATGCAGGAAGGCCAACTACCTATAGCTCACTGCTCAATAAGAAGTCACATTGACTTACAATGAGGATTTACATAAATCCAATATTCTATACTGCTTTACAATAGCATCTTCAATGCTAGATTCAGTACCAGTTCTTGCTCTGTTCTTTACATATACCCTTGACCTACAATTTGCACGTTAGGTCTGCCTTATAATTTATTTATGCTTTTTATCCATATCCTACAAATGCCTACAATGATCTCTTTTATATATAAGAGTCATTTTACAATTTGCCAAGTCAGCTTACAATGATAAAAAAAATATTACATATCAAAAATCCTGTTGGCCTCTGTGCCAGTATACATATTTCCTTCTGTGCCGGTGTACATCTTTTGTGCCGGTGTCGATGTAGATTGATTTTGTTGATGCCGATGCACAGTTTTGTTTGAGTAATGCTTTGCCGGTATAATGTCTTGCTGGTGCCATAGGATTGCAAGGTTGCTTGAGTAATGCTTTGCCAGTGCCACAGGATTGCAAGGTTGCCTGAGTAATGCTTTGCTGGTGCCATAGGATTGCCAGGTTGCCATCAATGACAAAACCTTCAATCACACACAATGTCTCATTGGAGTGTCCATATGCCAACAATCTCCCCCTTTGGCATTGATGGCAACACTCATGAGAAATTTCAAAAAGATATCAAAAAATGTGTAGACCAAAAATGTTACCAAAAATGTGAGAGCTCCCCCTGAGCATGTGATCCCTATGTTTTGAATTTTCTCATCTACTACTCCCCCTTTGGCATCAATGACAAAGGTTAGTATATTTTGTAGTTGTACCAATTCATAACCTCAACCTTATATTTAGGTAGTTATTATCTGAAGAATATCTCCCAAAATTAAGTTTATGCCATCCATAAACTTCTTGCTCTCCTTTATTGCTATCTCAGTTCTGTATACTGTACCGGTGAGATGCTGCAAGTGCTCTGCCGGTGTTTTGCTACCCTATGTTAGTGCCTCTGAGATTTCCTTACGCAGAGATGCTAAATAGTCCAATCTTGGACTTAGTTTAGATCTCAAAAATTTTGCCTTGTTTATTATTTTCTCTTTTTCTCTTTCTAATTTGAGCAATTCTTTCTTAAAATTTGTTATCTTTTCCTCAAAAAGTGATAATGTATCGTGGAAGTTAACAAAATTATCAGCAAGTTTATTGATCTCTTCCTGTACCTTGCTCATCTTTTTGTCTACATCCATGGTCAAAAAGTTTATCTTACAGGTGTCTTTGTACAAAATTTTGTACTCTTGCAATAAATTGCATAGTTCCAGTAGAAGTGTGTCAAATTCCCTGTTACACTTCTTTATTCCTTCCTCAAAGAATTTCTGTTTCTCTTTTTCTACACTTTCCTTTACAGTTTCTACCTTTGTTTGCTCAAAATTTCCAGAAATATATTTACAAAGTGTATCCAACTGGCCTAAAGAATCTTTGTTGGCTATATTACAATTGGGAGCTATTGATTTCAAAACTGGAATTGAATCATCTATCGCTTTATAGGCTTGTGAGCTATAATCAGTTATTTTCTTGATAGATTTGAGCAATACCTCTGTTACATTTGATGGTGACCCGATGAACTGAGTGCCGGTGGAAGTGACCATGCTGGTATTGACCTCTGGTAGGTCTGTTTGTGTCTCTATCTCTTTGAGCACAGTTTTTCCTGCATCATTTCTTACCGGTGGCATCTGTTCTGGAGCCTTTAGCTCTGTTGGTTGCTCTGTTTGTGTTCCAGATTCTATCTTTTTCTCTAAATCTGCTATCGGTTTCTCTTTGTTATCAGATTTATCTGTGGTATCCTTATCTACCACTATGTTGATTTTTTGAGTATCAACATTCACAGTATATAGGGCTTCAGGATTAGGATTATTATCCTCTATGTCCATGCTCTTAGCTACCAGTTGATCTTCTGCAATTGTTGCTTTTACCAGTGGAGTATTTAAAGGAGGTGGGGGTAAGTTGTCTCTAATTTTGATACTTGGTGGTCCACCAACTTTACCTTTCCCTTTGTCCTTTTGATATACCAGAATGGGCTTGGGATTCCTATATTCTTCTTGTTTTTCTTTTTCAACCAAGAATGTATCCCAACCATCTTCTGTTTCATTTGAAACTTCAGTAACTCTACCTGCCATTAGTGATATTTGCCAGTGTGCAGTGGAAAAAACTGTCCGGTTGGCCTAAGCTATCAAATCATCAATTTCCTTAGGTGAGTTGACCGGGTATACTGCAAGTAATTTTTCTATTTTAATTTTCTTGTCCAACTCAACTATTCCTTGCCTTCTGGCCTCAAGTCTTTTATATAATTCATCAAGAATTTCATTTAGGACTTGCATCAAAAACTTTTTATACATATCCATGTGTAATATAACATTTTCCTCGACTTGTCCTTTCTCATCATCTGATAGGGTGTCATAGATTTTCCCTATGTTTTTCAATTTACCTTCCTCTGTGATCTCATTTAGTAATATGTCAAAAGGGGCCAAGTCAGTGTTTGTCTTCTTCTTCTTTTTCGGGGTCAGCTTTTTCTTAGGTGTGGCTTTCTTGACTGGAGACCTCACAGCTTGTTGCTTCTGTCTTGTCCTCCTAGGTGAAGGAGTGGATACCGGTGAGGGGTCTCTTTTCCTAACAACTCTTTTGAAAGTTGTTGGCATATCTCCTTCTAAGGAGGTATCTACTAGTGATAGATGAGTTTCAGGCTATTGGGCTGCCAACTCTTCTTCTGTTATGCCGGTTTTCTTTAATACATCTTCTTTTATGGCTTTTTCTTGCCTGGTTCCTTTCCTCACAAATGCCTCAACTTTCTTTACTCTCTTTTTAGATTGAATTTGACTTTCGATGGTCTCAACACTACCAAATACTTCTTCCTTTGGTTCATTGGGGGCTTCCAGAAGTGCTTTGGCATAAGTTTCCACTATGCGGTCATCTATTTCATACCCCATCTCTATAACCTAGATTATTCTTGGGATGACTACTTCCATCCATATCTCATCATTTTTTATCACAAAGCATATATCATCCTTGTATTTGTTGACAATTTCTTGTGATAGTCTGATTCTTTTATTCATTCTGACTTTTAGTGCTTGAAAGTACTCATTGATATTCTTTTCTCTATTTTCACCCATGTTGTTGAATAAGTTAGACAATTGTCTTCCTACTGGTATGTCGAATCCAAAATCCTTATAACCTATACCGGGAGCCTATTTGGTTTTATGTAACATTAAGCATACAAGTAAGTTTCCAAATCTAAAGGTTCCTTTCTTATCCTTCTTGATTTTTGCCAAATTGTCAATTAACTCATCTTTTAACCATTCACAGATATCAATTTTTACATTGTCCTTCACCATGTCATAAGCACTTTTTATGCATAAACTGGAAATAGTGTTAAGCCTATTAGCATGAGTTGCTTTGTAACCTAGAATCATGCTAATGAATCTCACATTTGTATCGGTCACATCATTAACCCTCAATGATCTTTTGTCGGATGATGCACCAGTTAATTTCATTACTAGGTCATTGGAGACCTTCTTGGTTTTTTCAGGTCTTGTACCGGTGGAAGGTAACCCTGTTACTGCTTTCACAGCTACCTTTGTAATTTTATGCACTGAATCAAGCCAAAAGAATGAGCCATGTACCCTGTTTAGAACTATCCTAACCACTTCCTTGGGAAATTCAGGAATGCAGAGGATTTCAGTGAATCCTAGGGTTTCAACAATTTTATGTTCAGGTTTCACATTTCTGGCATTGTCACATATAATATATTTATACATGTTTTTGATTTCTTCATCACCTAATTCCTCTATGTTGCAATGAATATACATTCTAGGGTCTTCTGCATAAACAACACCCTTTGGAATTTGGGAAAAAGCACCTGTGTTGTCATCTTTCTTAGCTACCTCGGGAACTAGCTGAAACACGGGCCTAGGTCATTTTATAACCTCGACTACTGTAGGGTTTGCTATGAATTCAGGTGTAGAGGAGGATGCCATGATGATAAATACCTTTTTCTGCCTTTGGATGGATTGATTGCTGAAGTGCTTTGCCTCTTAGGCTCGGAATGCCTTAGCTCGGAAATCTTCGCGCTCTCTAAAAGTTTCAATTCACGGTGAAATGAAATGGAGCCAAAAACCTTAATTTATAAAGTCTTTTCTGCTACCTACCACATTAATTGTTTGTCGACAATGTATTAACTCAACTTTATTTGCCAGTAATGAAGGATTTTCAACTTCTTTTCTCTAACCGAGGGAATAATAGCACATGTGTCATTTGATTGCCAAACCCACAAGATAATTTTCTTCAATTTGATGAAGAACATCCTACCGGTGGAGCATCATATTGTCCTGCCAGTGAAGCATCATATTGTCCTGCCGGTGAAGCATTTGTTGGTTCTACCGGTGGAGGAGTAACCCCAATATTTAGATCACCTTTTCTAATCCATTGCTTTGAAAATTATTGCTTAACCTCTTCAACCTTTTCTTTACCTTTCAAGCTAGTACTTTTGTTATCTACCGGTGTACCTTTACTTCTACAGAATTTAGCAATATGACCAATCTTGTTACATGCATAACAAGTTACATTATTTTTCTGAATAGCTTTCCCATAACCTATGCCGGTTCGTGTTCTGCATTTATTTGATAAATGACCAAATCTTCCACAAACATAACATCTTACATTCATTCTGCAATTTTTAGAGTTATGACCAATTTTGTTGCATTTGGTGCATTGACCGGTGGGAGGATTGATGTTTTGATAATTCCTAGATCTACATTCATTTGCCCTATGACCATATTTATTACAGTTAAAGCATTTTCCATTTAATTTGTAGGTATGAGAAGGTCTTACCGGTTTGCTATGATCCTGGGTATTTGCAGTACCGGAGCTTTCTCCAACTTCAAATCCAACTCCAGAAGTGTCACCTTTGGGTTTTTGATTCTTCATTAAGGTACCAAGTTCTTCTGAGCTTTTCTTGAATTTTTCTTTGTGTTGATTTGCAGTTTCCAATTCCCTTTCCAAGATCTCTTTTTGTCTCATTAGTTCATTCGAGTCATTTTGAGTATGCATCAGATCTGTCTTCAACATGTCATTTTCATAGCTAAGTCTTGTGTTCTCATTTGCTGCATCATTTAGTCTTTTGGTCAATTCTTCTTCATTCTTCTTTCTGTCCTCAATCTCTTTGCAGAATCTCATAGTCATATCCTACATTTCATTTTTTATTGTCATGATCTCTTGTTTCAATTTTCTTATCATATCATTTAGTAATTCCTTTTCATCATTTTTATTTTGCAATTTTTCACAAAGTTATCTTCTCTTGTTTCTTGTAATAGTAATATTTTCTTGAAGTGCCTGAATAATGTCCTGAGCTGCTTTTAAATCATCTTCTAATTTGATATTTTTCAACTTCTCTGCATCATAGTCAGTAAGAGATCCTTCAAGTTGCTTCATCAGATTTTCCATCTTTACTGGTGTCAAGATCTTCCTCAAGCTGTTAGGCTTTTGAAAATAGAGGACCAAGCTCTAATACCAATTGTTAGGGTTCCCACAGATACTGAGATGGGGGGGTGAATCAATATTTGACCGGTAATGAAATTTTCTTGAAACTGAATATGCAGAATATAAAGTAACAGTATACCGGTATGCAAGAATTAATGCAAATAACAGAATCAAAAGCATCCACATGAAAAGAACACCACAACACAAGATGTTTAATGAGGAAACCCGGTGTGGGAAAAACCTCGGTGGGATTTGTGACCCACAATATTCACTTACTGGCCAATAAGAGAATATTACTTACAATAGGGGTCTGCACATGCAGGAAGGCCAACTACCTAGAGCTCACTGCTCAATAAGAAGTCACACTGACTTACAATGAGGATTTACATAAATCCAATATTCTATACTACTTTGCAATAGCATCTTCAATGCCAGATTCAGTACTAGTTCTTGCTTTGTTCTTTACATATACCCTTGACCTACAATTCGCACATTAGGTCTCCCTTATAATTTATTTATGCTTTTTATCCATATCCTACAAATGCCTACAATGATCTCTTTTATATACAAGAGTCATTTTACAATTTGCCAAGTCGGCTTACAATGATAAACAAAATATTACATATCAAAAATCCTGTCGGCCTCTGTGCGGGTATACATATTTCCTTCTATGCCGGTGTACATCTTCTGTGCCAGTGCCAGTGTAGATTGATTTTGTTGATGCCGGTGCACTGTTTTGTTTGAGTAATGCTTTGCTGGTGCCATAGGATTGTAAGGTTGCCTGAGTAATGATTTGCTGGTGCCATAGGATCACAAGGTTGCCATCAATGACAAAACCTTCAATCACACACAATGTCTCATTGGAGTGTCCATATGCCAACAGATGCTATATATACTCTTGATGATATACTCTGATATACTCCCCCTTTTTGACAAACATAAAAATTTAGTTACCATTGGGAGGTGGCAACTGATCAAAAATGGATTTGTACTTTGTCTTGGCTTCGGTGAGAGCGATAGAGAGTGCATCCTTTACATTGTCCATTAAAGAATTCTGTGAATTAATATCAGCCAATGATGAAATTAAGCCATCTAAAGTGCTTCCCTCTTGTGTAGTAGAGAGATAAGTGGCTCGGGTTAGCTGTTCTTGAACGGATGAAAGATGAGGAAGGAATAATGTTTGAAGTGTCATTATGTCCATCCTGATCTTGTGTTCTTCATTCCTCAGTTCCAATTGTTGAGCCATGAGTTTTTGTAGCTTAGTATAAAAATTCTGAACTGAATTGGGCTCAGGGGTCAACTTATTTGAGAGATCGGTGATCTCTTTCTCAATTGTTTCTATTTTATTCTTAATGTCCTTAAGAAACAAAGAAAATGTGTAGAGTTTTTGAAATAGTGAAAGAATGTGCTTGAGTTGAGGGGACAACTCAGTAATAAATTTGACAAGTTTTACCTTGCCAACAGTAATGGATTTCTATACTTCCTCTATCATTTTAGCAGTTAGCTCCTTATCTTTTAGTTTGCTCAAGTATTCAGATGCATCTACTCCAGATGTCTCAATCTGATTTAGGAGTTCATCCAATTGAATATGGATGGCTACATTGGTTGATACTGTAGTTGAAGGTAGCATATCTGATAGTAAGGTCTTTACCTTCTGAAGTACTTTATTCTTCTTTTGTATGGCCAGTTGCATCTCCTATTTAGCCTTTGCTTTGCATAGTTCATTGAATTCAGTGAGTGCTTGCCCTTTCAATTTGGACATGTCTACATTGGGCAACACTATCAGTTTTGATAAATCAATTTTGAAACTATGCTTTTTCAACTTCTTTTCTTTACCTTTCACTGGGTGAACCACTACAATAGCTTGAGAGGCTTGAGTACCCTCGGTAGGTTGCTCAGTAGAGACAACAATTTTGTCAGTTTCCTTAGCCTTGGTAGTGTCCTTCAGTGTCTCGGTGCTTGGTGTCTTAGTTGTAACATTTTCCGTGCCAGAAGCTGCTTGAGAGGTTTGTTCTTGTGAAGTACCTTCTACTGTAGACTTTTGACCTTCGGTGCCTTCACCTGTAGCCTGAGGAGCTTTGGATGTAGTAGGTTGATTGATCGATGGGTAAGGCTGAACTTGTTCCAAAATAGATTCACTCGAGACAAGTTTTGCATAAGCATTGCCTTCTATCATTTCTTGTTCAGGTGCCTCTGCATCCATGATATCTTCATCTATTTGAATGGTGTCAGTAGGGTCTTGCTCAATAACACCAGGCTCTTGGTCGGTGACATCGACTATTTCCACTGTAGATTGTTCACTAGCATGCTTTCTTCGAAAGATGGTCTTCCATTTCTCTTTTGCTTCCTTCTCCACTTCTATATACAAGCCATTCATCAATTTCAAGGCCTTTTGTTTTACTGTAAATTGAGTTTGGCTATTTGTCAGATGTTCTTTTATTTCATCAACCGACATATTAGGAAAGAGATGCACCAAACTTCTTTCTCTGATTTGTTTCTCCGAGTCTAGGGCATATTGCCATCTAGTTTCAATATGTGCATATAATTCCTTAGGAATAGAATTACATACTTCTAATGGGACCACTCAGAATTTGAGAAGTGTGCAAATGACAGCTTCTTCAATTTGCCTCTTTTCATCGGCAGTTCTGGATTCATATTTGACAAATCTGAATCCACCAAATCCACCATATTCCTTTAGATTATTACAAAAAATTTCTACACTATGTACATCTACCTTCTTGCTTTTCACAATCTGAAATTTATTTGCATCTTCAGTTTCGGTATCACTCGACTCTTTTGGCAAAATGAGTCTTCGAGTAGATTTCTTGTAAGTTCTAGTTACCTTAGGAATGGCAACAGTCTTTTGTTTCTTACTCGGTGATGCAATAGATGCCCTTGTGTTAGGTCTCTTTGTTGGAGGGTTCGGTAGGGCCATTGAAGTGTCCTGTTTCTTTCTCTTCAACACTTTTCCCTTAGGCAATTCGGTGCTAAGTGTTATGGCTGCTTCTTGGGCTTCTGTCTCCTCTTCAGTGATGGCTAGAACTCCTTTGACAGGTGTGGAGGAAGACTCTTCTCCAAATTTCTCAGTTAATGCCTTAATCATCTTTGTAGCTTTTCTTGTAGTCTTAGGTACTACAATGCTCATTTTTACTTTTTCCTTCACCTTTTTATAGGTTCTATACCGCAGCTCAATAGTATGCCTTGATAATGATAGATAGGCATCAATTTGCTATTGTGTGATATCAAAATCAATCTTGTAACCCATAGGTGACAAAGATTGAGTCCTCGGTTCCACAACATTCACATAATAGTAATCCATGTCGACCTCAAAACATATTTCATCTTTGTATTTTTCTACCAGCTGTGGTGGAATCCGGTACCTGTTATGCATTTTCTCTTGGAATTTGCTGAAGTAATCATCCATTATATCATTAAATTTATCACCTAACTTCTTGATGAAGTCATTGATCTGATGGGTGATTGGTCGGTGTAGTTCCCAAACAACTTTACCGACTGTTGGAAACAACTTCTCAAAGTAGAAAAACATACATACAAGTAGTGATCCAAATTTTAGATTATTTGTCGTGTTGTTCTTCTTTGGCTTCCTGATTGTGTTCAGATTTTCAAACAAGTTCTTCAGCAATACTTCACACAAGTCAATTTTCATGCCTTTCTTAACAATTTTGTATGCTAAGTCCACTGCTACATAGGGTACACTATTTTCCCTTACCGATTGGAAGAAACAGTAACCAATTACTCTAATGGCAAATTTGAGTTCAGGATTAGTGACATTGTTCAACTTTAGACCTCTATAATCCGATTCAGCTCCAATCAAACCGATCAATTCCTTCTGTGATATCATTTTCTGTGCTCGGGCATGATCATAGATAGGATAACCGGTGATCAGATGAATGATTTCTTTAGTGATCTTAAACGGTTGCTCTTGTAGCCACATGAAATTATCATGCACTCGGCTTAGTAAAAACTTGACTCACTGGGGTTTGAACACACAGGGATAGGTTAGGGCTTCAGTCAATCCCTTGATTTTGATATTCTCATACTTGCTATTCATTTTACCATCTATGCACAATTCATCATATGCATCTTTGATCTCAACATGACCGAGTTCTTCAACACGACATTTTGTGAAGAATCTCACATCCCCGACTAACAAGACTCAATCCGAGATGAGTGAAAAAATAGTTTTGTCATCCGGTTCAGAAGAAATTTTGGGAGTCAAAGAGTATTTTAGTGAGGGCTTTTCTACATTTGTGACAACAATGGGGTCTTGGATCTTAGATGCCATTTTGATTTTAGATAAAAATTGACACAGGAACCTTAGGGTTTGAGAACTCAACAAACAACAGATGCTTCACACTCAGCAGATAATAACAACTTAATGAGTTCGGTAAACCAGCTTAGCAATGCGATGAGATTCGATGTAAATACCCTAGATTTTTCTTTGAAGATGGTTTGATTGCCTTGATTCGCTCTGCTTTGCTTCTTGAAAACTTAGTGAATGAAAATGACCGCGAAAAACCTTTTAAGTACTCAAAAATACCTTATCGGGCTCCATGCAAGTTAGGTCAAAGACATTAAATGCACTCAGTTCACTTAGCTTTCTTTCCCCTTTTTTTTTGCGCTTTAACCAAGTAACCAGATTTCCTTCATATACCGACTTGACAGGCTTCCTGAATTCACTGACTTAACAGTTTTCCTGTAAAGTGCTCCAAAAGGCACATTGGGAAGTCTTCCTAATGCACCTTGAGGAGTGTGGAGACAAGAAATGACTTTAGGGCATATCTCTTGGTATCTACACCCTCTCTTGGGCCTTGTGTGAGCTCACAAGAAATCCTAGCCCTTCATCTTGAATCCATCCTAGCCATCCATTCTTCCTCTCCTTTTCCTATAAATTTAGGACTCCATCCCTTCATTCACCATCTCTAAGTTTAGTAATCTTATGTTGCTAATTTGAGCCTAGAAAATTCATTTTAGCACCCTTATCATGTCAAAATCATCTCCCATCCATACTTGATCATTTCATCCTTATGATCCTCAAGATCCATCTCATTTGTGCATAACATTGGAGAGCCATCCACATCAAGCAAGCAAAAGGAGCACATCAAGTGGAGCATCATCCAAGGGCACCTTCACTTCATCAAACTCCGTCCGAAGGAGAAGGCATAAGGTTTGTGAGGTATATGCATCTCATTTTTGTTTTTGTTTGATTCAAGTTATGTCTTTTGATTTCACATGTTTCTATGATTGATTTGCATGATTTGCTAACTATCCTACCTCATCAATCTTTTCCCCTCTTTATTTTAGCATGCCCGCTGGGACCCACATCCCTAGAAACTAATGGTTTTTTGTGAGTTGTGAGATGCAGATCCCAAAACAACGCAAGAGACTGCAAATAAGCGTGAGAGACTCAGGTTTAGCGTGACAGAAAAAGTACTTTGGCATGAGCGTAGGCTCATCAACACGAGCACTAGCACACCAACGCGACTGCCCTGAAATATTTTAAGTTTTTCCCACTCGCCATTTAAAATTTAAAGTTTTTGCTATCTATCTATTTGTTTGCCACGTGCGCAGCCATTTTGGTGTGAGCGTGGATGTTGCACTGTGAGCAATTTTTATTAGCATGAACGCTTTGATACAATTCTCGCTCTAATATTTGAATTTAAATTTTGAAAATTTTACCCGCTAATCCTCTAGGTTTCTGTTTTACAAGGTTTAGCGTGAGCGTAGGTGTTTCAGCGTGAGCGTTTCAGATTAGCGTGACTGATAAGTATAAAAAAAATCTTTCTTTGTTCTGTCTTGGCTGTTATTTTCTTTTACTGGTTTATTTAGTTTAGTGAGTATAGAGGCATTTTGGCGCCTGCGTAGGCACTTCAGCGCAGCTGATTGCACTTCAGCACGTGCATTTTTTGTGCAGTACAGTTAGTACTAATTTCCATCTTTTTAGTTTTGTAGTTTAAATCGATTGTCCAAGACTCAAAAAATTAGAAAAAAACTAATAATCCACCTTTTTGCAGGTTGCCTAACAGATTCAACCAAAAATTGTGCATTTTTTTTAGTTAGGTACCTAAATGTTAATTAAAGGGAAATGAATCATTGTTTTGCATGTTTTAAGAAAACCGTAAAGGTAGGAGAGTATGCTCTCGTCTAGCTAGATGATCAGAAATCCAGACCCTCCAACCTTTTCTTGTTTGATTGTATGTTTACCTTTAGCGGGCCTGCCCTCCCAACTTTCTCTTTGAGAAGGTAAGAGGGGAATGACCCAAGTGAGTACACCCGAACCTGGGGTTCCCAACTCACTATAATAAATAGGCCATTGACTAGAAAAGGGTCAATGGTAGGGGATATATGAGAGTTCACTCTCACATTGGGTGCTCAGTAGGATCCTAGAGATCTCAATCATGCTTGTATGACTACTAAGTGCTTGGTGCTTCGTTGGGCTATAGGCCTCAATTGCGCTTGTACAATTGCGAAGGGTAGTTCCTAACAAGAAGAATTACTAAAAACCTTGTTCATAGTGGCCAAAAAGCTTCTAGTCATTGGTGTAGGAGGTTGGACCTCCGAAGCCGCCCATATTTTTACGACCCTTAGTAGAGACACAAAGTTCGTCATGAGGAGTTTTCATGGGAATTGATGCTTGGTTGCCCCAGAGAAGTGAGTGTCATGGAGGGGAGCCATTGGGGTCAAGCATCTAAGTGTCCGCTCTGGGTAAGCATAGCTGGGAAACCAATTGGGAGCCAATTGTTAGGCCCAATATGGAAAGCTAATGTACTGAGAGGGGAGGGGTGAATCAGTACTTCAAATCCTTTTCTCAACAATATCTTTACTGTTATGAATAAACCAAAAACTACTGTAACATAACATAAAGCTAAAAGAAATGAGTAACAATCATACATGATTCACTCCATAACACATATATTTTGGTTACGCAGAAACTCTTGGTTAGAGAGAAAAACTATGGTGGGGATGGCACCCACAACTTCACTACTGCAATAATAAAGAGTGCTTAGTTAGAGCTACATATTTTGCTATTTTTGATAGCTTACCCTGTTAGGAGTAACAAGATCAGTTAGATCTACCTTGCTAAAGGATTTTTACAACACTTTATAAGTGTAGCACCTGGTTAAAGGATTTACAATTTATAGACTTGGTTAGAGTCTTTTACCCTGTTAAAGGTTTCTCTTACAACTTCAAAATATTACAATAAGACTTTACAAATATCTGCAACTTTACATCTGAAATGTTGTAGCAGATTCTATGTGCTCAAAATAAGATTACCTTGCCTATAGCATACCTCGATAACTCATAAAGTAACTCGGTAAACCCTTCTATTTACTTTGTTCCTTGATTGTTCTCTGATAACCTTCTCGGTGACCTCTGTGTCTCTATAACAGTCATAATACTATGTGATTTCTCATGTATCACATAAGTCTTGCTTCATACACATATGCACACACATTTCTCACATTCACACATATTTCTAACCCTAAAATCATGTTGTATAAATAGACTTCTTAAGTCAGTGATCTGATTCATTGCTTCGATCTTACAAACATTATTTCTCGAATAAATAACCATGCAAAATATTTCATTGGTTAGATGACCTCAAAATTATACAAAATCTGTATGTACAATTTCCAATGTGATAACGGTTCTATGTGCCTCGATCTTGTAACACATTTTCATATGTGTGTCTAGGTTCAATGAATCTAGTAACATGTTTCACTCGATGTATATCAACTCGGTGTATTATCTTTACTGCTCGGTAGACATGAAATAACACTCGGTAGACATTTTGGTGTATACTGGGCTTTGTGACTGTTTTCCTTCTGTAACCAACTAGGCTATTCATACTAACTAAATATTTCGGTAGTGGTAACCGACTAGAGTATATAGAATGACTTTGTATATAAAACTAATCGCAATTTGATAAGTAGTAACACCAATGACTATTGTCCTTGCCAGCCTTAAGAGTGTTGTACATGAGCATGAGTGTCTTTGAGATAATATGCATTTGATCATTGTGTTTGCTTTGTTTGATACATACTTGCCAAGAGTAGACTAAAAACACCTCACTAACCCCAAACACTTTGCAAAAACACTTGTCAAGACACAAACAATTATCCAAGTCCTTACCCACAAAGTCCAAAATTATGTCCAAACTCCATCCGTCCCATGTCTCATAAGCCCAAGTGAGAAACTAAGAGTCCATGCTCTCCATCAAGGTTTAGATTCATCATTTAAAACACCAACTATCGTCAAAATTAGGGTGGTCGTGTCCCTTCATACAACTTGCCATTCAAATCAATCTTCTATTAAGTCATGTTCATGCCAAGAATAACCTAGTCATCAAACTTCTTCTAAGTCATCACTATCACACCTCCTCAATCAATCATCCTCAAATTTCTCAATGACTTAGCACTTCAAATCAATCTCCCACCACTATTAAATAAATTATCAAAATCCAAATCCAATCATCCTTTAATCTAATTTAACCTTACATTAAGGTTGCATACCTTGTGAAGTTCCATTTAGACCTCATCATTAATCAATTGGCTCTCGTGCTTGAATAAGAATCCTCTCCAAGTATCTTTTGCCTAATCCTTTTTTTAGTCAATCAAGACTCTTAACTCACACCTTTACTCTGATTAGGGTCATTAGTCAACCCTTGGTGGAAGAGAGGCTTTTTAATCATCATTCCAAAGTCTAAGTTCTACCCAACTTGGTCATTTCCTTGCTTGTGGTTTCATCCGCTACCTAAAATCCTCATCCAAGGACTAAGGTGCCAACCCTAATCAAATCCGGGCTCTAATCCAAGATCCCCACCAATCAACAAAATCCCTTGTCATCAAAGACAAAATCCAAAATTCCACAAAAATCTTGCTAAGTCGTTTCATCAAAGATTTCCTCCTCCAAGCTTTTCTAAGGTTATTCGTGTATGGTCACAACTCGATCCCAAAAGAAAAAGATGGTTGAAAAACAATATGGCATGTCAGACATTAGTGTCCTATATGAAGATCCCACACAAGATTCTACACAAAGTGGGCAACCTAGCAATCAAGATCAAAGTCAAAATCCTAACATGGTTAGCCAAGATGAGCTCTCGCCAGAAGTGCAAAATTTCCTAGTAGACTCTTATAACCAAGAGATGATTGAAAAGTTCATCCAACACAATCCTACTACACTTCTAAAGACCCTCCTTGAAAATGAAGCTCAACTTCCACTTGAATTTGATAAATACACTCTCGGCCAACAACCGCAAGGAGACCTTGCTCCCACACAAAATGCTGCACCTATTATTCAAACTCAATCAATTGCAGCCCCACCAATCATCTAGACTCAATCAATGCCATCTACAGCACCTCCCACCATGGTCTCCATCCTACCTTCTTCCTCTTTACCATCTATACCACTATCAAATCCGATCTCGTCTATCCTCAAACATGCTTCTATACTACCTCCTACCATTCAACCACATATTTCTATTCCATAAACTTCCCTTCCTATCAACAATGTCACAAATTTTATCTGGGTTGTACTCAATCCCGTCACAATAGTCTGCGCACCACAGCCAACTATCACCCAAATCCCTGCAACATTAGTCATCACATCTCACGTTCCCACCTCCTCATCATATCAATACATTGGTGGTGGTACACCTTCCTTGACTCATCCAATCCTTGGGGCAAATACAATTCATCATTATCAATATCCACAAGAAGGCCTCATCAAAGAAATTCAAGACATGAAAAATATCATCAAGGACATGAGAGAAGGGACTAACAAGAGGAAACCTTACTCGTTTGAGGAATTTTTTCCTTGCTCTTACGACCCATCTATATTAGTTGCACCTTACCCTCCAGGAATTGAGATTCTTAAATTCACCAACTATGAAGGCAAAGGAGACCCCCGCGACCATGTCCAGGAATTTCACATCTTATGTCAAGAAGTCTCCTATAGTGACCTATATCTTCGCCAACTATTTCCTAAGAGTCTCATAGGAGATGCCCTCTCATGGTTCTCATCTCTACCACGAGGCTCCATTGTCTCCTTTCCAGACTTGGCAGATAAATTTGTAGCTCACTATGCCTACAACATGGCTAATGATCTTTCCATGATGGACCTATGTAACACAAAACAAAGGCTTGGAGAGACTTTCGCCAATGTTTTACAAAGATGGTGACATCTTATCAAGAAATTCTAGTGGGACATGCCAGAACAACATCAAATTGAATTATTTCAAAAGAACTTGGTGCCTAAACTTTCAAAACCCTTGACATCCCAATGTATCAAATCCTTCCAAAAATTGATGGATAAGGGCCTTGCCCTTGAATGTGTCTTGTTGGAGGAAGGAACCTTGAAACATTACCAGAAATCGACACAAAGTTCTTCCTTTTATCATAACAACAAGCCAAAATTCTGGTCTAAAAACAAAAATGTGGTCAACGATGGTGTAACTGATGCAAAGAAAATCCAAACCGTGGCTGCTCCCCCAAAATCAACCACCAATAATCATCAATTCAACAATAAAAAAAATCAAAATCAATCCCAAAAACCTCACAACAATGTCTCAGTCCAGGGACAACCACCCCGATCAAATAACAGAGCTCCAAGAGACTTCACTCCTCTTGTTGAGCCTATTGAAATGGTGTTTCAAAAACTTGTCCAAGCAGGTGCGGTGGTGTTTCCGATCACTCACCCATTTGACCCCAATCAACCTAAACCAAGATGGTATAATGAAAATGAGTATTGTGAATACCATCATATCAAGGGGCCATGATACACGAAAGTGTATGAAACTTAAAATCTACATACAAGATTTCATTGATAGGGGTGAGAATGAAGTAGCAAATGCAAAACCTAGTAATAACAATGACAAACTTAAAATGTACTAGGAACCCTTCCCGAAGCATGATAAAGGAAAAGGCTCATCATCTAACGTAGTGGGTTATGACTACACCAATCACATAACCAGCTTTGACTCTTTAGTGGGTCACATCGAGCCTATAGACAACGATGTTAACGTCATAACTGTCCAAGGAGTTAATCCTCCCCCTCCCCAAAGCATACCAAACCTTGCTAGGATAGTCGTTCAAGGAGCCATGTCTTCCACCTCCCATCCCCAAAATGATTGTAATGTAACCACACGTCAAGGAAAAGTCACCATCCAAGGAGTTCCAGCCCCACCAAACCCCCCACCCATGTCTTCCACCCACCGATATGACCTCCTGGACTAACTTGGGAAGACCCCCGCACAGATTTCCATTCTGGAACTTCTCAAGAGTTCCCCTGTAAATAAGGAAATTTTGGAACAATTCCTCCTTCAGTCCCGTGTTCCTGATAACATCAATGCTACTCAATTCCAAGCTCTCATTGGAAACCTTTCTGCCCAACAACACCTTGTATTTACCTCCAAAGATGCTTCTGCAGATGAAGATCACAACAAACCTTTGCACATTGAAGCCCTTATCCAAAAACATAAGGTTAAACGTATTTTGATAGACGGTGGATCTAGACTCAATTTGTGTACATACAAGTTAATAAAACAATTAGGACTTTCTGAGGACTTGGTAGACACATCAAGAAGGATCACCATAAAAGCATATGATGATGCAGATAGAGTTTCAAAGGGCATGATCACCTTACCTCTTCAAGTGGGCCCTATTACAATTGAAACCCCTTGCCAAGTACTAGATCTTGATCTCCCCTATAACATTCTCCTCGGACAATCATGGATTCACTCCTTACAGGTCGTGCCCTCCACCTATCACCAATGCATCAAATTGCCCTTTAATGGAAGAGAGGTCACTATCAAAGGTGATCCCCAACCTTTTCAATATTGCAAACTCTTAGAGGGGAAGCATCCATATCATTGCCCACTAAATAGACCCTCGCCAATGCCTCTATCTAACACATCAAATGTTGCCTCCACTTCATCCCAATCAGATACCCAAATCAAAATCTTGGACAATGGTTGTGGAGAGTAAAAATTGGAGAACATATTATTAATAGGAAACCTCCCCCTCTCTTCTAAGTCATTTGGCAAGCCGAAAGAGCTCAAAAAAGATTTGAAACCAGTCATACAATGCCAAACCACTACCTTCTAGAAATGGGGCCCACTTGATGAGGAGAGCCTCGAAGCAGATGTCTCTTCATGGTTGTATTGGGAAGAAGATGAAGAGCCAGCAAAAATATCCAAAAAGATGTACCCAAAAGCATCAGCCATAGTTGAAAAAATGGGTTACAAAGGACATGGCCTGGGACCAGAGGAGAAAGGAAGAAAAACACCCATAAATCCTATCTCCTACAAATACAATAGAGGCTTGGGGTACACCCTAGTGCCTAAGATTACTATAGTTGGTGCCCCTTCTAGTCCTTCTTTGGATATGGAAAGTGCTGATGAAGAGGAGTTCCATGAAATGCCTTATGAATACAAAAACAATATCTTATTTGACACTCACATCAATACCATTACCCCCATACCCCCTTCCACCTCACATGAGCTAGATCTCATCCATCCCAAACTCATAGACTGGGGCCAATGAGACAAACCCACTTTAGATATCTGCGCCGATGATAATGCTCTCATTACTCTCTTGATGGTGTGAAATCTAGAAGATTGTAACAGAGTAGAGGGTATTCAAATTCATGAAAAGGGATACTTTGGTAGTTAGTTCAATGCCCTTAGCCACAAAAAATATAATCAAAGAAAAAAACATGATTCCCCAGGTGAAAATCTCTCTGAGACACCTTTGGATGAGTAAAAAATAAAAACAAAGGGCATATCCGAAAGTGAAAACTTGGAAAAGGCACTTGACAATGAGGGACTTGACCTACCTACCATTGGTTACCTTCCACAAGACAGATCAAATTTGTTGATAGAAGAAACAGATAGCATCAACATGGGCACCAAAGTCATCCAACAAAATGTGTTTATTGCTAAGTCCCTCATGAAAAAAGAGAAACAAGATTTCATCAACTTCCTTATAGAGGTCAAAATCAATTTTGCATGGTCCTATTGCGATATGCTAGGGTTGGATCCTGCCTTGGTGGTTCATAATCTTGCTATCTACCCAGATGCAAAACCTGTAAAACAAAAATTGCGCAAAATGCACCCACATGTTGCTCTCCTAGTCAAGGCGGAACTCCAAAAGATGTTAGATGCAGAAGTCATCAAACTAATAGAATACGCTGAATGGGTCTCCAACATTGTACCTATTGGCAAACCCGTCAGGGGCATCCATATCTGCACAGATTTTTGAGATCTAAATAAATCTTGTCCCAAAGATGATTTCCCACTCCCCAATATAGATATGATTATGGACCTTACAGTAGGACATGAGAAGCTGTCGCTTATGGATGGATTTTCTAGATACAACCAAATCAGGATCGCAGAGGAGGATCAACCTAAAACTGTATTTACAACACCATGGGGTACCTTTTGTTACCGATTCATGCCTTTTGGCCTTAAAAATGTGGGAGCTACATATCAACGTGCCATGACAACAATTTTTTATGATCTCTTGCACAAAATTATGGAGGACTATGTGGATGATCTACTAGGAAAATCTAAGACAAGGCAAGAACACATCCCCATCCTAAAGCAGATCTTTGAAAGACTAGAAAAATACAAATTACACCTGAATCCCAAAAAGTGTGTGTTTGGAGTCACATCAGGAAAACTATTAGGATTCATTGTTTCCCATAGAGGCATCAAGGTCAATCCTGCAAAGGTAAAAGCTATCATGGAAATGATTCCACCAAAAACTCTCAGACAACTGCATAGTCTCTAGGGGAAACTCCAGTCTGTTAGACACTTTATTTCACAACTAGCAGATAAGTGCCCTCCATTTGTAGAGTTCCTGCGCAAGGACACAAAATGCAAATGGGAATGCCTATGCCAAAAGGCCTTTGAGAAACTAAAAGAATATCTAGCATCACCTCCAGTATTGATGCCTCCTACACCTGGAAAACCCCTTATTTTGTATATATGTGCTACTGCAGTGGCATTGGGGGCATTACTAGCATAGACAAACGATCAAGGGAAATAACATGCCATTTACTACATCAATCAGACACTAGTGGGGTATGAACTCAATTATACCCCCATTGAAAGAGCATGCTTGGCATTGGTGTTTAGCACATAGAAGCTCTGACACTATATGATAAACAACAAAACAAAACTAATTGCTAAGATTGGTCCACTTAAATATCTCCTGTCAAAAGCTTCTCTCACTGACATAACTACTAAATGGGTCATGCTCTTAAGTGAGTTTGACATTGAGTATATGGATAGAAAGGCAATCAAGGGACAAGTCATTGCAGATCAGTTGGCTGAAGCTCCACTTCTAGGTGACCATCCTCTTCTCATAGAATTACCAGATGAGCTCATTATGATGGTTACCACATCCTCCACATGACGATTGTACTCTGATGGATCTTGTACCCAAAATGGATCGGGGGTAGGAATATTATTGATGACACCTCAAGGAGATGGCATCCCAAAATCATACAAGATAGCCTTTGCATGTACCAACAACATAGCAGAATACAAGGCACTCATCATAGGTTTGCGCTTGGCTATCCACTGGAAAATAAAGGAATTACAAGTCTATGGTGATTCCCAGCTTGTCATAAAACAAGTCAATGATGAGTACTAGACAAAAGATGATAAACTCCTTCCCTACCGTACAATGGTTGAAGATCTTAAGCAACATTTCATGACAATCAAGTTTGATCAAATCCCACGAACAAACAATAGGGCTGCAAATGCAATGGCCACCATCGGCTCCCTCCTTCAAATGCCAATGCACAGTCAGAAGTGCGAGTTCTTGGTTGAGCAATTGTTTATACCGGCATATGACCTACTAGAGTCTGAAATGGTGTGTGTTCTCATTGGTCCTAAGTCCCCTTGGTACCAATAAACCTTTGCTTTCGTCAAAGACAACAGCATTCCCCCACATCTTACCAAAACCTAGCAACAAACATTCATTCTCCGATGTGCTCATTACACCATCCTTGGAGACACCCTATTCAGAAGGCATTTTGATGGTTCCCTCCTAAGGTGTTTACATAAACAAGAAGCGGAATGGGCATTACATGAAGTACACTAGGGCATCTGTGGGGCACACTCAAGTGGGCTCACATTGGCTAAAATTTTTTTGAGAACAGGATACTATTGGCCTAAAATAGAAGTAGATGCATATAACTATGTGAAGAAATGCATCCTTTGCTAGCAACATGGCGACAAGATTCATGCACCATCACAAGAATTGCAGCCATTTATTACACCATGGCCCTTCTCCCAGTGGGGGTTCAATCTCATTGGGAAAATTCACCCTCCATCTTCCAATGGACATAAATTTATTATCACCGCCATCGAGTATTTTACCAAGTGGGTAGAGGCTATCCCTCTTACTTTTACCACTGGTAAGCAGATATCCAAATTCATCCTGAACTATCTGATCTGTCGATATGGCATTCCAAAATTTATCATCACAGATAATGGCAGACAGTTCAAAAACTAGGATGTTCGAGAACTTTGCCAAAAATTCAACATCCAGCATCACTTTTCCACCCCATATTACTCCCAAGGCAATGTCCAAGATGAGGCTTCTAATAAAACCCTAATCAAAATCCTCAAAAAGACAGTCAATGAAGCTGGCTGTGATTGGCACCTCCAACTCCATCCTTCTTTGTGGGCCTACCGCACCTCCATCCACACCCCCACAAGGGCCACTCCTTATTCCCTAGTCTTTGGCTCTGAAGCCATCCTTCTCCTTAAGATCGAGATCCCCTCTCTTAGGGTATCGCTGCAAAATATCCTATGAGAGGAGGAATATAGAATTGTCCGCTTACAAGAGCTAGAATTGTTAGATGAAAGGCACCTCAAGGCCTTGAACCATCTCCGGGTATATCAGAACCATTTGTGCATGAGTTATCACAACAAAGTCAGAACCCGGGAATTCTAGTGATCTTGTCCTCATGAAAAATTAGAAAAACCTCCAAGAAAGAGAAAAGAAAGGCAAGTTCGAGCCTAATTGGCTTGGACCATATGTAATCACAACAAAGTATGGATTAGAAGCTTATTAGTTGGCTACTCCCAAAGGTGATCCTCTCAATGATCCAATGAATATCATGCACCTCAAAAGATTTTATGCCTAGTCCTCAGAAAGTCTTAAATTGTAGAAAAAAAAATAGAAAAATCGAGAAAAATAGAAAAAAAAAAAAAGATTATGAAAAAAGCGTCACTTTTTTGAAAACCTTGCAAACAGGCGCCTAGTGACACAAAAAACAAAAAAATTAGAAAAAGAAATAAAAAAATAAAAATTCATCCATCAGTGAAAACCACTTTGTGGCACTATGGATAAGTACCTTGGTGAAAACCTCCATGCAGGCGCCAAGGTAAATAATCGGATCCATTGTCTATCAGATCAACACTGCAAATTACCTGCCATCTAGTCCTCCCATTCACAACATTCCTTCCATTCCACCTCCCAATAAAACATGCGTATGATGATGAGTCTTCGCCTGAGTCATGGACAAGGAATGACCCATTAAACTGAGCTTTTGTGCCTTTGTGTGGGCTTCAAGAAGTCTTGAGAAACAATCCCAAGTCCGCAAATCACTCTCCAAAACCATAAAACCACTTGCCTAAATCCACAAGTCCACTTTGCCCTAGGGATGATTCCTTCCCTCGCCTGGCAACCTAATCCTCCATCCTAGTCCTACTCTTGGCAATAGGTATCATTTGGTGACAAAGAAGTGACTTGTTATATTTTGTTGGATCTTTTCATTTAGACTTGCATCTTTTGCCCTATGACTGCAAGTATTTACGACTGCCTAGATTGGCCATATCCAGGTATGTTACAATAGGTGCATACTGGGGCATATTTTTCATAGCATGGCATGTTTTGGATCTCTCTTGTATAAACTGATGACCTGCTATTAGTGTTTGTCAACACTTACCTTCTTGTGTACAAGAGTTATCGGTGTGTTTAAGGGTTTCCTTGCACATACCTACAACTTTGTATCAGTGTTTCTTAACATTTGCATAGCTATGTGTAAGGAATTCTCATTTATCTAAGAGTTAGTCCATGCCTTGGGTTTCTCATGGTATCCTGATTTCTATAATCAATGGTGCAAGTCACCCAAGGTAATATCAAACTAGGTTGGCTCTCCACATTTATTGTGCACAAAATCTCACTATCATTCCATAAAATCCTAAACTCAATAAATCCCATGGAGTTCTCAATTTCCCTCATTTCCCATCTATTCCATATTCTTCTATATAAGATCATTGTCTTATTATTGGCATATTCCCTCTTTGTATTATTCATTCACATTATATAAATTGCATTACTTATTTCATTTAGATAGTCATTTTTTCACAAAACATTTAGATTGCATTTTCACATCTAGGAATCCATCACACATTTGCATATATACATAAAAGCATAAAAATCACTCATCCTGCATCCAAAAACATGTCAACAATACATCATAAACATACATGTATAAGCATCCACTCTGTGCCACAAATAAGTCAGCATAACACATCCATAATAGCATCCATATATGACATCATAAGAAAAAAAATTAAAAAAATCCATCACAATAAATACTACACATCATCTATCACCAATCAAATCATATTTAAAAATAAATAGAGAAAAATATGTCTATCATGATACAATGATCACCCCGAAGGGTCAAAATATAATACACAAGTAAAACAAGGAGCTAGCTCTCCCCTCCTGTCTCTCCACCCCCCTCCATTGTACCTCCCCCACCTGATCCTCCTGCTCCCCCTACTGGTGGTCAAAAACCCACTGATCCCTCTGTCTGTTGACTCTTAGTCGGCCACTGACTATGGGTCCTGTGACACCACACACTCTCAGTGTACAGGGCTGCTCGCTATCCTATAGGCACTGCTCTATGATATAGCCCCCTATATTACTATGCCTCTAGGGCTGACCTCTCCGCCCTCTCCCTCTGCTGCATGCTATCAGAAAATATCTGCACCAATCCTACACGAACCAATGCCTGGCGGGCTGCATCCCTCTCCCCCCGCAGTCATGTCGCATCCACCTCCGCCCTTTGCACTCTGGCTTGTAACCCCTCTAACTCGACATCCTGTCGACAAAGAGAATCTTGGAGCCCTGTAATGGTTGTACCTATCTGGGCCTCCTCCAACACCCTCTCAGCCTCCTCCCCATCTACCCTCAAGGCATCCACCCTTGTCTTGGCAGTATGCAGACTCTCTTTCAGATCAGTTATCACCCATGTCAACCACTCCACCTCTGCCCCCATGCTCTCCCTCTGAGCCCTCTCTACCTATAACTCATCCTCCACTGAATGAACCCTCGCTTTATAGGTATCTCACTCCTACTGAACACGGTCAAAATAAGCCTGCGACACCCCTCTCCTCTCCTCTACCTATGCCTCAAGGATAGCCATAGGTATAGCCTCCCCTCCCTCACCAACCGTAGCCTCCGCAGCCTCTCCTTCTAGGGAATCCTCTCCCTCCCCCTCCTCTGGATCCCTCCTCTGCTATCCGCCCACACCATGCCCTGCACAAACCACAACTCTCTCTCTTGGGCCATCATTCTCCCCACCCACCACGTGATCAACCCCTAGCTACATCTCTCATCATCCAAAACTCCAGGAATGGTAAGCTGCATTGGCAACTGCCCCTCCCACCAGCTCCTGTAACCACTTGTCATGCCTGGATCCTCCCCTGCCCCCATTCACTCATCCCAGACTATGTGAAATGTTGTCTGGAAGCTTGTCTAGCCCTCTAAGGGACTCGCTGTAGGCCCCCAATACCTCACCTCCCATGTAATCCGAGGATACATTGGAATATCCCCCACTATATCCTGTATCTGTCCAAGCTACCGAGCTACCCTAAATCGAGCATAGTACTCCATGATATAGACCGATCCTGAATATCCACATCTCCACTCCCACCCAATGAAGCTGTCAGTCATCCCTCCACCACTCACATCCCAAAAATGGTCTCTAGGTGAACTACGCAAGCTCATCCAAAATCCTCATCAGAACCACACAGACGTTGTCTATGTATAGTGCAACAATCCCCTATATCTATCTACAAACGACTATCATGGCCGCTTGTCTTGTATCCCCACTGGTTGAGTCACTGTAATATGCTCCCACGCCCTAATGTGTAAGAGTGTGACCCCAGTAGATAAACTGGCATACTCCCTGTAAACCACCAGATGCATGTCATGATACAACTAGGCTAGTATCATTGACCCCCACACATACTGAATACCATCATGAACCATGAAGTAAACACATTTGCTCCACCCTAGAGGGAATCCATGTCTGCCCAAATTTGGAATGATCCCCCCACTCAAGAAGCCGTAAATCACCAACAATAATAGAGGAATCTGACGAACACCCATCGCCTGACCCAGGGGCATCCTTCTCCTATTTAATATTGGTGGCGTCTCATACTCGCACACCTCCCATAGATAAAAATTAGCTGCATCCAACTGATACTCAAGGATCATGCCACGAACGAGGATCTTCAAGATCCTCCAAACATCTAAGAAGGTGACCGTGGCCTCTCCAGTCGACAAACAAAATGTGTTATATTGACTATCCCACCTCTCCATTAGCACAGTCATCATAGCAGTATGTGCCCGTATCCTAGGCCACCTACCTACATAATGCAATCCCAGTGCATCTAGAAGCTCTAGCTCATTATGGCCTAGCTCATGGTACAGGCTCATCATCGCAAGCCATTTCTCTCACAAGGCCAGTGGTCCCCTCTCCACCTACATCCATTACACCAAATCATTACTTTCACATCTCGAAACCCCCTCCTGACCTTAGGAACCAACCATACCCTTCCCCCTATTTCAAAATTCTAAGCCAAAATGTCATTTCTCCCCATCCCAGGCGCATGCACTGATTTACCAGGTGCTCGCACCAAAACCGTGACACTCACACCATTTTGTAGATGCTCGCACCAATAGAAGAACCTTGCACTTTATTTACCCACCTCCTGGGCCCGTCAATGCGAGCACCCACGTAATCCCTTGGGCGCCCATGCTAAAGCGTGAGCCCCCACACGAAAGCGTGACCGCTCATGCTGAAGCGCGAGCACCCGCGTTGATCCCCTCATTCCCCTCCCAAATCTTCTATTCTACCTGACCCCTAGCGAATGCACGTGCTGGTCGCTAGCGCTCACATTGACCTAGGGGCACGTGTGCTCAAACAGCGATCAGCGCGTGCGCCTCGCCTAACCTAGACCCCTTTTTCTATCCCTAAAACTTACTCAAAATCAAAAATTTCAAAAGAGGGATAGTCCTACTCATCGGTGGTCCATAGCTCGTCAGTTGGTCGAATCGTCGGATCCTCTCGGTGTGATGATTACGAACTAGAATGCAGTCCATCTCTCCTTCTCCTCTTCTTTGCTCTGAGTGGCTCCAAGGCTTGTGTGTAACAATGACCCCTCATTGGGCCCGTTGTGGCTTATATGGGTTCCTATGAGGGCCCATTTCTCTCTGCGGACTCACATCTCCTATTCTTCTTTCCAAATTCTTCACAACTGCTTCATATTTCTTCCTCGATTATCCAAATTCTTCTTCCTTTATTTTCAAGAATTTTTCACATTTTTTCCAAAAAAATTCTCAAGGGGGCATACACCTCCCACACTTTACGCTGGGGCATCCTTGTCCTCTTCTATCTTCTACACATCATCAAATTTGCTGCTACGTAAAAGAGGGGCAAAATGTACACTTAAAAATAATTATTTTAATTATTTTTAATTCCTCACATAATTAATTAATTAATTATGTTAATTCAAAGTCTCCTCAATATTAACTAATTATAATTAATATTATCACTATAGTATTTGATCAATTTATGTAATAAATCAATCCTTTTCTTATTCTTCTAAAAATTAATCCCTCACAAATATTCCTCTTAATAACCCACACGATTCCTACAAATCATCTTCCTAATCCATCATTAATATAATAAATTCTTCTAAAAATTCTCTAAACTCACTTAACCTTATTCTTCTAATTTTTAATTCCCTCCACTCATTCTCTCTCCTAGTCAAATCCTCCTACAAATCCTATCCCACCTAATCTTTCCTCTAATCCCCCTCTTAATAAGTTGCTAGTGGCTAATCATCATGATTAGCCATAAAGTCAACTCCTTGTCCCTTCCATCCAACCACTAGCTTTAAATGCTCTTTTCCTAGGTGAATGTGAGATTTTCAAAATCTCACATTTCTCTAGGCATCTCCTCTCCCAAGGAATTTTTAATTCCTTCTTATTCCTCCAATCTCCATGATCATCCCTTTTTGGAGAATTTTAAATTCCTCCTCCCCATTTTTCAAGGAATGTCCCATCCTTTTATCTTCTCAAGGAACATTGGGAAGTCTTCCCAATGCACCTTGCTCTTTCCAAGACACATTGGGAAGTCTTCCAAATGCACCTTGAGGAGTGTGGAGACAAGAAATGACTTTAGGGCATATCTCTTGGTATCTACACCCTCTCTTGGGCCTTGTGTGAGCTCACAAGAAATCCTAGCCCTTCATCTTGAATCCATCCTAGCCATCCATTCTTCCTCTCCTTTTCCTATAAATTGAGGACTCCATCCCTTCATTCACCATCTCTAAGTTTAGTAATCTTATGCTGCTAATTTGAGCCTAGAAAATTCATTTTAGCACCCTTATCATGTCAAAATCATCTCTCATCCATACTTGATCATTTCATCCTTATGATCCTCAAGATCCATCTCATTTGTGCATAACATTGGAGAGCCATCAACATCAAGCAAGCAAAAGGAGCACATCAAGTGGAGCATCATCCAAGGGCACCTTCACTTCATCAAACTCCGTCCGAAGGAGAAGGCATAAGGTTTGTGAGGTATATGCATCTCATTTTTGTTTTTGTTTGATTCAAGTTATGTCTTTTGATTTCACATGTTTCTATGATTGATTTGCATGATTTGCTAACTATCCTACCTCATCAATCTTTCCCCCTCTTTATTTTAGCATGCCCGCTGGGACCCACATCCCTAGAAACTAATGGTTTTTGTGAGTTGTGAGATGCAGATCTTGGAACAACACGAGAGACTGCAAATCAGCGCAAGCGACTCAGGTTTAGCATGACAAAAAACCTACTTCGATCAAAGCACAGGTGCATCAGTTGAGTGCTAGCACACTAGTGCGACCGCCCTGAAATATTTTAAATTTTTCTCGCTCGCTGTTTAAAATTTAAATTTTTTGCTATCTATCTATTTGTTTGTCACGTGCGTAGGTGTTTCGGCGTGAGCGATTTATATCAGCGCGAACACTTTCATACAATTCCTGCTCTAATATTTGAATTTAAATTTTGAAAATTTTACCTACTAATCCCCTAGGTTTCTGTTTTACAAGGTTCAGCGTGAGCACAGGCGTTTCAACACGAGCATTTCAGATTAGTGCGACTGACAGGTATAAAAAAAATATTTCTTTGTTCTATCTTGGCTCTTATTTTCTTTTACTGGTTTATTTAGTTTAGCGTGTACACATGCATTTTGGCATCTGCATAGGCACTTCAGCATGTGTGCTGTATGTGCAGTACAGTTGGTACTAATTTCCATCTTTTTAGTTTTGTAGTGTAAATCGACCGTTCAAGACTGAAAAAATTAGAAAAACTACTAATCCACCTTTTTGCATGTTGCCTAAGAGATTCAACCAAACATTGTGCATTTTTTTTAATTAGGCACCTATATGTTAATTAAAGGGAAATGAATCATTATTTTGTGTGTTTTAAGAAAAGCGTAAAGGTAGGAGAGTATGCTCTCTTCTAGCTAGACGATTAGAAATCCAGACCCTCCAACCTTTTCTTGTTTGATTGCATGTTTACCTTCAGGGGGCCTGCCCTCCCAACTTTTTCTTTGAGAAGGTAAGAGGGGAACAACCCAAGTGAGTACATGTGGACCTGGGGTTCCCAACTCACTATAATAAATAGGCCATTGACTATGAAAGGGTCAATGGTTGGGGCTATATGAGAGTTCACTCTCACATTGGGTGCTTATTAGGATCCTACAGATCTCAATCATGCTTGAGTGACTACTAAGTTCTTGGTGCTTCGTTTGGCTATAGGCCTCAATTGCGCTTACGCAACTGGGAAGGGAGGATCCTAATGGGAAGACTTACTAAACACCTTGTTCATAGTGGTAAAAAACCTTCTAGTCATTGGTGCAAGAGGTCAGACCTCTGAAGCCACCCATATTTTTACAACCCTTAGTAGAGACACAAAGTTTGTCATGAGGAGTTTTCATGGTAATTGATGCTTGGCTGCCCCGGAGAATTGAGTGTCGTGGAGGGGAGCTAGTGGGGTCAAGAATCTAAGTGTCCACTCTGGGTAATCATAGTTGGGAAACCAATTGGGATCCAATGACTATTGTCCTTGCTAGCCTTAAGAGTGTTGTACATGAGCATGAGTGTCTTTGAGATAATATGCATTTGATCATTGTGTTTGCTTTGTTTGATACATACTTGTCAAGAGTAGACTAAAAACACCTCACTAACCCCAAACACTTTGCAAAAACACTTGTCAAGACACAAATAATTATCCAAGTCCTTACCTACAAAGTCCAAAATTGCGTCCAAACTCCGTCTATCCCATGTCTCATAAGCCCAAGTGAGAAACTAAGAGTCCGTGCTCTCCATCAAGGTTTAGCTTCATTGTTTAAAACACCAACTATCATCAAAATCAGGGTGGTCATATCCCTTCATACAACTTTCCATTCAAATTACTCTTCTATTGAGTCATGTTCATGCCAAGAATAACCCAGTCATCAAACTTCTTCTAAGTCATCACTATCACACCTCCTTAATCAATCATCCTCAAATTTCCTAAGGACTTAGCACATCAAATCAATTATCAAAATCCAAATCCAATCATCCTTTAATCCAATTTAACCTCACATTAAGGTTGCATACCTTGTGAAGTTCCATTTAGACCTCATCATTAATCAATTGGCTCTCATGCTTGAAGAAGAATCCTCTCCAAGTGTCTTTTGCCTAATCCTTTTTTGAGTCGATCAAGACTCTTAACTCACTCCTTTACTTTGATTAGGGTCATTAGTCAACCATTGGTGGAAGAGAGGCTTTTTAATCATGATTCCAAGGTCTAAATTCTACCCAGCTTGGTCATTGCATTGCTTGTGGTTTCATCTGCTACCTAAAATCCTCATCCAAGGACTAACGTACCAATCCTAATAAAATCCAGGCTCTAATCCAAGAACCCCACCAATCAACAAAATCCCCTATCATCAAAGACAAAATCCAAAATTCCACAAAAATCTTGCTAAGTCCTTTCATCAAAGATTTCCTCCTCTAAGCTTTTCCAATGTTATTCGTGTATGGTCACAACTTGATCCCAAAAGAAAAAGATGGCTGAATAACAATATGGCATGTCAGACATTAGTTTCCTATATGAAAATCCCACACAAGATCCTAGACATAGCGGGTAACCTAGCAATCAAGATCAAAGTCAAAATCCTAACATGGTTAGCCAAGATGAACTCTCCCCGGAAGTGCAAACTTTCCTAGCAGACTCTTATAACCAAGAGCTGATTGTAAAGTTCATCCAACACAATCCTACTACACTTCTAAAGACCCTCCTTGAAAATGGAGCTCAACTTCCACCTGAGTTTGATAAATCCACTATCAGCCAACAACCACAAGGAGACCTTGCTCCAACACAAAATGCTACACCTATTATTCAAACTCAATCAATTGTAGCCCCACCAATCATCCAGACTCAATCAATGTCATCCGTGACACCTCCCACTGTGGTCTCCATCCCACCTTCTTCCTCTTTACCATCTATACCACTATCAAATCCGATCTCATCTATCCTCCAACACGCTTCTATACCACCTCCTACCATTCAACCACATATTTCTATTCCACAAACTTCCCTTCCTATCAACAATGTTGCATCATCCTTCAATTGAAAATCTCTACAATGGTATAGGGTATTACCCTCTAGCTCCATTCATAATTGGGATGAGTTAGGAGAAAAATTATGTAAACATTTTGAAGACAAAAGTGACCATTTATCTCTTTTAGAATAGCTAACGACTATCAAGAGAGAACCTCATGAATTCATGGCAGATTTCGACTATATATTTGAGAAGACTTGACATAGAATCCATGCTTTAGTCGAGCTATATTCCAATCATGCTTTTTTATATTTCTGTAGGGCTTTCAATAGTGATATTGGTACCATGATACAATCAATGGGAGGAGAAAACCTACTAGATGCATATGCTCTATCCATAAGGGAGGAAAATTATTTAATACAAGTAGGGAAGATAGCTCCTAGACACCCAATTCTCTTATTCTTAGAGGCTCCTACACAACAACCTATTCTAGCACCTCTCCTAGTTACATCTACAAGTCAACAACTCATGCCTATGCCTAATCTATCATCCATAGAGATTTAGGATCTCAAGGCCTTGATTCAGGCCTCAATGTAGGCCATGATGTAAGCTTTTGGAAATGAATTAGTTTCAATAAAGAGATAGTTTCCTCAAATCAGCAAGCCCTTTCAAGCACAAAATCAAAACTACTAGCAGAATAGGTCACATTTTCAAGGCCAGAACTAATGGAGTAATGCCAGACCTTGGAATAGTTTGAACCTAGTAGCTACAAGTAGCTCAAAGGCAATAGTCCCATCGCAGAATAATCTTTCTTAGGAGCAAGAATGATGCATTCCATGCAATCAAACTCACAACCACATTGCATGACAAAGTCATGGAGAGATCTCCTAGACCCTATTAGCACAATGTGAACCAAGCACTTTAGGAAATTAATTTCATGACTTTCCAACCTATGCACAAGGAGATTCTGCCCTTATGAACTAGCAAGAGGCAGATTTTTGTTGTGTTAATCAATTAAGTAGTGACCTTGTGGCTAACAACACTAGGTCAAAGAGTAGAGCTATAGGGGGTGATTCATTTTCTACAACAACCCAAGTTCCATAGGCTGCTACACAAACTATAGCTCCAAAGACCCCAAACAAGATAACTACTCCAAACAAGAATCAAAATTTGACTTAAATGACAAAAAAGGGGAATAGCCCAGGGTTCCAATGGTGGAAAGACTTGACCTTGTTACTACTAAGGGTCCTACCAAAGTTGTAGTTCCCTTCAACATTGTAGAACAAATGAAGAAAGCTAATCTCAATGTTTCCATGTGGGATGCACTCTTGATTCCATATCAAAGAGATCTTCTCCGGGAGGCCTTGAGGGATATCAACAATGTATAAATGAAAACAAAAGATTGCAATTCATCCACTATAGTAATCCTAGCATAACTTGTGGAGGCATAAAATTCTAAAAAGACTAGTAAGCCCCCTCCGTTCTATCTCTCTTTGATTATAGGAGATAGTTTAGTCCATAGTTACACGATAGATTAAGGGGCCCGTAACTTAGTCATGTCTAAAGAGGTGGCTAACTACCTAGGTATTAAATATGAACCTATGACTAGGGGAGTGGTGTAGCTTGATGGTACTTCAGTTCAAGTAGTAGGAGTCATTAAGGACTTATGTTTAACCTTGCATGCCTGTGTGAGTTTTAGTGTCTCACAAGAAATTTCAGTCATTGACCTCCCTGCTCTATTTACTATTTTTTTTTCAAGGGAGTTGTTATCACTGTTTTAAAATTGGGTTCTTCTTTCCCCATAATTGGCTATGGTACCTTGAAAATTGTCAAATAGGGTGTAGTCCCAAGTCCTTCAGCTTTGTTCTAAACCTAGGGGGTTTAAGGTTTTTTAAGTTTTAGACCATATCTTTTTGTGTTAAACCCTTTGGTTTCTAATCTTCCGGTACTTTATTTACTTAAGTTATGGGTCGCGGGGTCGTAGGAAGTGTCCCCCCTTGTTATTTACCTAGGCGGTTACGTTGATTATTTGAAAATTTTATGCCGTGTATGCTTTTCTTCTAAAGTGTCGGGCCCAGTAAACGCCGATCAACTTAAGAGATGATCCGACGGTCGGTGCTATTTCGCAAGGGTAAGATGCTTCCCCTTTAAGCCCGTGAAATAGAAAGAATGAATGAGGGTTGTCCATGTGTCATGACGGAGGAAGTAAAAGGTGTAGCTGTCAAAAGTAGTTGGAGCCCCATGGTTTTCTTCTGGCGTATTAAAAGGTAGCACGTGGCACAAGTCACCACAGTCAGCGGGTCAGGATTAAAGGTTCAAAAGTGGGCCCCAAAGATGAGTTGGGTCGCAGGTGGAGATGACCTGGCAGGGACAGCTCTTAACAATTTATTGAGACCCCGTGACTCCTTCCAGCAAATGACAGGATGACAAGTCAGCTCCGAAAGTGACAAGGCACCAGGTGTCCATGACGGGTCAGCGGGCCCACATTTTATGAGAGCCTTTTCAGAAGATTAAATACCGATCAACTTAAGAGGTGATCCAACGGCTCGCGCTATTTCGCAAGGGTAAAGTGCTCACTCCTTAGGCCCGCGAAATAGCGAGAATGAATAAGAACCGTCCACGTGTCGTGATGACACGCAGTCTGAAAGGAAAATGTGGGTCCCTATGGTTCTCTTCTGGCAAATAAGAAAATGACAAATCAGCTTCGCAAGTGATAAGGACGCCATGTGTTCATGACAAGTCCACAGGCCCACCACCCCTGAAAGCTTTTTCAAAGAGTTAAATACCGATCAACTGCAGAGATGATCTGACGGCCCGCACTATTTTGCAAGGGTAAAGTGTTCACCCTTTAAGGCCGTGAAATAGCGAGAATGAATGTCAGCCGTCCACGTGTCTTGATGATGACGTAAGAGATAGACCTGTTGAGACGAAAGTGGGGCCCCCCGTGGTTTTCTTCTGGCAAGTGACAGAGTGACAAATTAGCGTAGCAGGTGATTGGATGCCAGGTGTTAGTGACGACTCAGTGGGCCCACCATTCCTGAGAACCTTTTCAAAGGATTAATTGGCGATCAACTTGAGGGATGATGTAACGGCCCGCGCTATTTCGCAAGGGTAAGATTCTCACTTCTTAAGCCTGCGAAATAGCAAGGATGAATGTGAACCGTCCACGTGTCATGATGATGACATGGTCAAAAAAGAAAAATGTGGGCCCGTTACAGTATAAAGGGAGACACGCGGTCAGTATCAAGTGGAATGTAAAACAATTTTTAAGGCCAATGGTTAGGTGCCGCATGGTATTATGTAGCCAATAGAAGAATGGGACCCAGACTAAAGACAAAGCCGTCAAAAATGAAAAGGTAACAGTGAGACACTTGCAGGAAGGTTGTGACCCGTTGGAGCTAAAATATGAATTCTCGTATGAATTCGATTTTGAAGGAACGACCAAAGCATGCGGAATCAATGTTATAGTTAAGGCCCAGAGTACAAGTATTTGATTTCCTAACAACCAAGTAAGGATATCTTTTAAAAGATTTTGCAGAAGAGCAGACGTAGAGTTATCCTTTTCAGATACAGAGCAAGCGGTTCAGTTGCAGAACAAATTCCTTCAAGCAAGCATCAGGTTCTCTCATGTTTTGAAGCAATTCTTGTGTGGTTTTTTTTAGATAAAAATCATTCTCGTATTGCAGGATTGTTTAAGAGTGTATTCATTTTCTTGCATCTTCCAATGGCTCCTAAAAGGGAATTTTCTAGCAAGGTTGATTATTTAGAAAGAAGTGTATGTGATGATTTTTTAGAACAGTTGACGTTGTCAACTAACCAGGCATCAAAGGCCAAGGAGTTAGTGCCCAGGGCTCCCCGTCTGAAGATAGGAGAAGGATTGTATGACAAAGGTAATTGGTTGAGAGACCCACAGGTTGGACTGTCCAGGTTGGGGCTGTTCAGAGTTGGATTTGGAATGAGGAATTCTCCTGCTCCTCAAAATAGCATTTGGGAACTAGATGTCGGGAAATTAGTAGTCCCAGGGGTGTTCATGGATACAGACTTGTTAACCCAAATGGCATTGAACTATGATTCAGTCACAAGATGCATCCAGGATGTGAATGGGAAAACCCTTGTGGAAATCAATGCAGAGGAATTAAGAACAGCATTTGGGCTCAATGAGTTTACAAACTTCCTGGAACCCATAAATTTCACACAATTAGCCCAAGTGTACAGTGCACAGAGGAGTCATCTTAGGAATGGGCCTCTTAAAGAACTTTTCCTAAAAATAGGAGGGTTAGCAGTTGTAGGGCCCAACACACAAGAGCCTTTTTCATTGAGTATGTTTACCTTAAGGGCTAAAGGAATGTATTAGGCACTTTGCCAAGTTCTAGGAGAGGATGCGGAAGCAAATATGCCAAATCATTACTTGTTAATGATTGTTCAGATTTTGAATCCTTCTCTTGCTATCACATTTGATTATGCTTCTTATATTGCCGATGCTATCCATGGAGGGTTGATAGGAATAAAAAATGGAAAGGTGGATAGGCCATTTGGGTGGTATTCACTCTTGATGCACCTTTTTCTCTTCAAAGGTGGTGATTATTTCGCCAGTGGAATGGACCTGGTAAAAGAGAAGGAAGGGGAGAAAATGCCAGTACAACTATGGAGTACTGTGTTGTCATGGGACAGAGAGGATGCTAGTTTCCTAAAGTTCGATAAATATTTTGCATCTAAAATAAGGACTCTCCTTTGCTTTGATAACCCAAGAGTCCCCAAGGTTCTTCTGGAATTCCTAAGGCCAAAAGAATTCGCAGAGAACATCAAAATTGTTCATAACTGGGGCAACATGTACTTATATCCAGTCTCCACAGTTTTCAGAGTTTTTGGTTTTAGGGGCACCCCATTTTTGTTACCTTACCAGGTCCCTCTCAAAGTGGGAATAGCTGAGATCCTTAGACAAATTGGTGGCCTACAAGAGGCAGAGTTAACAGGCAGAGGTAAAGGGACCATTTTCCCTGCAGCTACCATAGCCCACCAATTTGTAATTACAAAGGGAGGCTGGAATTGTTTTGAGGATTTCCTCAAACCCTACCATTTATCCACTGCAGTGTCCAGATGTGCTGATCCAGAGGACTTCTTCAATGGTGTGTTCAGGAAGAAGGTAGCATGCAGAGGTAGGCCTCATCAATTCCAATTTCCTGAAGACCTCATTAGGAATGAATTTGATTTAGATGAGCAGGAGTTGAGGAAAGAAAAATGGGTGGTTTACAAGAAAGCCTTGGATTTTGTGCATCAATTTGATGCTAGCTATGACCCATTGTCTAGCTTCTTCCCATTGGAAGAAAAAATAAAATTTTTGATTGTTTGCTTTGAAGATGTGATGCAAACACTAAAGGAGAAGAGGGAAGCTGTGATTAAGAGTAACCCTGAAAAGGCTAGAATGATTTTGGGCAAGTCAGCTTCCGCTAAAGCAATCCCTCCTGGTGACTACACCCTGCATAAGAAATCAGGTTACAGTGTGCTGGTGCCTACAACAGGGGAGCCCTCTTCATCCAAAGGAAAGAGGAAAGTACAAGATGTCATTGACATCCAAGACAACCCAAAGAAGCAAAGGGTGGGGAAGGAATTGCAATCAGATACACCCTTGTATTCCCCATCCCAATCCCCCATCCACATAGGAGATGAACAGGCAGCAGCTGCACACCTCTTGCAGTTGGGCAGCTTGGGGGAGATTGCATACACCTATGATGAAGTGGGAGAAGGGATGCCAAAAGAGCCCATTGAAGATGAAATGGACATTACCTCAACTAAACTTAAAGGCCAGGAATGGGATCCTGAGATAAAAAAGGAAAGTAGTGCCTTTTTAGCTGATGACAACTTTGTCACATCTGAAGCATTCATGCAATTCATTTGGAAGCAACATATAGATAAATATAATGCTAGATGTGAAACAAGAAAGGCAGAGCAGCCCAACAAAGATCTAGCCTTAGTGGAGGAAGAAATAAAATAGGAGATGATGGAAGAATTCAAAACCATCACTCCTGAACAAGGAAGAGATCTAGTAGCACAAGCTGGAGTGCTCATCTTGCCAGAATGGAATATTGCTGATGCTCTGGTGCTGGATGCAGTAAGAAAAGAGACTAAACCCATGGAAGGGGTTACATTCAGTAAGGATAATGCTGCATTAGTTATGTGGTCCCTTAAGAGAAATGAGGGCAAAAATGGCAAAGACACTCCCGGGTCAAGTCACCTTAGTGGATTGATGGTAAAAAGAGTGCAGAGTACAGGGGTAGTAGAGGCTGCTAGCACTGTGGTAGAAACTGCAAAATTCAGTGTTGCAGTGGCTGAGAAGGAAGCCAAAGAAAAGGAGGCCCTCCAAATTAAGTTGGAAACAGTTTTGAAGGCCTATAACAGTGCCAAGGAGGAGGTAAGAGGCAAAGATAGCATCATTGCCAAATTGCAGAGCCAGCTGATGGGACAACACCAACAAGGTGAGTCTTCAACATTGATGATTGCCTCTTCTCCTACAAGACCTCCGCCTACTAGTCCCATTATTGAGCTTCCACCATCTCCTGCACCTTCCAGCTCCCAAATGATTGAAATTACTCCCCAAGAACTAGAGAACCTGAAGCAGGCTCAGGCCTTTTATGCAGGGAAATATGAGGAGAAAGTAAAAGCCACAATCTCCAGTTTTGCAGATACAATAAATGCCTCACTGCTTTACAATAGTGTGGGAAAAGTCATGGAGATATGGAATAAATTGAGGAGAGATAAGGCCATTTTGACACCCATTTTTGACAGATGGAGGCCTAGGGAGCAAGATTTAGAGTTCATGTGTGTTTCCTGTGATGAAGCAAGGGCAAATCCCATTATAAAATCTACCTCTGATGTTGCTAAAGTTTTAATGCAATTGGCTGTAGATGTAGATAATGTGGATAGGAAGGTCAATCTATGTAAGAAGGAATACACTGATCAGGTTTTTGAGTTGCTCCCAGGAATTTTTGCCAATCCAGATCAGCTGAAAGATAAGCAAATATGGCTCAATGAGATAAAAGTCAAATTGTCAGCAAGGGTCAAGGGAATCATTGATCTTGATGATACGTCTTTCTTTGTTATAACAATACAGGAAATAGAAAGAATTAAATCACATTATAGTTTTCTTAACTCAGAAGTCAACAAATTGAGAAATTCTTGGAAAAGGTTGACTAAAGTTAAAAATGATGTGATTAATTTTTCATGGCCGACAGAAGAGACATATAATGAGTGGGGAGTTAAATATTCCACCCATGATCCAGAACAGTTGGAGAGCGCCCTTGAAAAGCCAGAAGAGGTTGCAACCGAACAACCTGTTGAACAGACTACAGAGGCTGAAAAGAGTGCATAACTGTTTCACGTAAAAATTGCAACCTCTTCAATTTTAAAATAATTGTAACAAACTCTCCTCGAGAAGTCCGAAGCTTTGTGCATCCATGTTGTTATAAATGGATACCAGGACTAGAGGGAAAAGGGATCACAAAAATTTTGTAAGAAAATGCTGTAGAAAATTATCTGAGCTTTTCAAAGTTTAATGGAGAAATAGAACTTTTTGTAATATCTCTTCAAATGAATATCAATATACAGGCCATCGGTTTTGAGTAAAACTCTGTGTTGTCTTCAAGTTTGTTCACAAATTTATTTACTGTTTTCATTCTGAACAATCCAGGATTTTTCTGTTTGAATGGAATTGCAAAGCAATCTCAGTATGAGTGTTTTTTAGCTTTTCTCTTTAGGAGGGAAATTAAATATGCAGGATCACTCATACCTGTAAATTCTTTGGGAGGAACTTTGAATTTTGAGGACCATAGTTTAGTTTGAAGTGATTGAATTCTTGTAAGTGTTAGGCATATGCAAGGATTAGTGGAAACCAAGCTGATGGGAAGCATAAAGATATATTGTTTCAGGAGTTTTATTTGAGTTTAGGTGACTCTGTAACTTTGGATAAAGTACTGGTATTAATCGAAGCTGTTTATTGCATGCTTTGTTGATAAAAATGCTGAAGTTAAGTATCGTTCCATTCTTTGTTTTCAGTTGATTTCAAGGTGAATAAATTCACTGGTTTTCTGGATTGGTTTGCTGTGGATTTATTGTTTAAAGGGTGAAGTTATTTCACAAAGGTATACCCGCCTGGGCTCCAAGGAAGCCCGAAGTGTAGAAGGTTTAATCAAACCTTGTCATATGTTGTCTCTGAGATTTCCTTATCTTTTGATGTCTCCTCTGCACCCAGTTTAAATCATATTATTCTAAGGACATTGAAGGGAATCAAATTTTGAGGACAACAGGAGTTTACTACCAAGATAGGAGGATATCTATCTTTAGACTAGTCTCATATGGTATCTAGAACAAGATATGGTACAAAGGTTACCATTAGGGAAGAACCCACTGTAAACGACCATATTGAGCCTTATTCTCTGAGCCCCATTAATATGAATTGTAGTCTCCATGATGAATAGTAGGATGGTTTAGTTAGAGAGCTTGCTAATCTTGTGGATGAGGTCCCTGATTATCTGCTTGTTGAGTAGGCTAATGCTTTTGAATTTGACTCAATCAGTGAGGTCACTGATACAGGTCTTGGTACTTATTGCATTCATGAGAAAGACACCATTATTCCCAATCTCACTAAGGAGTGCAATGATTTCAATGGATTGTGGGAAATGTTTTTTGATGTATCAAGAAACAAGAATGGTGCAGGTGTTGATGCGTTACTCATCTCTCCTAACAAGGAAAAACATCATTATTCATTTAGGCTTTAGTTTAGTTGCACTAATAATGTGGCTAAGTATGAAGCATTGATCTTAGGTCTCCAATAAGCACAAAGAAGAGGGATAAAATACTTACATGCATATGGAGATAGTGAATTGGTTGTTAATCAAGTTAGAGCTCAAACCTTAACCAAAAAAACTCTTCTCAAATCTTACAAGCATAGAGTTTGGGACTTAATAGAAGGATTTTAAGCCTTCAATATATCTAGTGTAGCTAGAAATCAGAACAAACATGTTGATAGGCTAGCATAAGTTAGTGCTCAATAAAAAATACCAACTTAGGTTGCAAAAAAGAAAGAGCAACAAGTCAAGCTTGTAATTAGGCTTGTTGTGACTGATAATCAAGTTAATTGGCAAGTTTTTGATTCAGATCAACAAATTGTCAACTTTTTACAAGAGGAGGCAGAGTTCTCAGCCAAGAAACAATCCCTATTGCAGATGCAATATGGAGATTAGATCATGCAGCTCAGTTCAAACAAGCTTCCCAAATGATTAATCACCTTGGAAGGGATCTTTAATTCATATTATCAAGCGAAAGGGAGGTCTATGAACCTAGCTGCAAGAAAAGGAGATTATAAATGAGTCTCAATGGTTGATGGGAATGCTCTCAACTTGGTAAAGGTATGTTTCAAAATAGACCAAGAATTCTTTACCAACCTTTGTAAAGAATATAATGATGTGTTTTCTTTTACTTATGAGGATTTGAAAAGGTTTGACCCTAGTTTAGCCCAAGATACCATAGAGTTAGATCCAAATGCAAATCTTGACAGGTAAAAGAAAAGACCCATAAACCCCAAGGTTGAGTTGTTAATGAGAAAAGAGTTATCCAAGCTCATAGAGTCCAATATAATTTTTCCAATAAAACATTCTTCTTGGGTAGCTAATCTAGTTCCAATTAGGGAGAAGAATGGGGAAATCAGATTATATCTAGACTTTAGGGATCTCAATAGATCCTCACTTAAGGACCATTATCCCTTTCCTTCCATGGAAAAAATCTTAGCTAAAGTAAGTGGCTTAGAGATCTTTTTATTGTTGGATGGATATTCAAGATATAATCAGATCCTAGTTCAAGAATCAAACCAATTTAAGACTACTTATACAACTAAAAGGGGCACCTATGGCTTTTGGACAAACCAATGTAGGTTCCACTTTCCAAAGGGCTATGGATATGGCCTTCAAAGGAGTATTAGAAGAGTTTGTGCTAGTATACCTAGATGATATACCTTTATACTCCAAGCATTAAACAGATCATTTTGGTCACTTGAGAAAGTATTCAGAAAATGTAGAGTATGGTGTGTCCTTAAATCCTAATAAATGTGTATTTGCCAACGATCAAGGAGAATTATTAGGACACATTGTATCAAAGGATGGTTGGTCATAGATCCAGAAACGGTGAAAACCATTTTATCTCTTCCCCTCCCAAGCCACAAAAAGGGTTTGCAAAGTTTCCTTGGTAGGATCAACTTTGTAAGGAGATTTATTCCAAACATGGTTGCTATGCTTAAGCCTCACACAACCATGTTGAAAAATGATATAGGTTCCAGATTGACCAGAAAGGGGAAAGGTAGTTTTGAACAAATCAAACAAGAAATTGCTCAAGCTCTTACCCTGGTAAATCCCAATTATGACAAAGACTTCATCCTCTATACCTTGGGAGGAGAAGCAAGTGTCTTTGTTGTTTTAACATAGATAAATGATGATGGGTTAGAGAATCCCATTTCTTTTTTTAGTAAGTGCCTAAAATATTATGAGCTTAAAAGTACAACTATGTGGAAAAGCAGATCATCACAATGGTTAGAGAATTACAAAAGTTCACACATATTCTCTCTAACAACCATATCCAACTCCTAGTCCCTCATGTAAGTGTGAAGGATTTCCTCCTAGACATGGATATTGGTGAGAAGAGGGATGGATGCATCACCAAGGTCATGGAATATGACCTTAATATAAAAATTACCAAGGTAGTAAGAGGAAAGGGCATGTGCAAGTAGTTTGTTTCATCCTTTGATAAGGATCTAGAGATCGCCCTTGTACTGCAAGAAGAGGAGCAACCAGCCAACAATGAATACAGACAAACCAAACCATTTGATGACATGACTGCCTTTTCGAGGGATGGTAGTTACCCCCCTAATTTTGAAAGAACAAAGAGAAGACACTTTAGACTTCACTCTATTCCTTATGTTCTAGTGGATGGAATTTTGTCTAAAAGGGACTTGAATGCAATCTTACTGAGGTGCATCAAAGAAGACCAAGTCAGAAAATTATTAAAAGAGTTTCATGATGGCTCCTCAGGTGACCATTTTTCTACAAGGACCACTGGTATGAAAATAATCAAGGAAAGCTACTATTGGAATTCCTTATTCAGAAATGAACATGAGTGGGTAAGGAAGTACAAGGAGTGTGCTTTGTTCTCAGATAAACAAAGGTTGAACGCCCTTCCTATCTATCCTATATAGACTAACCAACCTTTACTCAATGGGGCCTAGAATTCATCGGCCCAATCAATCCTTTGTCAAGAATTTACCATAAGTGGATTTTAGCCACCATAAATTACTTCACAAGGTGGGAAGGATGCAACCGAATATTTAGTGGTCTAGTTCTTGTAGGGAGTTGTAACCAGATTTGGTGCCCCTTCCACCATTATATCTGGCAATGCCAAAGCTTTTGTTGGAACTCAAATTAGTTTATGGGCAGTTAGGCATGACATATATTTGAATACATCATCCAACTACTACGCTGAGGAGAATGTTCTAGTTGAGTCCTCAAATAAGAACCTCATTAGAATCATCAAGGGGACTTTAAATAACAACCAAAGGTCTTGGAATTTGAAGTTAGGGATAGTTGTATGGGCTGATAAGATCACACCTAAGAGAGAAATTGGTAATTCACCTTTCATGTTGGTATATGGAAGGGAAGCAAGGCTTCCCTTATCACTTGAATTACCATCTCTAAACCTAGCACATCAACTAGAGCTCTCAGAAAAAGATGCCATGACAATTAGATATGCAGAGCTGATGTAGCTAGAGGAAGTCAGAATTAAGGCCATGCAGAGCCTCAATGTCCACTAGGGATAGGTCAAAAAGTTTTTTTGACAAAAATGCCTCTCTTAGGACCTTAAAGGTTGGTGAACTTGTCCTAAAGTGGGATGTTGACCGAGCTAAACCATGTAGGCACTCCAAGTTTGATGCAATTTGGAGCGGCCCATATTTCATCACTAGCTGCAAAGCGGCAAATTATTTCCACATATCTAGGCTTAATGGTGAAGCCCTCCCCATTGCAGTTAATGGAATCCACCTTAAAGCTTGTGCTTGGGGTGATGTTTAGCCTTTGTAAATAATTTTCTTATTTTCCAAGAAGTGCACAAGAATAGGTGGTTCTATCTCGAAAGGACAAATTTTTATTTTTTGCAGGTTGTAGGGACAGAGATTTATTATCATGTTTTAATCTTGACTCTGTGCCTAATGGATTTCCTCCCAGTCTTCTAGTCTTGTCAGAAGTAGGTTTTCCACGTCTATGAGTTGCCAGAAATGTTGACCATTTTTGTGTCAACCCTAGCCATGCAGATAACCAATCCGAGAAGATCATCACATGGCTAAAACCCTGTATTTGTTTCCTAAGGCTTAAACCCTACACCCTTAAGGATTTTTTGCCTTACTCATTTTATATCCTTGTTCTTTCTTAGTGATGACTAACTCAGGTGGTCATTTCACTTAAATATTACTAGCTGGAGGGTCCCTTCTTCATGGCAGGACCCCCTTTCACTTGCTACCGGTTGGCAGGAGTTCTTATTTATCTCTTTATCACATTGGTCAGGAACTTCAACTTTTGTTCCTCGTTTTGATCTTCCTCTTTTGTGTGACACTGTGATGAGCGATATTGGTGGGAGAAAAAGAAGTGTTATCTCTCTAAGTAGTCACCTATCACTCTTTCTTTGCAAATACCTGAATAATTCTACATGCTACAACTGCTCCTATTTTTCTTTGACAAGGCGAGGAATGATAGGCAAAGAGATATGAGGGAAGGGTTGTTATTAATATTTCACAATGATTAGGAATTCGGTTCCACCCTTGGATGCGATATAACGGTGAGTAGTTTGGTTGATGGGCTTGACTTTTGTGGCATGATCTTGGTCATCCATCCACACACGATAAAAAGAGATCCAGTAGCCTGGATTTAAAATGGAGGTGATTGTTGAAATTCAAACATTTGTGCAGGCTGGTTGCCAACTTAATGGGTGAAAAATAAGTTTCTTACCCCATCGGCTAAGAAAATCAAATCCAATCCATCTCAACCACTTTTAGAGGGTCGATGGATGATTGCCATTACTCTTAAATGCTCATGCAGATGTTTCTCTCAGGTGCCATGCTCATTTATTACATACAGAAGACTTATGGGTCTGACAGAGGATGTTCAAACGTCATCCCAATGTAGGAGCTCCATTAATTTTAGGGAGTGCTATTATTCAGTACAATAAATATTTTCATACATGCAACAATCAGATCAATCCATCTAATCTGATCCTTTTTTTGTAACCTAACCCTAGCTGGTTAGGGTTTTTGAGCCTAGTGTATCATCTGAGTTATGCCTGATCTACAAAGATGATTTTGTAACCCCTTCTGGGAATCTAAATCTCCCTTTTCTCTTGCAGAATTTCTATGTTTTCTTCAACTATAAATCACCTTGCCTTCATGTTAATAAATAATCTTTCTTACCTTATCTCTATTTTTGAATACACTGTGTGTTGTGTACCTCTTATTCTGTAATCTTTTTTCATTTTATCTTTCTAATTTCAGTCTGTGTTAATTTGCCTATATGTGTTGTTTGTGGATATCTCTAAATCCCTCTCAACATCTAGCTAGGTTCTAACCTCTCTTCTTTTCTTTGGAGATAGTTGTTGGACTGATATTTGTGTATATCTTTGTTGGCAAATATTGTCATTGATGTCAACTAGGGTTGCAGAAGAGTTGCAGAAGTAAATGGATTGCAGATGTCTCCAAAGTATTGTATTCATGTGTTGTAGAGGTGTTCACAATGTAGTTTCATGTTCTACATTCATTTCACAGTGTTTTTGATCCTTGACTCTTCATGTGTGCTAATTGTAGATTTGGAAAAATATTGAAAATTCTTTTTCTACAAATTTCAACATGATAGGGTAATTGTCTTAGTGACAATGGTTAACACTAGGATCTTTTTCACCATTTTGTGGTCAAAATTTTCTATTGACCTAACTCCTGTGTGAAATCAAGAAATTCTATTATCTCTATCGAGCCCACTTCCCTTATGTGTTTGCAATTATCCACATGTCGGCAACGGTCTGGTGTGCTTAGGTAGTGATGTGTCAAGTGGGCGTCCAATACTCCTTCATGATCTATACGCATTTAGATGGTGACTGCTCATTGGTCCACTTGGTCCACCCTTGTAGTGATGTGTTCTTGTGGGACCCGTCGATATTTTGATGTAAGGAGGTCTTTCGCCATTTCACAGCCAAACTTTTGGTTGACCTTCATCCCCTTGTGAAACAATGAAAAGACATGTTGAATGTGTGTGGGCCCTTTTCTTTTATACAATTAAATTTTTTCGCCATTTTACAGCTAAACGGTTCAAAAGGTGATTGCGGTTTGCTAAACTGAGAAAAGGGAAATGTGATCGCAAAGTGAACAAAAGATGTTGCAGTGAGGGTTAAATGACAGTTTTCACCATTTCTTGACGGTGAGTGCCAAAGATAGTAATATGCTCGTGAAATAGAGATGTGTTGGATTGTTGGTATTGACAAAACCAATCAATCTAGAAAACCGATATATGTGCTAAGGTTTGTCATTGATGTCCAATGCTTACTGGTGAAGACACTGACCAATGAAGTGGTATAGGTAGAGTGGTGTTGCTTTTTAGTAAGCAATAGTGAATGGAAACAACATTGGTATTGAATGATTAAAGGTTACTTCATCTCAAGGAAAGATAAATTAAGTCAACCAATCTATCATTCACTAAGATTGGTCACTTTAGTGGTGGTGAAATCACAAAAGGTGACTCAAGAAAGGAAAATTGTTTTCTCTAACCAACCGGTAACTCACTTGTAAATATTGGAAGAGATTTGGTGCTAGCACAACAAACCAGAAATCAAAGGATAAACCGGTAATATAAGAAGTGAAGTTGCATACCAGTACACTTGTATGATAGAAGGAAGACAAGTGATCACCATAAATCTCAGAGTAGTGATCACTTATTCACTTGCGGTGGCAAAGGATGAGTTGGTAAGCTTGTGTCTATGCCAAAAAATTTGTTAGTAAAGTTAAATTTTAGTTATCATGCAGTCAAGCATGATTACATGCGGATTCTCAGGTTCACATTTATTTGGTTGAACATGATAAAAATTTCTATCTTTGGGAGATGAGGTGGTAGAATTGGTTGAACCTTGGCAGAATTGCTGTAAGGCACGTAGAGAAAGAGTGGGAGATTTTGAAATTGGAATCTTCTGAAATCCTTGATTGATTTGATCGAGGATATGCCTGAAGGTGTCAACAAAAAATGTATAAAGAGTTCTTGAGCTCTTTGAGAAAGTTTTGATTGTGAAATTTTAAACAAGGACATATTGTTGAAGGTGATTGAAGGTGAAGAGAAGAGTGAGAGGAAGTGATAAGAGGTGTTAGCATAGTTGAGTGTGTGTGTGAGGTAGATCGACTAAGTGCAGAGTCGACAGATAGAGAATCGGTTGAGTGCAAAACCGAAGGATAGAGAACTAGCTGAGTACAAAGCCAAAGGACAAAGAATCAATTGAGGGCAGAGCTGAAGAACAGAGGACCAAAAAAGTGTAGAGCCAAAGGTTAGAGGATCAACAGAGTGCATTGCCAAGGGATAGGTGACTGACTGACTGAATAGCTAAAGGTGTAAGAAGGAAACTGTTGTTGTGCAGAGAAGACACAACTGATGTGTACTGAGTGGAATTCATATTGAGATCTGATCAAGCTATTAGTAGCTAATTCGGTAGATCATCCATCTATTACTTTCTAACAACTGCAACATAAATCCCTTAACTAGGTGGACTTTAACAGGTCCCTATTGTAAAATCCCTTAACTGGGTGACATCTTAACTGATGTTCTAAGTCCTCTAACTAGGCTACCTTTAACAGGGTAAAGGCACTAACTGACCTTGATCAAAATCCCTTAACTGGGTGGCACCAAACATTATCTTTGTAATCTCCTAACAGGGATGTCTCTTAACCAGGCATACTCTAGAAGAGTGCAAATTTTTTGAGTTCCTACTCACATTGTGGTTTTTCTCCCTATTGGTTTTCCATGAGATAACTCCTTGGTGTTACTATCAACTTTTCATGCTTGCATATTTTACTTCAGTGATTAAGTATATTGTTGGATCTTAGATGAATGAAGATTTAAGATAAAATTTAAATTGTGAAGTTTTGTTGATTCACCCCTTCCCTCTCAGCAATGGTTGGGACTAACAATTGATATTAGAGCATCAGGTCCCTCTAATCAAAAGAAGCTTAACCGGCTTAGGGAGAGATCTAAGATTATGCATAAGGAGGGCCCTAAGTTCTCAAAGGAGAACTACACCTTATGGTGTGGAAGAATGAAACTTTATCTAAGATCCCTTGGTGAACACTACTGGAACAATGTGATCATAGAATACAATGAACCTTTAAGGACTCTTACTATGGATCTGATTGTTAGCACTCTTTTAGATAATGAATTTGTTGAAGTACAAGATTTGAAAACAACTTTTCAGATATGGAATAAGCTGAAGAGAGTATATGGGGGAGATCCCCATGTTCAAAAGGCCAAAGTAGACAAACCAAGAGGAAAATATGATGAGATGAGAATGCAGGAAAGTGAAAACATAAAGCAATACAGTAAGAGGATAAAGGATGTAGTAAACTCCATTAAAAGTGCAGGAGGAAAACTCAAGGAGGATGATGTGGTTAGAAAAATCCTAAGAACACTGCTACCACAATATTCCATAAGGGTCTTTGCTATCCAGGAACTTAGATCCTTGGGAAAAGTTAGTGTAACTCTTGACTCGTTGATTGCTAAGTTGATTGCTTTTGAATTGATCAATTATGACAACAACATACCAAAGATTGATGTTGCTTTCAAAGCATCCATGATGCATGCACCCACAAGGAGAAGGAAAGAAACTGGTAGTAGCTCTACCACCAAAACTGGTCATTCCCATGAGAGTGACAATTTGCTCTCTGAGGAATAGGAGCAAGAAAAAATTGAAGCTCTATTGGAAAGAATATTTCCAAGAGGTAAAGGTAAATACAAAGGTAAATTACCCTTAAAGTGCTTCTCCTATAATAAGATAGGTCACATTGCTTCAAGATGCCCTGATAATGATAGAGACACGAAGGACAATTTTAGAAGTTACAGGGACAAGAGCAAGAAGGAATGTTATCTTGTAGAAGAATGAGTAACTGATGAAGATGGCATTTCTTTTGTGGTAGTCAAAGAGGACAGCACAGAGGAAGGAGACATGGCATTGATTTCTAGTGCAAACCGGTGTGGAGAATGGGTGATCAATAGTGGATGCACTCATCACATGACCAGTGACAGAAGCAAATTCATTAGCATGGAGGATTGCAATGGAGGAACAGTGAGGTTCAGAAATAATGCCCCATCTGCAATAAGAGGTGTATGTGGGAAAAGTGGGCGAATAGAATTAAATATGTGAAAATATGTTAGAATACTAGTCCACACACACACATAGGACTTCTTGATGCAAGCTATGGAGTAACGATGCATTACTCAGCTTCCCAAGGAGTGTCCCATGGTTCTCTATCTCACAATGTCCCTCAAACCAACGTTTTTGCTCTCAGATCACTGAGCAAAATGGTTTAGGGATGGCAAATATGAGAACAAGAGATGCTTTTGCTAAATTTAGTATGAAATAGATGTGAAGCTATGTATGATGCTAAAATGCAATAAACTAAATGATAAGATGACGAGGTTAGTATGAATACTATCCTAGGATACTATATTTAGTCTATGATTGAGCTAAAATGATAAAGAAAATAATCTAAGCATGCATATTAGTCTAATTTATGATCTAAAAGAGGCTAAATGATGAGCATAAAAATGATATAAAAGCTTAGAAGAATTTGAGCATAAGTGTGATGCTTCAAATTTGAAAGATGATTCTTTTAAATGGAGGAATGAAGGCTCTATTTATAGCACAAACAGGGCAATGGATGGTCAAGATTGAATGGTTTAATCAAGGGCCAAGCTTGAAAGTTGGGGATCCATGTGCACAATTTGCACCAATGAAATGGTAACAAGTGTCAACATAAGATTGGGTTGAAAGAAGGGGTTGGAGGCATTGAATGCCTGAGAAGACCTCATAGTTATCTAGAGGCTAAGGGTCAAGTCTAAGTTAGGCTTACCTACTGGATTAAGAGTTAATCCAAGGATAAACCTTTGTGCAAATGATTAAGAGATAATCATGGTCAAAGCATTAATGGCCTGATGAGACCCTTGGGTTGGATAGAGGTTGAGTCAAAACAAATGTTTTAACCATGTGGGAGGGTTTGAATTAACCATTAATGGTTATTGGAGACTTTGGGGATTAAGTGGTTGAAGGTTGGAAGCTTTCAAAGGTTATCAAAGACTTTAAGGGTTTTGGTGGTTGAAGGTTGAAAACCTTTAATGGTTATCAAAGACTTTGGGCCATTTGAGAAGTGACCTCCCTTTGCTTAGGGATGTGACAAAGTTTAGAGGAGGGTTAGGTTAATTAGAAGCGATTAGAAGATTCTAGAAGGGATTAGAAATGGGTTTGGGATTTTGCAAGTGGATGGGGGGATAATAGGATTTAAATTGAATTAAATGATTTTATTCAATTTGGTTACAATTTGGAGAAATTAAATAAATTAGATTTATTCAATTTAGGATAACTATTTAATTAAATTTGAATTTAATTAAAAGTGGATAGGGGGGATTTAATTGAATAAAATGATTTATTCATTAAATGGGTATAGTGAATTTTATTTAAATAAATTGAGTAATTTACTTAATAAAATAGAAGAATGTGGATAATTTAATTAAATTGGATTTAATTAAATAGAGAAATGAACATAAAATATTCATTTAGGAATATGGTTATTTTTATACGTCTACAAGAGGTAAGGAGTATATAACCTTGAATGATAAGACAAAATATGATGATGTAATTTAGGTAGAAGGATTAAAGTATAGCTTGTTAAGCATTGCATAACTTAACAATAAAGGATACCGGTTAGAGTTCAATAAAGGGATATGTAAAATAAATGACAAATCTAGAAGTTTAATTGCCACTGGTAAATAGTCAAGAGGTAATTTATTTCATCTAGACACCACCATAGGTAATTATCTAGTGGCTAAGGTAGAAGACAGCTGGTTATAGCACAAAATATTATGTCATGTTAAGTTTGATAGCATAGCTAAAGTTAGTAAGGTAAAATTTGTAAATGTCTAATATAGTAAAACTTGAAAATGCTATGTGCAAAGAGTGTCAACTAGGGAAGTTGACCGAGTCGAACTTCAGCAGTAAAACTTTCTCATCTGAAAGTATGCTGGACTTAGTTCACATAGACATGTGTGGTTCCATGAGAACCAAGAGTTTCTATGGAGACTGGTATTTTATGTTATTTGTGGATGACTTCTCAAGAATGATGTTGGTTGTATTCTTAAAAGAAAAATTAGAAGCTTTTCGCATGTTTAGGGTGTTTAAGGCTTGAGTAGAAAGAGGAACTGGTAAGAATCTGAAGTGCCTAAGGTCAGACAAAGGAGGAGAGTTCACCTCTCAAGAGTTCATGAACTACTATGAGGAATAGGAAATCATGAGACAAATGTTTGCACCCAAAACTCCTCAACAGAATGGAGTTGTTGATAGAAGAAACAAAACTCTCATTGATTGTGCCAGAACTCTAATGATACAAAAGGATATCCCACATACCTTCTGGAGAGAAGAAATAAGCATTGTTGTGTACACTCTGAAATGGATATAGGTAACAAAGGGGACAAACAAAACTCCTTATGAATTATGGAGTGGTTACTCACCTAATGTTTACTATTTCAAAATATTTGGAAGCAGGTGCTACATCAAAAGGGACGAGTACACTGGAAAATTTGATCCCAAGAGTGATGAGCGAACCTTCTTAGGTTACTCAACAAAGAGAAAGGTATACCAGTGTCTAAACAAAAGGATTAGTAAGATTTTAGAAAGTGAAAATGTCAGAGTAGATGAGTACTCTCAGAAAAATGAACAGGACAGTAAGAGTGAACTAGAGGACTATAAGGGGTTTGAGTATAATGTACTGGTGGAACCTACTGAAGAAGATCCTATTGAAGCAGCTAATGAAGAAGCCTATGAAATAGAACCTACACAACTGATAGAAGAAGCTCCAAGGAGTTAACTGGTATTAGCTAAATATGTCAGAAATAGCCACTTTGTAGAAGATATCATCAATGACAAGGATGCAGGAGTTCTAACCAGAAGAAGAGAAAGAGAGAATGAGTGTATACTCTCCATTTTTTAGCCCAAAATAACAAAGGAGGCTCTAAAAGATGATGACTGGTTCAAAGCCATGGAAGAAGAACTAGAGGAAATAGAGAAAAATGATACATGGACTCTAGTACCCAGACCGGAAAATAAAAAAGTAATAGGCACCAAGTGGGTGTTCAGAAATAAGATGGACAAAACCGGTAACGTAATAAGAAACAAGGAAAGATTGGTTTGTAAGGGCTATGCTCAAGAAGAAGGTTTGGACTATGGAGAAACCTTCGCACCGATAGCCAGACCAAAAGGCGTCAGAATTGTGCTAGCCTATGATGCTTATAAAAGGTTTAAAGTATACCAAATGGATGTCAAATTGACATTCTTAAATGGGGTGTTAGAGGAAGAAGTATACATAGAGAAACCAAAAGGGTTTGCATCTGAAGATGGGAGGAATATGGTATGCAGGTTGCAGAAGGCTCTGTATGGGCTAAAACAAGCATCGAGAGCTTGGTATGAGAGGTTACACTCATATCTGCTAAGCATTGGGTTCAAAAGAACTAGTGATAATAGTAACCTATATTTGAAGAGTGGAGCTGAAGGAAAACAACTAATTGCTGAGATCTTTGCAAATGACATCATATTTGGGGGAGATGATGAGATGGCTAGAATATTTGCATGACAAAGGCAACAATAATTTGAGATGTCCATGATTGGTGAGATTAAGTTCTTTATTGGCCCACAAGTCTCTCAATTAAAGAATAGCATCTTTATCAGTTAGATTAAGTACATAAGAGAAATTCTTAAGAATTTCAGAATGGAAGATTGCAAACCTGTTGGAACTCCAATGGTTACAAGTTGCAAGCTATCTAAACATGAGACTAAAGAAGTGAATGAGACACTTTACCGGTCCATGATTGGTAAATTATAGTATGCAGTACATAGTAGACCAGACATAGCACAAGCTATTGGCTTGGTTGCTAGATTTTCTGCAAATTCGAAAGAAACTCACATGATGGCAGTCAAAATAATATTCAGATACCTAAAGGGGACTGATGAGTATGGTCTTTGGTATCCATACAAAGGAGACTTTAGTTTAAGTGTCTTCACTGATTCAGATTGGGCTGGAAACATCGATGACAGGAAGAGAACTAGTGGAGGATCATTCTTTCTTGGAGAAAGGATTGTATCTTGGACAAGTAAGAAACAAAACTATATATCTCAATCTACAACTGAGGTTGAGTATGTAGCTGCTACAATTAACTGCACACAAATAGTTTGGATCAAGCAACTCCTAGAAGGAATTGAAGAAAAGGTGGTTGGACTGGTAGTGATTCATTGTGACAACACTAGTGCCATTGACATATCTAAGAACTTGGTGATGCACTCTAAAACAAATCATATAGCCATGAAATATCACTATCTAAGGGAACAAGTTCAAGAAAAGGAAGTAATGTTGGAGTACATACCAACAAAAGAGTAGGTGGCTGATATATTCACCAAGCCACTATATAAGGATACCTTTGACTATCTTAGAGGTAAGCTAGGGGTTATGCCCCTCCATTTAGTAATGTAAGCAAACAAGGTTCTACATCAATCTGGTATAATTTCAAGTTTTTTCAAATGAAAACAACTAGATTGCTGAGTATGGACTACTCCTGTTATGGGGAGAATGGACTCTTTGGCATTGTTGTCAAAGGGGGAGATATGTTTAGAGTGTTTGAGCATTGGTAGATATTAGTGACAGGGGGAGATATTCTTCACTTAGGGTAGAATGACTGGACTGTTACAAAGATGAAGAAGCATGCATCTAATTAGCCAAAGTTTGAAGTATTTTCCATCAATGCCAAAGGGGGAGATTGTTGGATTGTTGGCATTGACAAAACTAGTCAATCTAGAAAATTGGTATAAGTGCTAAGGTTTTTCATTGATGTCCAACACTTATTGGTGAAGACACTAATTGGTGAAGTTGTATAGGTATAGAGTGTTGCTTTTTAGTAAGCAATAGTGAATGGAAACAACATTGGTATTTGTTGGTGTAAATAAATATTCATTATGGATATTATTACACTTTACTTAAGTTAACTTAGGATAATGCATCTCTTTGTAGTTTGGATTTGAGACACTTAGGGAAGTGTGCACATAGGGATAGAGCTTGTAGGAGAAATTCCACCTTTTGTGGTCTTGTTTTGTTGTTACACTCCACATTCGGTGGGTCATCCACCTCTTGTGGAATATTATATTATTTCTCCTACCTACCCCTAGTATTTCTTACCTACCCTTGTTTCTCATTGAGCCACATGTCATGATTGTGTGCTCATACATCCATATGGCCTTGCCTGCATAAGCAGGCCTATATTCATTGTATTGGTGAATCCAGTTGATCATTTGTGTATTGATGAGAATATAGTTTGTTCTTGTCATTCTTTTGTCTCTATTTTATACTTTTCATTGTGCCCTTGATCTTGGCAAAATATTACATGGTTTCAGAACCATTGGGGCTTCATTGATTGGTTTTTGGAGACATCATGGAAGGCTTCTATTTTTGGATCTGAAGAACTATTCTTTTTGGAGGCATCTTGGAGCATTTTCGACCTCACCATTGCGTCTAGTAGGCCATTTCCATAAAAATTGAGTATAAATTCAACCTATTTTGGTGAAAATTGATTTTTGGGTGTGGAGGAAATTTTTTGCCCAATTCGAGCAGTACGGTATGAAATTTTCGGATTTTTTTTTTTAAAAAATATATTTTTTCTGAAAAATTATTTTCTAGTTTGAAAAGATTTTTTAAAAAAAAAATTGTTTTTGGGATCTGTACTTTCTGCCCAGTCGGCAACACATAGTCAGTGCCAAGTCAATGCCCAGTCAGTGCCTAGTCAGCATTTTCTTTCAAAAATTTTAGACACCTCTCCATTAAGCAGTTTGGATTTTTGGGTCAACTTTGGAGACCCATAACTTGCTCAATTTTGCTCCTTTTTGGGTGCAATATTTTTTTATTTGGGCTAATTTTCCATGCTCTTCACAGTGATGTGGTTATTTTATGGTTTTGGTGTATAGGTTTTTCAAAATTTTCAGATTCTCTCAGCTATCCCTGTCCAATCCTCAATTCTGCAACTTCAAAGGCCTCGTTTGAGCTCATACGACCTCTTTTTCAGGTGCCATTGTTTTTGAAAGTGCATGTTTTTTCATCTACTTTCATAATCTATGATCAGATTTCAGAGATTTTAAGTGGAAATTATACTTTCAGATATTGGTCTTATTTGGCCTATTTGGTACTTGTAAATTTCTTGGATCTTAGTTTAGATCTCTTGCACTATTAGTTTGAGTCTCTTTTGGCCTTATTGAGGTAATTGTAAAATTGAAATCAGAAGTCCACTTTGTCATTTTTTGCAAAGTGGCTCATTGTACATGCACTAAATATAAAGTGCTAAATCATCACTTTTGGGGGGGGGGGGGGGTTCTTTGATTGAATGAATTTGGGGGGGGGGGGGGTGGTGTCGTGTGTGATTGTGCCTCTTTTTCCTTGTACTCTTTCATTTTTGTTGCAATGAGTCCTCATAAATTTCCACCTTTAACTCCACATAATTATGCATCATGGAAAATTAAAGTATGGAGCAAATTAATGGGAAAAGGTCTCACGCATTACATAGATGGAACAATAGTAGCACCACTTGGTCCTAAGACTGATCCTAATGCTCAATTAGAATGGCTCACTAAGAATTGCTTGGCTCTTGGAACTTTGTGCAAGTATGCATCAGATGACCTTATCTTTTATATTGAGAAGTGTACTACAATCAAAGATGCTTGGGATATATTTCAGAAATTGTATGGTCAAGTTGATGAAATCGGAGGTTATAAGATTGACAATGAGCTCACCAACTTGGATCCCAAGAGTTTTGATACAATCCAAGATTATGTCACCAAAGCAAATGAGTTAAGAGCAAAGCTTAAGGATTGTGGAATTGACAAAAAGGATGCTTAGTTGATATTCAACTTGTTGGACAAACTTGCACTAGAATATGCAGCATTTGTGTCTAGCTTCCAAACTCATCGTTTGATAGTGGGGCGTTCCTATGTTATGCCTTCATTTGATGCTTTCACAAAAATGTTGATATTGGAACAATCTAAGTTGTTGAACATGGGGCTTCTCAAGTCTTCAAAGTCCAAGGCTTTGGTGGCTAATCAAGGGAATCAAGGAAGTCAAGGCAAAGATTCCAAGAAGAAGAAGAAGCAATCTAAGTCACAGCCACAGCAGGAAAAAGGAAAATCATCCTATCCATCACAAGGCGATTTTTCATCCTCTTCCAAGAAGGGGACACCACCTAAGAAGGATAAACCAACTTGTGTATATTGCAAGAAGTATGGTCATGATGAGCATCGATGCCACACCAAGCAAGTTGATGAGTTGACAAATCTTCTTAAGAAAAACAACATCAACTTGCCATCCACCTACACAAAGAAGGATTCAACTCCTTCCTCTTCCTCACAGTCTAAGGGAAAAGGGCAAGCATTTGTGGCTACTACAGGTTCTTCACAGCAGTGGATACTTGACTCGGGTGCCTCTTATCACATGGGTTCCACAAAAGAGCAATTTTCTTCATTGGAGCCATCTAAGGTACCTCACATTTACATAGGTGATGATGCACAAGTAGAGGTTGAAGGGAAAGGTTCAGTTGACATGGATGATGGAACATTTGAGAATGGTCTCTATGTTCCTAACTTGTCTACCAACCTTCTCTCCATCTACCAAATCACTCACTATGGGAATTGGAAAAAGGTTGAGTTTACTCCTGATTCAATTGTAGTAAAAGAACTTGATGATGATGCCTTGGTAGCAGTGGGACAAGTCAATGACAACTCAATGGTTTATTCATTCTCCCACTTTGTGCCAAGTTCTCTTTCTAGGGCCTTTCTTACTCATTCAAATTTTGAAAGTAAGCTATGGCATGAGTGGTTTGGTCACCTCAACTACCGCTATCTTCAACAGCTCAACACTAAAGACATGGTCATAAGTCTACCTCAAATCAGTTTTTCGGAGGGTGTATGTTCAGGGTGTTCCATGGGGAAGCATCCTGAAGAGAAGTTTGATAAGGGGAAATTTGGAGAGCTTTGGAAGTTCTTCAACTTGTTCACAATGATGTAGCAGGTCCATTTCCAACACCTTCATTTAGCAAGGCCCGCTATATCCTCACCTTCATTAATGACTACTCCCGCTTTACTTGGGTCTATTTTCTCATTCATAAGAGTGAAGTATTTGACAGATTTCAGGACTTCAAGACTTGTGTGGAGAAGCAATCTAGGAAAGAGGTCAAGATGCTTCATACAGATAATGGAAGGGAATATGCGAACAAAATACTTGAGGATTTTTGTACATTTGAGGGGATTGATCTTCAACATTCTGTCCCTTACACTCCACAACAGAACGGAGTTGCAGAGTGCAAGAATTGAACTCTCAAAGAAATGGCTAGTTGTATGATACATGCACGTTCTCTTGATCCCACTTTTTGGACAAAGGCTATCAGTTGTGCCACACACATCTATAATCGGGTTCCTCACAAAACTTTGCAAGATGTTACTTCTTTTGAGGCTTGGGCTGGTAGGAAACCGATTGTGAGACATTTTAGAGTCTTTGGGTATCCAGCATGGGGTCACATACCTCCACAGAAATGCAAGGCATTGGAACCTCAGAGTCAGCCTTGCATATTTGTTGGATATCCTGAGGGTGTTAAGGCATATAGATTGATGGATCTTGAGACACATGAGGTGTTCACTAAGAGGAGTGTTCACTTTGAGGAAATCTCTCCTAGCTTAGCCTCTCTACCTCCTCCACCTTCCCCCATTAGGGATAGTGATGCTAGTGATTCAGATGATGAGACTCCTTCAACTCTGACTCATAAGGTTACACCTTGGAAGGGTCCACTTGTAGTTGAGGAGCCTCATTCTTCACCTCCACCTAGACCTCGTTGGGCTTGATAGACACTTGAGTCGATGGGTTCTCTTGTTGGGGATCCTTCAAATACATAGAGGACTTGATCACAACATCAGGATCTACCACATGCATTCATTTCTACCACTTCCAATCTATAGACATTTTGGGAAGCATCAGGGGTTCCTGAGTGGTACCAAGCTATGGAGGAAGAGTATAGTTCCTTGATGAGGAACAACACATGTGATTTAGTCCATCTCCCTAAGGGGAGAAATATGGTTCGATGTAAGTGGATCTATCGGACCAAGTTTGCAGCGGATGGTAGTGTGGATAAGTATAAGGCTCAACTTGTTGCAAAAGGTTCTCTTAGGTTGCAGGTGTTGACTATACTAAGACCTTTGCACTTGTAGCCAAGATGAACTCCATTCGCTTGACACTTGCTATTGCTGCAGCTCATGGTTGGGTTGTATATCAGATGGATGTGAAGAGTGCTTTTCTTCATGGTGACCTTGATGAGGAGATTTATATGGAGCAGCTACAGGGTTTCATCCAGGATACTTCCTTGGTTTGCAGACTAAGGAAACCTCTCTATGGCCTTAAGCAGGCCCCCAACGCTTGGTATGCCAAGATGGATTCCTTTCTTCTCTCAGCAGGGTTCACCAGGTGTCATTCTGATCCAAATGTCTACATTTTGCGACAGGATGACTCTCACTTGATACTTGTTCTCTATTTTGATGATTTGATCATTATAGGGAGTACCGCATCCATCATTAGCAGGGTCAAATCTGCTTTACATGATAGATTTGCTATGACTAAATTGGGTCTTTTGCACTACTTTTTCAGGATAAAGATCTCATAGTCACTTTCTGGGATTACACTACCGCAGCCTAAGTATGCTCTTGATCTACTTGCACACTTTCATATGGTTGATTGTAAGCCTGCACTGATTCCCTTTCTTTCAGAAGTCAAGCTTGAGGCTCAGTGTTCTCCACCAATTGATGTCACTTTGTATTGTCAGCTTGTGGGTAGTCTTGACTCATACATGCCCTAATATTTTATTTACAATTGGCATGGTTTCCCACTTCATGTAGGAACCACATGAGCTTCATTGGAAAGCCGCCAAACGTGTCCTTCATTACATCCAGGGTACACATCACTATGGGATTCACTATGCAATAGGCACATGACTTCACTTGGTTGGTTACACAGACTCTGATTAGGCTGGTGACCTTGATGATCGTAAGTCTACTTCAGGTTGCAGTTTTCACCTTGGTTCAGGCCCCATTTGTTGGCAGAGAAAGAAGCAACATGCTATTTCTCTCTCTTTGACTAAGGCTGAGTATCGAGGCATTGTTAATGCAGCAACTGAGACCATTTGGCTTCAACATATTCTCACAGAGTTTGGGTTCACCACTCCATGACTGACAGTTCTATATTGTGACATTTAGAGTGCTATTGCAATCTAGAAGAACCCGGTCCAACACTAGTGGACCAAACACATCGAGATTCATATGCACTATATCTGAGAGCTGATTCAGGAGTAGGTCATTGATTTGCAGTATTGTCCTACTGTGGAGTAGGTTGCAGACATATTCACCAAACCTTTCACCGAGAGTAAGTTCCAATAGTTGTGAGCTCTCTTGGCAGTGAGGGATGTGTCATTAGGGGGGGTTAGCTGACTTCTCCTTCCTCTCTTATGGGGGGGACTTTTTCCTCTTTGAGGTTTTGTCCTTCTTCTTTGAGAGTCTTTTGTACTTTCATCTCTATTTGGGGGGGGGGGAGTTTTTTCCCATGGGGTTTTCTCCCTTTCTCCATTTGTGAGAGATTGCATTGCATAGTTTTGCTTTCATTTGCATATTGTACATGGGTACCTATCATGGCCTAGTAGTCAGGACCCATCTTGCATTGTTGACTTGAGTCTTCATTCCCCTAAGTTGCACTTAAGGGGGGTGTTGGTGTAAATAAATATTCATTATGGATATTATTACACTTTACTTAAGTTAACTTAGGATAATGCATATCTTCATAGTTTGGATTTGAGACACTTAGGGAAGTGTGCACATAGGGATAGAGCTTGTAGGAGAAATTCCACCTTTTGTGGTCTTGTTTTTTTGTTACACTCCACATTCAGTGGGTCATCCACCTCTTGTGGAATATTATATTATTTCTCCTACCTACCCTTGTTTCTCATTGAGCCACATGTCATGATTGTGTGCTCGTACATCCACATGGCCTTGCCTATATAAGTAGGCCTATATTCATTGTATTGGTGAATCTAGTTGATCATTTGCATATTGATGAGAATACAGTTTGTTCTTGTCATTCTTTTGTCTCTATTTTTTACTTTTCATTGTGCCCTTGATCTTGGCAAAATCTCACAATATTGAATGATCAAAGGTTACTTGAGCTCAAGGAAAGATAAATTAAGTCAATCAATCTATCATTAAGGAAGGTCAGTCAATTTGGTGGTGGTGAAATCACAAAAGGTGACCCAGGCAAAGAAACTTGTTTGCTCTAACCAACCAATAACTCACTGGTAAACAGGGAAAAAGACTTGGTGCTAGCACAACAAACTAACAATCAAAGGATGAATTGGTAATATAAGAAGTGCAGTTGCATACTGGTACACCAGTCTGATAAAAAGAAGACAAGTGATCACCATAAATCTTAGAGCAGTGATCGGTTATTCAGTTGCGGTGGCAAAGGATGAGTTGGTAAGCTTGTGTCTATGCCAAAAAATTTGTTGGTAAGGTTAAATTTTGGTTATCATGCAGTCAAGCATGATTACATGTGGATTCTCAAGTTCATATTTATTCGGTTGAACATGACTTAGAAGTTTCTATCTTTGGGAGATGCAGTGGAAGAATTGGTTTAACACTTGCCGGAATTGCTATAAGGCGCACAAAGAAAGAGTGGGAGATTTTGAAATTGGAATCTTCTGGAATCCTTGATTGATTTGATTGAGGATATGCCTGAAGGTGTTGATAGAAAATGTATAAAGAGTTCTTGAGCTCCTTCAAAAAGTTTTGATTGTAAAATTTGAAACAAGGAAATCTTGTTGAAGGCGATCCAAGGTGAAGAGCGGAGGGAGAGGAAGTGCTAAGAGGTGTTAGCATAGTTGAGTGTGTGTGTGCAGTAGATTGACTAAGTGCAAAGTCGACAGATAGAGAACCAACTAAGTGCAGAGCCAAAGGATAGAGAACCGACTGAGTGCAAAGCTGAAGGACAAAGAATCAGTTGAGGGTAGAGACGAAGAATAGAGGACCGGAAAAGTGCAAAGCCAAAGGTCAGAGGACTGGCAGAGTGCAGTGTCGAGGGATAGGTGACTGGCTAAGTGAATAGCTGAAGGTATAAGAAGGAAAGCGGTGCTTTGCAGAGAAGACACAACCGGTGTGTATTAAGTGGAATGCATACTGAGATCTGATCAAGGTATTAGTAGCTAATTCAATAGATCATGCATCTATTTCTTTCTAATAACTACAACATAAATCCATTAACTTGGTGGACTTTAACATGTCCCTACTGTAAAATCCCTTAACCGGGTAACATCTTAACTGATGTTATAAGTCCTCTAACCATACTACCTTTAATAGGGTAAAGGCACTAACCAGCCTTGATCAAAATCCCTTAACTGGGTGGCACCTAACAGTGTCTTTGTAATCTCCTAACAGGGATGGTTCTTAACCGGGCGTACTATAGAAGAGTGCAAATTTTGTGAGTTCCTACTCACACTGTGGGTTTCTCCCTATTGGGTTTCCATGAGATAACTCCTTAGTGTTACTGTCAACTTTTCATGCTTGCATATTTTACTTTAGTGATAAATTATATTGTTGGATCTTAGATGAATGAAGATTTAAGATAAAAGTTAAATTATGAAATTTTGATTAACTGATGATTCATCCCTCCCCTCTCAGCATCGGTTGGGACTAACAAGATGAATGCTAAGTGTTTTCATTGGGTCATGGGTCAAACCTTCCAGTTCACCTGACCCATTGTGAAACCACGAAAGGCTTAAGGCTTTCACCATTTTGTGGAGATGACTGCTAGAATGAATTAGTAGCTAGAGATTCAGTAAAGGGTTTTAGGTCAGTATGACGTTTAAACCTCTTAGCGATTAAACCCTACTTATGGGTTTTGACCAGATGTGACAATTTCAATGACATGTCTGCATGTCGAGAGGAAAAATGATCTATGTGGCAGCTGACCAAGTTTAACCAAATGATTTGGATGACAAATATGAAGACACATGATCATTAAGGTATTCAAAATATAATTCAAATATGCAGAAGTCAGTGTTCAAGATGCGCTTAAATGAATTGGTTGTCAATCCAATCAAACCAAGTTGAGAAAGGATGGAGAATACATTAATGGCTTCCATGTTGCAAACTATTGTGTGGCTCAAGATGATCGACTGAGAGAATATCAGATCTTATGGGTAGATGAAGATTACTAGTTTTAGTAATTTGAGTACAGATAATGATCAAGAGATAGGGAGGCTGCATTTAATACAAACGACCAATCTCATAACACTATCAGGGCATAATAAAAATCTTTAGTAGTGAATATCTCCAAGATGTTAATAAGTAAATAAAATATTTGAATTCTACTTGAAGGGAAAAATGCTTTTGCTGATTGAATAAAGGAGTTGATGAGATTTGACATGAGTAGTTGAGATGAGTTGGCTAAGACCGAGGTGCTGCTGAATCAAAAAGTGTCAGGGGCATTCATATAGGTGGTTGAAGTGCAAAACATAAATAATTTAGCATAGAGAGAGAGTGTGTGCATTTAACAGAGATAGAACTTTAAGCATACCAAATATAAAAAAGAAGAAGAAGAACAAAGGATAGAAAAGGATAGAGAGAAGACTTCTAGTAGATTGATTGAAGACTACAACTCAAAGAAGACTAAGTAGTAGAGATAAAAAGGCAGAGGTGAAGCCTCAATGGGATATCATTTTAGAGTAGCAGTGTGTACTTATCAATCATCTTGTAAGGTGTTAAAAAACTCATCTGTAAAAAGGTTTTTCATTGTATCAAATTGTTTATTGAAACATTGTTATTTCTTTTGAGTTGGCGCTCAAAGTGGGAGTTAGTGCTCAAAATTGGTTAGGGGTTGGTGTTCCTTCAGTTGGTTCCCTAAAACATATTGTAATCAAATTATATATTAAGAGGCTAGATTGGAGTAGAATACTCCAACAGCTATTCTCATTGAGGTTTTTCCCACATTGGGTTTTTCTCATAAATTCCTATGTTATGTGATCTATTTTTGTATGTGTATTCTCTTAACCTATTTATATTATTGTTTGTATTTGCACACTTATATTTGAAATCTTAGAATATCACTGATTCACCCCCTCTTAGTGATCACTTATGTTCTTCAATTGGTATTAGAGCCCTAGGTTCCCAGTTAGATAAGCTTTCTCTAGCTTGGGTAAATTCTGGTTAGTGAGCACAATGGCTAGCAATGAATCCTCCTCTGCTAAAGCACCTATGTTTGATGGCAGAAACTATGTCTTCTAGAGCAGAAGAATGGAAGCTTACTTATCCTCCTTAGGCTTTGATGTCTGGATCTTAGTGAAAAATGGTTATGCTCTTCCTCAAGTACCCCCTAGAGACCCTAAAACTAAAAGGAAATATGAGTACAATGCCAAATATAAGAATGCAATCTTAAGTGGTCTATCTGATACATAATTTGTCAAGGTCATGCACTGCACTTTTGCCAAAGAGACATGGGATAAGCTACTGAGAATATATGAAGGAGATGTTAAAGTTAAGGAAGCTAAACTGCAAAATCTCAAATCTCAATTTGAAGGTCTGAAAATGAAAGAGGAAGAGAAGATTACAGATTATCTGCAAAGAGTGGATGAGATTGTGAATGCTATAAGAGGACTTGGAGAAGATGTCTCAGAAGAATTAATTGTCAAGAAGGTTATAAGATCATTAACAACAAAATATGATACAGAATTCTTAACTATTGAAGAAGCTAAAGACTTAAAGACTTTCTCCATGGATGAACTATTTGGTTCATTACCATCCTATGAGATGAGAACCATGAGTGTTGAACCATGTAAGAGAGAATCCACCTTCACCTTCGAGAAGAAAGGAAAAGAAGTTGCTAATTGTGTAGATGATGAAGAATCAGATGCTACTAAAGCTAACTTTGTAATAAAATTGAAGAAAGGATCGGGTAAGTATAGAGGCATAGGGGCTTCACTGAGTGAACTTGGGTTATAGCACACACATTCAAATCATACTAAACAATCCCCCTATTTTCAAAAAATACTTCCCTAAACACCTTTTTTGTCACCCCCTCCCAATACATAGGCAAAATTAAAAGGCCCCCTATTTTAGCCAAATATTGCATTTTTTAATAACCCGAATTAAAAATCCCCCTATTTTCACAGATAGGCAATATATTGTACCCTTATTTTTTGGATATTAAACCCCCCAATATGAATGCACATGATATAATATTGCCTAGCTAGTGAAGCCCCCATGTATAGAGGAAAGCTACCTTTTAAATGTTTTGACTGTGGTAAAATAGGACATTTTGTTGCTAAGTGTCCTTATAAGATGAAGGATGATAATGATGTGGAAAGTGTCAAAAGTAAAGGTCAAAGGTTTTATAAACCAAGGAGAAGAAAATTTCAAAAGAAATTTTTTTTTTACTGTATTGATAGTGATGTCTCTAATGATGAAAGTGATTTATTTGAGGAATGTAGTGAATGTAAAAACCAAGCAAATCTCTTCATGGCTCAAGAGGTCCTTAATGAGGAGAAAAGTGGTACTCAATCTGAAAATATAAATGACAGTGAGGTAGAGGATGCAGATATTATGCTTGACCTTGAAGGAGAATTGGTCTATGGTCTTGAAGAGTTGGACAAGGTAAGAAAATAATTCAATAAATACAAGAAAAGAGTCATAAAAGAACATGATCTACTGAACAAAAATATTGAAGAATGAAAAGTGAATATTGTTGATTTAACTACACAACTAGAAGAAGGCAAAAAAAATTATGAAGTGATAAAATCAAATTTGGAAGCTAAGGAGAAGGAGTGTCAAAAGCTGGAACAAGAAATTATGAATCTCATAAATGAGCTTGAGAAGTGTAAAGAGGATCTCAATGTTAGAATTAAGTATGAGAGAAGCACAAATGCATTAGATACAATGTTAAACTATTAGAAGCATTCCAAGGTTGCTGAAGGTGTTAGATATGATGTTGGTCAATGTTGTACAAGTGAGGACTCATCAAACAAAGAAATGCACTTTATCTCTTCAAGTGAAAATGGTAAAGGACAAACTTTCACTATTAGCAAGCCAATTGAGAAGAAGGCTTATGCTACTAATACAAAGAGAAAATATGTTGACCCAAAAGGAAAAGCTAAAATGGATGTTGGAGGCTTCATAAAGGTCAAGAACACAAGAAAGAGCTCAAGAAGACCAATTTATGTTGCTCCAAGGAGGCAAATGAGAAACAACTTAAAAAATGAATAGTATGTACCTCAATTTCATGGATACTATTATAAATGTAATACTTATGACCATATAATTTTATAATGTAGGCTTATGTGTAGGTCCACTCCTAGTTATGAAAATAGAAATCCTTTTGTTGTCCTAAGAGATGTCAGTGTCATGTGCTATCATTGTAATAGTGTCGGTCACAAAAGTAATGAATGTAGAAGGATTAGATTTCAATCATATAGTAGTCTCCCTGTATCATCTTTTAACAAGAATGCAAATTTCTATCATTGTCATAATTTTGGTCACATAGCCAAATACTACAAGTTGTGGACTAGAAAACATAAGAAAAATCTTGCACCAAAACCAAAAGCTACACCAAATCAAAATAATACAACAGTAAAGAGAAAGGAGACAAATCAAGTTTGGGAAGAAATGAAGAATGATCAAAAGGAATCGGGTCTAATAGTTCAAACAACCCTTCATGCTAAAAGGAAAAATATTTGGGTTCTAGACAATGGTTGTTCAAATTATATGACTGGAGATAAGAAGAATTTCACCAAGTTTGGGGATTGGAATGGAGGTTTAGTGAGGTTTGGAGACAATTATTCCATTAAGATAAAAGGTAAGCTAAAATCTCACAATGTCTATTATGTGGAAGGATTAAAACATAACCTATTAAGTGTGAGCCAAATGTGTGATAGAGGATAAAAGTTTACTTTTGATTCAAAAGGATGTGAAATCAGAAAAGAGAACAATGACCAACTAGTTGTAGAGGGAAAAAGGATTGATGGTAATGTATACAACTTGAAAGAATGCTTTGAATCTTAGTGTATGATGGGTCAAGTAGATGAAAGTTGGTTGTGGTATAGAAGGCTAGGACACATCAATTTTGACAAATTTGTTAGAGTAAGTAAGAAAGGATATGTAAGGCACATCCCTCAAATTATTAAACCAACTAAACATCATTTGTGATGAGTGCCAAAGAGGGAAAGAAACTAAGGTCAACTTCAAAACAAAATAGTGCTCTACCAAAAGGCCATTAGAGCTGTTAGATGCAATGTAGCACTGAGAGGGGGGGTGAATAAGTGGTTTCCAAACTTTTCCATTTATTTATCCTATGTGTGTATACTAGTTCTATGTTCTAACAGAAAGAAGACTTACTAGTTAGATGGGGGACAATTACAAATGCACTCACACATAAAAAGGACATCACATAACACAAGCATATACGAAGAAAACCCAAGATGGGAAAAACCTCGATGAGAAATGCTGCTAGAGTCTACTACTTCAATCCAGCCTCACAATGAATATCTGATTACAATGTTTAGGGAACTGTGAGATTTTTCCAAGATCAAGAGGCAATGGAAAGCACAAATAAGAGAGACAAAATAGATGATAGGAATAAACTGTATTCTATCAAGATGCAAAATATGATCAACTAGATCATTACAAGATATAGATTGATTTCCCATACAAACAATGTAGATTTTCCTTGTTATATAGGCAAGGCTTATGGATATGTGAGCACACAAACATGACATGTGGCTCAATAAGAAACAAGGGTAGGTAGGAGAAATAATATAATATTCCACATGAGGTGGATCACCCACTGAATGTGGAGTGTAACAACAAGATAAGATCAACACTATAAAAAGTGGAAAGTCTCCTACACACACTATCCCAATGTGGCACAAAAACCCAAGTGTCTCATACCCAAACTAGTATGAAATGCATGCACTGAAGTAAACTTAAGTAAAGTGTAATAATATCCATGATGAATAATTATTTAGACCAACACCCCCCCTTAAGTGCAACTTAGGGGAATGCACTAAAGTCTATAATGCAACTAAGGAATGCAAGATGGGTCTCGGCTACTAGGCCATGTTAGGTACCCATGTATAAATGCAAATGCATGCAAACCAATGCAATGAAATCTCTCACAAAGCGAGAAAAGAGAGAAAAACCCAATGGGAAAAAACCCTCCTCGAAAAGAGAGATGATGAAAGCACACAATACTCTCAATGATGAATGAGAAGAACAAAACTATGTCCCCCCCATAAGAGAGAAGAAGAGACCATGAAGCCCCCCCTCAATGTCAAATCTCCTGTAAAGATGGTCCAATGATGATGACCAAAATACCTCCCCATAAGGAAGAAAGAGAGCCAATGCTGCACCAATAATGTCAAAGTGTGACAAAACTAGGTACCATATCGATGACGATGAATCACTCGCTGCAATAAAAAAGAAGATTAGGCATGGAGACAACCTGCTATGAGCATTATCTAGATACTCAAAAATAGCAGAAATACTGGTACAATCCAAGTCTCACGGGAACCATGCACAAATATGTACAATCTAAGTCTCAACTGGAGCCATGCACCAAGTCTCACAAGATATTCCTAATCTACGTGTACAAGAGGATTACATCAAATAGTCAACAATGACAAGATACAAAGAGGTGTGGCACTTTATGATAGTGTGAGTACAATATTGCTCAAGCAAGAGCATACATCATGATAAAATATTCAAATGTGGAAACATGAAAATGATGCCACCAACAAAGAAGCCTTGTAGAATACTACAGATGAAGATGCCTCCAAATGGAATTTCACCAAGAGATATAAATGAACAACTGACCCCCCATAAAAAGATCATGTTGGCACTTGCAAATAATAGCAAAGTGAACTTTTAATTTCAATGATTACAACTTCTTAAAAAGAGATATAAGAGACTTCAACAAATATTGCTAGTGATCTAAACAAAGATCCAAACAAAATGCAAGTACCAAATATGCCAAGAATCGCCAAATACTAAAAGTACAATTTCTACTCAAAATCACTACAAATAGATGGCAGATTATGAAAGTAGATGAAAAAATATGCACTTTAAAAAAAATGACACCTGAAAAGGAGTCCATATGAGCCCAAACGAAGCCTCCAAAGTTGTAAAAATTGAGATTTCATGATTTCCTAAAAACCTGTATCCAAAAAAATCAAAAACATCCTACACCATTGTATAGATCATGAAATTCTACCCCAAAACAAAAAAAATTGCTCAAAAAAAGGAGTCTAGATGAGTGAGATATCACTATTTGACAATTGCCTGCAAAATTATAATTTCTGGAAAATTTCCGCCGTAACTTTAAACTTCAAATGCCATTTTCCCTCCGAAGTTTGATTTGGATGAAACAAAAGGCAAAACTGATTTTCTTGGACCTCCTCAATCCCATGGTCACCTCATATTTGACCCATCAAGCTTCAATAATAACCTGCAATAGAAACCTCCAAAATGCAAACCCCAAATAACATCAAATTTCTCTCAATTGGCAAACCAATGACACTCTAATGGCTCTGATACCATGTGAGACATGGACCAGCTCTGATACCATGTGAGATTTTTCCAAGATCAAGAGGCAATGGAAAACACAAATAAGACAGACAAAATAGATGATAGGAATAAACTGTATTCTATCAAGATGCAAAATATGATCAACTGGATCATTACAAGATATAGATTGATTGCCCGCATAAACAATGTAGATGAGCCTTCTTATATAGGCAAGAATTATGGATATGTGAGCACACAAACATGACATGTGGCTCAATAAGAAACAAGGGTAGGTAGGAAATAGGTGTGGGTAGGTAGGAGAAATAATATAATATTCCACATGAGGTGGATCACCCACTGAATGTGGAGTGTAACAACAAGATAAGATCAACACTATAAAAAGTGGAAAGTCTCCTACACACACTATCCCAATGTGGCACAAACACCCAAGTGTCTCATACTCAAACTACTATGAAATGTATTTCCTAAGTAAACTTAAGTAAAGTGTAATAATATACATGATGAATAATTATTTACACCAACAAGAACCAACCCAAGGAGCACCAACTCTTGATTGAGGGCATCAACCCAAGGAGCACCAAACCCTGATTTAGGGCACCAACCCCTAATTTAGGGCACTAACCTAAGGAGTACCAACCCCTGCACCAAGCTCCAACTCAGTGGTCTACTATGAGTATATTCAAATACAAAATTTATAGTCTTGTTACAAATGGATTTTGTAACTCTTTTAAAAATTCCTTTACTAGTTTTCTTCTTACCAATTCACAGTCAGTTCTCTACTCACCTCACTAATGCATCCTTGTCGGTTCAACCTTTTCTCCTTCTCTATTGATTCTGCACTTTGTTAGTTCTACACTTTGTCGGTTCTCTCTTCTCTCTGCTACATTGTTTTTCTCCACTGGTTCTACACTCTACTGGTTCTATGATTGCCTTCTCAGCAGTCTTCTGCAACTCTTCTCTACCATTATGGTCACTGTTGGTTACCTCACTGTTGCCGGTTGAAAACTTCCACCCTGTTCTTCCTCACACTCATTCTCTTCTACTTCTTCTTGGTGAGCACTTGACTGATTTATTCTCACATGCAGCAACACTCTTTCATTCAGCAGCAACCCTCATCGATTTTGGCTTACATATTTATAAACTAGTATTCCCACCAAAAGCCAATTCAAATTTCAGGTGGTTAGGGTTTCCTCATCAACCTTGAGGCAAACCAAATCTAATTAGATCACATCTGATCTGATCACCTAGATTGATGAACTATAACTCATCAATCAAACCTACCATTGTCATGCCTTCTTGATCACTCCTATTTTTAGTAGTATGTATTTAACCTGTCAGTGGATTTATTGGTCGATCACCAAGAATGGCTTTATAGTTCCCTTCACCTGCCTTGATTTTCTCAAATAGTCTATACTGGATCTCTATTGTGCATTTGACCTCAAGCCGCAAACCTCTATTGTGCATCCTGTGAATCACATAGTCGACATAAATATCGACCTGTCATCATCTACCTCATTGCTTGACAATTCACCGACTCAATATGTCACATTGTGAATGCATTCCAATTCACCTCTACGTGGCCCCTATGTTGGCATCCACCTCTGCTAGCTCATCTATTTCGATATGCATGGGATGACCGACCAACTCCATTACTAGGTTCTTCTATTGGCTTACTAACCATGCTAGTTAAACCCTTAATCAGTGTGCTTTCAACCTTGCACTTTGCATCTCTTCTGGTGGAACAATCAACTGGTCAACACTCTTTCTAACCTACCTTATGCACATCTTCATCAGATGGGAGTCCTTTACATCTGCACTTTGTTGCATTGCCAATGGATTTACATACTGGTAAACCCCTTGATGGCACCATGTCTTCAACCTTCAACAATTTTCATCTGAGGCATCTCCATGTCAGTTGAACTCTCTATCTATAGTTTCTTAGCCTTGCCTTCTTCATTATCAGACTAGACAATATCTCAACCAGTTTATCAAGGTGACAAACCCATCATTCTTTATCTATCCCAATAAATCATCATGACTTCTCTATTGGTCCAGTGCATAACCCTAATTTCATGCACTTGAGGTATCTTTGTGATTCACCAGTAGATCCGGTGTGAGCCTTCAAACACCTACCTTAACTCTTCTATCTTATCTCACAGAACAATGATGCACACTTTTCATAATAGGAGATAAGCTCCACTTACCTATGGTAGTGGATCCTTGTCATCTACATCCTACAATGCACTCATGTAGCTTCCCTATTTGTGTAGCATATATTCAAACATGCACATGTGATCCGGTGTGGGGAACACTCACTGTCAGTCTTCTCTTCAACTGGTGATTGCATCTTTATTCAGTGGGAGTCCTTCTGTTTTGCATCCACACAGCATACCGGTGACCTGTACATCCTTCTTCTCCTATATTGATGTGATTTAGGTAACATTCTGCCTCTTCATCATAATCAACATCCAAGCATCTTGCTCTCTTCTTGTACACTGGTCATAAGCTTGCTAGTTGGAAACAACTCACTGTCAACACAACACTTACCAATTGACACCCTTTCCTTACTAGTGATAGACTGTACCTATAACATGTCCATTTCATCCACATAAGTCAAACACTAACTTGTGTACCAGTGACTCTAGTGGTCATTGTACTGAATGAAATTCTCTTCCTTACCTTATTGGTGACCTGCAACACTAGGTGATATCAAAGACATCACAACTGGTATGCAACAATGACACTGTTGTAGATACATCTCTTATACTGGTATCCTTCCTATACTAGTTTGGGCAGTTTTGAATCAAGATGTGATGAAGGAATCTTCATGGGATACTCAGCTCACAACAAGGCCTACAAATGTCAACAAAAGACTAAAGAATGTAGTTGAAAGTGTGAATATAGGAGTTGATAAAGATTTGCATAAAGGAAGACAAACCACAATAAATCAGATTGAAGAGCCTTATGTTGAGGAGGAAGATCAGTCTAAAAGTGAAGAAGAGGTTGTCAATAAAGCTCCTAATAGGTGTGCTCAAAAGAACCACCCTAAGATCAGACAATTAGCAACAAGAATAAAAGTGTTCAAACAAGGAGAAGGCATGCAGGGAACAATGAGCAAGTTAATTTATACCTCAGGACTAGAATGGATCCAAGGAATTATGATGAAGCCAACAAGAGTGAGAAGTGGATGAAGGCCATGAAGGAAGAGTTATAGTAGATTGTAAAGAACAAGACTTTGGAATTAGTTCCTAGACCAACTGATAATAATGTCATTGGGACTACATGGGTCTATAGGGATAAGATGAATGAAGAACGAAAAGTGATAAGAAAAAAATCTAGATTGGTATGCAAGGGATATGCTCAAGTTGAGGGTATTGAGTATGAAGAAAAATTTTCTCTAGTTGCAAGACTTGAAGCTATAAGAATGTTCTTGGCATTTTTGGCTTATAAGGGGTATAAAGTATATCAAATGGATGTCAAACTTGCATTCCTAAATGGAAATATTGAAGATGAAGTATACATAGAGAAGCCAAAGGGGTTTTGGTTACATGAAGATGAGAGCCATGCTTGTAGATTGAAGAAAGCCTTGTATGGACTAAAACAAGCACTTAGAGCATGCTATTCTAGGCTGGATAAGTACTTACATCAGCAAGGATTTAAAAAGAGGTGTGTTGATAGCAATTTATACTTGAAATAAAATGGAAATTTTATGATCATAGTGGTTGTTTATGTTGATGACATTATATTTGCAGGTAATAAGGATTCCCTATGCAAGGAGTTTGTTGACCAAATGTAGTCTAAATTTGAATTGTCTTTACTTGGTGAGTTGTCATATTTTCTTGGTTTGAAGAATTCTTGATTAGGTAAAGGTATATTTATATCACAAACCAAGTATGCCAAAGATATGTTAAATAAATTTCAAATGGAGGACAACAAGCTATTTAGTACCCAAATGGTAATACGATGCAAACTTAGCATGGAGGATGAGTCACCTAATGTCGATCAAAATTTGTATAGATCAATGATTGGTAGTCTGTTATACCTAACAACCTCAAGACTAGATATAGTTCAAGTAGTTTGCATGCATGATTGCAAGATTTCAAGCAGCTCTTAAGTAATCACATGTAAATGCAATGAGGAGAATATTCAAGTATCTAAAGGGCACCCTGGACTATGGCTTATGGTATCCTAAAAATGGTGATTTCACTCTACAAGCTTACACTAATGCTGACTGGGCAGGTTGTGTGGATGATAGGAAGAGAACAAGTGGTGGAGCCTTATTTGTTGGAAATAGATTGGTCTATGGCATAGAAAGAAGTAGGAGTAAATTTAATTATCAATTGCAGAGGTTGAATACATTGCTACTACAACTTGTTGCTCCCAAGTGTTATGGATGAAACAAACACTTAAAGATATCTAGGTATAGTTTCCTGATCCAATTCCTATTATGTGTGACAACTCAAGTGCCATAAATATCTCCAAAAATATAGTTATGCATTCAAGGACAAAGCATATAGCCATCAAGTATCATTTTCTAAGGGAAAAGGTAGTTAAAAAAGAGGTTAGAGTTGAATATGTGTGTATAGGAGAGAAGGTTACATATATTTTTACTAAGCCACTTCCCAAGGAGACATTTGAATATCTCATACTGAAATTGGGCATTGTCCCACATCCCTTCAACACTTAAGTGTCTTATCAAGACTGTGGCTCACGGAGAGTACATTGTTTTATTATTTTCACCCTTGAACCTCATGCTCATTCTCAGGGGGAGATTTGATTTTTTTAAAGAATTATTGGCACTGTGTTTTATATTGTAATAATGGTTCATCTTTCTTAGCTCTATAGTGTCACAGGTGGAGAATGCATGTTTGTAGCAGTATATCGATCTATTTTCTTCTTCGATGGCGTGAAATCGATATAATTATCATAGGGGGAGAGAGAAATCAGGTCCTTTGCTATTATTTTCAAAGGGGGAGAAATGGTCTGTGTTTTGACATCAATGCCAAAGGGGGAGATTGTTGGCAAATGTTGTCATTGATGTCAACTAGGGTTGCAAATGAGTTGTAGTAGGAAATGGATTGTAGATGTACCCATAATGTTGTGTTCATGTGTTGCAGAGGTGTTCGCAATGTAGTTTCATGTTCTACATGTGTTTGATCCTTCACTCTTAATGTGTGCAAGTTGCAGATTAGGAAAAATGTTGAAAATCCTTTTTCTGTAGATTTTAGCATGACAGGGTAATTATCAACAGTTAATACTAGGAGCATTTTTGCCATTTCATAGTCAACATTTTATGTTGACCTAACTCTTGTGGGAGAACTCACAATAATAGTTCCCACTTTTACCTACGAAGGAAATTCATGGGCATGGGGAAATTGGTTTTAGGGTGGTTCGAGCAAACTAGATGTGTTCGCTCGAACTAGATATGTTCGCTCAAACTACTCATCGGGGTTCAAGCGAACAATATGATGTAGTATGGTTCATGTGAACCCAATAAAATAAAATATTTTATAGGGTTCGCTCGTACCCCCCTTCCAGCGAACCCTATCGTGTCGATTTTTTTTTAACTGTCTATATAAAGCCAGAATGACAGTTGAAATGTCATTTTCAATTGTGCATTTGGGCTCCATTTAGGTGTTTTGAGCGAACCCTACGTGCAGATTTCGTCAATGATCCAATCAACACCCATCAATGCTCATCAGCATTGACCATTCAACTTACATTGTTCCAGGTGTACATAAATACTCTTTTTTATATTTTTATTTATTATTAAATTTATTTTAAAAAATCAAAAATAAAATAGTTTGTTAAAAAAAATTTCAATTAAATAATTATATATTTATAATTTGTTTTCAATATTTTAGACAAACTTTAGAAAAAACTTACAAAACATACATACTAAATTAAAACTTTAAAAAAATTAGAAAAATATTAGCAAAATTAAAACTTAGGAAACTTAGATAATAATATAAAACACTAGAAAAATTTAGATAATAAATTAAAACTTAGATAATAAATTAAAACAAAAAAAATAAAACTTAGAAAAACCCCTTAGGAACCCATATGACTCTTAAGGACACCACATAACCCATTAGGACACTATATGAACCATTAGGACCATATGATGTCCTAATAGTTCATATAGTGTCCTAAGGAGTCATACGATGTTATAACACCATGTGTGACCCCTTAGGACCCCATATGATCCCTAACGACACCATATGACCCCTTAGGACACTATATGAACCATTAGGATGCTATGATGTCCTAATGGTTCATATGTTGTCCTAAGGGGTTGTACGGTGTTCTAACACCATGTGTGACCCTTGTTGGATATTCCTATTGCTAGGATATGTTGTTGTCATTTGTCAACATATTCCTATGTTTTGGTGATTGCATTGTGGATTCCGGTATGAAGATTAGTTTTTAGTGTTGCAGTATTCTGGTGTTTTATTCATTGTGATCTGGTATGATTATATCTTGTGTCGCAGATTTGGGAGAGTGTTTGGGATGTTCGTGTGTATCTTCATTTCAGATGGTTCATGATTTGGTGCTCCGCAAGTTATCTTTCTTGTCTGTGTTGCCGTTGTTGAGTGTTAACGTGTTGATCGATGAAGATTTCATTAAGTGGTGTTGGTGCAGCTATTGCGGATGGTTCTAACATTCTTGTTGGTGTTTTCTAATCATGTCCTATTTTTTTTAGTGGTCTGCATTGTTCATTGAGTGTGTTATTGAAGATCTTATGGGTCCATTGATATTCTTTGTGTTATGTGGTATTTTTGGTGCTATAACATGTTGTGGCTAATCTTGGCAAGATTTCTAGTGGTTTTGCATGTTCGAGGAGTTGATTTGGGTCCATGCTATGTTTTCCATGACATTGAATTGGTCTAGTGGTTGATTTATGTATCGTGCGATGTAATTTTGTAATTATGTGTTGAGGGTTGATCGACCTTGTAGTCAAGATTGATGATTTGTATAAATAGGTGTTATATTCATGTAATTTGGGTGTTAGTGTTGTGTTTGCATTATCAAAGAGTGGTGTATGTGTGAATAAGATAATTCTTCTTTCGGTGTTATGTATCGAGCAAGGTGTGTTGTAAGGCATACAATTGAGCTTAAGCAAAGCTGTCATCAAACATTAGTAGATGCTATTCTTTTAGTTCATCTTGATCAGATTGTTTTCTGAATATTGTTGTAAGGTAGTGAACCTTCCCTGATGGTTATAGCCCTCTGGGTCATTATATTTTGAGTAATGAGATCTAGGTAGTGTGCCTGAATGGATGTGCATTCCCCATTGTAATATTTACACATACTACTGCAGAGTATCCTCTCATTGTGGGTAGGTTTCCATTGTGGTTTTTACCTTGACCAAGTTTTACACATCAAAATCTTGGTGTTATGTGTGTTGTTGTTATTATGTTTATCTTTATTCTTGCTGCAGTTGATCAGATCTAAGATTGTACTTAAATTGTTTAATTCGGTGAAAACTGATTCATCCCACCCTCTTAGTTTACCATCATTGTTGTTGCCAACAATTGGTATTAGAGCTAGATCCTCCAAAAGAAGCTTAATCACTTGAGGTGATTCAGGATGGCAACCTATGTGTTCAAGAAAGAGAGTATGAGATTTAATGGAAATAATTATACTGTATGGAAAGATCAGATGGAAGTTCATTTGAAGTGTATTGGAGAAGATTATTGGAAGATTGCAAACAATATCTACAATGTTCTACAGAATGGACTGGTTACTACTACTGAAATCAAGGATGTTAAACATAACATAAGAGATAAGGAATCATTGCTGAGTGCCTTGACTGATTCAGAGGTGACTAATGTGATGGGTTTGTAGACTGCACATTAGATTTGTAAAAAGTTAGAGACCTTGTATGAAGGATATGCACAAGTTAAAGTTGCTAGGTTTCAGTGTTTGAAATGAAAGTATGCGACATTGAAGATATGAGAATATGAGAATATAACATTCTTTATGGCTAAAGTGAATGAAATTGTTATGAACATAAGATGTGCCAGTGGAACTCTTGAGGAAGATGAGATTGTTGCTAAGGTTTTGAGATCCTTTCCTCCTACTTACAAAGCTAAAGTTTTTGTTATTGATGAGATCCGAAGTGTGTCTACTGTGACAAGAGACATGTTGGTTGGCAAGCTTGTTGCATTTGAATTGAGTGAATTTGGAGAATCACATGGTGAGTCTAAAACTACATTTAGAGCCTTTGTATCTGGGAAGCAAAAGTATGATCCAAGAGAGAGTTAATCTAGGGTTTCAAGATATGAAAGAGAAATTAGAGAGATGGAAGAACAAGAAAGAGAGTTGGGTGAGATTGAAGCACTTATTTCTCGAAGATTGCCTAAGAGAGATGGTAAGTATGATGAAAAGTTACCTTTGAAATGTTTCACTTGTAATAAGATAGGACATTTTGCTTCTAGGTATCCTGAAAGAATATCTAAGTATGATAAGCATGAAAGGCATGATAGATATGAGAAACATGATAAGTATGATAAGCCCTATAAGCCTAACTAGAAGTACACATATCAAAAGAAATGTTATTATACTATTGATGAAGACATGACAGATGAGGAATCTGAGAATGGGAATTCAGAAGATGAATTTGTATTTATTTCTATCAAGGAAGATGATCTGGTACCAGTGAATACTACAAGATGCATTGTTGAGGAGAAAGCTTTGGCTGCTAAGATTGAAGAGAAAGATGAATGGGTAATTGATAGCGGTTGTTCACATCATATGACATGCAATAAAAATAAGTTTGTGAATGTGGAGAGGTATGATGGTGGTATAGTAAGATTTGGTGATGATAATTCTTGTGTGATTCATGGTAGAGGTTCTATTTACTTTGATGGTAAGCCTAATACTGATGATGTCTTATATGTTGATGGTTTGAAGAATAACATTTTGAGTGTTGGACAGATAGTTGATGAGGGATATGATTTCCAATTCAAGAATGGTAAATGCAAGATTTTGAATGCCTCCAGTGTAGAGATTGCATCAGGGACTAAGAAAAAAGGTAATATCTTTCACCTGAATGTCAGTGAGAAAAGTTGTTTGATTTCTCAGATAGATGGAAGTTGGTTGTGGCATAGAAGTATGTGTCATGTTAATTTTGACTGCATAATGAGGATAAGTTCTACTCAAGATGTTAGAGATTTTGTCTAAGATTGTGAAGCCTTCTAATCTGGTATGTAAGGAATGTCAGTTGGGGAAGAAAACAAGAACTTCATTTAAGATTAAGTTGTATACATCTAATGGATTATTAGATCTTGTGCGTATTGACTTGTATGGTCCTACAAGAGTGAGAAGCATGCATGGTGACAGGTATTTCATGTTGGTGATTGATGACTACTCTATGATGATGTGGGTTACCTTTCCAAGGGAGAAATCACAAGCACTGGATAAATTCAAGATATTCAAAGATAAGGTGGAGACTGAGATAGGATTGAAGCTAAAGTGTCTAAGATATGATAGCCGAGGAGAATTCACATCCAGTGAGTTTGATACATTTTGTGAGAGGAATGAAATTAGAAGATTGTTATCTGCTCCTAGAAACCCTCGGCAGAATGGAGTTGTTGAAAGAAAGAATATAACCATTTTGGATGCTACTAGAACTATGTTGATTGAAGGAAATGTTGCACATACCTTTTGGAGAGAATTTGTTAACACTGTTGTTTACACATTCAACCAAGTGCATATAAAAGGTGATTCCAATAAGACTCCTTATGAGTTATGGTTTGGTCATGTTGCTACAGTTAGATATTTAAGAGTTTTTGGAAGCAAATGTTATATTAAAAGATATGAGGATATAGGAAATTTTGATGCAAGATGTGATGAAGGAACCTTCCTGGGATATTGTACTAAGAGCAAGGCCTACCGGTATTTTAATAAGAGGTTGAAGAAGATAGTGGAGAGTGCAAATATGAAGGTTGATGAATGCCATGGGAAGCAGAGAGCATGTGGATATGAATTTGATGATCAAGATGTTATTTCAAAGCTTGTGTATATTGAGACTTAAAAGAAGAATTCTTCGATAGAGACAATTGCTCTGGATATTACTACTGCTAGTGAAGAAGTACAAGAACCTAAGAATCAAAAGAATCAGAAGAATCTGAGGTATGTAAAATTAAATCATTCAAAAAATCAGATTATTGGTGATAAAAACAAATGTGTGATGACTAGGAGAAGGATTTTTTTGAAGAGATATGTCTGATTTCCAAGATTGAGCCTAAAGATGTTGCTGAATCTTGTAAAGATGAAAACTAGATAAAAGCTATGGAGGAAGAGTTGAATCAGATTAAGAAGAACAACACATGGGAACTTTTTCTAAAACCTAAAGACAAGAATGTAATTAGCACTAAATGGGTGTTTTGGAATAAACTAAATGAGGTCGGTGAAGTGGATAGAAACAAATCAAGATTGGTATGTGAGGGATGTTCACAGATGGAAGGTATTGATTATGAGGAGACTTTTTCTCTAGTATCTAGAATCGAAGCTATTGTATTTCTTCTTGCATATGCTGCTTACAATAATTTCAAAATATTTTTAGATGGATGTCAAGTCAGTCATTTTGAATGGTGATCTCAAGGAGGAAGTCTACATTGAGCAACCATATGGATTTTCATTATCAGATGAAGGAGACATGGTATGCAAATTGAAGAAAGCACTATATGGACCGAAGCAAGACCCTAGACCATGGTATGCTAGATTAGACAAGTACATGATGAAGTTGGGATTCTGTAAAGGTATTGTTGACAGTAATTTATACTTTAAGGTTGATAATGATAATATTTTGATTGTTGAAGTGTTTGTTGATGACATTATTTTTGGAGGAGATGATGATTTGAGTATGAATTTTGCTGATGATATGCAAAAGGAATTTGAGATGTCTATGATGTTGGCTAATGCACACTCCAATGAGATATTGTAGGTGATTGAAGGTATTGTCATTGATGGAAATCTTGCAATCCTATGGCACTGATAGACTCTTCACCGACAGATAGTTTACTAGCAGCGACAAAGATGATTATCGACACCCTAGCCAATAGGATTTTGTTTATTTCATTTTGTATTTAATTGTAATATATTTTTGTAAGCCAACAAGGAGAATTGTAATATGACTCATATATAAGAATGAGATCTTATAGATCATTTGTGTAAGTAAGAATAGGCAAATGCGAACATGCGAATATTAAGGCAGATTTTGGAGTAAGGTTTATGGTTATTTTGTGAGCTTAAACCGGTACTGAACCTGGCATAGAAGATGTTGAACCGAAGCAGTATGTGATATTGGATTTGCATAATCCATTTTGTAAGTCAGTGAGGCTTCCCTTTTTGTAATTAAGCAGTGAGATTTAAGCAGTTGGCCTTCCTGCATGTGTAAGCCCCTATTGTAAGTAATATTCATTTATTGGCTAGTGAGTGAATATTGTGGGTCACAAATCCCACCAAGGTTTTTCCTACACCGAGTTTCCTCATTAAAAATCTTGTGTTATGGTGTTCTTTCTATGTTGTGCTTATTGTTCTTATTTACTGCATTAATTCTGGTTTACCTGTACATTATTTTGGAATGCAATTTTTCTAATAAGATTAGAAAATCTGTAAACTGGCAGGATACTGATTCAGCCCCCCCCCTCTCAGTATCTTTGAGAAATCTAACAATTGGTATCAGAGCCTGGTCCTCTACTTTCAAAATCCTAACAACTTGAGGGAGATTTTGACACCGGTACATATGGATAACTTGAGAAAGCAATTGGAAACAACTCTTGCAGATTATGATGCAGAAAAGTTGATGAATATCAAACTTGAAGATGATCTGAAGGCTGCATAGGAAATCATTCAAGGACTTTAGGAGAATCTTACTATTGCTAGAAGTAAAAGAAGAGAACTTCATGAGAAGATATAGAGTGATGATGATGAAAAGGAAACTCTTAATGATCTTGTAATCAAGTTTAAACAAGAAAACATGACCTTCAGGAATGAGATGCAAGATATGACTATGAGATTTTATAAATACACTGAAGACAGAAAGAAGAATGAAAATGACTTGACTAGGAGAATCAATGATGCTAGAAATAAAAATCTAAGACTCAGTCATGAAAATGATATGTTGAAGACAGATCTGATTAACTTGGAACATGATAAAATTGAACTCATGAGATGGAAAGATTTCTTGGAAAATGAGTTGGCTACTGCAAATCAACATAAGGAGAAATTCAAGAAAATTTCAGAAGAACTTGATGATATGCTGAAAAATCAAAAACCTAATGGAGATACTAATGGTCTTGGCTTTGAAGTTGGTGAAAGCTCTGGTACTGCAAACAATCATGATGACAACAAACCGGTAAGACAACCTAATGCCTACAAATTGAATGGGAAATGCTTTAACTGTAACAAGTATGGTCATAGAGAAAATCAGTGTAGATCTAGAAACTTTCAAAACACTAATGCACCCACCGGTCAATGTTCTAAATGCAACAAAATTGGTCATAATTCAGAAAATTGTAGAATGAATGTAAGATGTTATGTTTGTGGAAGATTTGGACACTTATCTAATCAATGCAGAACACATACCGACATAGGATATGGAAAAGCTATTCAGAAAAACAATGTGACTTGTTATGCTCATAACAAGATTGGACATATTGCAAAATTTTGTAGAAGTAAGACATCACCGATAAATAACAAAGGACCCAGTTTGAAAGGTAAAGAGAAGGTTGATGAGGTAAAGAAAGAATTTTTAAAACAATGGATTAGAAAGACATATTAGAATGTTGATGAGGCTATTCCTTCACTGATAGAATAGAGTATCACTCCATCGGCAGGAGATTCTTCATCTAATTGAAAAGAAATCCCTTGGGGGTATGGCAACAAATTGAAAATATGATAGTTTACCCTTGATTGATGGTAATAAGATGAAATGCTTCTTTACCGACATATGAATTAAGTTTTCACTTAACCGGCATGTATTTATCATGGTAGTTGAAGGAAATGACATTATAAAGGAAGTGTTTTCATTATTTTTCACTCATCGAAAATTCAAAATACCTAAGAGCGTGAAAAAATTGAGTGAAGGCATCAACAACGAGAAGTGAAGAAAAATCTATCAAGCATTCAAACCTAAAGGCAGATTAAGGTATTTATACAATGGCTTCCTCCTCTGCACCTGAATTCATTGCAAACCCTACTATAATTGAAGTGATTAAATGTCCTAGACCTGTATTGAAGATCATTCCTAAAGTTGCGAAGCGGGATGATACCCTAAGAGCATTTTGTAAAATACCCAAAGGAGTTGCTTATGCTAAAGACCCTAGCATATACATACATTGTTATATTGAGGAACTTGGTGTGGATGAGATTATGAACATGTATAGGACTGTAGTTTGTGATAAGAATGGTAATGTGAAACCGGAACACAAGATAATTGAAACCCGAGGTTTTGTGGAGATACTTGGCATTCCTGATTTTCCCAGGGAAGTTATAAGGATTGTATGGAGAAGAGTTCATGAGGAGTTCTTTTGGCTAGATTCCATCTGTAAGATTGCAAAAGAAGCAGTTAGGGCAGTGACTGGCTTACCTTCCACCGGTAGCAGACCAAAAAAAGGAAAGAAGGTCTCTAACAACATTGTGATGACCCTAACTAGTGCAACACATGATAGAAGATCCTTAAGAGTCAATGATGTGAAGGATATTAATGTAAGATTCATTAGCATGATTCTAGGATACAAAACTACACATGCTAACCAATTAAACTTTGTTTCTAGTTTATCTATCAAAAGTGCTTATGACATGGTAAACAGTAATGCAAAGATTGACATATGTGAATTGCTAAAGGATGAACTAATTTACAACCTGAGGAAAATTAAAGGTGACAAGAAAGGCACATTCAGATTTGGTAACTTACTTGTATGTCTATTGCTATACATCACTAAGGAAGTTCTTGATATAGGTAGAAAAGAATTTGGTTTTGACATACCGGTAGGCAAACAACTTCTGGATATCTTTACCAACATGGGAGATGACAAGCAAAAGAACATAATTGAACACTTTCAGGCATTAAAGGCTAGAATGAAGACTAGGGAAAGACTATCTCAAGCCATAGTTGACAGATACCAAAAGGAGATATGTTTTGTTATAAAGAAGGATGAAATCTGGATGAAGGCAGTGGTTCCTAGAGCAATTTGGGTAACTGAAATGGGTTATGAGGCAGATGAAAACATAATAGAAACATATGCTAAAGCCCTCCTTGAAGCCCCTAGAGAACCCGAAGAAGAAGTATTTGGAAATGCTGAAACCATTGAAAGAAAAGTACAAACCATGAAACAAAGGAAAAGAAGAGAACAAAAAATCATAAAAGTAACTAAATGGGCAAAAGAAATCAAGGAAGACTTGTTGAAAAAGACTGGTATCAAGGAAAGTGACTTGGAAGGGTTACAACCGGAAGCACATCTTTCACCGGTTGGCACCTCCTCTGACAGTGAAATATCAACAAAGTTTCACAGAGTATAAAGAAAAAGGAAACCTTCATCGATACCTACTCCTACACCAAAGAGAACAAGATGGAAACAATAGGCTATAAGGCCTTTGGTAAAGGAAATGACACCCAGGAAGAAGGAAAAACAAGTTATTCCTCTTTTAGAAAATCTTCTAAATGAAATAACTGAAGATGGAAACTTGTCAAATGCTAGCAAGTTGTATGGCTCTTTTACAAATGAAGAAAAGGAATGTATAGAAAACAATGTTATTCTACACTTAGACATTTACAAGAAATTCTTAATAGAAGTTGTAGATGACTTACCAAGTGACTTGTACAGAAGATTAGATGCAAAAAGGTTAGCAATTGTGGAATTAGACAAGAAGACTAAGGTAGAAAAATTACTTGCAGTTCACCCAGTGAAATCAACAGAAGAAATTGATGAATTGATAAGTGAGGCTAACAGGACTATATTTTCCATTGGTCATCAACATGTAGCTTTAATGGTTGGCAGAGTGAATGAGATCACTGAAGAGATAGCAGACAAATGGGATATTTTCTTTGTGGAGAAGGAAAAGAAAGAACTTAAATGACCCAAAAATTTTCGAGTTTATCAAAAGGATAAGGATAAAGGTAAAGGCAAGGTAGGTGGTCCTCCAAGCATAAAGGTAATAAACAATTTGCCCCCACCTCCTTCTGATACTCCATCGGCAACACCACCGGTAACTGATAATATTCAGAGTATATAGACAACACATGAAGACACCAATCCTGATTCAGAAGTATTATATACTATGAATATTGATACACAAGAGGTTAACATTGTGGTTGATAAGAAAACCACTAAGAAGAAAGATGTGGCAACCGAGCCACCGATAGAGAAAATTGCAATTGAGACACATGTTGAGGATATAGTTGGAAATGTTGAGATTGGGATTGAAACACACACTAAACAATCAACTGATCCCATGGATATTGGAAAGACAGATACCACTGATGTACACACTAAAAAACCTATTGAGTTAGAGCAAGTGACTACTGATAACATGGTAAAATCTGTTGAGATACCGGGAGTAGACAGTTCAGAGATACATACAGAGAAACTGACAGTAGAAAGCACAAAGAAACATACTAAGGTAGATTTTGAGAAACATGAAGAGAAAAAGGTTGAGACAAAGACAGTGCCAATGACAACAGCTGAGAAACCCAAGCCTTTGCTAGTTGAGATGCAGACTCAAACTGACCTACCAAAGGTCAACATAAGCAAAGAGGTTACTCACACCGGTGGATTGCATATTGTTAAGGTAGTTGGACAATCATCTGGTTCTTCCTTAACAGAATTCAGACCGACAAATGTAATAGAGGTATTGTAGACGTATAAAAATGACCATATTCCTAAATGAATATTTTATGTTCATTTCTCTATTTAATTAAATCTAATTTAATTAAATTATCCACATTCTTCTATTTTATTAAGTAAATTACTCAATTTATTTAAATAAAATTCACTATACCATTTAATGAATAAATCATTTTATTCAATTAAATCTCCCTAGCCACTTTTAATTAAATTCAAATTTAATTAAATAGTTATCCTAAATTGAATAAATCTAATTTATTTAATTTCCCCAAATTGCAACCAAATTGAATTAAATCATTTAAATCAATTAAATCTTATTATCCCTCCATCCACTTGCAAAATCCCAAACCCCTTTCTAATCCCTTTTAGAATCTTCTAATCGCTTCTAATTAACCTAACCCCTCCTCTAAACTTTGTCACATCCCTAAGCAAAGGGAAGTCACTTCTCAAAGCCTCAAAGTCTTTGATAACCATTAAAGGCTTTCAACCTTCAACCACTTAAAACCTCAAAGTCTTTGATGACCATTAAAGGTTTCCAACTTTCAACCACTTAATCCCCAAAGTCTCCAATAACCATTAATGGTTAACTCAAACCCTCCTACATGGTTAAAACATTTGTTTTGACTCAACCTTCATCCAACCCAAGGGTCTCATCAGGCCTTTAATGCTTTGACCATGATTATCTCTTAATCATTTGCACAAAGGTTTATCCTTGGATTAACTCCTAATCTAGTGAGTAATCCTAACTTAGACTTGACCCTTAGCCTCTAGATAACCATGAGGTCTTCTCAGGCATTCAATGTCTCCAACCCCTTCTTTCAACCCAACCCTATGATGACACTTGTCATCATTTCATTGGTGCAAATCGTGCACATGGATCCCCAACTTTCAAACTCAACCCTTGATCAAACCATTCAATCTTATGGGGGGGACATTGTTTGTTATGGGGGGGACATTGTTTGTTCTTCTCTCTTATGGGGGGGACATTGTTTGTTCTTCTCATTCATCATTGAGAGCATTATGTGCTTTCATCATCTCTCTTTTGGGGGAGGGTTTTTCTCTCTTTCCCCACTTTACGGGAGATTGCATTTGCATTTGTACATGGGTACCTAACATGGCCTCATAGCCGGGACCCATCTTGCATTGCTTAGTTCAATTGTTGACTTGAGTCTTCATTCCCCTAAGTTACACTTAAGGGGGGGTATTGGTGTAAATAAATATTCATTTTGGATATTATTACACTTTACTTAAGTTAACTTAGGATAATAAATCTCTTCGTAGTTTGGATTTGAGACACTTAGGGAAGTGTGCACATAGGGATAGAGCTTGTAGGAGAAATTCCACCTTTTGTGGTCTTATTTTGCTGTTACACTCCACATTTGGTGGGTCATCCACCTCTTGTGGAATATTATATTATTTCTCCTACCTACCCCTAGTATTTCTTACCTACCCTTGTTTCTCATTGAGCTACATGTCATATTTGTGTGCTCATACATCCATACCTATATAAGCAGGCCTATATTCATTATATTTGAAAGAATCCAGTTTATCATTTGCATATTGATGAGAATACAGTTTTGTTCTTGTCATTCTATTGTCTCTCTTATTTGTGCTTTCCATTGCCTCTTGATATTGGCAAAATCCTACAGTTCCCTTCACCAATCTGCTTTTCACCATGAGCTATAACAAACAGTCATCAATAGCTTTTTAAATATTGATCATAAAGAAAATATCTCCAGTCAGACATTAGAGTGCCTACTTAAAAGACTTCTCTCAAATTTATAGCCACATCCAATAGTTAAATCAAAAGTTATGAGGATTTTTCAAAAACGGGTAACCCTTGGCAGGGTTTTGACAATTTTTGTAAAAACAAACATATCTTGCCAAATACTCCACAAAAATGCATAAGAAAGGATTCACCTAAAAGAAATTTCATTAATATATCATTCAAAAATATCTTCATATAAAATTATACCAAATGTGATCCTTCATGGATCTATGATAGTCACAGATTCCTTAAAACCTTATGAGAGTTTGAGGGTTTGATGGATAATCTTTGTCAAATCCCCTCCAAACTGCTCTGCCCCCTTGATTTCAACCAAACACAATTTTATAAATAATTTCAAACTCCTTCCTAACTACTCTAACCACCTCATGACCAATGGATTTGATTCTTACACTTTTGTTGCACGTTTTGGCAATGTTACAACTTTGCAATTTTTACAATTTTTGCATTTTTCACATAAATGACTCTAACCCTTACATGGACACTTTTAACACTTCAAGATGGACCAAATATGATATCTCTAGACAAAATGACTCATTTATCCTTACATATTATGATTAAATGGACTCAAATAACTTTAATAGATTATGAATGACTCAAATACAATAAAATTGCTCATATTATGACTTTTGACCTCATAGTATGCTTGTGTGCATAGGTGTCTCTGCACCACATACTATATTGAATATGGCATTGTATTGGTCTGGTGGTTGATTTATGTCCGTGTGATGTCATTTTTTAATTAGGTGTTGAAGGTTTGGTCAACCTTGTAGTCAAGGTTGATGATTTGTATAAATAGGTGTAATATTCATGTAAATTAGGTTTTAGTGTTGTGTCTCTAGTATCAGAGTGGTGTATGTGCAAATAAGCGAATTCATCTTTTGGTGTTGTGTATTGAGCAAGGTGTGTTGTTGAGTAGACAATTGAGCTTAACTAGAACTATCATCAAGCATGAGTAGATGTTATTCTTTCAGCTCATCTTGACCAGATTGTACTCTGAATATTGTTGTAAGGTTGTGAATCTTCCTTGAGGGTTGTAGCCTTCTGGATCATTGTATTTTGAGTAGTGAGCTCTAGGCAGTGTACCTAAATGCACGCTCATTCTCCATTGTAATATTTACACATACGACTGCAGAGTATCATCTCATTGTGAGTAGGTTCCCACTATGGTTTTACCTTTGACTGGGTTTTCCACATCAAAATCTTAGTGTTATGTGTTATGTTGTTTGTTGTTATTGTGTTTATCTTTATTCTAGCTGCAGTTGATGAGATATGATATTGTGCTTAAATTGTTTAATCCAGTGAAAACTGATTCACCCCCTTGTAGTTTTCCATAATTGTTGTTTCCAACAACCCTTTAGGACCCCATATGACCCTTAGCGACACCTTATGACCTCTTAGGACACTATATGAACCATTAGGACCATATGATGTTCCAATGGTTCATATGGTATGCTAAGGGGTCATACAGTGTTACAACACCATGTGTGACCGCTTAGAACCCCATATGACCAATAACGACACCACATAACCCTCTAGGACACTACATGAACCAGTAGGACCATATGATGTCCTAATGTCTCATATAGTTTTTTAAGGGGTCATACGGTGTTATAACACCATGTGTGACCCCTTAAGATCCCATATGACTCCTAATGACACCACATAACCCCTTAGGACACTATATGAACTATTAGGACCATATGATGTCCTACTGGTTGATATAGTGTCCTAAGGGGTCATACGGTCTTCTAACACCATGTGTGACCCTTTAGGACCCCATATGACCCCTGGTGACACCACATGACCCCTTGGGACACTATATGAACCATTAGGGCCCTGTGATGTCTTTATGGTTCATATGGGTGTCCTAAGGGGTCATACGGTGTTACAACACCATGTGTGACACCTTAGGACCCCATATGACCCCTAATGACACCACAAAACCCCTTAGGACACTATATGAACCATTAGGACCATATTATGTCCAAATGGTTCATATAGTGTCCTAAGGGGTCATACGGTGTTATAACACCATATGTGACTCCTTAGGACCCCTTATGTCCGCTAATGACACCATATGACCCCTTAGGAAACTATATGAACCATTAGGACTATATGATGTCCTAATGGTTCATATGGTGTCCTAAGGGGTCATTGATGAGTGCTCCATCATAATAAATTTTAATATAGTTTATGCTTTAAACTTTTAATAGGTTGTGAACTAATATGCCTACCAGCATCCTTATTGAACTCATATTTACTCATTTTTTTAATTATATTCTTCTAATTAGAAGTAATATTAGAAATAATACCTTGTGATATAATGTTGTTTACATGTATAAATTGCATGATAATAAAAAATATGTCACTATGTTATGTTTTATCTCCATAAATGTGTTTTTGAATACGTTTTGAGTAAACAAGAAAACTCAACGGACAAATCTAAGTCGGTTGCCACAAGGACGATGATAACTCTTGATTGCTCCAGTTTGGAATATCTTCTTCAGTCTTCTTTACACCTATTCTATTGGTGGCATGTTAGAAATTAACTTCCTTTTGAAGTTAATCTATTTCTTGATTAAGTTTTCTCCAGTTTGGTTTTTATATTCAATACTTTTCTTTAGGCGGGTAACCATAGTTTAAAGTTGAATAAAGGATATATAAATATCTTGATGTTCTCTGTATTATGTGTTATCACTGTTTAAAAAATAGGATTTCTTTTTTTTTATAATTGGCTATGATCTTGAAATTTTGAGTAAGACACGTTATCAATTGCCTCAAGTCTGTGTTGGGTCTTAAGGGTTTAGGGTTTTTTATTTTAAATCGCTTAATGTCTAATAAAAACCCTCTAGTTTCTATTCCTTCATTACTTTATCCACTTAAGTAATGGGTCCTGGGGTCATAGGAAGTGTCCCCCCTTGGAATTAATCGTTAAATTTATGCCTTATGTATTTTCCTCCTAATGTTGTCGGGCCCAGTAAGTGGTGTGCATCTCTCAGGTGGATCTATGGTTTTTTCTATTTCGCTAGGCGAAGTTGTGAAAAGGCTTTGTGTTCTAAATGGCGATTTTGGTCCAGTCTAAAGAGGTCTCATCTTGTCCAAGATCCAACGGTTGGTGTTATTTCACAGCCTAAACCTGCAAGCGAAATACCTTTCACAAAATGGTGAAAGCTTTTGGTGGGACCCTGCATGCGAGGATTTTCTAAGTGACTAAAAGGTGATCAAGTCCTATTTAATCTGAAGGTTAGTGCTATTTCGCAGGATGAAAATGCTTGACAGATATCTTAAGCGAAGTTGTGAAATGACATGGCATTCCAAGTAGACGGTCCAACTGGTCGAGAGGGTGAGTAATATGGTGGCACGTGGCAGAGGCTACAATAGTCAGCAAGCCAGGTCTAAGAGTAAAAAGGTGGGTCCCAGAGGTGAGTCATGCCACGGCATAAGAGGTAACCTGGCAGATGCAAGTGGTGAGAATTAATTGGAACCCAATGTTTTCTCTTAGCAAATGAAAGACTGACATGTCAGCTCTTAAGGTGACTAGATGCTGGGTGTTCGAGGTTGAGTCGGAGGGCCCACGTCTGTCGGAGTCTATTCAAATGGTGAAGCACCGAACAAGTAGAAAATGATCTGATGGCCCACGTGATTTTGCAAGGATAAGATGCTCGTGCTTTATACCCTGCGAAATGGTGAAAAGGTTTTTCATCCCCAAAGGAAGATAAAGCATAGGGTTAAAAGAGGATTGACTTTGTTTTGATCCAATGGTCGATGCTATTTCACAGTTGCGAGATGCTTGAAGGATATACTTCATGAAATAGTGAAAGTAAAAGGGTTCATCTAGGTGTCATGATAGATGGTGACGTGTCCTTAGACACGTGGTTTTAGAAGAAGTTGAGGGCCTGCCAAGGTGAAACCAGTGGTATAAAGGAGAGACATGTGGCTGACGTTGAATTAAATGCAAAGGGTTTTCCAAAGCCAATGGTTGAGTGCCACGTGGTAGCCAATAGCCAATGAAAAGGCGGAGTAAGTAAAGCAAGCATAAAGGTTTCCCTTAAAGGATGGTCATCTCCGAATTGATCCAATGCTTCACATTGTTTCGCAACCTGAAGTTGATAGATGTTTAAGCTTCACAAAATAGCGAAAAACCACTAGCAGTCAAAGTAAAGGCACAGTTAGTAAAGATGTTGACAGTTTTGGTCAAAGTTAAACATCGAGTAGTTAGAGTTCCATCTAACGCCTGGCGCTATTTCGTGAAGGAGAAGTGCTTGAAAGATAAAGTCTGCGAAATGGTGAAAAGAAGGTGGGGCCCAGTGTGGAGGCAAGACTGTTAAGTCAGTATAACGGCCGATCAAGTTTCTTTTGATTGGACGGTCAGTGCTATTTCGCAGGACTGCCTGAAGGTTATGCTTTGCGAAGTTGTGAAAGAGCGAAAGGAAAGAATTGCAGGAATCAAATGGTCCATTGGAGTGAAAATACGAATTCTCTAATGACTTCAATTCTGAAGGGACGGCCAAAGCATGTGGAATCAATGTTGCAGTTAAGAGCTTGGTACCATATATAATTTCTTATCAACCAGATGAGGGTATCTTTCTAAAGAATTATTGCAGAGGAGCAGATACAGAGCCATTTTCTTCAAATACAGAGCAAGCCAATTCAGTTGCAGAGCGAATTCACTCGAGCTAAAAATAGGTTTTCTTGTACTCTCGTGTAGCAATTTCTTTGTGGTGTGCTTTAAATAAGATATTGATTTGTCATAGAACCATTTGGGGGCAGTATTTTGATTTCTTACATTTTCAAAAATGGCACCTAAGAGAGAATTTTCTAGGAAAGTCAATTATCTGGAGAGAGCCATTTGTGATGATTTTCTTGAGCAGTTGATGTTGTCAACTAATCAGCCATCGAAGGCAAAAGAATTAGAGCCTAGAGCTCCTTGTTTGAAAATAGGAGAAGGGCTATATGACAAGGGTAACTGGTTGAGAGATCCACAGGTCAGATTGTTTGGGTTGGGGTTAATCAAGGTTGAATTTGAATTGAGGAATTCTCTGGCCCCACAAAAAAGCATCTGGGAATTAGATGTAGGGAAGTTGGTAGTCCTAGGGGTATTTATGGATATGGATCTGTTGACCCAAATTGCACTTAATTATGATCCAGTCACAAGAAGCATTTGGGATATAAATGGAAAAGCCCTTATTGAGATTAATACTGAAGAGTTCAGAAGTGCTTTTGGGCTAAATGAGTTTACAAATTTTCTTGAACCCATAAATTTCAAATCATTAGCTCAAGTATACAGTGCATAGAGGAATCATCTTAGGAGTGGGCCTCTTAAGGAATTTTTTGTGAAGATAGGTGGGTTGACTGTTGTAGGACCCAATACAGAAGAGCCCTTCTCATTAAATTTGTTCACCCTCAGAGCTAAAGGAATGTATTGGTCACTTTGCCAAGTTTTGGGAGAAGATGCTGAAGTGAATATGCCCAATCACTACTTGTTAATGATTGCTCAGATTTTAAATCCTTCCCTTGCAGTAACATTTGATTATGCTTCTTTCATTGCTGATGCTATCCATGGAGGGTTAGTAGAAATAAAGAATGGAAAGGTGTATAGGCCTTTCGGATGGTACTCACTCTTGATGCATCTATTTATGTTCAAAGGACATGATTACTTTGCCAGTGGACTGGACCTTATCAATGAGAAGGAAGGAGAGAAGATGCCAGTACAACTATGGAGTACTATCTTGTCATGGGATAGAGAGGATGCTAGTTTCTTGAAGTTTGATAAATATTTTGCATCCAAGATCAGGACTCTCCTTTGCTCAGAGAACCCAAGAATCCCCAAGGTTCTTTTGGAATTTATTAGACCAAAAGAATTTGAAGAGAGCATAAAGATTGTTCACAATTGGGGTGACATTTATCTGTACCTAGTCTCAACAATTTTCAAAGTTTTTGGTTTTAGAGGCACTCCATTCTTGTTTCCCTATCAGGTCCCTCTCAAAGTGGGAATTGTAGAAGTCCTTAGACAAATTGGTAGTGTGCAAGAGGCAGAACTAACAGGCAGGGGTAAAGGGACTATTTTCCCTACGGTTACCATAGCCCACCAATTTGTAATAACTAAGGGAGGTTGGAATTGTTTTGAGGATTTTCTCAAACCTTATCATTTGTCAACTGCAATATCCAGGTGTGCCGATCCAGAAGACTTCTTTAATGGCATGTTTAGAAAGAGAGCAACGTGCAGAGGTAGACCCCATCAATTTCAGTTTCCTGAAGACCTCATTAGAAATGAATTTGATTTGGATGAGTAGGAACTAAGGAAGGAGAAATGTATGGCTTATAAGAAAGCCTTAGACTTTGTGCATCAGTTTGATGCCAGCTATGACCCATTGTCTAGCTTTTTCCCTCTGGAGGAAAAAATAAAGTCTTTAATTGTTTGCTTTGAGGATGTGATGCAGACCCTGAAGGAGAAGAGGGAAGCTATGATTAAAAGCAACCCTGAAAAGGAAAGAATGATTCTAAGTAGGTCTGCCTCCATGAAAGCAATCCCTCTTGATGACTACACCCGGCACAAGAAAACTAGTTATAGTGTGTTGATGCCTACAACAGGGGAGCCCTCTACCTCCAAAGGAAAGAGGAAGATACAAGATGTCATTGACATCCAAGAGAGCCCAAAGAAGTAGAGAGTAGGGAAAGAAGTACAATCTGATATGCCTTTGTACTCTCCATCCTAATCCCCTATCCACATAGGATATGAGCAAGCAGCAGCTGAGCAACTTCTACAATTAGGTAGTCTAGAAGAAATTGCCTATGCATATGATGAAGTAGAGGAGGGTATGCTAGAAGAGCCCCTTGCTACTGAAATGAACATCACTACCACTAAACTCAAAGGCCAGGAGTTGCATCCTGAGATAAAGCAAGCCAGTGATGACTTTTTGGCTGACAACAATTTTGTTACCTCAGGAACATTTATGTAGTTTGTATGGAAACAAAATATAAATAAATACAATGCAAGATGCAAGAAAAGAAAAGGTGAATAGCCCAGCAAAGATCCAGCTCGAGTGGAGGAAGAAATAAAACCAAAAATGATGGAAGAATTTAAGACCATCACTCCTGAGCAAGGAAGAGACATGGTGGCACAAGCTGGAGTGCTTATTCTCCCTGAGTGGGACATAGCAGATGCCCTGGTTCTAGAGGCAGTAAGGAAAGAAACCAAGCCCATGGAGGGAATCACTTTCAACAAGGATAATGCTGCACTAGTCATGTGGTCTCTCAAGAGAGATAAGAGTAAGAGAAGCAAGGATACCCCAGGGTCAAGTTACCTTGGTGGAATGATAGTGAAGAGAGTGTAGAACACAGGGGTGGTAGAAGCTGCTAGTACTATGTTAGAAAATACAAAATTTAGTGTTGCAGTAGTAGAAAAGGAGGCCAAGGAGAAAGCAGACATCCAAGTCAAGTTGGACACGATTCTGAAGGCCTATAACAGTCTTAAGGAAGAGGTCAGAGGTAGAGATACCATCACTGCTAAGTTGCTAAGCTAGTTGACAGGACAGTACCATCAAGGTGAGTCTTCAACACTGACGATATCTTCTTTTCCTACAAGATCTCCACCTACTAGCCCCATCATTGAGTTCCCGCCATCTCCAGCACCTTCCAGCTCTCAAATGGTTGAGATTACTCCTCAAGAGCTAGAGAATTTAAAATAGGCTCAGGCCTTATATGCAAAGAAATATGAGGAGAGACTAAGGGCTACATTTAAAGTTTTGTAGATACAATGAGTGTCTCATTGCTATATAGTAATATAAGAAAGATTTTGGAAATGAGGAATGAGCACAATGGAGATAAAGCCATTCTGACACCTATTTTTGACAAATGGAGGCCTAGAGAGCAGGACTTGGAGTCTATTTGTGCCTCTTATGATGAGGCAGGGGCCAATCCTATCATCAAATCCACTTGTGATACCACCAAGGATCTAGTGAAACTAGCAGAAGGGGTGGATAATGCTGATAGGAAAATTAACTTGTACAAAAAGGAATATACTGATTAGGTTTTTGAGTTGCTTGCAGGAGTTTTTGCTAGCCCAGATCAACTGAAGGACAAATAAGTGTGGCTCAAGGAATTAGAAGCCAAATTGTCAGCTAGGATTAAAGGCATTACTGATCTAGATGATGCTTCCTTCTTTGTTGTAACAATTCAGGAGATAGAGAAAATCAAGTCTCATTATGGTTTTCTCAATTCAGAGGTTAACAAAATGAGAAATTCTTGGAAAAGGTTGACCAAGGCTAAGACAAAAGTGATTGATTTCACGTGGCCAACTGATGATGTGTACAATGAGTGGACAAGAAAATATGCCATCCAGGATGTAGAGCAGTTAGAAGGCACTCCTGAAAAGTTAGAAGAGGTTGCAACTGGACAACAAGTAGAAGAAGCTGCAGAGGTTGAAAAGGACTTGTAACCGTATTTGTAAAAGATTTTGTAACTTCTTCTAAAGAAGAAATGATTGTAACAAATTCTCCTAGGAAAGTCCGAAGCTATGTGCATCCATATTGATATAAATGGATACCAGGACTAGTAGAAAAAGGATCGCAAAGAATTGTAAGAAAACGCTGCAAAAATTTATCTGAGCTTTTCTAAGTTTAATGGAGAATATTCAAAAGTTTTTGTATTACTTTCTTGAAGATAATATCAATATACAGATCATCGGTTTTGAGTAAAGCTTTGTGTCATCTTCAAATGTGTTTGCAATTATTTACTATTTCATATTGAATAATCCACGTTTATTTTGTTTGAATACGGGTTGTAAGGCAACTTTCAGTAGATGTGTTTGCTAGCTTTTCTCTTTAGGAGGGAAATTAAATATGTGGGGATCACTTCTACCGATAAATTACTTGTGAGACATCTTGAATCTTGATGAGCATAGTTTGATTTTGTGTGCATAAATTCTCATGTATGTCAGGCATATATAAGGATTAACAGAAGCCAAGCCAATGGGATGTGTAGAGATTTTCTATTTGGGGAGTATTGTTTGAATTTTGATGACTCTGTGACCTTGGATAAGGCACTGGTATAGATCAAGGTTGTCCATTGCATGTTTTGTAGATCAAAATACTGAATATGAGTATAATTTTCATGCCTTTGTTTCAGTCAATTTCAAGATCATTAGATCCACTGGTTTGTTGTGGATTTATCTTTTGAAAGTGTGAATTTAGTTCACAAAGGTATACTCGCCTGGACTCTAAGTAAGTCTGAAGTGTAGAAGGTTAAATAAAACCTTGTCATATGTTGTCCTAAGAGTTTCCTTCCCCTTAACATCTCTCCTGCACAGAGTTTAATCATCTTATTATAAGGATGTTGAAGTGAATCAGATTTTGAAGACAACAAAAGTGGCGACTCTGCTGGGGATGGTTGACATTAAGGATCTAGATGCAGATTTGTGCTTAAATTTGTAAAGAAAACTATTTTGTTTGTGGAATTTCGACATATTATTCTAATAGTTTGTTTTCATAATTCCCATATTCTTGTGGGTGGTGACTTTGTCATATTGGAACTAGTCCTTGCGAATTGTAAATCATTTCAAAAGAAAACAAACGTAATGCAAGGAGGAAAAAACACCAGGTCATTCATGAAGAAGCATCCTCAGGAAACTTTGTAAGAAGGTTTGCCAGAGCAGTCACGGAGAGGTCAGAAGAGATTTGTGTTACCTGAACCATCAAATGTTGCTTGGGTACAAAAGAACAGTAACACTGGTAAGATGCCTAATCAACTTGTTTATGCAAAGTCTAATTCATCTTCCAGAGATTCAGAACATGATATATTAGGTTTCCATTCAGGATTGTTTGGAAATATTGATAATGCACCTATTTTAAATTGAGATTTATCCCATGTTAGTATTTCTGCAAGAGATAGGACCAGTCCAAATGCAATTAGACACTCTGTGCCTAGAACAATAGATGGAAACATTAGTTTGTTGACATAGACCAAGTCAATGTATCAGACTCTAAAGAAAATTTCCCTGATGAAGATAAAGTGTCCCAAGAGATTGAAGACTTGAATAGAAGAGTTCACCATTTAATCTCCCTAAGAGCCCAAAAGGAAGCAAATAGGGAGAAAGAGGTTAAAGCTAAATTAATGGAGAGAGATAGGCTTCTTAGATAGATAGCTGATCTTGAGGCACTAGCAAAAGAGAAGGAAAAAAGTGATGAGAAAGGCCCTATGATTAGATAAATCCTGATCCCCAAGGCTAAGCCAGCATATAGGTCAGTAGTTCAGCCAAGTAAGGAAGTACTCAGTGATTCACAGTTTCCTAGGATAAATGTGGATAAAGGAAAACAGAAATGGGTAGATGATGGAATTGAATCTAAAACTGCAGAGGAGGTTTCTCATAGGTTGTTAGCACATGAGAGAGAAATGGAAAGAATGAGGAAAGAAAAGGAGGATCTCAAAATGGAGCTAGAGAAAGCTAAATTGGAAGCAGTAAATCAGGAAGTAAAAAGAAAAATTAGTTACTTAAAGGCTCCCCCAATCATGTTTCCATCAAAAGATCTTAATAAGCCTGATCCTCAACAAATTTCTCTTCCCCCTATTAAGATTCAACCTACAGTGCCTGCTAATGTAGCATTAGTGAGTCAAATCCCTGTGAATAGTCATCACACCCAAATATCTTAGTCTCCAATTCAAAATATTAGTATGAACATGGGAAATAATAATGTTATTACCCCTTTTCAAAGGAGACCAATCAATCTAGAACAAAATAGACAATTGTTCTTTGATGGGATCCCAGGATATCCCAATCATGTTCCTACTGAGTTAAGAGACAAACTCCATAAATTTTCTAGGAACAATGCCATTAGTGCTGAGGAACATCTGAAGTCTTTTGGGGACCTAATAAATGATTATGAGATAGTGGATGAGGATGTTATCATGAAACTGTTTGTCCAATCCCTGGTTGATGATGTAAGAGATTGGTACAGAGGTCTTCCAGTCAATAGCATAGGGTCATGGGAGGATTTTAAAAAATGTTTTCAAGAGCAGTATGGCAACAAGACTAATGTGAGCTTCATGCTCAATGAATTCAATAATATCAAAAAGTCTGATAATGAAATGGTCACTAACTTCAATGCCAGATTCTAGAAAGCCATGCACAGATTGTATCAAGTGATGAGATTAGATGATAACATGTGTTTAAATACTTATTATAATGCATTTGATTCTAAAATGGCCTATATCCTAAGAGATAAGAATCCACATAACTTGAGAGATGCTTTTAGAATTGTCATAAATGTAGAAAGTAATAGAAAAGCATCCAGAAAGTTAGGAAGAAGAACAGATGGTAGATTATGGCAGGAAACAAAACAACAACCTAATAAAGTTGCTAAGGAGGATGATAAGATAGAGAAATTGGTTATTGCAATCAAGGATCTAACTACCAAGGTAAACAAAAATGACAAGCCTCATTATAACTGGCAAGATAGACCCCCTAGATTGCATGACATGCCATATAATACCAACTGGAAAGATGGCAAACCCAAAAATGAGAAGTCCAAAATTGCCCAAAACCGGGACACTCCAGATCCCTTGAAAGGGAAAACTGTCCATAATATAGAAAACACTCCCTGGTGTATTGCTTGTGGTGGACCACATTCTCCTCATCAGTGTGCAGTGGCTTAGGCTCTTGAAGAATCTATGAGACAAGAAGTTGAGCCTGACATCAATATGTTTGAAACCATCATAGAAAGTGATGAGGAGTCTATACAAAGTGAATACAGTGATGTATTAGATAATGAAAGGTTTTTTCAAAGACAACTAACCTTAGATTGGCATCCTACATTGAATGTGGTAACAATTGAGGATGAAGAGGTTCATCTTAGAAGGCCTAGTGAGGAAGAAGTCAAAAATCTCACTAAAGCCGCCATTGCTAAAGCAAAACACAACTATAACTTGAGAAGCACCAAGAAGGACACTGATCAAGGTGAACCTGGTTCCATGTTCATAAAAGAGATCACCCAAAAGGGGTCAGCAGGTAGTGCTACTACTATTCCTAAGATTGGTTAAGAAAAGAAGGAACAGGTCAAAGATGCACCAAAGAGTGCAGATACTAGTGACATACAAGGAGTTGCCACAATGAAAAAGACAAGTCATCTCAAGACAGAAAGAGCTAGAGCTAATACTGAAACAAGCAATACTTCTACATTTGACATGGCTAAAGCTCTTACTCAAATGAAGGTCACTGTTCCATTAGTAGAATTACTGAAGATTAAAGAACATAGGGATGCAACCTTGTCTTTATTTTCTAGTATATCTGATAGTGACACAATCTTACCCACCGGTTCAGCTAGAATTGGAAAGGATCAAGAGTTCCAAACCCCAGAGGTTTATGTTGGAACCACTATCACTCAAAAGCCTTCACAGGTAGACCCTTTCTATGTTACTTTGTTAGTAAATAACTGGTTGATTAAAAACTGCATGATAGATTCAGGAGCTGCTGCTAATGTAATGTCCTATGGTGTTATGAAAGAACTAGGATTGTCAGTAACCACTCTACATGGGAAATGCTATGCCATGGATAACAGGGAATTATCTGTGATAGGTACAATGAAAGATGTTGAGGTAAAAATAGCAGTATTCCCTGAGGCAACCTATAAAATGGATATTATTGTTACTAATACCAAACCCCATTATGGTATGTTACTTTCTACGCAATGGGCAGCAACAGTAGGAGGAAATGGTGAACTGGACTTATCCTATGCCACCATTCCAATCAATGGAAATTAGGTAAAATTGTACAGAGAGCCACGAGCTCCTAGGGTAATTGAAAATGTAGACCCTAATATGCTCAATCGTATGATTGATGTAGATCTTGACAACTTTAGACTTCAACCAATTTTACCCCAACTAAAGAATACTGACCCCATTGTCGTCGAATTAGAAGCACAATAGTATGGATTATGGTAGATGTACTTTGATGGAGCTTTCTCCAAAGAAGGATCTAGAGCAGGGGTTCTTTTTGTATCCCCATCAGGTATAACTTTCAAGTATTCATTCTTATTGGCCTTCCAATGCACAAATAACACTGCAGAGTATGAAGCTCTATTGCTGGGGCTTGAAGTTGCAAAGAAGTATGGAATCTAGCTGTTGACAGTGTTAGGGGATTCAGAATTGGTTGTATCTCAGTTGAGAGCCAAATATGCATCCAAGAATGATAGATTAAAGAGATATAAGCATGCAGTTTGGGATGTTATTGAGCATTTTAGTGCATTTTCTATTAATTGGATAGAGTGATCAGAGAACATTATGGTAGATTTCCTAGCCAATGTTGCCTTGAAGAATGATGATGCAACATTAATTGGTATTTCCACTATGGAGATAAAATCTAGGCCTGCCATCCCTAACAATGTGTACAATTGGCAAGTTTTTGCTGATGATGAAGACATTCTTAGGTTCATCCAATGTGTTGATGATTATGATGGACAAAAGATTGATTGCAATGCACTGGTGGAGTTGGTTGACAATAAGGAAACAATGTTTGGAAATGATTTAGTCCAGTTGGAAATCAATGAAATACCTAAAGGGCTAGTAGAGCTGGAAAGCATGTTCAGTTAGAATGACAATCACTTACATCAGCAGTCTACCACCAAGCTGGAAGAGTTAGAGGAGGTAAACCTGGGGACTGAATCATCCCCTAAGCTAGTATACATTGGAAAGAAATTACCCCCTCATGTCAGGACTAACCTTATTAATTTATTGAAGAAGTATAAACATGTTTTTGCTTGGTCTTATGAAGACCTAAAGGCATATAGACAAGATCTTTTTCAGCATGAAGTTCCTCTACTTCCAGATGCTAAACCTTTCAGATAGAAACAAAGGCCCATCAATCCCCTATTAGAAACTAAAATGCAGCAAGAGTTGACTAAATAGAGAGAAGAAGGGATTATCAAACCAATAAGGCATTCTTCATGGGTCTCTAATCTAGTCCCAGTAAGAAAGAAGAATGGGGGCATTAGATTGTGTGTAGATTTCAGAAATTTAAATGTTGCCTCTTTGAAAGATAACTACTCTTCCCCAAATATGGAAGCCATGCTACAAAGAGTGACAGGATGTGACCTTTTATCCATGATGGATGGTTTTTCAAAATACAATCAAGTGTTAGTGAAGGAATCTGAATAGTTTAAAACTGCCTTCACTACTCCATGGGGAACATATGTCTATGTGAGAATGCCATTCGGATTGAAAAATGCTGGAGCTACATTTCATAGAGCCATGGATGTAGCCTTCAAAGAATTCATTAATATCATCATGGTGGTTTATCAAGATGATTTAACATGTTTCTCCAAAAGGGCTAATGATCATTGTGGACATTTGGAAAAGGTGTTCAATAAAGCTTTGGAAATTGGTGTGTCACTAAATCCCAAGAAATGTCATTTTGGAGTCACTGAAGGAAAACTATTGGGACACATTGTTTCCAAGGAAGGGGTAAGGATAGACCCTGAAAGAATTGAAGCAATAAATAAGGTGTCCAAACCTAAAAATGTAAAAGGTATTCAATCTTTTCTAGGCAAAGTGAATTTTGTTAGGAGATTCATTGCAAACTTTGCAGAGATAGTGAAGCCTATTGTCAAGTTGCTCAAGAAGGATACCAAATTGTGTTGGGATCAAGAGGCCTCCAAGGCTTTTGCTGAAATTAAGAAGGCAATTCAGGAAGCACCAGTGTTAAAATCTCCTGATTACAGTAAACCCTTTTCTCTTTTTTCCTTTGCTTCATATCATACAGTAGCTACAGTATTGTTACAAAAAGACAATGACAGATATGAACATCCCATAGCCTTCTACAATAAGTCTTTACAGGTGGCAGAATTGAAATATGAGACCATGGAAGAACAAGCTTATGCTCTAGTTAAAGTTGTTAAGGCTTTTAGGTCATATCTAGTGAATGCAAATATCATTGCCTATGTCCCACATGCTGCAGTTAAGGATATTTTGTCCCAGTCTGAAGTTATAGGGAAAAGATGCAAATGGATTAATAGAATCCAATAATTTGACTTGGAGATAAAGATTACCAAATTGGTAAGAGGTTTAGGTTTGGTTAAACTCATGATTGAGTCCAATCTTATCAATGTTGAAATACATAATGTTGAAGTCAGAGATACTTTAGTCACTAGCATTGAAAGGCAACCTTGGTACTCAGAGATAGTCAGATTCTTAAGAGATGCTGCATTCTTAGAAGAAATGAAACATAATCAGAAAAGAACTCTGAAACTCAAGTCCCAAAAATATGTACTCATTCAGGGTGATCTGTTCTGGAGGAAAAGAGATGGAGAATTACTAATATGTTTGGATGAATTCCAGGCTAAACAAGTATTGACTGAAATGCATGATGGAGTATGTCTCTACTAAGACCACTACTGGTAAGATAATCTGGGCTAGATACTATTGGCCCACTTTATTTAAACATACTCATGCATATGTTCAAAAATGTGACCCATGTCAGAAATTCTCATCTAAGCTGAAGTATGAAGGAGCCTTACCCCTAAATCCAGTCTTTGTAGAAGCTCCTTTTGTCCAATGGGGCATTGATTTTATTGGAGAGATTGTTGAGAGGTCAGGGAGAGGTCATAGATGGATCATAGTAGCCACTGATTATTTCACAAAATGAATAGAAGCTATTCCTACAAGAAGGGCTACAAGTAAGGTTGTCATTGATTTCCTAATGGATAATGTTGTAACTAGATTTGGAGTACCTACAAAATTGGTGATGGGTAATGCCATGTGTTTCAGATCAGAAGAGTTCATAGGCCTTTGTACCAGTCATGGAATACTCATGTCTTACTCTTCACCTTATCACCCTCAGGGGAATGGACAAGTAGAATCCAGCAATAAAAGCCTTTTGACTATCACCAAGAAAATCCTAGAAGAAAATAAAAGATCTTGGGATCAAAAATTGAAGTTAGCTCTGTGGGTGGATAGAATAACAATTAAAAAGGCTATTGGAATGTCCCCTTTTGAACTAGTCTATGGAGCTCAGGTTAGATTGCCAGTGAATAATCTTCTTCCAGTTTACAACTTCTTGCAAGATGAAGATATGGAGTTATCTAAACCTATGGAAGACCGAATGATCCAAATTGTGGAGGTGGAAGAGCTCAGAGCCTTAGCTCACAAAAGAAATCAGAAGATCCAATTGCAATCCAAATACCTTTTTGATAAAAGAACATCATTAAGGAAGTTTCAAATTGATGACATGGTTCTTCAATGGAATGCAAAAGGACAAGACAAGGGAAAACATAAAAAATTTGAATCATTATGGATTGGCCCTTTTGTGGTCTGTGACATAAATGGTAAGGATTCATATTTTGTGAAGAATATGAATGATGAAGTACAGGAATTTCCAGTGCATGGACAATTCCTGAAACATTATTTCTCTTGATGTCCATGCACAGTAGGTCCTTTGTTTGTACATATTTTGTTTCCTTCCTATTTTTCTATTTGGGTTTGTGTTTTGGTCTGTTTCTCCAGAGTTTTTGATTTTTCTTGTGTTGACCTTGCGATCAACCATCCCCAGTCAGAGCCGTTGTTATCACTATTTAAAAAATGGGTTTTCTTTTTATTTTATAATTGGCTATGATCTTGAAATTTTGAGTAAGACACATTATCAATTGCCTCAGGTCCATGTTGGGTCTTAAGGGTTTAGGGTTTTTGATTTTAAATCACTTAATGTCTGATAAAAACCCTTTGGTTTCTATTCCTTCGTTCCTTTATCCACTTAAGTAATGGGTCCTGGGGTCGTAGGAAGTGTCCCACCTTATCATTTGCCTAAGCAGTCGTATGAATTAATCGTTAAATTTATGCCTTATGTATTTTCCTCCTAATGTTGCCAGGCCCAGTAAGTGGTGGGCATCTCTCAGGGGGATCTATGGTTTTTGCTATTTCGCTAGGCGAAGTTGCGCATGGCTTAAAACGCGCGAAGTTGGGAAAAGGCTTTGCATTCTAAATGGTGATTTTGGTTCAGTCTAAAGAGGTCTCATCTTGTCCAAGATCCAACAGCTGGCGTTATTTCGCAGCCTGAACCTGCAAGCAAAATACCTTTCGCAAAATGGCAAAAGCTTTTGGTGGGACCCTGCATGCAAGGATTTTCTAAGTGACTAAAAGGTGATCAAGTCCCATTTAATCTAACGGTTCGCGCTATTTCGCAGGATGAAAATGCTCGATAGTTATCTTTCGTGAAGTTGCAAAATGACATGGCATTCCAAGTAGATGGTCCAACTGGTCGAGAGGGTGAGTAAGATGGTGGCACGTGGCAGAGGCTACAATAGTCAGCAAGCCAGGTCTAAGAGTAAAAAGGTGGGTCCCAGAGGTGAGTCATGCCGCGGGATAAGAGGTGACCTGTCAGATGCAGGTGGTGACAATTAATTGGAACCCAGTGTTTTCTCTCAGCAAATTAAAGACTGACATGTCAACTTTGAAGGTGACTAGATGTTGGGTGTTTGAGGTTAATTCAAAGGGCCCACGTTTGCGAGAGTCTATTCAGATGGTTAAGCACCAAACAAGTAGAAAATGATCTAATGGCTCGTGTCATTTCACAAGGATAAGATGCTTGTGCTTTATACCCTGCGAAATGGTGAAAAGGTTTTTCATCCCCAAAGGCAGATAAAGCATAGGGTTAAAAGAGGATCGACTTTGTTTTGATCCAAAGGCCGACGCTATTTTGCGGTTACGAGATGCTTGAAGGATATGCTTCGCGAAATAGCGAAAGTAAAAGGGTTCATCTAGGTATCGTGATAGATGGTGACATGTCATTAGACACATGGTTTTAGAATAAGTTGAGGGCCCGCCAAGGTGAAACTGGTGGTATAAAGGAGAGACATGTGGCTGACATTGAATTAAATGTAAAGGGTTTTCCAAAGCCAATGGTTGAGTGCCACATGGTAGCCAGTAGCTAATGAAAAGGTGCTGTAAGTAAAGAAAGCATAAAGGTTTCCTTTAAAGGATGGTCATCTTTGAATTGATCCAACACTTCGTGTTGTTTCGCAACCTGAAGTTGATAGATGTTTAAGCTTCACGAAATAGCAAAAAACCACTAGCAGTCAAAGTAAAGGCACAGTTAGTAAAGATGTTGACAGTTTTGGTCAAAGTTAAACACCGAGCAGTTAGAGTTCCATCTAACGCTTGGCACTGTTTCACGAAGGAGAAGTGCTCGAAAGATAAAGTCTGTGAAATGGTGAAAAGAAGGTGGGGCCCAGTGCGGAGGCAAGACTGTAAAGTCAATATAACAGCCAATCAAGTTTCTTTTGATTGGACGGTTGGCGCTATTTCACAGGATGAAATTGCCTGAAGGTTATGCTTCGCAAAGTTGTGAAAGAGCAAAAGGAAAGAATTGCAGGAATCAAATGGTCCATTGGAGCAAAAATATGAATTCTCTCATGAATTCAATTCTTAAGGGATGGCTGAAGCATGCGGAATCAATGTTGTAGTTAAGAGCCTAGTACCATATATAATTTCCTATCAATCGAATGAGGGTATCTTTCTAAAGAATTATTGTAGAGGAGCAAATACAGAGCCATTTTCTTCAAATACAAAGCAAGCCAATTCAGTTGCAGAGAGAATTCACTCGAGCTAAAAATAGGTTTTCTTGTACTCTCGTGTAGCAATTTCTTTGTGGTATGCTTTAAATAAGATATTGATTTGTCATAGAACCATTTGGGGGCAGTATTTTGATTTCTTACATTTTCAAAAATGGCACCTAAAAGAGAATTTTCTGGGAAAGTCAATTATCCAGAGAGAGCCATTTGTGATGATTTTCTTGAGCAATTGACATTGTCAACTAATCAGGTATCGAAGCCAAAAAAATTAGTGCCTAGAGCTCCTTGTTTGAAAATAGGAGAAGGGCTATATGACAAGGGTAACTGGTTGAGAGATCCACAGGTCAGATTGTCTGGGTTGGGGTTATTCAAGGTTGAATTTGGAATGAGGAATTCTCTGGCGCTTTAAATAAGATATTGATTTGTCATAGAACCATTTGGGGGCAGTATTTTGATTTCTTACATTTTCAAAAATGGCACCTAAAAGAGAATTTTCTGGGAAAGTCAATTATCCAGAGAGAGCCATTTGTGATGATTTTCTTGAGCAATTGACATTGTCAACTAATCAGGTATCGAAGCCAAAAAAATTAGTGCCTAGAGCTCCTCATTTGAAAATAGGAGAAGGGCTATATGACAAGGGTAACTGGTTGAGAGATCCACAGGTCAGATTGTCTGGGTTGGGGTTATTCAAGGTTGAATTTGGAATGAGGAATTCTCTGGCCCCACAAAAAAGCATCTGGGAATTAGATGTAGGAAAGTTGGTAGTCCCAGAGGTATTTATGGATATGGATCTGTTGACCCAAATTGCACTTAACTATGATCTAGTCACAAGAAGCATCTAGGATATAAATGGAAAAGGCATTATTGAGATTATTACTAAATTGTTCAGAAGTGCTTTTGGGCTAAATGAGTTTACAAATTTTCTTGAACCCATAAATTTCAAATCATTAGCTCAAGTATACAGTGCACAAAGGAATCAGCTTAGGAGTGGGCCTCTTAAGAAATATTTTTGTGAAGATAGGTGGGTTGACTGTTGTAGGACCCAATACAGAAGAGCCCTTCTCATTAAATTTGTTCACCCTCAGAGCTAAAAGAATGTATTGGTCACTTTGCCAAGTTTTGGGAGAAGATGCTGAAGTGAATATGCCCAATCACTACTTGTTAATGATTGATTAGATTTTAAATCCTTCCCTTGAAGTAACATTTGATTATGCTTCTTTCATTGCTAATGCTATCCATCGAGGGTCAGTAGGAATAAAGAATGGAAAGGTGGATAGGCCTTTCGGATGGTACTCACTCCTGATGCATCTATTTCTATTCAAAGGAGATGATTACTTTTCCAGTGGACTGGACCTTATCAAAGAGAAGGAAGAAGAGAAGATGCCAGTACAACTATGGAGTACTATCTTGTCATGGGATAGAGAGGATGCTAGTTTCTTGAAGTTTTATAAATATTTTGCATCCAAGATCAGGACTCTCCTTTGCTCAGGGAACCCAAGAATCCCCAAGGTTCTTTTGGAATTCATTAGACCAAAAGAATTTGTAGAGAGCATAAAGATTGTTCACAATTGGGGTGACATTTATCTGTACCCAGTCTCAACAGTTTTCAGATTTTTTGGTTTCAGAGGCACTCCATTCTTGTTGCCCTATCAAGTCCCTCTCAAAGTCGGAATTGCAGATTTCTTTAGACAAATTGGTAGTGTACAAGAGGTAGAACTGATAGGCAGGGGTAAAGGGACTATTTTCCCTATGGTTACCATAGCCCACCAATTTGTAATAACTAAGGGAGGTTGGAATTGTTTTGAGGATTTTCTCAAACCTTATCATTTGTCAACTGCAATATCTAAGTGTGCCAATCCAGAAGACTTCTTTAATGGCATGGTTAGAAAGAGAGCAACGTGCAGAAGTAGACCCCATCAATTTCAGTTTCCTGAAGACCTCATTAGAAATGAATTTGATTTGGACAAGAAGGAACTGAGGAAGGAGAAATGGGTGGCTTATAAGAAAGCCTTAGACTTTGTGCATTAGTTTGATGCCAGCTATAACCCATTGTCTAGATTTTTCCCTCTGGAGGAAAAAATAAAGTCTTTAATTGTTTTCTTTGAGGATGTGATGTAGACCCTAAAGGAGAAGAGGGAAGCTGTGATTAAAAGAAACCCTAAAAAGGCAAGAATGATTCTAAGTAGGTCTGCCTCCACCAAAGCAATCCCTCTTGGTGACTACACCCTACACAAGAAAACTAGTTATAGTGTGTTGATGCCTACAATAGGGGAGCCCTCTACCTCCAAAGGAAAGAGGAAGATACAAGATGTCATTGACATCCAAGAGAGCCCAAAGAAGCAGAGAGTAGGGAAAGAAGTACAATCTGATATGCCTTTGTACTCTCCATCCCAATCTCCTATCCACATAAGAGATGAGCAAGCAGCAGCTGACCAACTTCTACAATTAGGAAATCTAGGAGAAATTGCCTATACATATGATGAAGTAGAGGAGGGTATGTCAGAAGGGCCCCTTGCTATTGAAATGAACATCACTACCACTGAACTCAAAGGCCAGGAGTTGGATCCTGACATAAAGCAAGCCAGTGATGACTTTTCGGCTGACAACAATTTTGTTACCTCAGGAACATTTATGCAATTTATATGGAAACAAAATATAGATAAATACAATGCAAGATGCGAGAAAAGAAAAGGTGAACAACCCAGCAAAGATCTAGCTTGAGTAGAGGAAGAAATAAAACCAAAAATGATGGAAGAATTTAAGACCATCACTCCTGAGCAAGGAAGAGACATGGTGGCACAAGTTGGAGTGCTTATTCTCCCTGAGTGGGACATAGTAGATGCCTTGGTTCTAGAGGCAGTAAGGAAAGAAACCAAGCCCATGGAGGGAATCACTTTCAACAAGGATAATGATGCACTAGTCATGTGGTCTCTCAAGAGAGATGAGAGTAAGAGAAGCAAGGATACCCCAGGGTCAAGTTACCTTGGTGGAATGATAGTGAAGAGAGTGCAGAACACAGGGGTGGTAGAAGTTGCTAGTACTATGTTATAAACTACAAAATTTAGTGTTGCACTAGCAGAAAAGGAGGCCAAGGAGAAAGTAGACCTCCAAGTCAAGTTGGAGATGATTCTGAAGGCCTATAACAGTCTTAAGGAAGAGGTAAGAGGTAGAGATAGCATCATTGCTAAGCTGCATAGCCAGTTGACAGGATTCTACCATCAAGGTGAGTCTTCAACACTAATGATCTCTTCTTCTCCTGTAAGGCCTCCACCTACCAGCCCCATCATTGAGTTCCTGCCATCTCCAACACCTTCCAGCTCTCAAATGGTTGAGATTAATCCTCAAGAGCTAGAGAATATAAAATAGGCTCAGGTCTTGTATGCAAAGAAATATGAGGAGAGAGTAAGGGCTACTATTTCAAGTTTTGCAAATACAATGAGTGCCTCATTGCTATATAGTAATATAAGCAAGATTTTGGAAATGAGGAATGAGCTCAATGGAGATAAAGCCATTCTGACACCTATTTTTGACAAATGGAGGCCTAGAGATGAGGACTTGGAGTCTATTTGTGCCTCTTATGATGAGGCAGGGGCCAATCCTATCATCAAATCCACTTGTGATACCACCAAGGATCTAGTCAAACTAGCAGAAGGGGTGGATAATGTTGATAGGAAAATTAACTTGTACAAAAAGGAATATACTGATTAGGTTTTTGAGTTGCTCCTAGAAGTTTTTGCCAGCCTAGATCAACTGAAGGAAAAACTAGTGTGGCTCAAGGAATTAGAGGCCGAATTGTCAGCTAGGATTAAATGCATTATTGATCTAGATGATGCTTCCTTCTTTGTTGTGACAATTCAGGAGATAGAGGAAATCAAGTCTCATTATGGTTTTCTCAATTCAGAGGTTAACAAAATGAGAAATTCCTAGAAAAGGTTGACCAAGGCTAAGACAAAAGTGATTGATTTCACATGGCCAACTGATGATGTGTACGATGAGTGGACAAGAAAATATGCCATCCAGGATGTAGAGTAGTTAGAAGGTGCTCTTGAAAAGTTAGAAGAGGTTGCAACTAGACAACAAGTAGAAGAAGCTGCAGAGGTCGAAAAGGACTTGTAACCGTATTTGTAAAAGATTTTGTAACTTCTAAAGAAGAAATGATTGTAACAAATTCTCCTAGGAAAGTCCGAAGCTATGTGCATCCATATTGATATAAATGGATACCAGGACTAGTAGAAAAAGGATCGCAAAGAATTGTAAGAAAATGCTGCAGAAATTTATCTAAGCTTTTCTAAGTTTAATGGAGAATATTCAAAAGTTTTTGTATTACTTTCTTGAAGATAATATCAATATACAGATCATCAGTTTTGAGTAAATCTTTGTGTCTTCTTCAAATGTGTTTGCAATTATTTACTATTTCATACTGAATAATCGAGGTTTATTTTGTTTGAATAGGGGTTGTAAGGCAACTTTCAGTAGATGTGTTTGCTATCTTTTCTCTTTAGGAGGGAAATTAAATATGCGGGGATCACTTCTACCGGTAAATTACTTGTGAGACATCTTGAATCTTGATGAGCATAGTTTGATTTTGTGTGCATAAATTCTCATGTATGTTAGGCATATATAAGGATTAATAGAAGCTAACCAAATGGGATGTGTAGAGATTTTCTATTTGCGGAGTATTGTTTGAATTTAGATGACTCTGTGACCTTGGATAAGGCACTGGTATAGATCAAGGTTGTCCATTGCATGTTTTGTAGATCAAAATACTGAATATGAGTATAATTTTCATTCCTTTGTTTTAGTCAGTTTCAAGGTCATTAGATCCACTAGTTTGTTGTGGATTTATCTTTTGAAAGTGTGAATTTAGTTCACAAAGGTATACCCGCCTAGACTCTGAGTAAGTCCGAAGTGTAGAAGGTTAAATCAAACCTTGTCATATGTTGTCCTAAGAGTTTCCTTCCCCTTAACATCTCTCTTGCACAGAGTTTAATCATCTTATTATAAGGATGTTGAAGTGAATCAGATTTTGAAGACAACATTATGTAATAGGAAAAATAGACACCAAGATAGCTAATAGTAGAGCCTTACATTTTGTAATCAACAAGTTTTGTTTTACTTTCTCTTGGAAGTTTACTTCAATGAAAATCAAAACTTGATCTTAAATCTTGTGTTTGGGATCCCACCAAAGGAAGAGTAGGGCCCACTCAACCGAAGGGAGGCGATCCTTGAATTATTTTTCTTTCACTTTTAGTTTGGAGCATTGATATTGATTTATTTTTGTTCAGTTGATGTAATGATGAGTTTTGAGTAATTAAGAGGTTAGTTTTAGTAGTTAAGTATTTATCTCATGCAAGTATCGTGTGGTAGATGAATGTTAAATTATTTTCGATTTATAACTTTGTTAGAATACATTTCCATAAGATGTATCTCGTTGTTAAAGTAGTTAATGAGATGATGAGTTGGAATATTAAGATGAGAACATAACTATTGTTAAATGAGCACATGGATTTGGTTGTTTTCATTCTTTAATAGACTATATTTCATTTTCAGCAAGCATAAAATAGGTTTATTTTCAAAGCACTTAGTGTTAGGTTCAAATTTTAGGATCTAAAAGTTATTCAAGTTTTATAGATAATTCCATGGTTAAGTCTTGACTCCATCCTGCTCGAATTCTTGTCAACAAATCGAAATCTTTTTAGGACAAATTTTGTTTCTTTAGTTTAGATTGTAAGATCTTTTTAGCTTTAAAATTTAGTCATAGTGGAGAGCTCTTGATAGCTTCTGATGGAGTATGATCACACCCCAGTCATTGTTTACTAGTTCAAAACCCCTGAAAAATTTGTACCAAATCATTCCTTATCATAGACAGCTTTAGACACACGCTGGTTTGATATTTAAAGAGAATTTAAATGGTGCAAGTTGACACATCAACAACCTTGCACACCATTTTTGGTGTTGTTGTCAAGGAACTAAAGAGATCTGGCTATTTAAGTTAGAGATTTATTGTTGATAAAGGATTTTTTAATAGTTGATGAGAAGAAATAGAGATCAATTTGGAAGATTCCTTCCAAGACATTACAATCTTGATCAACTGCAAGAAGAGCAACAAAATGAAATAGAAGAACAAGTTGATCAATTTGAACACCATCAAGAAGAAGAGATGGGTGACTAAGAGGAAGCAGAAGATTCCCCACCAAATAGGACGTTTTTGTATCTTATGAACCTAAATGTGAGGGACAATGAACTTCCTATGAAAAAAATTTCACCCTTTGTGTTACCAATTTTTAGAGGAAAAACTTCTGGAGATCCTGACCAGTTCCTTTTTTAGTTTAAAGTCTTGTGCAAGACTCATGATTATATAACTGATAACCAAAAATTGAAGTTATTTCCTTCTACTTTAAAATAATTAGCATTAAGATGGTTCATGGAATTAAGATCGGGTTCTATCTCAACATGGCCTAAAATAGAAATGATTTTATTGGATAAACACCAGGATTATTGTCAGGTGAGAGATAGGAATGATGAGTTGTTTCAAATGAAGCAATTAGAAGATGAAAGTTGAGAGGATTATGCCGATAGGTTCATGTTTGTGTACAAAAGATGTGTTGAAGGACTAAATGATGACATTAGTCAAACAATTTTCCTAAGGAGAATTGATGATGAACCAAAATAAGCTTTGAATTTAATGGGGAAAGGTGATATTAATAAGATTCCTTTAGAGGAAATTATTGAGACCTGCAGGAATTACTCTAGGACCATAGTGGGAACTAGAAATACTAGAAAAAACAAAGATTTAGGTCCTGATATGTCTCAAGTAATGGAGGAGTTGGAAAGTTTTAAAATTGATATACTACTCCATCTTAACATAGGGAGATAGGAAAACCACTGAGCCCTTAGCCATCTACTGTTCAAAATTTAGGGGTAAGCATATTTTAAGGGAATGTCCACTAAATAAAATTGACCTATGTGAAATTTGTGAAAAGAATCATGAAACAAGCTCTTGTAATCTCTTACCAAAGATTAGAAAACATTTAAAGAAACCTTAAATCATTGAGGAAGAGCTTAAATATGTAGATCAAAGATCACAAAATCAAGGATTTAATTTCTATTTTGGAAAATATGGTCCTTAGAACAACTAGAATACTAATCAATGGGATCCTCCTTTTTCAATGCCTCAACCTCCTACACTATGGGGACCTCCAAAGTGGGTTAGCCATCAATGGAATCTACCATGACAACAAATTCAACCTTAATGGAAGCCTAATCCACAATCATGGAAACAAAATCAGAATCAATTTCCATCATGGCAAAACCAAGGCCCAAAATGACCATGGGGACAAACTCCACCTCTTATCACTAGTCCAAATACTACTAATGAGTAGGTTAATCAACCTCAGATCCCATCGCAACCAGTTCCAAATCCTAAGAACAACCATCCTCAACAAACATTTATTGTTGATATCAATCCTCTTGGGTTAATGTTATGGAAGTAAATGATATTCAATTGAGGAATCACAATGGGCCTTCAAAAGGTGATACTAATGAGAATGACAAGACATAAGAAACAAATGAAGTCATGAATCTGCTGAAGAAAAGGAAATAACTGCTAAAGCCCCATATCCAGAATATTTGGAAACACCACAGAAAGCTCCTGACACCTTCCAATATAATCATATCAATATGGCATACTCCCCACTTCTTTGGGAGTTGAAAAAGATTAACATTGAAATCCCTTTGTTACAAGCTATCAAGGTTATTCCAAAAATAAATCATCTTATCAAATCACACTGTGTAAAGACACCTAGGAGGAAACAAAAATTTCCGCCCAATATTCAAGTAGGAACCAAACTTACTAATTTTTTGTCAGGAAGGTTGCTTCCTTAGAAATATAATGATCCTGGAAGTCTTGTGATTACCTAATGTGTTGATTGATCTAGGAGCATCCATAAATGTCATCAAGACAAATACGATAGAAATGTTGGGAATGATTCAAGTTCAACCAACAACAATTGTATTTCAATTAGCAGATCAGTCTACTGCTAAGATTGAAGGGATTCTGGAAGATGCCACAATTACTATAGATACCTAGGATTATCCAGTAGATTTTCTAGTACTTAAAGTTGGGAAGAAGGAATCAAGATACCCTATCATTCTAGGGAGACCTTGGCTGGCAACAACAACAACTCAAATAGATTGCAAATCTGGTAGTATTACCATTTCTAATGGTCAGAAGCAGAAGGAATTGGCACTTTAGCCCCCAGTTAAAGCATCAATTCATTCTAACACTTGACAATGGATTGATGATGATATGGATTCAGAAGGAGATGGGGTTGTTGAATTAGCCATGGTCACTTTGATTGAACATATTGAAGAATATGAGGAATGTGTAGAGAAGGGAAACAAATTGGCTAATGAGGAAGAACACTATGCAAAAATAAAGGAAATTCCTTTCCAGAAGAAAGATAATGGGGAGAGTAATAAGGTAAGGAAATTTTTCATCATACCAATTGACAACCTTGCCCTCTTAATACACACATTGGAAATCCAGGTGAAGTGAAGATTGATACCAAGAAAATCTTAATTGTAATAGACAAACCTTTCTTTATTAATTCATCTTTACCTCCCATAAAAGAAGAGAAGTTACAACTCACAATGGAAAAAACATTCAGAAGCATTTGCTTGGGAATACAAGGATATGCGAGGAATTCACCCTTCAATTTGCACACATCACATTTACACTTAAGATGTCAAGCCTATAAGGCAAGGATAGAGACTTTTCAACCTAGATTTGAGAGAATTTGTTAAGACATGAATCGAAAAACTGATTCAATTAGGGTTTATTTACCCAATTTCAGATAGTCAATAGGTGTCACCATTGGTCATAGTGCCTAAAAAGAATGGGAAGTGGCATGTTTGTGTTGATTATAGAAAATTAAATAAGGCCACTAAGAAAGATTATTTTCCTTTTCCATTGATTGATCAGGCACTTGATAATTTAGTAGGCAACATTTATTTCTCAATCTTGGATGGTTTTAGCAACTACAACCTGTTAGGAACCGGAAAGGACAACTAAGAGGGGGGGTGAATCAGTTGTCAATAAATTGCAACCCAAAACAAATTATTCCAACTTAAAACTCGGTACCGATAAAAAAATCTGGGAGATCACTGAGAATGGTGTAACCCCTTTTAATTCGGCATCTGGAAATCCTCCTCCGACAAACTTGGATACAGAAAATGAGAATGATTGTAGAGCTAGAGAATCCCTCTTGTGTGCACTTTCTGATCAGCAAATAATGGGATTAACTGCAAAAGCTATATGGGACAAGTTGGAGACTCTAAATGAAGGTGACCCTACTATTAAGATTGTTAAACTTGATGGTTACCGGGTAAGATATGAAAATTTTAAGATGGAAGAAGATGAAAGGGTTACTGTATTTATGGAAAGGGTAAATGAAATTTTCATGGGAATTCAATGTTGTGGTGTATCTCTGAGTGAAGATGAAATAGGTTCTAAAGTTCTAAGAGCTTTACCACCAGCTTATAAGATGAATGCTACTGAAATTAATGAATTTAGAACAATGGCTAATAGTTTTGTCAATAGGGATACCTTGGTTGGGAAATTATCTTCTTTTGAGCTTGAATAATTTGAACCTTCTATAGCTATGAAGTTTGAACCTTCTTTTCATGCATTTACATCATCAAATGACAAGCAAGATTGGAAAGCTTTGTATGCAAAGGAATCAGATGATATGAAGAGAGAAGATGAAGAACTTGAGCAACTTGAAACCCTATTTTCTATAAGAGTACCTAAAGGACCGGTAGGAAGTAAGTATGAAGGAAAATCACCCTTTAAATGTTTTGCATGTAATAAGATAGGTCATTTTGCATCTAGATGTCTTGAAAGGAATTCAAGATTTGAAGAAAGAGCTAGAAGATATTTTAAGCCTAATCCTAAATATTAGAACAAGCATAAGTATAGGAGAAAAAGAGATAAATCATGTTACTTTGTGGATGACGAAGGTGTGACTGATTCTGATGATGAATTGGCACAAAACTTTGCTAGTGGTTTTGGCAATGGAAAGGAATGGGTGTTTCTAGCTATCAAGGAAGATGATCCAGTAGTGGAAGAGAATCTACTTATGCTAAAATTGAAGATAAGGATGAATGGGTAATATACAGTGGATGTTCATATCATATGACTAGAGATAAAAGGATGTTTTTATCTTTGGAATAATTTGATGGCAGTTTGGTTAGGTTTGGAGATGACAAAGCATGCATGATCAAAGGAAGAGGAACCATATCATTAGATGGTAAGCACAATACTGATAATGTTTATTATGTTGAAGGTTTAAGGCATAATATTTTGAGTGTAGGACAGTTGGTGGATAAGGGATTACAATTACAATTCAAGGATGGAAAATGCAAGACCATTAATAGATCTAGATTGGAGATTGCTACCGATACTCAGAAAAAAGGTAATATATTTTACTTGAATTCCAGTGAGAAGACATGTTTGATTGCACAAATTGATGAGAGTTGGCTTTGGAATAAAAGGCTATGTCATGTGAATTTTGATTGCATGCTAAAGATTAGTTCAACTAAGGTAGTTAGAGATATACCTAAGATTGTGAAGGCCTATAATCCGGTATGTAAAGAATGTCAAATGGGAAAATAGGTCATAACCTCTTTTAAGAGTATACAAGACAAATCTAATGATGTTCTTGATCTTATTCATACTAATTTGTGTGGTCTTGCTAGAATCAAAAGTTTTCAAGGTGATAGATATTTTAGGCTAATCATTGATGATTATTCTAGAATAATGTGGGTTACTTTTCTAAAAGAAAAATATGAGGCTTTTGAAAAGTTTAAAATATTTAAAGCCAAGGTTGAAACTGAGACAAGATTGAAGATTAAGTGCTTAAGGTCAGATCATGGTGGATAATTCACATCCGATGAGTTTAATAACTTTTGTGAGAAGCATGGCATAAGGAGACAATTTTATGCTCCCTAGACACCTCAGCAAAATGGAGTTGTGGAAAGAAAGAATAGAACTATCTTGGATGTTGCTAGAACCATGATGATGGAAGCTAATCTACCTCATATCTACTAGAGCAAAGAAGTGAGCACATTGTTAGGACCCAGAGGCAACTGAGAGGGGGGGGTGAATCAACTGTCTATTAATTTCAACCCAAATATAACTTAACCAAACTTAGTGCATAATACTGGTAAACCAAACTTAATGTCGGTAGATAGTTTAACAGTTAATAACAATACCGATAAAGTTTAATGCATGAAACAGAAAGACAAATAACAGCCACAATACATAGCACATATATTTGTACGTGAAAACCATGTAAGGGGAAAAACCATAGTGGGAAACCTTACCCATAATTAGATGATACTACTGTAGATAGTATGTGTGTATAGTATGGAGTCTACACATGCAAAAAGGCCAACTGGCTAGAACTCACTGCTCAAACACAAAATGGGAGTCACACTGACTACAATTGGATGGTTAAATCCAATGATAATGTACTGCTCAGAATAGCATCTTCATATGTTGAATCAGTACCGGTTAAGCTCTAATTGTCTTCTTCATACCTTCTTTGAATCTTCAAATGATGTCTGCGTGTATAGCTCTGCTTATATTCTCATATACCTTATTAAAATCCTTTTTCCACTCCTTTTCTATATTTAATCTCACAAATGAGATCTTACATATATACCAAAACCTAAGACCAGATGTGTAGGTCAGCTCACTAAGATATTACAATTAAATCAATTACAAATGAATAAATATGCGATGCATGATGTTGACTCAATGCATTTACAATAATAACCAATCAATAAAACATCTCCATAATGTGTCGTGCTAGTCTGAAATAGATAATGCTTGTCGGTCCATAACCTAAACCTATTTTCTGGTAATAGCAAATATGCAAACTTGATTATACCAATAACCAAATCACCAAAACCAAGTGTCCTAACAATGTCTTCGACATAACCAAGTAATCTCCAGATGATAACAAATCATCCTCAGTGCCGGTGAACAATATAACCTGTCGGTGAACCAGATACCGGTGACTGTGCATGAGTCACTGAACATGCCGATGAACATAACCAAAGATATCCAAGTGTTGATAAGTGTTCTAAAGTGTTGACATCAATGAAAAAACCAAAGAAACACAACCATAACACCAATAATATCTCCCTTTGGCATTGATGGCAACACAAGATGGAAAAACCATCTAAGTGCCAAAGCAGAAATGCCAAAAACCAAAAACCAACAATTTCCCAAAGAGATCATTAACCAAAAATCAAAGTACAGATATAGAGAGTAAAAATCTCTCCCCCAATGAATAATCTCTCCCAAAAAGATAATGTGTTTTTCCATAGATATCTCTCCCCCTTTGACATCAAATGCCAAAGCAATACAAAACCAAATACAATCAGTTCATAGAACTTATTACAAATACCAATTGTTATAAGAAAATTTATTCAATCTACTCCCCCTGAGAAGTAGCTCTCCTTCATCAAAGTTGGAAAAATATTTCTCTATTAATTATGTTCGTCTGATGCCATGCTCCAACTGTCTAAGTTTCTATTGGTGAGGGTATAACTCCAAGCTGCTCTCTTAGATATTCAAAAGTTTCCTTAGGCAAAGACTTAGTAAAGATATCTGCAATCTACTCTTTAGTATTCACATAAACCAATTTCACTTCTTTTGCTTCAATATTCTCTTTTAGAAAATTGAATTTGATAGAAACATGTTTTGTTTTAGAGTGAAATACCGGATTCTTTGATATATCAATTGCTGCCATATTATCATAGTAAATGATTATAGGTTCTTTGCATTTTACCTTTATATCCTTCGACATTTCTTTAATCCATAATACTTGTGTACAATTAGTTGTTGCTGCAACATATTCTAATTCTGCTATTAATAGTGATGTACAAATTTATTTCTTGCTCAACCATGAAATTTGTCTGTCATCTACATCTCCTGCCCAATATGCATCCGTGTATGCACATAAATCAAAATTTTCATCTTTAGGATACCATAAACCAAGATTTGTTGTACCTTGTAGATACCGAAAAATCTTTTTTACTGCTGACTCGTGATTTTCCTTAGGATTACTCTGAAATCTTGAAACAATACATACTGCATTCATAATATCAGGTCTTGTTTGTGTCAAATACAGTAAACCTCCTACCATAGACTTGTATCTTGTTGGATTAACAGGTGTTGATTCATCTTTCAATGATAGTTTGTCAGTTGTAGTCATAAGTGTACCTACCGATTTAAAGTTTTCCATGCCAAATTTCTTTAGTAATTCCTTCAAGTACTTTGATTGATTTATGAATATACCTTTATCAGGTTGTGAAATCTGCAATCCTAAAAATAATTTTATCTCCCCAATCATAGACATTTCAAATTCTTCCTACATCTTATTAGAAAAGTATTTACACAATCCATCTTCTCCTCCAAAAATGATATCATCAACAAAAAATTCAAAAACCATGATGTCATCATTAGTCACTTTGTAATATAAGTTGTTGTCAGCATACCTTTAGTGTAACCAAGCTTCAAAAGATATTTTTCCAATCTAGCATACCAAGCTCTAGGAGCTTGCTTCAATCCATATAAAGCTTTGCTTAACCTACAAAACATGTCTTTGTCATCTGTCAAAGAAAATCCATCAGGTTGTTCAATGTAAACTTCCTCTTCAAGATCACCATTTAGAAATGCACATTTAATATCCATTTGATATACTTTATAGTTTTTGTGTTCTGCAAAAGCTAAGAATAATCTAACTGCCTCAATTCTAGCTACCGGTGCAAAGGTTTCATTGTAATCAATTCCTTCTTTCTGTGAATATCCCTTACACACTAATATTTCTTTGGTTTTGATTACCTTACCATCTTCATTAAGTTTGTTTCTAAATACCCATTTAGTTCCAATTAGATTTTTGTTTTTAGGTCGGGGAACCAATGTCCATGTGTTATTCTTTTCAATTTGTTCCAATTCATCTTCCATAGCCTTAATCCAATGTTTATCTTCACATGCATCATTAATAGTTGCTTGTTCAATTTCATAAATTAGACATACCTCTTCATTTGTCAGTCTTCCTCTAGTCATAAAACCTTGATACTTATTCCCAATTATTTGACATTCAGAGTGATTCGATCTTACATACCTGGGTGTATTCACTTGTTGCTTTTTTTCAGTCACTATAGAATTCTGAGATGATGTCGGTGTGACTGGACCAATATTGTGTACCAGTGTACTTATTATAGGTTCATTTGTGATTATCTCAACTATCGGTTCAGAGTCCATAGACCTTCTAAACTATTCATCAATCTTTACATTTGCACTTTTAATGATTTTCTGCAATCTCTTATTAAAACATCTATATGCCTTGCTCTTAGATGAATAACCAAGAAATATTCCTTCATCACTTCTAGGATAAAATTTTCCAATATAATCATCTCTCCTAATATAACATTTGCTTCCAAATATTTTGAAATATTTAAGAGTTGGAGCATTACCAAACCATAGTTCATGAGGGGTCTTACCAGTTTAACCTTTGATGTGAACTTTGTTGAATGTATAAACATCTGTATTGACCACTTCTCTCCAATACACATGAGATAGGTTTGCTTCTAATATCATGCTTCTAGCTGCATCCAAAATAGTTATATTCTTTCTTTCCACAACTCTATTTTGCTAGGGTGTCCGAGGTGTTGATAATTGTCTTCTAATTCCATTCACTTCACAAAATATATTAAATTCCTTAGATGTGAATTCGCATCCTTGATCTCATCTCAAACATTTGTTTTTCTTACCAGTTTCATTCTCTACCATCACTTTGAATAATTTAAATTTCCCAAAAGCTTCTGATTTCTCCCTGAGAAAAGTAACCTAACACATTTTAGAATAGTCATCAATGATTAACATAAAATATATATCTCCTTGTAAGCTTCTAGTTCTTGTTGGACCACACAAATCAGTGTGAATTAAGTCAAGAACATTATTAGATTTTTCTGGAATACTCTTAAAAGTTGCTCTAACTTGCTTTCCAAATTGAAATTCCTTACATACCGGATTGTGAGGTTTAATAATCTTAGGTAAATCCCTTACTGCCTTAGTTGTACTAATTTTCACAATGCAATCAAAATTTACATGGCAAAGTCTCTTATGCCATAACCAACTTTCATCAATATTTGTAATCAAGCATGTCTTCTCATTGTTATTCAAATGAAAGATATTACTTCTAGTATGATTATCGGTTGCAATTTCCAAACCAGTTCTATTCATTATTTTGCATTTACCATTCTTGAATTGTAATTGAAATCCTTTTTCAACTAATTGACCAACACTCCAAAGATCATGCTTCAAGCCTACAACATAGTAAACATTATCAGTATTGTGTTCACCATCAAAAGATATAGTGTCTTTTCCTCTGATCAAACAAGCTTTGTCATCTCCAAATCTTACTAGACCTCCATGGTATTCCTGAAAGGTTAAGAATTTACTCTTATCACCAGTCATATGATGTGAACATCCAAAATCAATGATCCATTCATCCTTTTCTTCAATTTTAGCTACCAGGGCCTGCTCTACCGGTTGAACAGTAGGTTCCAGTTGATCTTCTATTATTGCAACAAAAGCCCATCCATTGTTTGTCGATTCCTCATCAGAATCATCAGTAACTCTTTCATTAGCATAGTAGCATGATTTGTCTCTATTCTTCTTAAATCTGTATCTCAGATATTTAGGGTTAGGCTTATATGTTCTTTTAGCTTCCTCTTTCATTCTTGCATGTCTATCAGGACACCTAGATGCCATATGACCAATTTTATTGTAGTTAAAACATTTAAATGGTGCTTTACCTTCATACTTACTTCCAACTAGACCTTTAGTCATTTCCCTTGCAAATAGTGCTTCAACTTCTTCCAGTTCTTCATTCTCCCTTCTGATTTCATCAAGTTCTCTTGCATAAAATTCTTTCCAATAATATTTTTTAGATGATGATGATGCCTTGAAATCTAAATCTGTCTTAATTGTAGCAACAAGACCAAATTCCTCAAGTTCAAAAGCTGAAAGTTTTCCAACCAAAGTATCTCTAGATATTGATGCATTGGGCATTGTTCTTAATTCATTTATAGCAGTTACTTTCATTTTATATGTTGGTGGCAAAGCTCTTAAAACTTTAGAAACAATTTCATCTTCACTTAAGGATCCTCCACAACATTGTATACCCAAAACAATTTCATTAACTCTTTCCATAAAAGAAAAAATCCTTTCATCTTCTTCCATTTTCAGATTTTCATACCTGACCTAGAAGCATTTGAGTTTTGTAATTTTGATAGTGGTATCACCTTCATTTAATGTCTCCAATTTATCCCAAATAGCTTTAGCAGTAGATCGGTCTGATAATCCCATGATTTGCTTATCTGACAATACGCTCAAAAGTGCTTCTCTTGCTTTGCAATCATTCTCCTAATCTTTAGCCAAGGTTGGTGGATTAGGTTGACTCTGTGTAGGACCAACATAGCCATTCTTTCTAACATCCCATATGTCTTTTCCAATGCAATTCAGATGTGTCTCCATTCTGATCTTCCATATACCATAGTTAGTTCCATCAAGCTTCGGATTGTCCTTCCTGAAATAGTTAGTTGCCATAGAATCTCCTAAAGCTGTTAAACTTCTGTGAAAAGAGGACTAGGCTCTGATACCAATTGTTAGGACCTAGAGGCAACTAAGAGGGGGGGTGTGAATCAGTTGTCTATTAATTTCAACCCAAATATAACTTAATCAAACTTAGTGCATAATATCGGTAAACCAAACTTAATGTCGGTAGACAATTTAATAGTTAATAACAATACCAGTAAAGTTCAATGCATGAAATAGAAAGACAAATAACATCCACAACACATAATATAGATATTTGTACGTGGAAACCCTGTAAGGGGAAAAACCATGGTGGGAAACCTTACCCATAATCAGATGATACTACTGTAGATAGTATGTGTGTACAATATGGAGCTTGCACATGTAGAAAGGCCAACTGCCTAGAGCTCACTGCTCAAACACAAAATGGGAGTCACACTGACTACAATTGGATGGTTAAATCCAATGATAATGTACTGCTCAAAATAGCATCTTCATATGTTGAATTCAGTACCGATAAAGCTCTGATTGTCTTCTTCATACCTTCCTTGAATCTTCAAATGATGTTTGTGTGTATAGCTCTACTTATATTCATATATACCTTATTACAATCCTTTTCCACTCCTTTTCTATATTTAATCTCACAAATGAGATCTTACATATATACCAAAACCTAAGACCAAATGTGTAGGTCGGCTCACTAAGATTTTACAATTAAATCAATTACAAATAAATCAATATGTGATGCATGATGTCAACTCAATGCATTTACAATATTAACCAATCAATATAACATCTCCATAATGTGTTGTGCTGATTTGGAATAGATAATGCTTGCCGGTCCATAACCTAGACCTATTTGTCGATAATAGAAAATATGCAAACTTGATTAGACCAATAACCAAATCACCAAAACCAAGCATCCAAACAATGTCTTCGACATAACCAAGTAATCTCAAATGATAACAGATCATCATCAGTGTTGGTGAACAATATAACCTGTCGGTGAACCAGATATCGGTGACTGTGCATGAGTCACTGAACATGCCGATGACCATAACCAAAGATCTCCAAGTGTTGATAAGTGTTCTCAAGTGTTGACATCAATGACAAAACCAATGGAACACATCCATAATACCAACACACATCAATTTATATATTCAACAAAGTTTATATCAAAGGAGAAACAGGTAAGACACCTTATGAGTTATGGTTTGGCAATACACCTACAGTTAAGTACTTCAAAATCTTTCATAGTAAATGTTATATCAAGAGAGATGATTTCATTGGTAAGTTTGATCCTAGATGTGATGACGGAATATTTCTTGGTTATTCTAATGAAAGAAAAGCATATAGATGTTATAACAAAAGATTGCATAGAATTGTGGAGAGTGCTAATATCAAAGTGGATGAGTAGAATAGAAATCAAATCAAAATTTATGAGCAAGAACCAGTAGTGAAAATGATCATAACTGAACCGGTAATACCTATACCAAAATAGAATGTTGAACCAATTACTCTAGCAGTATTAGAAAATTCAATAGTAACTAAAGATCAGGGAAGAGAAATGGAGAATCAGAAGACTCCTAGGAATGTAAGGTTAAATCATTCAAAATATTAGATCATTGGGGATAAGAACAAAGGAGTGATGACAAGAAGAAGATGGGCAGCTGATGTGGTATGTTTAATATCTCAAGTTGAATTGGTATCAATAACTGAAACATGTAAAGATGAATGTTAGATGAAAGCTATGGAAGAAGAATTGGATTAGATAGAAAAGAATAACACATGGATTTTAGTTCCTCGTCCTAAAAATAAGAATGTTATTCGAACTAAATGGGTTTTTAGGAATAAATTAAATGAAGATGGACAAGTTGTGAGGAATAAAGCTAGATTGCTTTGTAAAGGATATTCTCAGAAGGAAGGAATTGATTATGGCGAAACCTTTGCACCTATAGCTAGGATTGAAGTTGTAAGATTATTTCTTACCTATGTTGCACAGAAAAACTATAATGTTTATCAGATGGATGTTAAGTGTGTTTTCCTGAATGGGGATCTTGATGAGAAATTTTATATTGAGAAACCTGATGACTTTTCACTTTCAAATGATAAAAACATGGTTTGCAGGTTAAAGAAATCCTTATATGGATTGAAACAGGCACCTAGAGCTTGGTATGCAAGGTTGGACAAATATCTTTTAAAATTTGGTTTCACTAAAGGTAATGCAGAAAGTGATGATGATATACTAATTATTGAGGTCTTTGTTGATGACATCATTTTTGGAGGTTAGGATAAGTTGTGCATGGAATTTTCTAACAATATGGAGAATAACTTTGACATGTCTATGATTGGGGAAATTAATTTTTTCTTAGGTTTGCAGATTACTCAGACTGATAAAGGTATTTTCAATTGTCAAACTAAGTATGCTAGAGATTTGTTGATGAAATTTGGTATGGAAAATTCTAAACATGTTAGTACTCCTATGGTTACAAGTGAGAAATTGACAAGGAAAGATGAATCTACACCGGTAAATCCTACAAGATACAAGTATATGATTCGAGGTCTGTTGTATTTGACTTAGACTAGATCAAATATAATGAATGGATTTTGCATTACATCAAGATATCAAAGTGATCCTAGAGAAAATCATGAGAGTGAGGTGAAAAGGATTTTTAGATACTTACAAGGAATATCTAAATATGGTTTGTGGTATCCTAAAGATGATGACTCTACTTTATGTGCATATATAGATGCAGATTGGGCAGGTGATGTTGATGACCAGAAAAGTACTTTTGGTGGAGCTTTCTTTCTTGGAAAGAATCTTATTTAATGGATCAACAAGAAACAATCATGTACTTCTTTATCTATTGTTGGAGTTGAGTATGTTGCTACTGCTACTAACTGTACACAAGTTTTATGGATGAAGAAAATGTTAAAGGACATAAAAGTGTATTTCAATTAACTGGTAGTTATTCACTGTGATAACTCTGTTGCTATAGACATATCACAGAATCTGGTATTTCACTCTAATAAAATCACATATCTATCAAGTACAACTTTTTGAAGGAAAAGGTGGAAGAAAATGAAGTTAGATTGGTTTATATGAACACTAAAGAGCAGATTGCAAACATCTTCACTAAACCTTTGCCTAAAGAATCATTTGAGAACCTCAGAGATAGATTAGGGGTTTATGCCCCTTTGGTAGAAAATTGTTTGATGTTATTTGGCATCAATCTAGTATGCATTATCAGAGTTATTATTCATTCCGAATTGATGTGGTGATGATACTACTCAGGGGGAGTAGTTAGTCTTGTGATTTAGTAGTTTATGATTTTAGTTTCATATTTATGTCATATATTTGGCAATGATGTCAAAGGGGGAGAGATATTCATGAGAAAAACTTAAGGATTTATATACATTAGGGGGAGAAATTTGTAGAACTTAACTATGATATCATCTATAGGGAGAGTATGGATTAGAACTTCATTGCTATATTCTTGTGTGGGAGATTTGTTTGGCATTTCTTGGCACTTGGATAATTTTTCACATCTAGTGTTGTCATTAATGACAAAGGGGGAGATTGTTGGCAATTTGGTGCAATTGATTTTTTGTCATTGATGTCAACACTAGCTGCTTTGGCTATTTACCGGTATCAGGTTGGTCTCGGTAGGATGTTTGTTTTCTGGTTGGTAAGATCATATTGATCCGATATACTCCGATATGATTTGGCTTATGGAATTGGATCAGATCTCCTATTCATGCTACTCAAGTATATGTTCAGTCAGTTGGTATTGATTTGGTGATCAAATTTTATCTTATATGCTGGTAAGCTTGGTTTATTGATGCAATGAGGGTTTCACCAGTAGAGTTTTATTGAAGATATTTTTATATTATACATAAGTGGTGTTGGTGCAGCTTCTAGTAAGGATTCAGGATGTTGGTGGTTATCATGTGCATGTTCTAGTTGATTAGTGGTGTTTCATTTAGCATGAGACCTATTTTGTGCTATCTAGGTTATGAACCGGCTTAATGTAGCGTGTTGTTGGGACTTCTCGATGTGTTTTCGGAATGACTTATGGGTTGGATGATATTTGTTTGGCCTCAGGCCAACATGTTTTATAATTATGTACTAGGTTTTATTGTCTGAGTGGCCGACCTAATTGTTTAAGGTTGAGAGTTTTTTATATATATGTATATGATCTCATTGTAGATCAAGGTATGCAAGCAAATAATGTAATAATTATTCATGCAGAGGATTTGCTCGATCATAGGTGATCGAGTTGGGTTTATGCAAGAGGTTTAAGACCTTCGGTATTGAGCTCAACCGGAACTATATTCAGGCATAGGATATGCTATTATTGCAGTTCATTCTTCCTTCCGGATTGTTGTCTGGATTTCTATGTAGCCAATGAGACTCCTTTGTAATGAGCAGTGTTCTCTAGGTTGTTGGCCTTCCTACAAGTGCAGGCCCCTCAATTTCTAGTCACATACTTACTATAAAAGTATTATCTGATTGTGGGTAGGCTTCCCACCATGGTTTTTTCCTTTACCAGGTTTTACACGAACAAATCTTGGTGTCATGCGGATGGTAACTATTTTGTAATTGTTGGTTGTGCTTAATTGGTATATATATTGTTTCGGTAATTGGTTTATGTATTCTGGTATTGATCTTGTGTGTTCCAGTAATAAACTTTTAAATGCTTAATTTTTCGATAATCTGGTGACAACTGATTCACCCCCCCTCTCATTTGTCCTCCAGTTATTTGAACTATCTAACATTCTTAAGCTCTTCAGTATGAATAGGAGCTAAAACAACATTCTAACCATAATCATATCCACATGCTCTGATCTCCTTCCCAAGGTTCTCATCCACCTTCACATTTGCACTTTCCACTATCTTTCTCATTCTCTTATTGTAGCATCGGTAGGATTTGTTCTTTGTAGAGTATCCCAAGAAAATTCCTTCATCACTTCTAGCATCAAACTTCCCTATATCCTCATCTCTCTTGATATAACATTTGCTACCAAATACTTTAAAATATCTCATAGTAGGAACATGAAAAAACCATAGCTCATAAGGGGTCCTACCAGTATCACCTTTAATATTAACTGTGTTGAATGTGTAAACAACAATGCTAATAGATTCTCTCCAATAGATCTTCAAAAAAATGCCTTCAATCAACATAGTCCTTGCAACATCCAAGACAGTTCCATTCTTCCTCTCAACAACTCCATTATGTTGAGGGGTTCTAGGAGCTGATAATTGTCTTCTAATCCCATGCTTCTCACAAAATAAATTGAACTCATTGAAACAAAATTCTCCACCTCTCTTAGATCTTAGACACTTTACCTTCAATCTAGACCCAGTCTCAATCTTAGCTTTGAATATCTTGAATTTTTCCAATGCTTCTGATTTCTCCTTCATAAAGACAACCCACATCATCCTGGAATAATCATCAATTAGTAGCATAAAATATCTATCACCCTACACACTTCTAATATTTGTAGGTCCACATAGGTTAGTATGCACAAGATCTAGAAATCCATCAGATGTATATAGTTTTCTCTTGAAATAAATTCTTATTTGCTTACCCAATTGACATTCCTTACATACTAGATTAGTAGGTTTAACAATCTTAGGCAGATCACTAACAGCGTAAGTAGAACTTGTCTTAATCATTGAATCAAAATTTTCATGACACATTCTCCTATGCCACAACCAACTCTCAAAAATCTGAGCAATCAAGAAAATCTTCTCACCAACATTCAAATGAAAAATGTTACCTTTTGTCTTAGTTCTAGATGCAATCTCTATACCGGAGGCATTTAAGATCTTGCTTTTTCCATCCTTGAACTGTATATACTAACCTTTATCAACCATCTATCCAACACTCAAAATATTATGCTTCAAACATTCAACATACAATACATCATCAGTATTACGCTTACCATCAAAAGAAATAGAACCTCTACCACAGATCACACAACCTTTGTCATCTCCAAATCTCACTATTCCACCATCATATCTTTTGATGCTTTCAAATTTTCTTTTGTCACCGGTCATATGATGTGTACAACCGTTGTCAATTATCCATTCATATTTCTCTTCAACTTTAGAAGATAAAGATTTCTCCTCAATAGAGTAGCTTGTGAAATCAATAGGTACTGATCTATCTTCTTTAATGGCAATAAACACAACTTCATCTCCTTCTGATTCTTCATCTGTAACAACTTCATCTGCAGTATATTAATAGTTCTTCTGGTTCCTATACTTCTGGTTAGACTTGTAAGGCTTATCATGCTTCTCATATCTATCATTCCTATCATGCTTGTCAAACTTATCATGTATGTCATACTCAGCCACCCTCTCCAGGCATCTAGAAGCAAAATGTCCTATCTTATTGTAAGAGAAACATTTCAAAGGCAATTTTCCATCATACTTACCAGCTCCTTTAGGAAATCTTCAGGCAATAAATGCTTCAAGCTCATCCAACTCTTTTTCTTTCTCTTCCATCTCTCTTCTCTCTCTTTCATATCTAGATATTCTACACTCGTCAGGATCATACTTTTGCTTACCAGATACAGATGTTGATTCTCTAAATGTTGTATCAGACTTTCCACGTGAGTCTCCAAATTCGCTTAGCTCAAATTCAGCAATATTTCAAACAACACATCTCTTGTCATAGTAGTCACACTTTAGATCCCATCAATAGAAGAAACCTTATATTTATAAGCAAGAAGCAAAGATCTCAATACCTTAGAAACTATTTCATCTTCCTCAATGGTTCCACGGACACATTTGATACCTAAGACAAGGTCATTTCACCCTAGCCATGAAAGAGTGTATTTTTTCATCATCTCCCATCTTTAGCATCTCATACTTTCCTTTCAAAATCTACAACTTACCAACTTTCACTTGTTTATCACCTTCATACAATACTTCAAGTTTTTTCCAGATCTCATGTGCAGTCTGAAGTCCTATTACATTTGTCATATCTGAATTAGTCAGGGCACTAAGAAATGATTCCTTAGCTCTAATATTATGTTCAGCTTCCTTGTAGGTGGTCCATTCTGAGGAATAGTAAAAGGTATTCTTTGTGATCTTCCAGTAATCTTCACCAAGGCATTTCAAATGCACTTCCATCTGGTTCTTCCATATAGCATAGTTCCTTCCATCAAACTTTGGACTATCCTTAAAGATAGCACCTTTAGTTGTCATCCTGAATCTCCTCAAGCGATTATACTTCTTTTCGAGGATCTAGCTCTAATACCAATTGTTAGCAGCAACCAAAAAGGAAGACTGAGAGGGGGTGGGTGAATCAGTGTTCACTGGATTATAAAACTCAACTATAAAAACAAATATGTTAAACTATAGCAATAAGACAACTAAGAAAATTGAAAGCACAACACAAAACACCAAGATTTTTGACATGGAAAACCTGGTTAAGGAAAAAATCACTGTGGAACCTACCCACAGTAAGATGATACTCTACACTAGTATGTGAAATATTACAATGGGGAATGCACAAGCATTCAGGCATACTTCCTAGAGCTCACTGCTCAAATATAATGGCCCTAACGTCTACAACCCTCAAGGAAGTCTCACTGACTTACAACAAGATTCAGACTACAAACTAGAAGGAATAAACTGCAATAATAGCATCTACAAATGCCTAATGACAGTTCTGGGTAAGCACAAATGTCTGCCTTGAAACACCAATTTCTCTTCAATTACAACACTAAAAGATAGATCACTTGATTGCACATAAATCTCTCTTTGATAATGTAGACACAACTTCGACACCCAAATTGCATGAATATATCACCTATATATAATTCATCAACCTTGACAACAAGATCGACTAAACCCTCAACTCATAATTACAAAATTACATCACACAATATAAAGATCAGCCACTGAACCAATATAATCATTTCAATGACATAATATGGACCTAATTCAAATTCCCAAATGTACAACTCCACCAGAAACCATGCCAAGATCAACCACAACATGCTACACCACCAAGAAAACAACATAACATGAAAATCATCACCAATTGATAGAAACCATCAAAAAAAAACACAATGATCATTAATAATAACTGCACCAACACTACTTATCAAATCTTCATCTTTCAACATCTGAAAGCTCAAGAACACAACTAATCAACAATTATCATGAAGAGAACCCTAAGGCCCATAAAGAGAACCCTAAGGGTGATACTGTCATGCATCAAGGTCTCATGGTTTTAATTTATGACCACCTCAAAGCCAACCAAATTCCCCGCCCTCAGCCTTCTATCTCAGAGTTTGAGGAGGAAGGGTCACCCATAAAGAGAACCCTAAGGGTGATACTACCATGCATCAAGGTCTCGTGGTTTTAATTTATGACCACCTCAAAGCTAACCAAATTGCCCGCCCTCAGCCTTCTATCTCAGAGTCTGAGGAGGAAGGGTTGGATTCTGTTTTTTCTTTAGGTGAGGAGTCAGATAATGATTCGATGAGCGAGTTCGAAGAGAGTCTGGATGACTCTAAAGTGGAAATTGGTTAGAAAAGAAAACATGTGAGAACCAAGCCTTCCTCCTCGAAGAGTAAGAATAAATCTAAAGATAAAGTTATCCAAATTAGCTCCTCCTCAGAGGACGAGGTCTCTGAGGATTCTGAGAAGGAACCTCCATCTCCTCAAAAAAAGAAAAAGAAAATTTCTATTCAGACAAGGAACAAATAGAAGAAATAGGATGCCAACATTACGGAGCTTAAGAAATAGGTGCAAAGAAAGAACCTGTACTTCGACCAAAATGTGGAGGAGGAGACCACTAGGTAAGGTTCTGAACAGAGAATCGTAAAAGTTGGTAAAATCATTGTTGGAGACACCTCCAATAAGGAAAAAGACAACACTGGTGAGAAATCACCCTCCTCATGTCCTCCTCCTAAGGGTTTGAAAGGATTTGTGGACACCATTGATTGGCTAATTTCCACTTACAAGAAAGTTGTGGAGGATATTAAGAAGCTCAATCATAGAGTCCAAATTCTGGAGACTATTAGTTTTGGTAGAGGCAAGTAAATGGCAGAACAGGTTGAGGATCTAACTAAAATAGTTGTTAAATCCGAAGAGATCAGAGACTCCTTTAACCCCAGGTTTGAGTAAATCGAGAAAGACCTGACTGAGGGAAAAAAATGAGATTGGTATGGATCAAAGAATGGAAGAAACTGATAAAAAAGTTAATAAAATTGAAGAAAGCCTTAAAAGCATTGTAGAACAAAGCTTAAATATTCTGAAGGCTTCAACTGGCAACAGAAAAATCCTCATCAGCAAAATGGAAGAGGAGAAGGATTCCCTGGAGATCAAACATGACATGGATGGCACAGGAGAAGTGCAAGGACCTAGAACAAGGACCAGAGGTAAAAAGAAGGAGAAAAAGCCAAACAAGGACATGGAAGAATTTAAAGCTGATGCGGCAAACTATGATCAGCTAGTGAATAAGGCAGAGGAGCTCCTTAAGTCTTTTTAGTTGTGTTGTGTTTTTTGATGAACTATTTTTGTTAAAGGTTTTGAGTCCTTAAAACCTATTTTTCTTATTAATCAGAATAATTGTCATGAAGAAAGATAAATTGCAAAGCACCAAATCATGAACCATCTAAAATGAAGATACACACGACCATCCAAAACAATATACCAAAATCTTAGCACAAGCTCTGATCACACCGGAATATACTAGAGGAAATACTGAACTCTGCAAAACACTAAAAGTGCAAAACCGGATCATAAAATCTTCCCAAACATACCGAAACAAATCACAAGAATATATTGACATCAATGACAACAACATATCTTAGTAGTAGCAATGACCAATAATATCCAACAATAACATCTCAATTCTAGATCCCCTAACTCGATCGAATCAACATGTGGACCTCTACATGCAAATGGGAATGAACCATCTACAGAAAGCATACAAGAAACCCTTTAAATCATATCAACTCATCTACAATACATGAGCTAAACCAACTCATCCAATCAAACTGCAACACTGGAATACATAAAAGAAAACTTCCCAACAATCTCCTCATCAACAATCTTCACATATATTGACATCAATGACAACATAGCAGCCAATATCCAACAACAATAATTTCCTTCATCTTTCTATCTTAGTTTTTTATTATTGCACATTTACCTCATTTCCCTTTCATAGTAGAAAAGGAATAGAAACCCTAAGCGTATTCCTTGACTCTCTTTTACAAGAGTTAGTCAAAGTGAATCACTTCCTTAGGAGATTTCATTTTCTAATGTATCGAGGAAAGTGGGGTTAGGTCCTAGTTTACCTAATCCCATTTTCACCATCACACAATCCATATTAGGACCCTACATTCCTCCATTGCTTATTCATGTGACCCCTAGCTCACAATCTAATTACCCTATCATAAATCAAGATTAGCAAAGGTGCCTATCTTTAGGTACCTTCCAACTATCTACCTGCATAAACCCATCCAAACTACCTCCATACCAGTCTTATTCATCCATGAACCTCATTCTCTTTGGAATAAATTTGGATGCCAAGCATAAAATCCATAAGTCTAAAAATCCATATCCATCAAAAGATCAACATTTCCCATCTAAAAGACATGTAAAAACAAAGAAAATTTTGATCCTAAATCAAAAAGCAATATCCAATAAACCACAAAGGTCTATTAAGAAAAAATAAAAATAAAAAAGTATGTGGATTCCTAAGTCTCTTATAGAAGCAATCCATTCCAAAGGACCACAAAGGAAAGAAAAAAGAGAAACCATTTGGATTCCCAAGTCACTCATAGAAGCATTGCATCCCAAAGAAAAATCAAAATTGACATCTAGACTTATTGTTCCAAAAGATTCCTTCAATAGTCCATCTACACATCTCCCGCTTTCCAAATCTATTCTTCTATCATTTCCTTCATCCATTTCAGGTCCTTATATCCCAAAATCCACATACAATCCTCCATCAAAACCTCAAAATCCAAAATCCACTTTTCCTCCATCACTCCACCAGCCTTCAAGGTGTGTGCCAATGTTGATCTTGAAAACATTTGTGTCCATGCAATCACAAATCTTCCAACATCCTATCTATTATTTAACACCTATTTTTCATCCTTCCATCCCTCCCATTTAATCCTTTTCATAAATCCTTCATTTCTGAAATACGCGTTTGTGTCATTTTTTCAAATGCTCACCCATGCTCAATCTCATGTTCAATCTATTTCCTAGATATATATTCATGAAACACTTCAGAATCCAAGGTTGTTCCTCTTTGAAACTATCTTTTGGTTGGGATGCATACTCAATCTAGAAAGAGAATCACTTGTTGTATCTTGATACCAACATCTTTTGATTCCTATATTTCATACACTAAATCAATTGCTCTAAATCATTGTGATCTCTTAGTTGAAGACGTGGCTAATGAAAAATCTAAAATCCTACTTCAGCACTATTATATTTCTCTAACCCGTGTGAGCTTCATTGCTTACAAGCCAACGCAAAAATAAATAAATGACAAGAGAAAAAGATATATCAAAAGGTCAAAACAAAAGAATGAACAAGAAATGAAATATCAAGAAAAGAGAAGAAAAAATGCATAAAATGAAATATCAAAATTCTTGGCTTTGGGAACATGCAAGTAACTCCATCGGGGCTATGGATGCCTAGCTAACAATGAAGAAATATTCATGATATTACAGTGATAACCTCGTCGGGTCCATAGATGATCGTTGGTAGTGAGGCTCTATCCAGGATGCATTTGAAGTCAGGGTAACTCGTGTAGCTAACCTCGTCGGATTCTAAGGATTACAATGATCATATGGACCACAATGAATGCACTCGCACACACATGTGTAATCAAAGACTAAGCATCTTGATCTAGTTTGAGATTCTTCTTCCCTTTTGAGTATGCTTCCTTTTCACTAGATATGTTCAGTTGAATATTTCAAAGGTTCTAAGTTTGGTTTGGTTCTCTATCTTATAAATGTTTAAGAACACTTATTCAAGTAAATATATTGTGTATAACATATATTTAATTATTTGTTCCTTATTTAATATTAAATTTAAATTATATATTAATATATTAGATATTTATATTATTGAAATTAATATTAATTATATAAAAATTTAAGAAAAAAATTATTTTAAAAATATTTAGAAAATCTATGTATCATTTTACCATCCATATATATATATATATACCAAAAATTGGACAATTAAAGGTAAGGGGAAAATCTCTTGATGGGATGGAAAGATTTATGAGCTTTGTAGTAAATATAAATATATTTTTCAAATAAGATAATAAAATTCTATATTAAAAAATATATTAAATTTTTTAATTTAAGAAAAAAAGCAATTTAAATAGAGCTTACTAAAATCCAACCTCATTTCTTAATTATTTGTATTAAATAAAAGGATATCAATTTCATCCCCAAAAAAGAAAGACTTACAATCCAACAAAATTTAATATTAAAAATAAATACATATATTCTATCAAAAACTATAAGTCTTAAATATAACATCATCTTGTTAATGTTGTATATCTAAAACTATTAAATATTTAACTATATAAAATAGTCTTAACAATTAGAGAATATTGTATTTTCAATCAATAATACGTATTGGATAAAATGGATAATCTTATTTTTTAACAAACATATTTTGTCATTTATTGACAACTCTAAAAATAAAAGTAGACAATAATTTACATACTCTTTATATATTTATTACTTCTATGACAATATTAAAATGACAAGTACGTGACACTTTTTTATTATGTTCTATTGTTTATTCATCAAGTCACACATGATCCAAACTTTTGTTGTGTGTTAGCGAGAAGGAATTAGTTAGGAATAGTTGGATTTTAATTTTGTGAAAGATGGTGTCTTAGTGCTTATAGCTTACCAAAAATGTAGGTGGGAACTAAACATATGTTCTTGTTAAAATTATAAAACATATTAAATGTTAAATTAATTTTAAATAATCTTAAAAATTATTTTAATTAAATAACTATCTAAAAATTAGACAAAACATACTTAATACATAATATGTTTAAAACACAATATCTTATTATTAACCAAAATAAAATAAAAACATATTATATATTAAATATTAATTCAAGCATCATAATCATTTAAGAATAATATTTATAAAAAAATATAAATTTAAAAGATTTGAAAAATTAATAATATTATTTTATTTTATACTTTGATTAGAAGCTTCTATTACGAAAAGGAATTGAATTATTCTTTTCATTTTCAAAAGTTAATTATTTTGACAATGCTAAAATATTGACAATGACAAGACACTCAAAGCTATGTGGGTTAGATCTTTCAAACAAATGTCAAACGTGTAGTATTTCACACTACCAACAAAGCACTACCCCAATAAATCAGTCTTTTCCTAATAATATTTCGGTTGTCTTCCTGAATCCCCCCGCCCCCCCCCTCCCCCCCCCGAGATTTTCATGCATCTTTTCCAAAAAATATCCTTGTTAAGCATGCTGAAATACAAGGGCAACCTCTTCAATATGGGGACAAACAACAAATATTTATGAGCTTCAAATCTCGTAAAAAGATTCTCAAACAAAAGAAGGGTTATACAAGGGTCAAGATACACAATAGGAGGGCAAGATATTGACCTTGAGCTTGCTTAGAGTAGAAAGTGGTTCTTAGAAAATGGGTCCATGGAGCCCCTTTAAAAACTTTGATTTTTTGAAGAAGCTCAGCCTCTTCCAAACACTGGAAAAAAGAGTACATATGCATCTCTCAAGGTAACCTTCTAGTCAGAATCATTGAAGGAACAAACAATAGATCTCAAAGATAGGGCACTTTTTGGTAAAATTTGGAACTCTAACCTAGCTAGCTCATCTTTATTGGAATGGACTAATTGTTTCTAGAAAGATGTTGTCCAAGGTTCTTATTTAAATCAAATAAATTATTTTTTTATTGAAATTTATCGTAATAAAGAAGCAAGAGATAAAGTTAATAGGATTAAATCCTGGTTCCTAGAAGGTGCTAGCTTGTACACACAGATTTGGTGCCCAATTTTTTCTCCTTTTGAGTCATTGATAAGATTTGTCACATTTTGTGTTCACTTACCCTCCCTGCCATTTGAATATAGAGAAACTCACCTACTAGAATTTTTAGGAAATCAGATAGGGATCTTCCTTAAAATAGATAATTATTTTTGTAAGAATGTGGACATGCCTATGCGCCTTTGTGTCCTCTTGAATACTTCTAAAGTTTTCCCTAAATACATTATGATCTCTTCAAATAATGGTTCATGAGATAAAATAGATTATCATTGAAACACCATATTTGTTTTGTTATTTGTGGCACTCACAGGCTCATCCAGAAAAAGATTGCATCCATCATGAGATTGCATGATTGACTACAATATCCCCCTCCTCCTGCACAACTGATCTTCTGCTCATTAATTCTATCCAAGAGGATCTTGTCCTATTTATAGAAATAAAATCTTGGGAAAACCCTTATAATCACAATGGTATTAAAAACACATGTGGGCTTGTAGTGTTCTGACTCTCGAGCCTTACTCTCCTTTTTAGTTCTCAATAGGGAGTGCCCCACCTTGGAGGTGAATTAAGACCTTTAGCTGGCCAGTCTTCAACTGCTAGTAATAATATTAGATGACCAACATTCCCTATTACTGCAACCCCAATATTTTCAATATTCTCTAAGTGAGCTTACTTCAAACCTTTGAAGTCTTTCTCAATGGTTGCAAAATCCTTGCTGACTAATTTCATGTCAACCTTAGCCCTTAAAATTATTGATTCGAGACCAATCTTCACTAGCTAAAGAAATTGATAAAACCCCTATTAGAGCCCTAAAACCCTAATCCCTGAGGCTTTTTATGCCTTTATATCTTTTCGGGTTCTAAATTTTTATTTTTGAGTTGTCCAAGTCAACCAGTTGAAATCACTTAAACCTCACTGCCAATGGACCCTTAACATATCTGGGCCAGTTTCGCCATTTTACCCTATTGGTTAGCGCAAAACATTTGGATTTCACCATTTTGTGAAGCGGGGGGGCCTTCCAAGTGCAACCACGAAATACGGTGGTGATATCAAGCAATTGTTGTCATTTCGTAGCAGACTTAATCTTTGGTGGGACCCGACCTGTGAAATGGTGAAACCTACGTTTCAGCCAAGTCTTGCAGAAATACAGTCCATCGTGGGACCTCCATACCACCTCATCGTAGGGCTCAATTAGAGAAAGGTTTTCACTGCTTCATAGCGATGCATTATCAAAGGTATTTTACACCTGTGAAATAGCGATAGCTTTCGCCATTTCACAAAGAACATAGGCCCTGACTTTTCAACCCTCACGAAGTAGCAAAAGAGAAATGTGGACCCGGCCCACCACAATGGACATCGATCGTCGTCAGATCTTCATAAAAGTTGTGTGTGTGAAAAGTGGACCTCACACTTCAATTAAGTAATTAGATGCATGGTTAGTAAATAAATGATCAATAAATAATAAACCATTACAAAGCGACCTATTGCCTTCTAGTAGATGCGAGTTTAGATTGCTCTCAAATTGCTAAGCTATCCAGTGACTAGACAACACCTAAATGGAAGATTTTTAATGTATATGAGCATGAATTTAATCTAGATGAATGCAAGATTAATCTAACATGATTTAAGAAATATATGAATATTTAAGCTAGATGATTTAAGCAATATGAAATAACTAATATGCAATATCTCAATGCAAATTCTCAATGAACCTAGAGCAAAAATAGCATAATAACAATATATTCTTCAGGATCCTTGAATGAGAGATGAGAGCCTAAATTTATAGAAAATTCAGAAAGAAACAAACGACTGAGATCAAATGATGATGAGCGGTCAAGATTTTCCAAGAGGAAGCACAATCTAGGTGAATTGATATGATTGGATGCTTTTCTCAATTTTAAAGGAAATTGAACTAAAATTAAGATAAAATTAGGAAAAACTGATTTATTCTCTATTTCATTCAGTTTTAATATTTAATTTTTTTAATTGCTTTCTTTGAGATTATTTATCAATTTTTAATTTGTTTTTCAAGACTATCTCCAATTGATTGCTTTTCTCAATTTTTAATTCTTTTTTTGTCAATTAATTCTTTTTTTGAAGATTTGATGGCAAATTGATTTACTTAATTAAATATGCTAGGATATTCAATAAAATAAATAGGATAATTATTTAAAAATGATTTACTTGGAATGATCAATTAATTAAATAAATATTTAATTAATATTGGTTGATTAATTTGCCATGTGACATTGATGATTTTAGAAATTAATTGTGTGCTCCAGATTGATTTAATTGCCTTTGGTTAGGATCTTGGTGACATTGTCAAGATTAGGAGCTCATGGTTTAGATGATCATTTTTAGGGTATTACAAAAGCCACATCGGATGGCAATGTTTTAAAACTTCATTTAGCCCTGTGGAGGTCTACATGGTGTCATTTCACACGTCCACCTTCGCGTGACCTCTAAGATTCAAAGGCCAAAATTCAAACTCACTGGAAGGTTAATATATATACCCTGTGTAGGGTGGTTGTCGAATTGATGTCTGAAATCCAATTTCTACCCAATCGGAAGCCAAATCTAATTGGATTACAACTCACCCACTCTTAGAGATTTGTCATAACTCCAAATATGACTCTACAACCCAATTTTGAATGCCACCTATGACTCTTCAATGCGGATTGAAGACTTTTTTGCCTTTCAAGTTGATCTCAGATACATCATGTGTAGGGGTTTCTTCACTTGCAAAGATGTTTTGTTTCCCCCCAAATGAGAAGACATTCTCAGAGGCTGTAATAAATTCATATCACATCATCCTATTGAATTGTCTCTCTTCTTTGATATTTTTTAACCCAACCCTAGCTAGGGTTAGGGTTTCTTAATTGCAATTCACCTCAGTTATGCCTAAACTATGAAGGAAATTTTGTAATCCTATTATAGGCATCTCCTATTTTCTTTTGCAGGAATTCATGTTTGTTTTCTTCTGCATTTGTAAAAATTGCTTTGCCTTGTGTTAATAGAATTTACTTGTCTTACCTTATTTTAGTTCAAACAAAATGTGTAATGTCTTTACCTTCTTGTCTGAATACATCTTCATTTGTTTTCTTAGTGTAATTAATTATGTTCAACCATCTTTGGATATCATCTGTGAACTATTTTCAGTTCCTCCTGCTATCTCATAAGAATTCCAACCTTCACTAATACAATAGGGAGCTGATTTAGGTAGAAACTTCTGCATCCTTTTGGTAGTTCTTATTAGTTTTTTGTGCACTTATAGGAAAGGAAGATCAAATTTAAATCTAGGTGCAAACATTTTTTCCTTTCATGCATTCCTTCTTCCCCTTTGCCCCCCTCAAATCAATAGATGAGGATTTATATGTGTTGGGTTAGTTCAACACTTGCATCTGAATTGAAAAGGAATCCAACCTTTTCTGGAGACTCGGCCTCAACAATGCAAGGTCCCACACTTAGAGGTTATTTCACTATGTGACAAAGTTGATGATCAAGGTTGTTCATCAAGCAGGTAGAATTTTGTGACAACAGTTTTTGGCACGCCTGGTGGGACAAGTATTTTAGCATATTTGCTAAGAATCCAGTTCTTCTCTTAGCAATCATCCTTTAGAGGCAATCAATTAAAGGACTTGGCAACCCTGAGGAACAAATTAAGACTCTTGGTGATGACCAGTGAACCAAGGGAAAACCGATGCAATGTTATATTGTTTCTTTAAATCCAAATAAAATAAGAAATCAAGTAAAAACATCAAACTAGCAAATCATATACCTTGCAAGAGAGATTTCTCTCTTGTTCTTCCGATTAGACCTTTGGATGGATGAAGATGATTATGTATGCTTAAAGGATGCAAATTGATTATAATATGGATGCTAAGGGATGATCTCAAAATCTAGAATGACAACATGAGATTGTACCAATTAGAGATGGAAAATAAAGGGAAGGAGACCCCAATTTATAGATTTGAAAGAGGAGAAATGGAGGGTTTAGATTGAATGAGACGGAGCACATGGATTGAAAGAAAAATGACATCACAGGGTGTGAAGAGAAAGAGAGTTTTCATAAAGGCATTTCTTGTCTCCACACTCCACAATGTACATGGGATAGAGATCCCCAAGTACATTGGGATGACAAAAAGGAATTAAGAATTCCTTGGGAGATGAAGAGAGAATTAAACATTCCCAAAATATTGGACGCGTGGGGGAATGAGATAAGAAAAATAATTTAAAATTCCTTGGGAATGTGAGAGGTATGGGAGAATGTGAGATTTTGAAAATCCCACATTCACCCAAAAAGGGAGAATTTAAGGTGGAAGATGAGGAGGGGACAAAAGGGGTATAGCCATAAATGGCCATGAGTTGACTTTGTGGTTAATCATGGGGATTATCCACTACCAAATGATTAAGAGGGTGATTAGGTGAGATAATGGATTACGAGGCAAGTGGGATTTGTAGGAGGATTTGACAAGAAGAAAGAGAATTAGTGGGGAGAATTTAAAATTGAAGAATAATGTTAAGCATGATTATGAGGGATTCTAGAAGATTAATTAGGGTAATGAGAGATTAGGGAAAGTGATTTGTAGGAATCACATGGCTAAGTTAATTAATTGTCATTAATTAACTAAAAGGGGATTTGGAAGATTTAATTAGCTTTAAGAACTTTAGAAGAATAGGGAATAATTAATTTGTTGAATAAATTGATTTTCTGGACTATAGTGATAATTTAATTAATTCTAAGAAGAACAATATCAACATAATTAAATCAATTAATCACGTAGAAAGGATAAAATTAATTAAATATTTAATTAAAGTAATTTTGGACATCTACAACTAGTTGCAGCTTTTATGCCAAGAAGAAAAACTAGATCATCTTCAAGAGGTAATTTCCAATCCATTCAACTTTCTTATTCAAATTATAGGAGAAGAGAGGGTATGCATTCCTTGTCACCTGTTAGGGGAACCCAAGAAAAAACATCTACACCCCTAAGATCCCACTCTACCCCTCCTACTACAAGGTTATTACAGCCTAAAGGCCTTTCCATCCATATCAATAGACTCCTATTCGCTATGGCGGTGCCAAGAAAACATACGTTTGTCACCTTTAATGGTAGCAGCCCCTTAGTTCTAGTCCAAAAGAATGATATCTCAGTTGCAGCCCTAAAAGCTATACCTTTCTTTATCGGAGAAACCTCTGTTAACCCAAATGAACACAATCAAGATGTGGCAAGTATATGCACAGTGTTTGATGTCATAGAGGATAATGTTGTAGTGAGGCTTCTTGCTTCTTCATTCAAGGGAAAGGCCCTACAATGGTACATGGGTCTGCTCTCTGGCTCCATTCATAACTGGGTTGAATTAGGAGAAAATTTGTGCAAACACTTCAAGGAAAAAAGTCACCATCTAGCACTTGTGTAGTAGATAACTACCATAAATAGAGCACCCCATGAGTTCATGGGTAATTTCAATTATAGATTCCAAAAGACATGGGATAGAATCCCATCACTGGTGAAGCCTTCATCAAATCATGATTTATTGTATTTTCTTAGGGCTTTAAATAATGATATTATTGCAATAATTCAATCAATGGGAGGAGATAATCTTCCATGATTTTATGACACTGCCATAAGGGTAGAAAATTGCTTAATTCAAGTAGGGAAGTTGTCTTCTAGACCTCCAATGCCTTTGTTCCCAAAGGATCCTACACAATAGCATACTTTGGCACTAATACCAAAAATATCAACAAGTCAATTGCTCATACCTACACCTACTCCATTATCTTTAGAGTTTAAGGAGTTGTAGAGCTTGTTGCAGGTCACTTGATACTTCAATATAGAAAATGGACCAGTGAATGCAGGGATTTGGAAATGAACTAGTTTCAATCAAAAGGTAGTTGTCATAGGCCAATAGGGGCCCCTACCAACCATCAAATCAGAATTGTCAATAGAGGTCTAACATTCAAGGGTAAAACCAATGGAGTAATCCTAGGCCGTTGAATAGTTTGAATCCTATGGCTACAAGAACTTCAAAAGCATTAGTGCCAGGATAGTACAGTCTTGCTCAAGAGCAATAATGGTGAAATTAATGCTATCAGCCTCATAATGAGATTGCTTGCCAAAGTGGAGATTCCTCTTAGGCCTTTATGGCACAAAATGAACCAACAAATTTAGGACAACAACAATTTGGTGATTGTCCAAACCATGTGCAGGGAGATTCTTTATTCATGAATTGGCAAGAAGCTGACTTCTATGGGATTAATCAAATAAATAGTAACTCTATGGCCAGTAATACTAGATCCAAGAAAAGAGCCATGGGTGCTGATGCATCCACTACCACAATAACCCAACCTATTGGCACTTAGTTGTCATTGATGTCAACCGGTGGAGCTTGAGCATGGTAGATGGCTGCCTGGATAATGATGAAGAGGCAAAATGTTAAGATGTACAACCAGTACAGGATGCTATACCGATCAACAGGTGAAGAACACTCTACTAGAAAATGGTATTACCGATATGTGTTTGTCAGACCCACTGAACATTGAAAAGTCATGTCCTGATTGGACTAATGTCATGTGAAGTTGAGGTGGCAAGTAGGGTGTAGTTGGCGAAGTTTCACTCACTGGGTTGATGAAATTGATATTCGTCATTAATGAAGGAACCACATATCTAGGAATTGTATCAGACTGATTGTAGCTCAAGGAAGAAGGAATGTAAGAGGAAGATCAGGGGAGTAGTTGACGTCTAGATCGAAAATAGAAGATTGGATTGAAAGATCACCTCAAGAAGGAAACAACAAGAGCATTAATGGCAATCTGTAAAATGCAAATCTAAAATGAAGGATCACATTTCCCATATTTGAAAAAGTATGAAAATGATGGTGAAGAATAGATGGACTTCAAGGAGATCATATCTTGCATATCTGATTGGATTTAATTTGCCTTGAGGATGGTGTAGAAACCCTAACAGCCCGGATTTTGAATCTGCCTTTTGGAAGGAACCTATTTAATAAGAAAAGGGCAGAATAGACTGAAAAAGATGATATTGTAGTGAAGAAAGTAATGAGGAGAGGAGTTGGAAGAAGAAAACTTGAGAAGGGATTTCGATCAAGTTATAGTGTGAGCAAGTAGGCAGATCGATCAGAGGATCTTACTAGTAGTTTCATAGTCGGGCAGTTGAGCCTTATCGGTAAGGCGTGGTAGAGCAGACAACACCCCACTGTGACACAATTTACTAAGAGATTGTGTGAGAGAAGGAGAGAAAGATAACAAAAATTTAATTGATTCAAGAGTTGCAGAATTCATTTGCAGTAAGAAGCCTAAATTGAACTCAAATAGTATTTCAATATACGTTGCCAAGTTGGAGCTTGGTGCAGGGGTTGGTGCTCCTTGGGTTGGTGCCCTAAACTTTGTAACTGTGTTTTACTATGAGGCTGGATTGGAGCAGTAGACTTCAACAGCTTTTCTCACTGGGGTTTTTCCTATATTGGATTTTCCTTGTAAATCCAGTGTTGTGAGTTGGTTGTGTATGTATGATCACTTTGCCCTTCTTTCTTATATTACCGGTTGGATTGTCCATGTGATTAAGTAAACAATTTATATTCTCAAGTTAGATCAAAAAAAGAATAGACCTAGGAACCACTAATTCACCCCCCTCTCAGTGGTACTTTGTGTTCAAGAATTGGTATCAGAGCCTAAGTTCCCGGTGGTAGATTCTGGACTTTGAGCACAATGGCAAGAAGTGAGTCTGCTTCCTCAAAAGCCCCTTTGTTTGATGGATCTAACTATTCTTTCTGGAGCAGAAGAATGGAGACATATATTTCATCTCTTGGCTTTGATGTATGGATGTCAATCAAGAATGGGTATGTTGTTCCTAATACTCCTCCCTCAGATAATGAATTTGTCAAGGTTATGCACTATGTTTTAGCAAAGGAAACATGGGACAAGTTTTAGAAATTATTTGAGGGAGATGCAAAGGTCAAGGAGGCCAAACTGCAAACTCTAAGGTGCCAACTTGAAAGCATCAAAATGAAAGATGATGAAAAAATTGCAGAATACCTTCATAGATTCGATAAAACTATGAATGCTATTAGAGGACTTGGTGAAGAGATTGCAGATAAAATTCTTGTCAAAAAGATACATAGATCTCTCACTCCAAAATATGATACCAAAGTGTCAACCATAGAAGGAGCCAAGGATTTGAAGATTTTTACTATGGATGAACTATTTGGTTCCTTGACAGCCTATGAGATGAAAACAACCCGTGAGACTTCCTCAAGAAAAGAAGCTGCATTCAATACCACCAAAAAGGGGAAGGAAGTTGTTACCCTTAAAGAATCCAGTGAAGACTCTGATGCTGAAGTAGCAAACTTTGTTAGGAAGCTCAAAAGAGGATAAGGTTGATACAAAGGAAATCTGCCACTTAAGTGTTTCAACTACTGTGGGAAGGTAGGATACTTCGTTGCAAGCTGTCCCCACAAAGAAACTAGTGGAGATGAGTCAAGAGAGCTCAGAAGATCTATCAGCAAGAATAGAGAAATAAATGACCATCAGCAAGGAAGAAGAGACTACCAGAACCAAAATAGTTTATATACCATTGAGGATGACACAACAGATGATGAGGATGCATCAGAAGATGATGACCAATGAGACCAAAGAAGAGTAAATATTTTTATAGCACTTGATAGACCTGCTACTAAAGATGAGGAAGAAGAGGATGTTGAGGCTGAAGTGAATTTGGAAAGTGAACTTATCAATGCACTTGAAGAACTAGGTAAACCACGAAGAGAACTCAAGAGAGTTAAGCTTATTGCAGTAGATGAACAAGATCTCTTGAAGTAGTCTCTAGAAGAATCCGGTCAAACCATATCTGACCTAAAGTTGCAACTGGAAGAAACTAAGAGGATCGGTGAAGCTACAGCCCTTGACTTAACAAAGAAGAAAAGGAGCATCAAGAGATGGAAGCAAAAATAATAAAGCTCAAAAAGGAGCTTGAGGAAAGAAAGGAAGAAATAAAAATAAGAAGCAAGTATGAAGGTAACACTGAAGCTTTCGATAAGATGTTGAGCGAACAAAAGCAATCCAAAGAAACTGGTGGCTTAGGCTTTGAAGTTGGTCAAGGATCAGCCCACAAAGGAAAATCTGACAAAGAGATAATGTTCACTTCTACAATTGAAGGAGAAGAAAAGAAGACATTCACTGTAGGCAAGGAAATCGGTAAAAATGCATATGTTGATATTGTTAGAAATCGGCATCCAAACCAGCATACAGAAATGAACCTGAGGTCACATTTCATGCATAAATTTGTAGATCCGACAAGGAATGTCGGGATTGATCGAGAAGGATTCACCAGATTCAACAACATGAATGGAAGACCCCCAATGAGGCATTTCCATTCTGGACCAAGACAACATGATCAGTATGTATCAAATTTTTATGGTTATTGTTACCAGTGTAATAAATTTGGGCACAGAATAGCTGACTGTAGGTTAAACAATCAACCTTCTATGAATTTTGAAAGTAGAAATTCATTTAATAAACTCTGAGATAGGAATGTTGTTAGCTATCAGTGCAATGAATATGGACATAAGAGATTTGATTGTAGAAAGAACCAACCGATATCCTACAATAGTATTAAAAATGCTTCTTTTATTGAAAACATAAAATGCTATAACTGTCAAAAATTTGGACATAGCCAAATTATGTAGAAACAAGAAGATCAAGCAAGTGAAAGAAAATCTTGATCAAAGACCGATATCTGAACCTAAGCAGAATCTAGGAGCTGACAATAAGAAGGAAATCAAACCGGTTTGGGTTGAGAAAGAAAAGGAAAAGGCAGAATCAAGTCTCATAGTGCAGACTGCCTTGCATGTTGAGAGGAAAAATCTATGGGTAGTAGATAGTGGTTGCTCAAACCATATGACTGGTGACAAAAGAAAATTCATTAATCTTGAAGATTGGAATGGTGGATCGGTAAGGTTTGGAGACAATTCCTCCATCAAAATAAAGGGAAAAGGAACACTAAGCATTGATGGAAAGTTGAAGGCACATGATGTATATTATGTGGAGGGCCTCAAACATAATCTCTAAGTGTGAGTCAAATGTGCGACAAAGGTTACAAATTCACCTTTGACTCAACCGGTTGTCAGATAAAGAAAGATGGTACCGGTAAAGTGGTGGCAGAAGGAAAGATAGTTGATGGAATGTTTATAATCTGAAGGTATGCTATGAGTCCCAATGTTTGTTAGGACAAGTAGATGAAAGTTGGTTGTGACACAGAAGATTAGGCCACATAAATTTTGAAAACTTGTTTGTAGTAAGCAAAAAGGGGTCTGTGAGGAATATACCACCCATCATCAAGCCAGTAAACACATTTAGTGATGAATGTGTAAAAGGCAAGCAAATAAGAGTAAGTTTTAGTACAAAGGAGCACAACACCTCCAAGCCACTTGAAATTGTGCATACATATCTTTGTGGTCCAACTAGAACAAGAGCCCTTGCCGATGAAAGATACTTCATTCTTTTCATTGATGACTACTCAAGGATGACATGGGTCACCTTTCTACAAGATAAATCACAAGCATTTGAAAGATTCAAGATCTTTCGAAAGATGGTGAAAAAGGAAAGTGGGTACAAATTAAAATGTCTAAGATCGGACAGGGGTGGAGAGTTCACATCAAAAGAATTTGAAGATTACTGTGAAAAAAATGGAATTAGAAGACAATACTCTACTCTTAGAACACCATAACAAAATGGTGTTGTACAAAGGAAGAACAGGACAGCCAAGGAGATGGCTAGAACTATGTTGATTGAGGCCAGTCTATCAGATACTTATTGGAAAGAAGTAGTGCATACTACTACATACACCTTGAACTAGGTTCAATTGAGAATAAACAACAAGATGACACCTTATGAATTATGGTATGACCAGAAGCCATTAGTCAAATATTTCAAAGTTTTTGCAATCAAATGCCTCATTAAGAAAGATATGGATGGTTTGGGAAGCTTTGAGTCTAGGAGTGATGAATGGATCTTCCTTGGTTACTCGTCAAACAACAAGACCTACAAATGCTACAATAAAAGACTAAGAAGAATTGTTGAAAGCGTGCATGTAAGAGTTGATGAGGATATGCACAAAGGATGTCAACCACACATTAACTGGTATGATGAGTTTGATGATGAAAATATTGATGTTCAGTTTGACACTGAACCAAAGGCAACACCTCAGAAGGCTCCTAGCTGGTATGTACAGTTGAATCATCCGGAAAAACAAATTCTGGGAAATAAGAGTGATGGTGTGTAGACTAGAAGAAGACTTTCCCGAAATGATGAACAAGTCAACATTTGTCTCATGACTGAAGTTGAACCAAAAACCTTGATTGAGGCTAGCAAGAGACAAGAATGGATGGATGCCATGGAAGAAGAAATGCACCACATTGAGAAGAACAAGACTTGGGAATTAGTCCCTAGACCGGAAGATAAGAACATCATTGGTACAAAGTGGGTCTAGTAGAACAAAATGAATGAAGAAGGTAAGGTTGTGAGGCACAAAGCTAGACTAGTGTGAAAAGGATACTCTCAAGTAGAAGGGATTGACTTTGAAGAAACATTTGCACCGGTGGCTAGATTAGAAGCAATTAGGATGTTTCTAGCTTACTCTGCCTACAAGGGCTACAAAGTGTACCAAATGGATGTAAAATCTACTTTTCTAAATGGAAACTTGGAAGAAGAAGTATACATGGAGCATCCGGAAGGAATTTTACTAGATGATGATGAGACATTTGTATGTTAGTTAAAGAAAGCTCTATATGGTCTAAAGCAATCCCCCAGGGTATGGTACTCAAGGTTATATTTGTATCTAAAGGAGCAAGGATTCAAAAAGGGAAGTGCTGACAGCAATTTGTACATAAGAAAAGATGGGACTTACATGATTATTGTGGTTGTGTATGTAGATGGCATCATCTTTGGTGGCAACAAGGATACTCTCTGCAAAGAGTTTGCTGATCAGATGCAGTCAGAATTTGAGATGTCAATGCTTGGTGAATTGACTTACTTCCTTGGCTTGTAGATACTATAGAAAAATGAAGGAATCTTTATCTCATAGGTCAAGTATGCAAAGGAGATGCTGAAGAAATTCCAACTGGAAGATTGCAAACTAGTAAGTACTCCCATGGTGACTGGCAGAAAATTAAGTAAGAATGATGAATCACCGGTAGTGGATCAGAATTTGTATAGATCCATGATAGGCAGTCTACTATATCTAACTGCTTCAAGACCGGATATTGTTCAGGTAGTATGTATGGTGGCCAGATTTCAAGTTGCACCAAAGCAGTCACACATGAATGTTGTTAGCATAATTTTTAGATATCTACAAGGAACACTCAGCTATGGTTTTTGGTATCCTAAATAGGGAAATTTTATTTTGGAAGCATACACTAATGCCGATTGGGTAGGGTGTATTGATGATAGAAAGACCACAAGTGGTGGTGCATTCTTTCTAGGTGACCAGTTGGTCTCATGGCATAGCAAGAAGCAGGCCTCAATCTCCTTATCCACTATTGAAGTTGAATACATTGATGCTGCTACATGTTGCTCTCAAGTGCTTTGGATGAAGCAGACTCTCAAAGATATCCAAGTGGACATCACTGATCCCATCCTCATCTGGTGTGACAATTCAAGTGCCATCAACATAGAAAAGGATTTGATCATGCATTCTAGAACAAAGCACATTGCAATCAAGTACCACTTCCTCAGAGAGAAGGTTGAAGGACAAGAGGTAAGAATGGATTATGTTCCTACTAGTGACCAAGTGGCACACATTTTCACAAAACCACTACCAGTCAGCATGTTTGAGTACCTCTGACACAAGTTGGGAGTTGTCTCATTTAGCTAAGAAGGTTTGTGTGATTCAAGGGGAGCATTGTGTTGCTCAAAGGGGGAGTGTGCAAGTACCCTTTGTCATTGTGTCAAGGGGGGAGAAATGTATAGGTATGGAATGGACTGTGAGAAGTTGACATCAATGCCAAAGGGGGAGATTTCTGGCATTTTGGCACTTAGTTGTCATTGATGTCAACCGATGGAGATTGAGCATGGTAGATGGCTTCTTGGATAATGATGAAGAGGCAAAATTTTAAGATGTACAACCAGTACAGGATGCTATACCAGTCAACAGGTGAAGAATACTCTATGGAAAAAGGGTTTTACTGGTATGTGTCTGTCAGACCAACTAAACATTGGAAAGTCATGTCCTGATTGGAGTAATGTCATGTGAAGTTGAGGTGGCAAGTAGGGTGTAGTTGGCAAAGTTTCACTCACTGGGTTGATGAAACTGATATTAGTCATTAATGAAGGAACCGCATGTCTAGGAATCCTATCAGACTGATTGCAGCTTGAGGAAGAAGGAATGTAAGAGAAAGATTAGGGGAGTAGTTGATGTCTAGATCGAAAACAAAAGATCAGATTGAAAGATCACCTCGAGAAGGAAACAACAAGAGCATTAATGGCAATATATAAAATGCAAATCTAAAATGAAGGATCACGTTTCCCATATTTGAAAAAGCATGAAAATGATGGTGAAGAATAGATGGACATCAAGGAGATCAAATCTTGCATATCTGATTGGATTTAATTTGCCTTGAGGATGGTCTACAAACCCTAACTGCCCAGGTTTTGAATCTACCTTTTGGCGGGAACCTATTCAATAAGAAAATGGTAGAATGGACTGAAAAAGATGATGTTACAGTGAAGAAAGTAGTGAGGAGAGGAGTTGGAAGAAGAAAACTTGAGAAGGGATTTCAATCAAGTTACAGTGTGAGCAAGCAGGAAGACCGGTCAGAGGATCCTACTGGTAGTTTCATAGTCGAGCAGTTGAGCCTTATCGGTAAGGTGTGACAGAGTAGGTAGTATCCCACTGTGACACAGTGTACTAAGAGATTGTGTGAGAGAAGGAGATAAAGATAACAAAAAGTTAATTGATTAAAGAGCTATAAAATTCATTTGTAGTAAGAAGCCTAAATTGAACTCAAATAGTATTTCAATATACATTTCTAAGTTGGAGCTTGGTGCAGGGGTTGGTGCCCTAAACTTTGTAAATGTGTTTTACTGTGAAGCTGGATTGGAGTAGTAGACTTCAACATCTTTTCCCACTGGGGTTTTTCCCATATTGGGTTTTCCTCATAAATATGGTGTTGTGAGTTGGTTGTGTATGCATGATCACTTTGCCCTTCTTTCTTGTATTACCAGTTCGACTGTCTATGTGATTAAGTAAATAATTGATATTCTCAAGTTAAATCAGAAAAAGAATAGACCTAGGAACCATTGATTCACCCCCCTCTCAGTGGTACTCTGTGTTCAACACAACCTTCACAATTTTCCATGCAATATTCAATGCCAAAGACATCTAATAAGGTGGTTACTCCAAATCATTAGAAAAATTTGACACAAAATATCAAGAAGGGAGAACTACCTAAGGCTCCTACAATATCAAAATTAGATATTGTCACTATAAAGGCTCTTGTTAAGGTTGTGGTTCCATTCAATATAGTGGAGCAGATGAAAAGGACCAACCTTAATGTCTATGTGGCATGCTCTTTCTATCCCATCTCAAAGATACCTTCTTTAAGAAGCCTTGAAGGACATAAGTATAACCAAGGCGACACCAAAGGTTTGAAATTTTTCAACTCCTACAAGTTTGGTACAACCTATGGAGGCAGAGAATTCAAAGAAAATCAGTAAGCCTCCTCCCTTCTATCTTTTGTTAATCATAGGAAATAATCTTGTTCATAATTATATGATAGATAGTGGGGCTAGTAGTTCAATTATGCCTAAGGGAATAGCTGACCACTTAAGTATCTGTAGCATCCTAAAATTGCACCCCTTGCAATTTTGGTCGTATTTTCAGCCCTCGCCTTACTGGTCTCATCCCCATGCTTGATCAAGACCCGTTTATACCTCCCCTATGCAACCAAACTTCATTTTTCTATCTTTCAACTTGCATATCCCCTTGTCCCTAGCCTAAATTAAGGTAGGACCAAGACACCATGCTTTGGTCCCCACCAGGAGTAGGGCGCCACACTGTGGTTCTCCCTAATCAAGACCTATTTTGGCCCCTATGCCCTATCTCAAATATGAGGGAGAAATTACTTCCCCATGTCAGCCTATGTCAAAAAACTAAATTGACGATGGGAAAGTATATAAGGAGGTCTTCCCCTCTCATTTGGCATAACATAAGGCAATAAGGTGATAGCATGACAAAGTGGAGAAGGCAAGGAGACTACATTAAAGCATCAAGCATTCATCATCTAGCATTTCTCAAGGCTGCATATTCTTCATCTATCCATTAGACCATTATTACATCATTCATTTGCAAGCATGTGTGTTTTAGGGTTTTTTCATGTCCATGCCATTTTATACAACATATGTGATTACATATAAGAAGCAAAGCATCATTGTCATCTATTGCAGATCTGAAGGTATACCTTTCCATCTTTTATTTCAAGCATTTGTTGTATTTCATTCAAGGTTGATTCAAAATTAAGGTTTGACTTAGGAAAACCCCTATTCCCAACCCCTTTATTCTTCTTTCTGTGTGCAGGAGGCAGTTGTGCAGCTATACCTTTCAAATTAAACTTTATTTGCAGAGACGAAAAAACCCTTTTCGACATGCAAAATGTTCGGAGGACCGATAGGAGGGAAAACTGTTCCAGACACAATCCTTACAACTTTTGATAAATTTCGCAGAGTAGCTCTAAATCATCTCAAAAGAGTAGCTCTAAATCATCTCAAACTTCTGAGATCTAGGTGCATGATTGAATCCCAAATTTGTAGCTCACTATTTCTACCTATTTTTTCTTCAATTTCAAAACTTATTCAACTTAAAAAAGAGGGTCAAACATATTTCAAACACAATCAATCTACTTAGTATTCAGTCCTTGCATCATTTAGAATTGGATCTAGCAGATTCATCTCCTCTTTTGAATGTAAAGTTCTCCAAGTGAAAATCGGCTTAGTGATTTCCTCCTTCAATGTGATGAATTTGCTAAGCCCCAAATTTTCCACTTTACATTTTGGTGAACCCGACTCCTCACACCATTAATTTTGTTTTAGTTTTCAGATCTAAGTGTATGCAATTTAAAATTCCAATTTTCATTTACAAGTTTGATTTCCTTGCAAATTTTAAAAATTTAGACGTTAATTTCACTAAAACCATAATTTTTAAATTTAAAATTGAGCTTGTCATTTGTATAATTTGGATTAACTATTTCAAATATGAGCATTCATTCAATTTGCAAATTCAAATTTTTATCTACAAGTCAAATTTCACTGTTAATTTTTAAAATTAAGTGGTTAATTTCAAAAACCCTAATTTTTAAATTTTTAAAATTGAGCTTGTGGGTTGTTTAAATTTTGAATTTTCATCTTCAAATTTGGTTGCTAATTTAAGATTCAAATCTACAACCTTGGATCAAATTTCAATTTCAAATTTAAATTTCAAGGCCCTAATTATAAATTTAAATTTCCTAGGAGGTTGCATAATTTTTCAAAAATTAAATAATCATTTTTCTAAAATTTTGAATTATTCAAATTCCAATTTCCAAATCTCAAATTTCAAATTCTCATTTTCAAATTTTATCTCATCAATTTAAATAAATTACGTGGTTTTATTTTAAATTCCTAATTTATTTTTAAATAATTTGCTTGAACTTAAATTTCAATATTAATCATGCAATTAATGGACTTGATTTATTTGCTATTTCACATATGATTACATTGCTTTTTACATACATTCATCATGTTTTGGATAATGGTTTCTTTTACTTCATGTTACTCTTTGCATTCATATCACTTCAACATATTGCATTCTTTGGATTTCCAAGTTGATTCCTTTTCATAGTTTAGATCTCAAAGCTTTCATTTTTCATGTATGTTGTGTTATGGTGATGTTTTTGGGAAAATGCATTTCATACATAGATCACCTAAAATCTTTTGTAGATCTTAATCCTAGAGATGACAATGAGAAACCTAATACTTGTACCTTCCTTAGGGTATCTAATGTGAATGAAGAAAGAGCTAATACCCCTATCAATGATCTCTATAATGGAGAGAAAGCACTGAAAAGAAACATGGCCCCATCTTCTTCTGATACGCATACCCTTGCACAAGAGGGACAAGGTCAAAATATTGGTGTTTCTATCTCTCTAGATCCTCCTTATTCTCCTAAAGGCTATCTTAAACATAAAAACATCTCTAGAGAAGATGATGTTATACATTTCATTCATGATCTCTCTCCCCATATAACATTAAGCAAAAATGAGGCCTTAGATGATAAGGATCTTCCTTCCCAATCTACCAAAGAAGATGTGGATGATGAAATAAAATAAAATTCTCCTCAACAAGATATTTCTTCTTCATCTACTAATCCTTTCATTGCTTCTAAACATCCTTACACTACAAACTTCAAATAAATTTATTATAATGTTCCCCTGCCTTCTCAATTAAAAGATTCTTATAGGAGTGACTTTAACATAATATCAAAATAATGTTTTAGAGGACAAGGACTTGGAAAATTTGAACAAGGAATTTGAGTCCCTATAAACCCTCCTAAACAAATAACCACAAAAGGACTAGGAAATGATAATAAATCTCTTATGGATGAACTCCTTAGGATTTAAGACTTCAAAAATTAATGCATGTCTTAAACGGGGTGTTCATTCTCAGAACTAGACTAAAAATTCTTAGAGTGAGATGATTCACACTTGAAACTAGACATAATACTTGATATATATATTAGACGAGGTTACACATCACCGAAAACAATAAAGTCCTAAACGGGTGGCCTCGAAACTAGACATTTACCTTCGTCACTTGACATTTACACATTTGCACACACAATCACCCCTTGGAATTCACATTTACATTACATGTCTTAAATAGGTTGAATCACACTAAAAAATATATAAAATACTCTTACATGGGGTGCTATACACTTGAAACCACACATCACTTGCACACACACACAAGGATGGGTAGAACTAGCTAAAAATAGCTAGACTATTCTTTCTCTCTTCCCCACATGGATCACCTAGATAAAAACATCTAGGGGTGAGTTTTCCATGTCCTTTTCCTCCAATGGATTACCTAGATAAAAACATCTAGGGGCGAGTAGTCCATGCCCTCTCTCATCATTATTCTCATGGATCACCTAGATAAACTCATCTAGTGTGTATTCATACTCTTTCTTCTTCCTATCATGAACTCATAGTTTTTATATTGATAGTTCATGGATTATGCTTTGTTTTCTCTTTTATGTGATCACTTGTGTTTGTGAGATGGCATTTTTCAAGAATTATATGTTATTGAGACATTTTGATATCAAGGTCTCTTCTCCTAGTTGACTTGAGGTCTTGTTTTTGGTCTATCTTTTGGGTCTTGTGTGCCTTTTACTTTGTTTGTATTTTTATTTGTGTCTTGTTTTTTGTGCCCTTGCATATTATTTAGTGAGTTGAGATCCTAGGATTGGGGGCATAGTTCCTCAAAATTAATGATATATTATACTCCTTGTGATTTTGCTCTGCATTCCTCATCTCCTTCTACTTTACCGTGAGTATTTGTGTAAGTTCATACTCTTTCTAAAGTGGGGGATAAATGTAGTGTCCTAAAATTTCACCCCTCCCAATTTTGATTGCATTTTGGGCCCTCACCTTATCGGTCTCATCCCCATTCTTGATCGGGACCCATTTATGCCTCCCCTATGCAACCAAACTTCATTTTTTCTATCTTTCAAATTTCATAGCCCCTTGTCCCTAGACTAAAGGACTAGGGCACCATGCCCTAGTCCTCCCTAATCAGGACCTATTTTGGCCCCTAGGCCCTATCTCAAATATGACTAGGAAATTACTTCCCCATGTCGGCCTATGTCAAAAAATTAAATTGACAATGGGAAAGTATATAGGCAGGTCTTCCCCTGTCATTTGGCATAACATAAGGTAATAAGGTGATAGCATGACAAAGTGGAGAAGGTAAGGAGACTAAATTCAAGCATCAAACATTCAAGCATTCATCATCTAGCATTTCTCAAGGTTGCATATTCTTCATCTATCTATTGGAGAATTATTACATCATTCATTTGCAAGCATGTGTGTGTGTTAGGGTTTTGTCATGTCCATGCCATTTCATACAACATATGTGATTACATCTAAGAAGCAAAGCATCATCCTCATCTATTGCAAATCTAAAGGTATACCTTTCCATTATTTATTTCAAGAATTTGCAGTATTTCATTCGAGGTTGATTCCAAACCGGGGTTTGACTTAGGAAAATCCCTATTCCCAACCCCTTTCTTCTTCTTTCGGTGTGTAGGAAGAAGGTGGGCAGTTGTACTTTTGGAATTAAGCTTTATTTGCAGAGATGGAAAAACCCTTTTTGACAAGTGGAAATTTTGGAGGACCAATAGGAGAGCAATCTTGTCTAGACACACGGTCCATGCAATCTTTGATAGATTTTGCAGAGTAGCTCTGAATCACCTCAAACTTTTCTGATCCAGGTGCATGATTGAATCCTAAATCTATAGCTCATTGTTTCTACCTATTTTGTCTTCAATTCAGCACTTTACTTATTCAACTTACAAAAGAGGGTCAAACATATTTCAAACACAATCGATCTACTTAGTCTCTAGTCCTTGCATCATTTAGGATTGGATCTAGTAGATTCATCCACTTTATTGAATGTAAAGTTCTCCAAGTAAAAATCGGCTTAGTGATTTCCTCCTTCCATGTGGTGAATTTGCTAAGCCCCAAATTTTACACTTTACAATATCAAATATGAGTCTATATCAAGAGGGGTTGTGTTAGGTCCCGGAGGCAACTCAGAGGGGGGGTGAATCAGTTGTATATTAATTTCAACCCAAATATAACTTAACCAAACTGAGTGCATAATACCAGTAAACCAAACTTTAATGTCGGTAGATAGTTTAGTAGTTAATAACAATATCGATAAAGTTTAATGCATGAAATAGAAAGACAAACAACATAGTTATTTTTTCGTGGAAACCCTATAAGGGGAAAAACCACGATGGGAAACCTTACCCACAATTAGATGATACTATTGTAGATAGTATGTGTGTACAAATGGGGTCTGCACATGCAGAAAGGCCAACTGCCTAGAGCTCACTGCTCAATCACAAAATGGGAGTCACACTGACTACAATTGGATGGTTAAATCCAATGATAATGTACTGCTCAAAATAGCATCTTCATATGCTGGATTCAGTACCAGCTAAACTCTGATTGTCTTCTCCAAACCTTCCTTGAATCTTCAAATGATGTCTGTGTGTATAGCTCTTGTATTATTCACATATACTTTATTACAATCCTTTTCCACACTCACACTAATCTCTCAAATGAGATCTTACATATATACCAAAACCTAAGAGCAAATCTGTAGGTCGGCTCACTAAGATATTACAATAAAATCAATTACAAATGAATCAATATGCGATGCATGATTTTGGCTCAATGCATTTACAACAATAACAAATCATTTCCATAATGTGTTGTGCTAATCTGGAATAGATCATGCTTGTCAGTTCATAACCTAGACCTATTTGCCGGTAACAACAAATATGCAAACTCGATTGTACCAATAATCAAATCACAAAAACCAAGTGTCCAAGCAATGTCTTCTTCATAACCAAGTAATCTCCAAATGATAATAGATCATCCTTAGTGTCGGTGAACTAGATATTGGTGACTGTGCATAAGTCACTGAACATGTTAGTGAACATAACCAAAGATCTCCAAGTGTTCTCAAGTGTTGACAAGTGTTGACATCAATGAAAAAATGAATGCAACACATCCATAATACCAAAAATCTCCACCTTTGGCATTGATGGCAACACAAGATGGAAAAACCATCTAAGTGCCAAAGCAGAAATGCCAAAAACCAAAAACCAACAATCTCCCAAAGAGATCATTAAAATATAGATACAGAGAGTAACAATCTCTCCATCTCTCTCCCTTTGACATCAAATGCCAAAGAAATACAAAACTAAATACAATCAGTTCATAGAACTTGTTACAAATACCACATGTTATAACCACATTTGTTCAATCTACTCCCCCTAACAAGTAGCTCTCCTTCATCAAAGCCGGAAAAAATATTTCTCTATTAGTTCTGTCGGTTTGATGCCATGCTCCATTTGTCTAAGTTTCTACCGGTGAGGGTATAATTCCAAGCTGCTCTCTTAGATATTCAAAAGTTCCTTTAGGAAAAGGTTTAGTAAAGATATCTGCAATCTACTCTTTAGTATTCACATAAACCAATTCCACTTATTTTAATTCAAAATTCTCTTTCAAAAAATTGAATTTGATAGAAACATGTTTTGTTTTAGAGTGAAATACCGGATTCTTTGATATATCAATTGTTGCCATATTAACGCAGTAAATGATTATAGGTTCTTTTCATTTTACCTTTATGTTCTTCAACATTTGCTTAATCCATAATATCTGTGTACAATTAGTTGCTGCTGCAACATATTCTGATTTTGATGTTGATAAGGATGTACAACTTTGTTTATTGCTCAACCATGAAATTAGTCTGCTGCCAAGAAAAAATGCTTTGCCGATGGTTCTTTTTCTGTCATCTACATCTCCTGCCCAATTTGCATCTATGTATGCACATAAATCAAAATTTTCATCTTTAGGATACAATAAACCAAGATTTTTTGTGCCTTGTAGGTACCGGAAAATCCTTTTCACTGCTGATTCATGATTTTCCTTAGGATTACTCTGAAATATTGAAACAATACATACTCCATTCATAATATCAGTTCTTGTTTGTGTCAAATACAGTAAACCTCCTATCATAGACTTGTATCTTGTCGGATTAATAGGTGTTGATTCATCCTTCAATGATAGTTTATCAGTTGTAGTCATAGGTGTACTTACTGGTTTAGAGTTTTTCATACCAAATTTCTTGAGTAATCCCTTCAAGGACTTTGATTGATTTATGAATATACCTTTATCAGTCTATGAAATCTATAATCCTAAAAAAAATTATATCTCTCCAATCATAAACATTTCAAATTCTTCCTGCATCTTATTAGAAAAATCTTTACACAATCCATCTTCTCCTCCAAAATTATATCATCAAGAAAAACTTCAATAACCAAGATGTCATTATTAGTCACTTTATAATATAAGTTGTTTTTAGCATTACCTTTAGTGTAACCAAGCTTCAAAAGATATTTTTCAAATCTAGCATACCAAGCTCTAAGAGCTTGCTTCAATCCATATAAAGCTTTCCTTAACCTACAAACCATATCTTTGTCATCTGTCAAAGAAAATTCATTAGGTTGTTCAATGTAAACTTCATCTTCAATATCTCCATTTAGAAATGCACATTTAGCATCCATTTGATATACATTATAGTTCTTGTGTGCTACAAAGGCTAAGAATAATCTGACTGCCTCAATTCTAGCTACCAATGGAAAGGTTTCATTGTAATCAATTCCTTCTTTATGTGAATGTCCCTTACACACTAATCTTGATTTGTTCCTGATTACCTTACCATCATCATTAAGTTTATTTCTAAATACCCATTTAGTTCCAATTACATTTATTTTTTTAGGTCGGGGAACCGATGTCCATGTGTTACTCTTTTCACTTTGTTCCAATTCATCTTCCATAGCCTTAATCCAATGTTTATCTTCACATGCATCATTAATAGTTGTTGGTTCAATTTGAGAAATTAGACATACCTCTTCATTTACCAGTCTTCCTCTAGTCATAACACCTTCATACTTATTCCCAATTATCTGACTTTCAGGGTGATTCAATCTTACATACGTGGGTGTGTTCACTTGTTGTTGTTCTTCAGTCACTGTGTTATTCTCAGAAGATGCCGATGTGACTAGATCAACATTTTGTATCGGTGTACTCATAGTAGGTTCATTTGTGATCATCTCAACCACCGGTTCAGAGTATATAGACCTTCTAAACTGTTCATCAATCTTCACATTTGTACTTTCAATGATTTTCTGTAATCTCTTATTAAAACATCTATATGCCTTGCTCTTAGATGAATAACCAAGAAATATTCCTTCATCACTTCTAGGATCAAATTTTCCAATATAATCATCTCTCCTAATATAACATTTGCTTCCAAATATTCTGAAATATTTAAGAGTGGGAGTATTACCAAACCATAGTTCAAGAGGGGTCTTATCAGTTTCACCTTTGATGTGAACTCTGTTTAATGTATAGACAGCTATATTGACTGCTTCTCTCCAATACACATGAGGTATGTTTGCTTTTGATATCATGCTTCTAGCTGCATCCAAAATAGTTTTGTTCTTCCTTTCCACAATTCCATTTTGTTGGGGTGTCTGAGGTGCTAATAATTGTCTTCTGATTCCATCACTTCACAGAATGTATTAAATTCCTTAGATGTGAATTCACCTCCTTGATCTGATCTCAAACATTTGATTTTCTTACTGGTTTCATTCTCTACCATCACCTTGAATAGTTTGAATTTCCCAAAAGCTTATGATTTCTCCCTGAGAAAAGTAACCCAACACATTCTAGAATAATCATCAATGATTAGCATAAAATATCTATCTCCTTGGAAACTTCTAGTTCTTGCTGGACCACATAAATCAGTATGAATTAAGTCAAGAACATTATTAGATTTTTCTCGAATACTCTTGAAAGATGCTCTAACTTCCTTTCCAAATTGACATTCCTTACATACCAGATTGTGAGGTTTAACAACCTTAGGTAAATCTCTTACTGCATTAGTTGTACTGATTTTCACAATGCAATCAAAATTTACATGACACGGTCTCTTATGCCATAACCAAATTTCATCAATGTGTGCATTCAAGCATGTTTTCTCACTGTTATTCAAATGAAAGATATTACCTCTAGTCGGATTACCGGTTGCAATTTCCAAACCAATTCTATTCATGATTTTGCATTTACCATTCTTGAATTGTAACTGAAATCCCTTTTCAACTAATTGACCAACACTCAAAAGATTATGCTTCAAACCTTCAACATAGTAAACATTATCAGTATTGTGCTTACCATCAAAAGATATAGTGCCTTTTCCTCTGATCAAACAAGCTTTGTCATCTCCAAATCTTACTAGACCTCCATTGTATTCCTGAAAGGTTAAGAATTTACTCTTATCACTAGTCATATGATGTGAACATTAAGAATCAATGATCCATTCATCATTTTCTTCAATTTTAGCTGTCAGGGTCTGCTCTACTGGTTGAATAGTAGGTGTCAGTTGATCTTCTATTATTGCAACAAAAGCACATCCATTATCTGTTGGTTCCTCATCAAAATCATCAGTAACTCCTTCTTCAGCATAGTAACATGATTTGTCTGTTTTCTTCTTAAATCTGTACCTTTGATATTCAAGGTTAGGCTTGTATGTTCTTTTAGCTTCTTCTTTCAATCTTACATGTCTATCAGGACACCTAGAAGCCATATGACCAATTTTATTGCAGTTAAAACATTTAAATGGTGCTTTACCTTCATACTTACTTCCAACTAGACCTTTAGGCTTTTTCCTTGCAAATAGAGCTTCAAGCTCTTCAAGTTCTTCATTCTCTCTTTTGATTTCTTCAAGTTCTCTAGCATAGAATGCTTTCCAATCATATTTTTTAGATGATGATGATGATGCTCCAGATGATGAAGCTTTGAAAGCCAAATTTGTCTTAATTGTACCAATAGGACCAAATTCCTCAAGTTCAAAAGCTGAAAGTTTTCCAACCAAAGTATCTCTAGATACTGATGCATTAGGTATTGTTTTCAATTCATTAATAGCAGTTACTTTCATTTTGTATGTCGGTGGCAAAGCTCTTAAAACTTTAGAAACAATTTCATCTTCACTTAAGGATCCTTCACAACATTGTATACCCAAAATAATTTCATTAACTCTTTCCATAAAAGCAGAAATCCTTTCATCTTCTTCCATTTTCAGATTTTTATACCTGACCCGGAAGCATTCCAGTTTTCCAATTTTGGTAGTGGTATCACCTTCATTCAATGTCTCCAATTTATCCCAAATAGCTTTAGCAGTAGATCGGTCTGATAATCCCATGATTTGCTGATCTGACAATGCGCTCAAAAGTGCTTCTCTTGCTTTGCAATCATTTTCTTCATCTTTATCCCAAGGTTGGTGGATTAGGTTGACCTTGAGTAGGAGCAACATAGCCATTCTTTGTAACATCCCATATGTCCTCTCCAATGCAATTCAGATATGTCTCCATTCTGATCTTCCATATACCATAGTTAGTTCCATCAAGCTTCAGACTATCCTTCTTGAAATAGTTAGTAGACATAAGATCTCCTCAAGTTGTTAAACTTCTGCAAAAAGAGGACTATGCTCTGATACCAATTGTTAGGTCGCGGAGGCAAATGAGAGGGGGGGGGGGGTGAATCAGTTGTCTATTAATTTCAACCCAAATATAACTTAACCAAACTTAGTGCATAATACCAGTAAACCAAACTTTAATATCGGTAGATAGTTTAGTAGTTAATCCAATAACTAAGGAACTTTGGCCTTAGGGGGAATTTCATCATGCAAATCCTTTAAAACCCCCTTTCAGAGATTTGTAACTAGTCGAGGATGGTTGCAAATGACGGAGATTAGTTGTGCAGTTGATATCCAGAAGATTTCATGTCTATCTAAGTATCCAATGATGAATTCTCGAAGATGCAGGGTATCTGAAAGATTTCAGGGTTGTGCATTTATTACAACTTAAGTTAGGTTTTTGGAAGATAAAAAAGCATTTCGATCATTCATTCTTCACATTGCGAATAAGAGTAAGAGAAGAAGAGCAAGAGATTGAGCAGAGACAACCAATCTTGAAGCGATCAGTTAGATTCCTTATATCAGGTTGAGATTCAAAAGGTATTTATTCTTTTGCAAGATATCATTTCAGACCTTTATTTAGAAATTAAATTTGCATTCATTGTTGCAACTCCTTTGGTGCCCAAGATTACTGAGAGATCAAGGTCTGTATTCAATCGACATCCATTCAAATCTATTGAAGATGATCAAGAAGGTGCTTTTTCCTCTTTCCCATATGGTGTGCTACAGAATGAAGACATTAGGGCAACATCCACTGTAACATTGAGGAGCTTGGAAATGCGGACATGCTATCACTATATACCAAGCATATGATGGATGGAATGGGAAATCTAAAGTCAAAATTCAAGTCATTGCAGGACAAGCGTTTCATCCAGTTTATTCATTTTCCGGTGTTCGATGAACTAGAATGGGCCTGATATATCCTGAGTTGAATACACAATGAGTTTATATGGTTGGACCTGTTGTTTACCAAATCTGGTTAACCTAAGAACACCTGCAAATCTATCTATGAGATAGCCAATCTCAATCAATGAAACACTTCAGGGCTTGGACAACATAACAAGGACCTAAATCCTTCTACTCTTCAGGCTCTGCAAAACCTAGGTGGGTGTACCTGTGATGCATTTAATCAAACCCATTACACACAAGACTGCATCAACAAAAGCAGATGGATCTCAAAAGGTTCAAAAACTAGGAGGTTACTGCAGATGGGCTAGATCCACACTTGCAACTCAACATTTTTGAATCATGAGATGGTTGGAACAAACTTAACATTGCAAACATAAAATTAAAGGTAGATATTCTGATTTTTTATTTTAAATCCCTGAGAAAACCCCAAAATTTGTAAGATCAGTGCCTTATCTAAGGGCAATAGAGTCATACATCAAACTAAAAATGAACACCTCTATTGTAAATCCAATTTATTAAGAAAGATATCCCTGTATTAATGTCTGACATTATTACATTCTAAATTTAGATAGAGGATCATACATATCTAAACATTATCCTGAATCCAAAATGATTGCTCATAGAATTTAAACTCTTCCTTGAAGAGTACCTGAAAAGAACCCTTACACTCCCACTTGAGAGGACAAACTCAAACTCCCTTGAAGATTGGATTTATTGAAGACAGAGAATTCTTAGAGACAATCCAATAAACCATGTATATGCCTTACACATACATGACCTCCAACAAAAACATTTACAGCAAGAACATACTCTATTCTATGGAAAAGGACGTTGCCCTATACAATTTTGAAGAGAACTCAAAATTGGAAACCATGAAAACTAGAGCCACTCTCACAGAATTCTGGAACCATTACAATGAGAAGAAAATTGGAATAAGAAGGAGAGGGAAAAAGATCAGGTTTCATCAAAACTTGCCAAGTGTCTCTTTTTCCAACTGAATTTCACTTCCTTCATCTTTCCTATAGAAACTGCTCCCAAAATATCCAATATTTGTTAAAACTAACTACCTAATTGGATTCCTTATCCCAAGAGCTTTCCGGTGATATATGATACTTGGCATTTTGAGTAAAAATAGACCCTCTGGGCGAATTAATCATTTTTGTGTGCACAATCATTTAAATTTTTCAATTTTTTAAATAGTCTGTACTATACAATTTAACTTTGATTTTTCTCTCTTTTTTGGCCTGACGCCCTTCCACGTGGTACCCTCTGATTCATCGATGGGATCCACTAGGCGCCATCTGGGATGACACCTCATCCATCCGCCATGTGTCGACCACCTATCCGCCACATCATCGCCACCTATGCACCACTGGACGACCAACTGTATGCCACATCATCGCCACCTATGCACCACTGGATGGCCAACTGTATGCCACATCACCACCACCTATGTGCCAAGTCAGCGACACCTCAGCGGGACTCGAACTGCAATCTGTCTTTCACCATTTCGTGATGGCTAACCTTCGAGCACTTTTCCTTCGTGAAATCAAGTCGACTGTCGGATCTCACTGAACCTGCAGGGTCTTTAACACTTCATTTTTAGCCTGAGCTTTTTTCCATTTTGCAAAGGGTAACCAGTGTGCATCTTTGGCTTGCAAAATCACACCAACCGTCGATCTACTTGGGACCTGCTCACTAGTTAATCTGCCCTTTGTCTGCAAAATTTTGTCTGCCTCAAGATCTATGCCTGCATGGGGTCTACCTTGTCATTGCTCAACCAACCTCCTTGGTCACCTCGAGAAGCACGCCCACATGTGTGGGGTCCACCTGGGTGCCCATCAGCACCTTGTGTCAATAGCTCTTAAGGCTTTCACACTATGGATGAGTGTGTTTTTACTAATAAATATCAAAAAATACTCCCACCCAGCCAATGTGGGACTAAAGCTTATGCCTGGGACTACATGTTTTAAGCTTTTCCCCTTGAGTTTTAATGGAGCTTGCTTGAACATTTTATGATACCTTTTCACCAGACACTGTGCAGGGAGGACACTGGCAAAGTCACGTGAGTTTTCAAATTTACACTTGCTGAAGATTTAATGGATGCTCCTCCTTCATTTACGCAGGGCTGCCATTATTGCATTTGCTTGAAATTTCATTTTGTGTTTTCTTTATATTGTGGTTATGGAATTTATGTGACATAACAACCATGATGATTGAAACAAGGCCACGGATTCTTCATCTTCCCTAGCTCTATGAGAATTGGTGGAACAATCTCAAACAATTTTGAAACCAGCTTAAACAAGGGATCATCAGGCATGTGCTTTAATGCAAATTCCCTTTGACATGTATATCTTGGATCATTTTTACGTAGGACTTCATGATCAAAACTAGGAATGACCTATCCACCTTTTAATGTCTTCCAAACATACTCCTTAATCTGATCATGACTAACATTTGTACCAATTTTCTGCAACAACAGATTTAATCCAGTGCAAGACTTCCTAATTTGCTAAACTATGGAGAGGCCCTGCTAGGCCATTCATACTAGCTGCAAATGCAAGATATGGATATGCCAGTGAACTCCCAACCAAAAGAACTGTATGAGTAGTTACGTTCCCTCCTTCATGATCAATGTTTTTCCAATACTTTGTCTTTGGGATTCTTTTTTTTAAATGCCTTTTGGAACTCGCTTTGGACCTGTCAATGGCCTTTGAAGTAAAAGTTATAAATGTTGTTGCAGAGCCTTTGATTTTAGGCCATTTACCACGCACTTTGCATTTGGTTCAGTCTGAAAACCCCCATGCAGAGGAGTCACTAGTTTTGATTTGCCAAATTTGCATTTTCTTTGAATTTGAAAACCCCCACGTTGGACAAGGGAGGAGGCACGAGTTGTTGGTGTTCTCATTTGAAATTTAATGCTTTTGCCAAAGCCACATTGCATTTTTAGAAGTTCATATGCCTCTCTTTTTAGCCAGGCATAGGAAAAACTTGGCATTATGTATACCCATGGGATTTGCTTGCAAATTTATAAAGCTTCTTCAATGCCTTCTCCAGTTCATCTACCACACTGAGGACTATACTAGAATTACACCAGCCAATTTGGATTTGATTGGAAGTTTAATTAAAACCTTCCCAAACCTAGCACCACAGCAGGAAGGATTTACAAAATGTTACACCTTCTAATTGTATTTCACATTGCCCCCTTTCTATAATTTATTATATATGTAACAAACTTGATGGACATATACATGAAGTACCAACATCTGTTCTTTATGCCTGGTGCAAAAACCAATGAGCCCCATTGAGCTCTTTTGGTAGCTACCATTTCACCTTCTGGTAACATTACCTTTTTAACACTACCACTAAACACTTATCCCAAACTCCACAAATCTCTTCTTTTCAATGATATAAATGCCATTCCTTCACAATTAAATCATATAATCATATAATTACAAAATAACAATTTAAACTTTGCCTGAAAAGATGCATGAAGTGGCAAGCCAGGTCGGGCCCCAAAGTGGGTATGGCTAAAAAAAAATTCATTTTCATGCAACTGACCTTTGAAATGCCTCAAGAACCTCAAACATACCTCTGCAAACGATCGGCACCATTTTCGGATCACCAGATTGAGTTTTGCAACTTTCAGGCATTTGCGCCACATTTTCGCATTTAATCGTGAAGACGTATTTTTCAAGTTAGTCAAAACACCTTTCTGGACCTCACCATCTGATAGGCGTGTACTTTGATATACAAGGATGAACTTTGCCAAGCAATTTCTCAAGACGAATCCTGAGTGAAGAGATATTAATTGTCGACACTACGGACCTGATGAAGTCAATGTTTAGGCAACACATGATGCCTTTCTCAAAAATATCAAACGACCTCCATAGACCCTCAAATTTGAAAAACAAGTACCTTGAATTACATATTGAATCCTTGGATTCTTAGTTTGACCAAAAGTCTGACTGTGTGCAAATGGCGTGCTCATGAAAATGGCTACTTTAAATGATATAGCAATGAAAGTGCAGAAGACTGAAAACGATGGCTCAAGAAACCTTTTTGAAAACCAATCAAATGAATTGGAAGAGGCTTGAAATTTGAAACATGACTCATCATTTATACCAAAAATATCCTGGAACAAACATTCTGGCATAACACTCAGTGAGGCAACTTTTACACTTATGCGAAATAGGGACTTGCCAAAACATACAAAGTGCAAACAGTTCGAGCTTGGTAAACTGAGCAAATGGATTCATGAAGACTTTAAATTTTGCATGGAGGCAAAATTTTATTCATAGAATCCAATACATTTTTAAATTATTCATGATGATCAACAGGGAAAAATATATAAGCACTCAAAGTAGGATACTCAATAAAATCTGCATTTGTGCCTAAAATGCACTTTCAGCTCCACCCTTGAAATGGGTACATGGTAAACGTATCCAAACTGATTTCTGAAAGTTTCACATCATTTCATAGGCCAAATGAAATTTTTAGGACACATCTCGAGCCTTACCCTTTGAAAATCAACCGGCTCCATTTTACCCTCTCTCTAACTAGGCCATTCAAACTGACTCATTTGGAAATGCAAAGCAAAAATTTGAATTGGGCCTCAAAACTTGACTCAATTTTAATGAGTCCTAACAGGACCGACATCATAAGATCACAAAGAAAGATATTCAAGAAGTTACCTATTTGAATGTAACAGGTGAGATCCCCAGTCTAAGGAAAGTTCAGAACACAACAGTGACAACTGTTACCGGATCCCAATATGATAACCAGTCGATGACAATCAATGATATCATAGAGCATGATGTGAGATTTTCCTCGATGGTGATGAGATACAAGGTATACTAGTCAAGTAGACATAATTATGTATCTGGTACTACCATATTTGTCACTTATCAAATGCTCAAGGAGGACAAAAGGTATGATCTTTAGAGAGTACTTCTCAATGAGCTATTGAGCAACCTAAAGAAGATAAAGCAAGACAAGAAACATGTTTTCAAATTTGGTTCCTTGATTGTTTGTATAGAACTGTATTTCCTGAATGAGATCCCTAGAATTAGAAAGGTTCAATGGGCTTATGATAGATCGGTGACAGTTCAAATCAAGGAAGGTTTGTAGAGTTTGGGTGATATAGTTGCACAAAAAGCTGCTTTGTGGAGATATTTCAAATTATTTCAAGCTATGATGCAAAGAAGAGAGAGGATTTTGAAGGATATAGTTGAAAAATATGAGAAAACAATCTACTGTATGGTTGATAAGGATCAATGTCATATGGAGGTAGTAGATCCTAGGACTATTTGGACCATGCCCATGGGGTATGAGGTGGATTCAAATACATGATGCATATGCTCAACACCTATTGAGTCAACTAGTAGATGAGAAAGAAAAAAGGTTCAGAATATTCAAAGAGAATGATCTTGATTTGCATAAGAAATTTACTGATCCAAAAAGAAAGAGAAAAGTAAGAAAGGAAGTTGAGGAGCTTGTGGAGAAAATGGGTCTTTCAAAGGAGGTTGTGAAAAGGGCTAGAGAGAAAAACATACTAAAGGAGGAAGACTTGGTGAATCCCAAGACTAAACTAGTCCCCACTCCTCCCAAGCAAGCCAAGCCAAGGCAGAGTAAGTTTGCACCTACCTTCGGTATGCAAAAGCTTGTTCCTCGACCGAAGTCACAAACAACATCAACTGCTGGAGAAGAGAAAAAAAAGAAGGGGAATACAACAAGAAAATATGAATCTTTAGAGGAATAAATTGAATCGGATGAAGAGGCTAGAGAAGTAAACAAGACAACCACTTATGCTAGAGTGGTGAAGAAGCCTCAATCTAGTGGAGCCTAGCCGATTAAGAAGCCAAGAGCTGAAGTTGAGCCATCCAATAGAGCCAGAGTGAGTAAGAAGTAGAAGTCTGAGATAGATGAAGCTCTGAAATTTGGTAAAAGTGAAGGTACTTATGAAGTTGTTCCCCCAATGTCTTTGCAAGAATTAATTGATGAAATTATTAAGGATGGAAATTTGAAGAATATGCTTATATATTATTAATTTTTCATGATAAATATCAGAGGGCTATAGAAGAAGCAGTTGTTCAATACATGGATATTTATAGTAAGACATTATTATAATTGTCATCCATGATTCCCAAAAGCCTATATGACATTTTGGATGCAAGGAGGCATACAACTAGTCTAGAAGATGAAAGAATAAAGGAGTATTATTAGTAAATCTATCCTCTGTCATTTCTAAAGACAAAGTTATTAGATTGTTAAATCTTGCCAAGGATAAATTTAGAAGTAAGAAGAGAGTTAACAAGATTATGCTCAGCAAAATAGATGAAGTCACTAAGGAGACTACGATAATTTTGACACAATTTTTGATTGACCATAGGTATGATATGAATCTGATGCATGATGACACTCATCCGATAGACAAATCTTATGATACATCTATTCTGGAAGTGCATGTAGTCATTCCTAACAAACCAAAAGATCAAACATCAAAATAGGCCATTCCAAAAGAGAAATCAAATGAACAGGCCATTTTTTATGATGTTGATGATATCTCTAGTGAAGCTAAACAAAATCCTCTGATGATTAAAGTTATTTAAAATAAGATAGCTGAGGAAGAAGTTGATGTTGAAAAGGGAGAAGATGACGGTGTAGATGATGAAAAGCATGCTAGTGCAAAGGAAGCTGGAAAGGAGAAAGGAGAGGACAAGGTAGATTGGGCTCTGATGATAGTGGCAAGAGACAGTTGTTGATAAAGAGAAATAGACTACTACCGATTCAGATGAATTTGGTCAAGGGCCTATTGATCTAAGTTCTTTATCTCTGATTCAAGTACTGAAGTTAGCAACTCTCACCCAAGCTAAAGCTAGTGAGGACTTACTTAAGTCCCATTCCGCAGATAGAGAATTGATCACTTTGGTATAAGATATGTTGGAGAAAATTATGCCATCTTTCAAACTGAACAGATTGAGTCCCTCTAGTAATCTTAAGAGTTTGCTAAATGTTGTAGGTTCTTATTTTGAGTCTTTGGAGAAGGCAGCATATATTAAAGTTTTGAATTAGTTTAATGCTATGAGGTTGAAAATATTTTTGAAGATGATTGAGGATGATAGGTTAACCTTAGTTATTACTATGAAGAGTATTCAAGATGCTTTGGATGAAGGTGGTTGGACATACAAGTCATATTTGATTTTGCCTAAGTTCACCGTGGACATTGACATGAAAATTATAGAATATGAAGGCCATCTAGCTAGCATATCATAGTCATATGCACCCCAATCAGTCACGACTAGAAGTTTTGAACCAAAATTTTTGAGTATATTAGATAAGATTAAAAATCTAAATTGAGAAAAGGAACGAATTTTGGATAGAGTAGCAGAAGTGAGGAGTCTTATCACTCCCCATATAGATTCTTTGATGAGAAGTATGTAGGATGGTAAGGATTATCTGGATTCAAATGTTCTGATAGATAGAAGAGGAGTTGAGATGATTGCTTAACTTTTTAGTGGGATGAAAAGCATTTTGGAGAGTTTGAAGAAACCATGGGATAACCACTTGTTGTCCCTCAGGACAATTTTTGCAGACATATTCAAATTTTTGTGAGCAAATGTTCATATCATTGTATATAAGTTTTGGTAGATTCCTATCTTTGGCATTGTTGTCAAAGGGGGAGAGAGCAAAGTTAAAAATGGTACTAATTCTCAAGGGGATCCTACATATTCTTTGTGAGTTTGAAGTTTTCCAGTTTTGAATGTACACTTTATTTTTCACAATGTTGCCATCAATGCCAAAGGGGTAGATTGTTGGCAAGAGATATTGTTCTAGTGAAGATCGATGCATGATTGATGCTTAATGTTTGTCATTGATGGAAACTCAATTCATAAATCACATCTAGTGTACATAGATTTGGTTTAACATAATTCATTTTGTTCATGAGGCATAAGTCTGGAAGGTGGAACACAATAACCAGTGGAATGTGCATATCTTGATTTTGGTGATGTAATTCTAGTTGCGGTGATCAAGACAATTGATTTGAGGTTAGAGGAAGATTATTTTGTGATCCCAATATCTGGCGTTCATTCATGAGAAAGTTTAGTGGTTTGATCTCTAGTAATTCAGTTAGAGCAGATCTATTTTGGTGTAACGCATGTTGCGGAATCTTAGGGTTGATTTTGGTGATCATTTTCTTGTTCTAAGTGAATGAGCCGACTTATGTGAATTTTATTATCTTCTTGTTTTGATCCACATTTGGATTTTTGGGGGGATTAAGTCGACTTGGTGATATATGTTTCATGGTTGTGCGTTATGCAGTTTTTGGAAGCCGACATGGTAGATGATTCTTTTTGTTGGTGTCGATATATAAGATCAATATGGAAGAGAATTTTGATATGTGTTATGAATGAAGGAGTTTGTATGAGCGAATTTGCAAATTTAGTGAATTTGATTGAAGGTCTTGGTGGTTTGGTATGTGACAGAGCAAAAAAAGAGAGTAGAATGATAAAACTATTGCAGGAGACAATATGAGCCTAACCAGAACTGCATTTTGGCATATGTAGATGCTATACTTTAATTCATTTATTATTGTAATCTATTTTAATATCCTATAAGGTAGTGAGAGTTCCTTCGAGTTGTAGCCCCTTTGTATTTCATCAGTGAGCTCTAGGAAGTGTGCCTGAATGCAAGTGCATTCCCCTTATGTAATATTATCATATGTCTAGCCATATTATAATAATCGTGTTGGTTCAAATCCCACCATAGTTTTTCCCTTTTTAAGTCTCCACGTAAAAATATTGGTGTTTTGGTTGTGTGGTTAATTGCTTTATGTTTCTGCATTTCAATTTCATTCTTATGCATCCAGTGGTTTAAGAATTGGGTTAATAAGTTTGCAAGTTTCATAGCACTGATTCCCCCCCCCCTCTTAGTGTTCATTGATTCCAATAAATTTGACCTTGTATTCCTATCCGAGTTGTACTATTTTGTAAGATATCTTCATAATTGACCTCCTAGCCTACTTTTCCATTTGTCTATCCATGGAATTTACTACTAAGATAGGTGGCTACCTATGCTTAGATTGGTCTCACATGTTGTTTAAGACAAGATATGGTATGAAAGTTGCCATTAAGGCAGAACCTATTGCTTTAGACCATGTTGAATCCTATACCCCAAGCCCTATTAACATAAATTGCACCCTCCATGAGGAGAAAGAAGAGGTTTTAGTCAGAGATCCTACAACTCAATTGAAGGAAGTTCCTGATTATCTACTTGATGAGTGGGAAAATGCATTTTAGTTTGACCCAATTGATGAGGTCAATGACACCAGCTCTAGCACATATTGTATCCATGAGGAAAATGCCATTATTTCCAATCTCTCCAAAGAAAGCAATGATATGCAAGGATTATGGGATATGTTCTTTGATGGATCAAGGAATAAAAATGGTGTAGGAGCCAGAGTATTACTTATTTCTCCTAAAGGGGAGAAATATTACTTTTCTTTCAGAATTCATTTTAGTTGCACTAACATTGTAGTTGAGTATGAAGCTTTGATTTTGGGTCTCCAAATGACACAAAGAAGAGGAATTGGATCCTTAAATATGTATGGAGACAATGAGCTGGTTGTGAATCAAATTAGAGCTCATAGTATCACAAAGAACAACCTTCTCAAGTCATATAAGCATAGAACATGGGACCTAATTGAAGGATATGATACTTTCAATATTTCTAATGTCCCTAGAAATCAATATAAACATGCTGACAGGTTAGCAAAAGTTGGTGCTCAATGTGACATTCCATCTCACGTTGTAGCAGAAAAAGACCATCAAATTAGACTTGTGGTGAGACCTGTAGTACCTAATAACCAAGCAAACTGGCAGGTATTTGATTCTGATCAACAAATTGTAAATTTTCTACAAGATGAGGCATATTTCTCACACAAGAAACAAAATCTGCTACAAAATCAATATGGAGATCAAATCAGGTAGCTCAATTCCAACAAGATGCCCAAGGGATTGATCACCTTGGAAGGGATCTTCAATACTAATCATCAAATGAAAGGTAGATCTATGAACCTGGCTGTAAGGAAAGGAGACTCCAAATCAACATCCATGGTAAAAGAAAAAGCTCTTAACTTGGGAAAGATGTTCCTAAATAGATCAAAATACTTTAATCAACCTTTGTCAAAAATATGGTGATGTTTTTCCTTTTACATATAAGGATCTAAAAGGGTTTGGCCTTATCTTAGCTTAGCATACCATAAAGCTTGATCCTAATGCTAAGTCAGTTTGACAAAAGAAAAGACCTATAAACCCCAATGTTGAGACCTTGATGAGGAAATAACTATACAAGCTTATAGAATCTAGCATTATTTTTCCAATTAAGCATTCTTATTGGGTGCTAGCTAATCTTGTTCCAGATAGGAAGAAGACTGAGGAAATTAGATTAAGTGTAGACTTTAGGTACCACAATAGAGCCTCCCTCAAAGATCATTACCCCCTCCCTTCCATGAAACAAATTTTAGCCAAAGTTAGTGGCTCTGAAAGATTTTCATTTTTGGATGGATACTTAGGGTATAATCAAATCCTAGTCCAAGAATCAGATCAATATAAAACTACATTCACTACTAAATAGGGCACTTATGCCTATTGCAAGATGCCTTTTGGACTAACAAATGCAGGTGCAACTTTTCAAAGAGCCATGGATATGGCCTTTAAGGGAGTATTAGTAGAATTTGTGCTTGTGTATCTTGATGATATCATTGTATACTCAAAACATGCAACAAACCACTTTACTCACCTTGAGAAAGTATTCAATAAGTGCAGGGAATATGGTGTGTCCTTGAACCCCAACAAATATGGTTTTGCCACTAAGAAGGGCAATATTTTGGGACACATTATATCCAAGGATGGTTTGTCCATTCATCCAGAAAGAGTGGAAGTCGTTGTATCCCTTCCACTCCCAAGTCACAAGAAAGGCTTACAAAGTTTCCTTGGGAGGATTCACTTCATACGAAGGTTTATCCCAAACCTGGCTGCCATGGTGAAACCTCTCACAACCATGTTAAAGAAAGACATGATATTTAAATGGAATAACGAAGGAAGGGAAGTCTTTGATCAAATAAAGAAAGCCATTACTCGGGATCATACCTTGGTTATCAAACTATGAGAAAGACTTCATCCTCTACACTTTGGGAGGAGAAGCAAGTATATCTATTGTCCTAACCTAGGTAAATTAGGATAGGTTGGAGAAGCCCATTGCCTTTTTTAGTGAGGGCCTAAAAGACTATGAGCTCAACTATAGATATGTTGAGAAACAAGTCATCATAGTTGTTATAGAATTGAAAAAATTCAGACATATGCTCTCCAATAACTATATCCAGCTCCTAGTTTCGCATGTCAGCTATCGTGAGTGTGAAGTAGGGTACCTACAACTACAACACAAACACTCACTAGATAATTCCAAGCATGGTTAGAAAATTGAAATCAAATGAAAGATAAACCATGGCAAAGAGACCTATTGCCTCCTAAGAGATGTGAGTGTGGGTTTTCTCTTAGATCTAGATGAGCAATCTCAGTGACTTGACTACACCAAGACAGGGGATTTAAAATGATATGATGTGCAAGCTAGATGAATGTATGATTAAGCTAGATTGATCCAATAAGATAATTATGCTAATGATATGAATTGTTTATACTAAATGATGATGCAATTTAGATAGATGAGAAATTGATTATGCTGTATGATTAAGCAATTATGCTAGAAGATTATCAAATTAAGCTAGATCTAAGACACCATAAATGATAACAATGCTAAACTAGAATGCTAGAAATGATATGCCTATAATAACAATGCTAGACTAGAATGATAGAAATGATATGCCTATAATAACAATGCTTGAGATGGGATCTTTTGTGCTCCAAGATGGATATTAATAGGATTTCCAAGGCTAGGGGTGAGGTGGTAGGAATCAACGGTCAAGATTAAATCTAAAGATATCAAGGATCAAATTGGATGAGGTTGGAGAAGAGGTTGGAGGGAGGGACACTTGTCATCTCTGTGATGACAAGTGTCAAGGAATCTTGCTCTTAAGAGGGAAAGTGTCCAAGGGAGGAGACATGTGGCATAAGTTCCATGTGTCTCGAGGGGAGAATATCAAACCCATAAGAGGTTAGGATAAGAAGGTTAGGATGTGCAAGATAGGATAGGGTTAGGTAAACATAGGATTAGGTGGAATGGGTTAGGTTAGGGGTGTTGACATATGGCTGAATTGATTATGTGTTGCATTGATGTTTTTTCATTGATGTCAATAGTAGTTGTTATGGCTGGTTACTGACAGACAGGTTTTGGTTACCGGTAGAAGATCTAGTGTTACTAGCAGAAGAGACTATCGGTTGGACACTTATGGCATGTTTGGATCAATAGAGTATGTTTGATTTTATATATTACATGTTCTTGGAACATGTTTTGGTCAATTGGTATTGACTTGGTAATCGGATGCTATCATACACTCTTGTAAACCCATACTAGCATTGGTTTAAGGTTTTACTGGCAGAGCTCACTGAGGAATCTTGACAGGATGCATAAATATTGTTGGTGTGGCTTTCAAGATGATGAAGATGTTCTCTGATCATGCTTCAACCAGGTGGAGACATCTCTTTGGTGTGGTGGACCCAGAATAGGTTTGGTGCCTATCTAGGTTATGGATCGGTATCATGTTAACGTGTACTCTACATGTTACCAAGATGTTTTGGGATGTTCTATGGATTGGTTATTATTGTTTTGGTCTTAAGCCAAAATGGCATATCATTATAATATGGATTTATGTAATGATATTATTGTAATATCTTTTAGGTGGCCAACCTAATGTGTCTAGGCCTTAGGGTTGTTATAAAATGATGTAAGATCTCATTGTAGATTATGGGGAATAAGTGTCGTGGTCTTGAAATGAAATATCATATGCCAAGGATATTTGGTCAATCATAGGTGATTGAATTGGGATTAAGGAAGAGGTTAAAGGCCTCTGGTATTGAGCTTAATAGGGACTGTAATCAGGCATAGTATATGCTATCTCTGGCAGTTCATTACTCTAGATTGTTGTCCATTTATCTTGAGGTGGTTATAACCTCTCTGTAGTCAGTGAGACTCTTTTGTAATGAGTAGCGCGCTCTAGACAGTGTGCTCTAGGCAGTGTACCTTCCTGCATGTACAGGCCCCTCATTGTATCATATACTTTCTACAGAAGTATCATCTGACTGTGGGTAGGCTTCCCACCGTAGTTTTTCCCTTTTTGGGTTTTCCACATACAAATCATGGTGTTATGTGGTTTGGTTTCTTTGCATTGATTATTTGTTTAATTGTTAAGTTCTATTGTTTATCGATATCGATTCCTACCAGCATTTATTTCTGCTTTACCGGTACTTAATCTGGTTAAAGGTTATTAAGTGGATTAATTGATATAATTCATTAACAATTGATTCACCCCCCCCCCCTCTCAGTTGTTCACCGATTATCCTAACAATTGGTATCAGAGGTTTGGTCCTCTTTTGCAAAAGCTTAACCGCTTGAGGTAGATCCTATGGCAACTAATCCACTAGCAACTATCTTCAGAAGAGAAATCCCTAAGCTTGATGGAACAAATTATGAGATATGGAAAATGTGAATGGAGACTCATCTTAGATATCTTGGCAAGGATATTTGGGAGATCACTGAGAAAGGTTACACACCTTATGATCCAGTATCTAACAATCCTACTCCTGCAAACTTGGATAAAAATATTGAAAATGATTGCAGAGCTAGAGAAGCCCTCCTGTGTGCACTTATTGATTAGCAAATCATGGGATTGACTAATAAGTCATCGACAAAGGGTATGTGGGATAAATTGAAAACTCTGAATTAAGGTGGTCCTACTGTCAAACTTTCTAAACTTGATGGTTACCAAGTTAGATATGAAAACTTGAGGATGGAACAAAATGAAAGAATTTTTGTGTTTATGGAAAGAAAATGAAAGAATTGTTGTGTTTATGGAAAGAAAGTGAAAGAAAATGAAAGAATTGTTGTGCGTATGGAAAGAGTAAATGAGATTGTTAAGAGAATTGTTGTGCTTATGGAAAGAGTAAATGAGATTGTTAAGGGAATTCAATGTTGCGGAAGATCTCTAAGTGAAGAAGATATAGTTTCCAAATTCTTGAGAGCCCTTCCACCGACTTACAAGATAAAGGAAACTACAATTAATGAGTTGAGAACAATGGCAGACCTGCAATCAATGAGTTGAGAACAATGGCAGACACTTCAGTTAACAGAGACATTCTGATTGGGAAATTATCTGCTTTTGAGCTTGAAGAATTTGGACCTTTTGAAGCTGCAAAATATGAACCTACTTTTCATGCTTCATCATCATCATCATCTATCAGAAAAAGTGATTGGAAAGCCTTATATGCAAAGGAGTTGGAAGACATGAGCAAAGAGGATGAAGAATTTGAGAAACTGGAAGCCTTATTTGCTAGAAGAGTACCTAAAGGACTGGCTGGAAGTAAGTATGAAGGAAATGCACCTTTTAAATGTTTTGCATGTCATAAGATTGGTCTTTTTGCATCTAGATGTCCTGAAAGGAATTCCAAATTTGAGGAAAGAGTTAAGAAATCATTTAAGCCTAACCAGAACAGATATAGATTCAAGAAAAGTAAACAATGCTACATAGCGAACAAGGAAGAAGTAAGTGATGACTCTGGGGATGAACAGGCAGAAGACTCTACTAGTGGTTCTGGCAATGGAAAGGAATGGGTGTTCTATGCTTTAAAGGAAGATGAACTAGAACCGGCTATCATGAATGAAGAAAAGGCCTTGGCAGAAAAAGTTGAAGATAAGGATGAATGGGTAATTGATAGTGGATTCTCACATCATATGACTAGAGATAAAAGAAAAATTTTGTCCCTGCAAGATTACAATGGCGATCAAGTCAGATTTGGAGATGACAAAGCATGTATGATCAAAGGTAGAGGTACTATTTCTCTAGATGGTAAGCATAATACTGACAATGTCTATTATGTAAAAGGTTTAAAGCATAATCTTTTCAGTGTTGGTCAATTGGTGGACAAGGGTTTCCAACTTTAGTTTAAAGATATAAAATGCAAAATCATTAACAATATCGGTTTGGAGATTGCAAGCAATATTTAGACTAGAGGTAATATCTTTCACTTGAACAATGGTAATAAGATATGTTTGATTGCTCATATTGATGAGAGTTGGCTATGGCATAAGAGGTTGTGTCATGTTAATTTTGATTGTATTGTTAAGATCCATTCAACTAAGGCAGTTAGAGATATAACTAAGATTATGAAGCCTCATAATCCTGTATGTAAGGAATGTCAATTGGGAAAGAAAGTTAGAACTTCTTTTAAGAGCATACATGAAAAATCTAATGATGTTCTTGATTTGATTCATACTGACTTATGTAGTCCAGCAAGGACTAGAAGCTTTCAAGGTGATAGGTATTTCATGTTGATTATTGATGACTATTTTAGGATGATGTGGGTGACTTTTCTTAGGGAGAAGTCTGAAGCCTTTGAGAAATTAAAGATCTTTAAAGAAAAGGTTAAAATAGAAACTATATTTAAAATCAAATGTCTAAGATCAGATCAAGGTCATGAATTCACTTCTCATGAATTTAACAATTATTGTGAGACAAAAGGAATTAGGAGACAATTATCTGCAGCTCGAACTCCTCAACAGAATGGAGTAGTTGAAAGAAAGAACAAAACCATCTCAGATGCAACAAGATCTATGATGATGGAATCCCAATTGCCTCACATCTACTGGAGAGAAGTAGTGAGTACAATAGTCTACACATTCAATAAAGTTCACATCAAAGGTGAAACCGGTAAGACCCCTTATGAATTATGGTTTGGACATACACCTACTATTAAATATTTAAGAATTTTTGGAAGTAAATGCTATATCAAATGAGATGATTCAATTGGAAATTTTGATCCTAGATGTGATGAAGGGATGTTTCTTGGTTATTAAATTCAAAGAAAAGCATATAGATGTTATAACAAAAGATTGCAGAAAATTGTGGAGAGTGCTAATGTGAAAGTGGATGAGCAATATAGAAATAAATCTATATTATATGACAGGGAACCGGCAATGGAAATGATCATAACTGAACCGACAATGCCTCAACCAGTATAGGAAACTGAAATAGTTACACTGGTATAATCAAAAAATTCAACTATGAGTGATGATTAGAGTAGTGAACCTGAAGTTCAGAAAACACCAAGGCTTGTAAGGATAAACATTGGTTAAAGGCTATGGAAGATGAATTAGATCAGATAGAGAAGAATGAGACTTGGACTTTAGTTCCCTAGCCTAAAAATAAGAATGTTATTGGAACTAAATGGCTCAATAGGAATAAACTGAATGAGGATGGTCAAGTTGTAAGAAACAAGGCTAGATTGGTTTGTAAAGGATATTCTCAAATGGACGAAATTGATTATGGTGAAACATTTGCACCTGTAGCCAGAATTGAAGCTGTTAGACTATTTCTTGCCTATGCAGCTTATAAGAACTATAAGGATTATCAAATGGATGTTAAATGTGCATTTTTGAATGGTGAACTTGAGGAAGAAGTATACATTGAGCAACCTGATGGATTTTCACTGACAGATGATAAAGATATGGTTTGCAGATTGAAGAAAGATTTATATGGATTGAAACAAGCTCCTAGAGCTTGGTATGTAAGGTTGGATAAATATCTTTTGAAGCTTGGTTTTACTAAAGGAAGTGCTAATAGTAATTTATATTATAAAATTATTGATGATGATATTCTGATTATTGAAGAATTTTTTGATGATATCATTTTTGGAGGAGAAGATAAATTGTGCATGGAATTTGCTAACAACATGAAGAATGAATTTGAAATGTCCATGATTGGTGAGATGAAATTTTTCTTAGGTTTGTAGATTACTCAAACTGACAAAGGCATATTTATATGTCAAAATAAGTATCTAAGGGAATTGTTGAAGAAGTTTGGTATGGATAATTCCAAACAGGTAAGTACTCCTATGGTGACAAGTGAGAAATTATTTATCAAGGATACTTCTACACCGATAAATCTGATAAGGTATAAGTCTATGATTGGTGGCTTGCTATACTTAACTCAGAATAGACCAAATATTATGAATGCAGTAAGTATTGTTTCAAGATATCAAAGTAATCCTAAAGAAAATCATGAATGTGCAGTAAAGAGGATATTCCGGTATTTGCAAGGAACAACGAAATATGGCTTATGGTATTCTAGAAATGATGATTTCACTTTATATGCATATACTGACTCAGATTGGGCAGGAGATACTGATGACAGGAAGAGCACTGCTAGTGGAGCTTTCTTTCTTGGAAATAAACTCGTTTCATGGATCAGCAAAAAATAGTCATGCATTTCTTTATCTACCGCAAAAGCTAAGTATGTTGTAGTAGCAACTAATTGCACTCAAGTCTTGTGGATGAAGCAAATGTTAAAGGATATCAAGGTAAATTGTAGTGAACCAATAGTTATGTATTGTGATAACTCTATAGCTATTGACATGTCTAAGAATCTGGCATTTCACTCTAAGACTAAGCACGTATCAATAAAGTATAACTTTCTGAAGGACAAGGTGGAAGGAAAGGAAGTCAAATTGGTTTATGTGAACACCAAAGAACAGATTGCAGATATATTCACCAAAACATTGTCTAAGGAATCATTTGAGTATTTGAGAGATGAGTTAAGGGTTTCTGCCCCTCTGACAGAGACTTGATTGATGTAGTTTGTCATTAGTCTAGCATGCATTAGTAGAGATACTATTCATTCTAGCATTGATGAGTGGTGCTACTACTCGAGGGGAGTAGTCAGCTTTGAAATTCAGAGGTTTACATTCTTGTTGTGATATTTGTGTCAGATGTTTGGCATTGATGTCAAAGGGGGAGAGATAGTGATGTAAAAAAGAAATTCAGAACTTTACAGAGATATTATTCAAAGGGGGAGTTTGTTGGCTGTCTTCCATTGGGAGAGACTTGTTTGGCATTTCCTAGTACTTAGATGTTTTTCACATCTAGTGTTGTCATCAATGCCAAAGGGGGAGATTGTTGGAATTATGGATGAATTGATTATGTGTTGCATTGATGTTTTGTCATTGATGTCAACACTAGTTGTTATGGTTGGTTACCAGCAGATAGGTTTTGGTTATCAGTAGAAGATCTAGTGTTACTGGCAGAAGAGACTAACTGTTGGACACTTTCGGCATGTTTGGATTAATAGAGTATGTTTGATTTTATTTGTTACATGTTCCTAGAGCATGTTTTGGTTAGTTGGTATTGACTTGGTAGTTGGATGCTATCATACACTCTTGTAAACCCATATCGGCATTGGTTTAAGGTTTTACCAGCAGAGCTTTCATAAAGGAATCTTGACAGGATGGATAAGTAGTGTTGGTGTGGCTTTCAGGATGCTGAAGATGTTCTCTAATCATGCTTCAACCAAGTGGAGGCATCACTTTGGTGTGGTGAACCCAGAATAGGTCTGGACTGGTATCATGTTAACGTGTACTCTACATGTTACCAGGATATTTCGAGATGTTCTATGGATTGGTTATTATTGTTTTGGTCTTAAGCCGACATGGCATATCATTGTAATATGGAATTATGTAATGATCTTATTGTAATATATTTTAGGTGGCCAACCTAATTGGTTTAGGCCTTACGGTTGGTATAAAATGATGTAAGATCTCATTGTAGATTGTGGGGAATACATGTCGTGGTCTTGAAATGCAATATCATATTTCAAGGAGATTTGGTTGATCATAGGTGATCGAATTAGGATTAAGGAAGAGGTTAAAGGCCTCTAGTATTGATCTTAATCGGGACTGTAATTAGGCATGGTAGATGCTATCCTTGGCAGTTCATTACTCTAGATTATTTTCCATTTATCTTGAGGTGGTTATAACCTCTTTGTAGTTAGTGAGACTCTATTGTAATGAGCAGTGCGCTCTAGGCAGTGTGCTTTCCTACATGTGCAGGCCCCTCATTATATCACATACTTTTTGTAGAAATATCATCTGATTGTGGGTAGGCTTCCCATCGTGGTTTTTCCCTTTTCGGGTTTTAAATGTACAAATCATGGTGTTATGTGGTTTGGTTGCTTTGCATTGATTATCTGTTTAATTGTTAAGTTCTATTGTTTACCAATATCTGTTCCTACCAACATTTGTTTCCACTTTACCGGTACTTAATTTGGTTAAAGGTTATTAAGTGGATTAATTGATATAATCTGTTAACAACCGATTCATCCCCCCCCCCCCCCCCCGCCCCCCTCTCAGTTGCTCACTGGTTATCCTAACAAGGGGGTGGTTAGGCTAGGTTGTTAGAAGTTAGGATGCATGTGGGGAATTTGAATTTAAAAATTCAAATAATATGAAAAGGCTAATTAAATTTCAACCACTCATAAATTGATTTGTTTTAATTGATTAGGAGATTAGAAGAAATGAATTAAATTGGGGGAGGATTAATTAATTTAGATTAATTAATCAAATGGGACTATTGAAATGAACTTATTAAATAAATCCTTACATTTATTAATAAGCAGGTGAATGGGGAAATTCAATCAAATTGCTAGTGAATTTAATTAAATTGGGAAGGGGGATTAATTAAATAATTATTTATTTAATTAATTATCTTCAGACCATTTTTAGGTGTATAAATTTTGCCCCTCTTTGAAGTGAGGTGTGATGACATGTTGATTCAAAGAAATCCTAATTTAATGAAGTTGATGTGATATTGGTTCAATGCGATGCCCCAAACATTGATTGCTAAATTGTGATATGATGATGCCCCCTCGAGAGATCAATTGAGATAATTGACCTTTGGAGTGTTTGAATTCATGTGAAATTGATTTCCCAATTAGAAATGATTTGATTTGTGCAACGTTAATTGATGAAAGTGTGAGTTCTTCGATCACTTTGATGTGGTTCTTGATGTGATGATTGATAGAGTTTGATTGAATTGATAAGATTGATTAGATTGATGAGATTGAGATAAAGTCTGGTTTCAGGAATGACACCTCCTGTATAAGACAAAGATGATAAAAATGTCTGGTTTCATGAAGGATACGACCTATATAAGACATGATAGAATGGATCAGATGAGATGGATTGATAGAATTGATAAGATTGATTGGATAAAGAACTAACATTTTTGTTGATATCTTGTTGCAGGAAGATTTAGATGTGTTGATGTTGGTACATTTGAGGGAGTAGCATAAGATTCATGCTGGGTTGACAAAATCTAGAGAGAGATGAGTCATCGTTTTGATTGTGTACACACCTATGATGCTACATTGATAATTAATGCGAGAAATTTGGCCCTGGATAAGATGAGACTTTTGTGATCCTATGCAAGAATGAAATGCAACCTAAATGAAAATGCAAATGAAATGCAAAGTTGTGATCAGACCAGTCATTGGTTTATTGCTTTGTGTCATCATTGAGATTTTTAAAATATGGGAAGTGAGTGCAAACATCGATGATATAATTGAACCATGATGACTTGAGCACTACTTTCTTGGATTTTGATATTGTAAGTTAGCACAAGCATCGAGGTATAATTGAACCAAGATGACTTGAGTGTTCCTTGTGCAAAACAGGCAATATTAACCATTTCTATATGGAAATTGGAAATTTCTTCGATGATACTCCAATGATCATGTCCTGATACAATTTGCACATAATAATGATTAAGTTACAGACAATAAATAAGAAAAATATCATGTTCCTTCTTTGTTCCTATTAGTAGCCTAAGGGAATTGAAATTATAAGCATATAGAATACTGAGATCTAAATTACAACACCATGGAATAATAGGACATAATAATGAATCAACACAAAAATAGTATGCAAGAATATATCATATGTAACACAGAGGTATATCATATAAATCTTCCCCAATCTCACACACCATCCAATGTGATATAAGACTACATATAAAAGAGCTTTGCAGTTGGTTAGGCCATCAATTGTCACACAACTACCCCATAACTATGGCTTAATACTATTGTTTTATTTTAATACATTACCAAAAGTCTTATTTGCTAATTAGTCGCTTACATCATTCCCCCAAAAAACTTGTCGTCTTCCAGACAACACAAAACACAAAAAAGAACTGTCTACTAAGATGGATAAGAGGGCATCCTTGTTCCTGATGTGGCACGCTCTCAAAATGTCCTTAGGTCTCTTTCAATTGCTATTTGTTTCCCCCGAGTTGCTTGAAGGATCTGGAGTGAATCCCTTCGATCCTTCTCTAAGACGGACAACTCTTGTTCCTTCCTAACCCGTGTGGACTTTTCCTGTGCCAATTCTTGTTCCAGCACCTCTACTCTTTTTTTAGTGCAACCTCCCTTTCCAAGGATAAGGTGTGTTCTTCTACCACTTTGCCAGCTCTCCAAGTCATCCTCTCCAGCTGCAAAAATGTTGTGCAGAAGGTCTACTCCATGGTGGTGAGGGCATCCATTACCCTCTGATCCCCTGTGTGCTCCCTAAGAATCTGCGGCACACCCCAATCTACTATTATCTCAAGAGTCTCCTATTCTGGCCAGCCCTGGGTTCTGAGGCACTCAGAAAATTGCCTTCTGTATCCTTCTCTCATAAATGCCAATAGGGCCTTTATTTCCCTATCCATATATAACCCCTGAGAGTGATCTATCATCCTCTATGTGGCCATCCTCATTACTTATAGCTTTGAGAAGAAATTTTGGGTGACAACTTCGAACCCCATAGCGCCCTCCTTATAGGAAGACATATTGTGCTCCTTTTCCCTCTCTCCTTGTTCTGCGGGGCTTCCCTCCTATCGGCTGAACCCTAATGATGGTGATGGTGGCGGGATTTCTATGTCCATCTAGAATCTCGCTAGCAGACTATCCGCTTCGGCCTCCATGTCCTTCTCCTCCACTCCCTTTCCCCTATCTCCTATTTTTGGCTCTTCTGTAACCGGATGAATTTCTTGTTCTATGTTTCCTCCACCCATGGTTGTGGGAGAGCCATTTATTGGTGCCACTACTAATGCGATAGCTCTAGTGGCTTCCACACCCTTTGATGCATTTATATGGAGAGTGTGGGCTAGTGCACTATGTCTCCTCAGGTCTATCAACTAGGATGAGATCCCCGCAACCCCTGGCACCAAATGTGTCATGGTGGAAATATGTGATGGTTTAAAAAAGATCTTTTTCTTCGCTCCCCATCCTGGTATGGCTTGTGCACTTCCCATATGGCTTATTGGATCCATCTGTGGCACCTCACCTATGTGACCCTCTTCATGTGTCATGCCCATTGGTTTGAATGTTGCGATTTTTGGGCTTGTGCTTTCCTCTTTATCACCTTCTGATATGTGCATAGTGTGGGTTTTCTCCATACGGAACTCCCCTTGGTCCACGTCAGATGAAGATAAGATATATGTATCTTCCTCCCCTATCTCTCCCTCTTCCTCCGAGTTATCTTCCTCCCCTCCATCCTTCGTGCTCCCTGTAGTGTCTTGCCTTGATTTCTTCCTGGGTGTCTCTATGGGCGCTATTGTAAAAGTGTCCAAATGTAGCCAATAGTACATAGTAGGCTTGTAAGACTCCACTCGATTCGCGGCCACAAAAAATCCTCTATGTTCCGGTGCCACCTGGGTCCTCAATGCTTCCAAGAAGAGGGCAATGATGTGATGGGGAATATATAGGGTTTTATGTTTAAGGAGCATAGCCTCCTTTATTCGACTAGAAAGGACCCAACCCCAGTTGTATATTTTTTCATTTCTCAGTCTGTACATGAGGCGTAGAATCCATATGGAAACATTTGATGCTCATCTTGTTGTTGTTAGCTTACTCTTCAGGACATCCATGATGCATCTCCATTCTGGTGAGGTGATGTAGGACTTTTTCAATTCCCTTCTATTATTATTCTTCCAAAAACTGTCCCATTGCTCTTTTGTCAGCGTATTACCACAGATGTGTTCCAGTAGCCATTTCTTCTCTTTTACAGACATTCTTGCTGATGGTTTCATGGCTAAGTCCCCATTACTTGGAATGTCAAAAACCTTCTGGAACTCCTTGGGTGCATAAGAAATGACCACCGTTTGTCCCAAATAGTCAATTATTGATCTATGCTTGTCTCGCTCATATCCATGGACCATGACACGCAATATGGGTTCAAATTATTTTCAATTGAAGATAGGCATGAAAATGAATTTATCAACCTCTACTCTCCTCAATGAATTTTTCAGGGGGTGATCTTCCTCATTGCTTTCTCACCACCTTCTGCACTGAGTTCCAATAACTCCTTCAACCATGAGGTTCTCCACCGTCACCTGTTCTTGTACTTTCTCCTAGCTTTTCTTGCTGGTACCTAGAGTGGCCATTGGTTGCTTGTTGGAAGTACGGGCCTTGTAATTTATGTCATAACTTCCCGTTCTAGGATTTCCATGACTCCCTTTCATCATGTTGTGCCTTGCTGGTGTACGCTTTTCTTCTATTGTGTGAATGCAGTGGTGGACCCCTTCGCAGCTATTGGAACAGACACCTTCACTGATGCCTAACCTTACCCCTTCACCGCGTATACATATGCCTTCGCAGTCACCTTGTACAATGGTTGCACTTTTGCTGTGGCTTTTGTCATGTATTCCATGGCCTTGTACGTCATGGTCGTAGCCATGTACGCCTACGCCGGTCCCGTCGTGGTGCACGCCATGTATGTCATGGCTAAGGTGTACGTCTTGGCATTGTGTTGCATAAGGAAAACGTGCTTGATGCCTCTCCTCCACCCTTCACCTTTGCTTTTGCCTTTTCCTTTCCTTCAAACTTCTCCCCTGCGTAGGCTTTCTCTCGACTTGCACTCCCCACTCGATGCACACTCCTTCTCTTCCTTGTGTGCTCTATGTATAACCACTCTTTACCCATTGTTTACTCATGTCGCTTTGCCTTTGTTTGTTGTCAACTCCCTCATCATGTAACCTTCTTATGCCTCACCCCCTCCCTTTATACACCTTTCTTTCCCTCATACACCCTTCCTCTATTTGATGCTTATACCATATAATTTTCAGCGAATATAATTTTCCCTTAAGATGCACTTTTTCGGCGAATATAATTTTCCCTTTATCATTTTTCCTTATTTTGACTTGCAAGCCTTTTTCCCTTATTATTCTTTGTAATTTTTCCATCATTTGGTCCTTCTTTTTGAATTTTCCTTGTATTCTTTTCACTCTTAGCTTTTTAATTCTCATTTTCTTGCTACTAGTTTTCACTTCTTGATTTTTCTTTTGTCCAAAAATTGTTACCCACATACCTAGTTTTTTTAACTCCTGGCTTATTACATGCTCTTGAGGTAGCTCCTCCCTTAGTGTGTCATCATTTCCTTCATCTTGGGGTCCCTCAATCCATTCTATTGTCTCGTCACATTCCAATAGATTGATAGCCATAGGATTTCTTTCTCTGTACATTTTAAGCTTCGATTCGTTTACTGGGTCCTTGATAGGATTGTCGTCTAGGTATGATAATTTGATAGCTTTGTTCATCCCTACCTCCCTTATTTTATAGGGTCCTATCCATTGGACTCAAAACTTCCTTGATCAATGTTCATTGTGGCCATTGTACTTGAGCACCAACTATCCTGGTGAGAATTCCATCCGTCGCAGGTCCTTGTCATGTCAAAATTTCCTTCTTCTTTGGGCTACTTTCGTGGCTCATTGTGCCATTTTCCTATGTTCCTCCATCTAAATTAATGTAGCCAGTTGTTCCCTTAGGCTCTCTTCATCTCCTAATTGGTTCTGGACTGCTATTCTCAAGCTTGGTACAGTATACTCCGCTGGCATCATAGCTTCTTTCCCATACATGAGTTGAAATGGAGTATGCCCAGTAGTGGCTTTGTAAGTAGTACGATAGGCCCACAACATAGCATCCAACCTTTGCTCCTAGTCCCCTTGTTCTACTCCGCAAGTCTTGTATAGAATGGATACCAATACTTTGTTTGTTCACTCTACTTGCCCATTCTCCCTTGGGTAGTACGGACTTGACAACGTGTGAAAAATTCTGAATTCTATTGTCATGGTGCGTATCACCTGATTCACAAAATGTACACCCCTATCACTAGTGATTTGTATCGATATCCCAAACCAAGATATGGTCTGTTCATATAGAAACTTGGTAGTACTGAGTATTGTGTTGTCCGAGAGAGCTCTGGCCTCAGCCCCGTTTGTAAGGTATTTTGTAGCCACGACTATGTATCAACATCTGTACACATTGCTTGTTCTGAGTGGCCCTACAAAATCTATCCCCCACCTCCCGAACAACTCCTGTAGTTGGGATCAAAAAAGAGGCATAAAATTTTGAGTGGCTTACCTGCCCTTTGGCAAGTGTCACAACTTGACACCCATTCCCGCAAATCTACATAGAGTGTAGGCCACCACAACCCTGCTAGCAATATTTTTCTTGTCGTACCATCTGGGCCCATATTCCCTCCTACTATTCCTTCATGTGATTCCCTAAGAACCCCAAGAATTTCTTCCTCCAAGACACACCTTTGTAGTATCCCATCAGGGCCCATTTTATACAAAAGCCCATGGATCAATTGGAACGTCGTGCTTTTCAGTGCCAGCTTCCTTCTTTCACTTGGGGGCATCTCCTTCAAGAATGATGATCTAGAGAGATATTGTCCAAGCTTCTCATACCAAGATGGTAAGACTGCTATTTGGAACAAGTGGCCATCTGGAAAGTCCTCATTCACTCCCCCTTCTGCCTATTCCCCTGATTTTATTTTTGATAGGTGATTAGCCATTATATGGCTTTTTCTTGGTCGTACCACAATGTTGAAGGTAAATTCCTGAAGTAAGATCATACATCAACTTACTCTCCCTTGGATGACCGGTTTACTAACCAGGTACATGCGTGTCTGGTGATCCACGAAGAAGGTAAAGGGTGTGGCCAAGAGGTAGTGATGGAATTTTTGTATTATGTACACCATCCCTAAGACCTTTCATTCTTAGGTGCTATAGTTTCCTTCTGCTTTTGACAATAGGCAGCGGGCAAAGTATATAGGGTGATGCAAGCTCATGGCTCCTGCTTGTGCTAAAGTGGCACCAATGGAAAAGTTGGAGGCATCTACATGCATATTAAATTTATTGTCCCAATTTGGGTATATTAGGATAGGTGCACTTACAAGTTTTGATTTGAATTCCCTGAAAGCTTCTTCTTGCTCTTTGTGCCATACAAATGGCTTCCCCTTCCTTTTGATTTTTTCTAGTGGAAGAGAGACCTCAACAAATCCCTTAATAAACTGCTGATATACCCCACATGGCCAAGGAAGGATTTTACTCCTGTAACATCCATTGGGTTTTCCATTTCAATGATGACTCTTACCTTATCTGGGTTAGTCTTCAACCCTACTTTGCAGACTATATGGCCAAGTAACCTTCCTTGTGGAATGATAAACTGACATTTATTTGGATTGAGGGAAAGTCATGCTTGATGGCACCTTTCCATGCACTCCCCCAATATTTTCAAATGATCCATCTTCTCGTTTTATACTAACCAATCATTAAGGAATTCTTTAAAATTTCCAGTTGCCATCTTGTCGAAGATATGCAGTATGATCCTCTGGAATATGGCTAGGGTGTTGCATAGTCTAAATGGCATCTGGCTATATGTGTAAACTCCATCCTCTACAATAAATGTGGTTTTCATCTTGTCTTCTTCTGCTATTTTGATCTGGATGTAGCTCGAAAAGCCATCCATGAAGGAATAAATTTCGTGCCCCGCCACTTCCTCTAGTATACTATCAGTGAAGGGTATCAAGAATGGATCCTTGACAGTTACAACATTTAAACATCTGAAGTCTACATAGATATGGATCCGATTCCATTCTTTCTTGAGAAAAATCACAATGGGTGAGACCCATTCACTGGTTTGCATCCGGAATATGATTCCAGCATCTAACATCTTTTCTATTTCCTCTTACACCTTTGCCACATAATTCTTGTTCATGCAGTAGGGGCGTTTCCATCCTGGCCTGGCCCCTGGTATTAATGGTATGTGATGTACACATAATTATGGAGGTACCCCTTTCAAATCCTTATATTTCCAAGTGAACACATCTTTATATTCAAGGAATATTTTAAATGTTGTTGCCTTCAATACGGGGTCCCAATCATCCCCCACTAGTATTACTTTTGGGTCCTTTTCGTCCCCAAGGTTGGCTTGTCATACCTTTGGTTCCACATATTGTATGACCTCATTTTCTCCAAAATGATGAGTTGGGGCCCCATCTACCTGTTCCTCCCCTTCCTGGTACTTGTCAAATTGTGGCGAGTAGGTATTGTCTTCCTCGATCTCAAGGATCTCCAACACATTGCACTCTGGGTGGAAGATTTTGTAGTCCTCCATCTGCTAGTGGAATAGCACATTGATATAACTTGTCTCATCCTCTGAGAAATTCTCTAAGCTGAGTACTCCCTCTTCATTAGGTTCCATCTCACCATCCTCCCCCGGTGCATCTTTCTCGGACCCAGAGTTTGAAGCCACTTCCTGACTCACTACTTGGTTTTGTAGATCAATGATAGATTTTTTCCCTTCACTTTCGATTGAGAGAGTTTTTTTCTTCCAATTGTGATTTGCTTTAGCCATGATGAGCCATCCTCTTCCCAAGAGTGCATCATATCCCTTCCTTTCTAAAGATGTAACCATAAAATCCAGAAAGAATTATTGGGTTACAATGGTTACATTTTGTCTCATGAGTGTGCCAATTGGTTTTATTCCATGTTGGTATTCTCCTACCAGTTGGAATGTGGGTGGTCGTAGTGTTGGTTTCCTTGATGTCTTCCATGTCTCCTCTAGTAACACATTTACTGCTAATCCTCCATCCACAATCATATTGGTGAGTTTGTAGCCCATGATTTCCATTTCTACTACGGCTGGTGTTCTACCCATACCTATTGTCATCAACATGGGGTCAACGACCTCCTTTGAATGGTTCCTTTCTTCTACTTCCTCCTTGTCACCTGGCATCTTTTCCTCCTTTTTGGTCCCCTCCACCTGGGTTATGGCTATCCACAGCTGTGGCAGTGTCTGCAACAAGTTCGTTACTCAGACCAACATGGTGGTTTGTAGAAGTTGCTTCATTATGGTTGCTTTAGAGGTAGATCATATGGTGTTGGTGGGTTTGTTGGATATTGTCTTCCATCGTTCCACACTCATTTCCCAATCTACTTCCTTTTGTGCCTCCTTCAGTCTTTCCTTTTCTTTGCTTGGGTCAAGGTATGTTAGTTTCCTTGCATGAGATCGGGTAATGGCCAGTACTTCTAGTTCTGGCTGAGCTACCTCTAGCATATTCACGCCCTTCTATCTTGGGCACTCCGCATCCTCATGGTTTCCTAGCCCACACTATTTGTAGAGTAGCCCTCCTCCTTGTCCAACACCACTCTGGTAGTCACGTACAAAATGGCCCCATTCGTTGCACCTTCGGCATTGTATCATTGGTCTTCCTTTTGCATCATATTGGATGCAACCACATGGAGTATTATTATTGCTATTATTGTTACTTCCCCCTCGAACTATTCCTATAGCCGCCTAGTGAGGTGTCTAAGTTTGTGTTCTTTGAAGGTGTAGTTGGTGGTGTTGCTTTCTCTTGCGTGTAGAGTACCTGAGCACTCCTTGCCTTCAGGTTGTAGGGGCATTATTTAATGGAATGTCCCAAAACGTGATAGATATCGTAGAAGGCTTTCTTTGAGAAATTGGTTTTTGTGTGCCCTTCCAATTTTCACTCTGTGCACCAGAGTTCCATGTCCTCCCTACTTTCTTCCTTCTGAGTTCGCATTTCCCACACCATTTGCCTCATGTCCTTCCAGAGTGCTTGTATCATCCTAGACTCCTCCTTGCTTTCTCCATCACTACTATCTTCATCACTTATGTGCTTCTTACCCTTCGGCGTCTTGTTCTCGCTTTCAATTTCCATGGCTCTATTGTATGCATCCATGAAAGTAGATGGGGGTACTACCTTCATCTTTCTTTTTAAGGATGGGTTCAATCCCTTGATGAACCATCACTTCTTCAGACCATCGGCTAGGGTATTGTCCATTTTTCCAATCAATTCTTTCAGCCTATGGTAGTAGGACCTTACCATCTCACTCTTGCCATGTTTGGTGTTGTATATTTCTGCTATGATCTGGTCATCATCCTGAAGTAACTGAAACTCCTCCTGGAATGCCTTATTAATATTTTTCCAAGTATCCTTTAAAATAGTGGGTAGGTCCATGTATCAGTCCATGGCAATCCCACAAAGAGTGGCTGGGAATGCTTTCGGCCAGTAGTCCTCATCATCCTTGCCATTGGCCTGCCATATGGTGATGTAAGTTTTATAGTGATAGGTGGGATCCTCTAATCCTACTCCATTGAATCTAGGGAGTTTCTCCATTTTAGGGTTATGTGCCATCTTTCTCGTACTCCCCGGGTTACTCTAGGGATTGTTGAATGACTCGGTTGGTGCAGTTGTTTGCTCACAATTATCACTACTTGCTATTTCCTGCGGGTTGTTGTGACTCTTATCCCACTCTTCTGTATGTTGCTCAAAACCTTCTGTTGGGCTTCCTCCTTCTTCAACTATCTGATAGAGTTTTAGGCGCCTCTTCAGTTGCTCCTGGATGCATAGGGATCTCCTCGCTATGTCTTCTTGGCTCCCTTCTTGCTCCTCCTGGGATTGTCATCTTTGATCTTTGTTGAGTATGTTTGGCATTAATTATTGGAACTACGGGGGTTGCACCGCCGTGTTGAGTCCCTCTACTCTTCTTCCCTTTGATTCCTTTCTTTGTACTATTGGAGTACTTGCTGCCTACGTTGCTCCCTTTGTACATTTTCTCATTCCTCTTCAAGTTCCAAGAGTAAACGTGCCAACAACCGTGGAAGACTACCTAGGAGATCATGTATTGCCTGGTTCACATTGAGTTCCACCCATACCATACCAGCCAAGATAGCACTCATTTCCACTTCTCGTTGTACGTACCGGTCCATAAAAATGTCCCACATGTGAATCAGGTCTTGTGTCAATTGATCCTCCCTGGTTACTTCAGTATTATCCTCTATGTCACTATTTGTTACCAGGATGCTTTGGTCGAACAGACGACCCATTATACTTCCATCCCACCAGCCTTCCCTCCTGAGACCTTCGGATTTGGCAGGCAATGGCACCAAAATGTTAGTAGCCTAAGGGATTTGAAATTATAAGCATACAGAATATTGAGATCCAAATTACAACACCATGGCATAATAGGACACAATAATGAATCAACACAGAAATAGTATGCAAGAATATATCATATGTAACACAAAGGTATATCATATAAATCTTCCCCAATCTCGCAGACCATCCAATGTGCTACAAGACTACATATAAAATAGCTTTGCAGTTGGTTAGGCCATCAACCGTCACACAACTACCCCATAACTATGGCTTAATACTATTGTTTTATTTTAATAAATTACCAAAAGTCTTATTTGCTAATTAGCCACTTATAGTTTCTCTAGTCAAAGACATCCTGGAGTCACTTAGAAATCATGATAGTGAAAATCAAGATAGATAAGTTGAACCAAAGTGTTAAAATCATTAGTCAAAGGAGATCATCCATTGATATGCGATTGATGTTCTTAGATTGACATGTGATAGTATGATGGTTGATAATTTGATCTTGTGTTCAATTTTAGATATATCTCAGTTTTCAGTTGACAAGAGTTGTCTAACTATTATTCTACCTGTTTGGTTAAGCTCAAAACGATCGAAAATTGTGCCCCTAGCTAGGTGCAGGATTTTTCCCTAAGCCTAGAAACAAATTTATTATGATAAACCCAATGATCCAAACCGTGGTGAGAAATCAGTTGCAATGAATGCGTATGTACAAATTTTTATTATGGATATGAACAATGCTGATGGAAAATGAATGCAAGTGGAAGGATGCATGAACTAATAGATGGAAGAGCTAGCTGACAGATAGCGTCTGTTTCCAGGTTTTCACCATCTGTTTTTATTGCACTTTTTCTTGATATTTGATTTTTTATTTCTCACTGTTTTTGTTGTTTTTGTATTTTCTAGTTTTCCCCTATTTTTTATTTTTCTTCTTTTCCACTATTTTTGGATTTTTCTGCTTTTCCACTATTTTTTATTTTTTCTGCTTTTTCACTATTTTTGGATTTTTCTACTTTTTCACTATTTTTTATTTTTCTACTTTTTCACTATTTTTTATTTTTCTGTTTTTTTACTATTTTTGGATTTTTCTACTTTTTAGACATAAAACTTCTTTAGATGCATGCTATTGATGGGTTCTTCAAGTTGATCCCCGTCTAGTGTTGATAGCTGGTATGCTCTTGACCCAAATAGTGTTGTGACCACAAATGGACCCAACCACTTTGGTTCAAACTTCACTTTCTTTTCTCGATCTTCTTGGTTGCGTGGATTTTCCTTTAGTACTATTTCTCCAACTTGAAAGGCTCTTGATTTGAACTTATGATTATATATTCGACACATTCTTTGTTGATACGCCTTTAAATGATCAAAGGCATTTTGTCTTTGTTCATGGATCAATTCTAATTCTTGCAGTCTAGATAGTCATTGTTCTTCATCTGGAACAAGGCCTTATAATGATACTCGTAGAGAAGGTATCTCTACTTCTATTGGCAGTATTGCTTCTAATCCATAGATAAGAGAGAAAGGTATGGCCCCTATTGGTGTGCAAATATTGGTACGGTAGGCCCATAGAGCAAGGTTCGATTGAACATGCCAATCTCTGCCAACATCATTCACTATCTTTTTGAGGATTTTCAAAATAGTTTTTTTTTATGCTTCTTCTTGTCCATTCCCTTGGGGATGGTAGGGTGTGGAGAATTTATGTTGGATCTTGAATTTCTCACATAGCTCTTGGAAATCTTGATTCTTGAACGGTCACCCATTATCAGTGATAATGGTCATGGGTATGCCATAGCGACATTAAATGTAGTTCAAGATAAATGTAGTAATTTGTTTTCCTGTGATATTTGTTAGAGGTACTGCCTCAATACATTTTGTGAAATATTTTGTAACTACAAGGATGAATTTGTGACCATTGAATGAAGGAGTATGTATCTTTCCTACTAGATCAAGATCCCATTGGTAGAAGGGCCAAGAGGTTGCCAAAGCATGAAGTTCTTGTGCTGGTGCATGAATTAAATTTTCATGGATCTGACATTGTTTGCATGTTTTAGCTATTTGAAAAGAATCTTGTTCCATAGTTGGAAAATAATAGCCAAAGCGTATGACTTTTTTCAAAAGGGTAACACCACTTGAATGAGTGCCACAAATGTCATTATGGACTTCGTTTAAGGCCTTCTCAGATTCTTCTTGCTTGATACATCTTAAAAGAGTACCGTCCAGACCTCATTTAAAAAGGGTATTTGCAACAAGAGTATAATAGGAGGATTGGTGAATAAAGTTTCTCTTTTGGTTCTTTGACAAGTTAGGAGGGAGGATATTATCTTTCAGGTATGTATAAGTTTGTCCATAGCAAGAGGAATCATGCCCAACAAGGTGACAAGTAGTTTGAGAATCAAGACAATTATGAGCAAGGTAAAACAACTCTTCCACCAAGAATTTGTAATGCTGTTGATTTTCCTGTGTCTGACCGGTTAAGGTCTACAAAGTGCTCTGCTAGGAGTGAATCTTGTTAAAGATCCCAAAGCTTAGTTAAAAGCTATACCCTATAAAGGGTAGTACCCTGTAAGGAGTAACCTCGATGGAGGATTTCTGAATCCAAACTAATGGATCGCCTGGTTAGAGGATTTGTACAACGAAGCCTGTTAGAGCTTACCCAGTTAGGGGATTTGACTGTTGCAATCATTAGAAAACAATAGGTAGTGTGATCTAGTAATAGCACAACTTGCTTGGATAGATCCTCTTTTGTGCACTCAACACTTTTTTACCATCATACTCTGCAACTTAATACTTCTGCCTTTGCACATAACATATCTCGTTCACTCATACAAAATAATTCATTGTGATGTCAATATATAGACATTTAGATTTCATGTCGGCCTCAATAAATCATATCACAATTACCTAGGTGCAGTGTATCTAGTCAAACAATCATAACACATCACAAAAATACTGCCAAAACTTGTCGGTAAGGATAACTCATCACGACTAGTGATAACTCATTACATAATCAATGAATACAGGTTGGAACAATCAATATCGGTTGGAGTTAAACATATAAGCCATTTATCCTTTGATCCTCCTTTTATAATCTCCATTGGATCTTCATGTTGATGTTGAGTTAAGTATAATCATTGGTTGTCTCCATGCATATACTAGTTGTCACCATGTACCGGTTAGATATAAACCTCAAGTATACCGGTTGTAGAATAAACAACTTTGAAGTCACACCGGTAGACAATATGAACATATGTGTGTGTATGTGTTTCATCAATGACAAAATATGATGAAGTTAATCATTACAATCATCATCAAGCCAATAATCTCCCCCTTTGGCATTGATGGCAACACTTAAAATTTAACAGTAATACCGCTAAGTATGCTTACAAAAACAATTTATACACATATACATATACTCCCCCTTACTACATACATCATACAAAATTTTCACAACACACATACATATTTCTACTCCCCCTTTGACAACAATGCCAAATTGAAAAGCTATATATATATATATATATAGAAAAGTTTGTATCAAAATGTTTTACATATACAAAAACTTGAAAAACTGAATCAACTTTCATATATTGATAGTCTCATAAAAATAGCATTAAAGTTTCATTTCAACTGAGATAAAGAATGTTCCCATCTCTCCAGCAAGTTCTCAGTGAACTCAAGTGTAGACATAATCTGAGTATGGAACTCTTCCATTGAATCAAGTGTACAGGTTTCCGGAGTAGCCAGAATAGCTTTTGCATTCTTGTAGGCTCTTTGTAGTATGTCCACTTGGGATGTGAGTAGACTCTTTAGTTCGCCTGGTATTGATATCAGAATAAAAGAATGAAACATTGGAAGTAGAAGCAAGATATTTCCCTCCTGTTTCAATAGATTTTCTTAATAAATCTTTATTAAGAGATAGAGCAATTTTTCCTGTATCAATCTCTTTCATAAGCTACTCTCCACACTTCTTCCTATAACTCTTCTCACCATATGTTTGTGTTGCTTCTTCTAGGGACTTAAATTGGTCAGATGCATCAGCAACTAATTGACCAAGTTTGCTAATAAGTGTTGTCAAATGCCCTATAGCAACTTCCAGTAGTAGACTTTTTAGAATATCCACAGCATTCTGAATGGTTGTAGCTTCCATTCTCTGATCTTTAAGTCTCTTCTTATGTGCCCTAGATTGCATGATAGTTGCAATCTTCATCAGTCTGTTGTAAAATTAATTATGTTACCGGTTCAGAAGATGTTACCTTAATAATCTCTTCTTTCTCTTGTTCTTTCTCCATTTCTTGTTCATCAATCTATGTATCAACTTTTTCATCGGATTTCTTTTGAATGTCCTATGAAACCGATGGCAGTTGGGGTTTCACTGGTGGTTCCTTTGCTAGTGGAATATCCACTCCTGGTTGAATTGTCAGTTTCTCAACTAAAGTAACCTGTGATTCAGTGATTTCAGGTTGTTGTATATCTAGCGCAGTAATGTCTCTAGATAGATCTATAGCATCCTCAATCTCATCAACAAGTATGACTCGTTGGACAATAGTGTCATCCTTCTTCTTGACAGGATAGACAACATCAGCTTATACAATTTATTCCTCATCCATTTCAAGTCGATCAATAGTATCATGCTCATCCTTAGAGGAATGTATAAGATCTTCCATCTGTTGGATATTACAAGCAATTTGATGAGTCTCTGACTCAACAGGTTGCACCTTTCCACTAATCAGATTCAATCTTCTTGTTTTGTAAGCAAAATGAACTTTGTATCTATCAACCAATTCATTTAGCTCATCATTTGACAACTCGGGAAAATATTGAACAAATACATCATCTATGATTCTTTTTTCTTTCTTTATTGCTTCCTCCCATGTATTCAAAAAAATGGTATACAAGGAATTAGAGATATCCTTTTCAAGGTCATGAGGTAATCTATTATAATGGCACAAATAATTGATTACCTGTTGAATAATTTGTTCCTTTTCATCTTCATTGAATGAATAAAAATGATCTTTAACATTATCAAATTTGTTTCTTCCTAATGTCCTTAATGTCCTCTCAAAGGTAGTCTCTGGCTTGTAAGTTGAGATATCAAAAGGCACAGTTGCCTTTGGCACTTCCTTCACTTACTTAGCTTCTTTACCAGTTGCTTTCATTTTCTTGGGTTCCTCCTCAGTATCAATTCCTTTAGATTCTACTTGGAGAATTAATTTCTGACCTCTTTTCTTTGATGCAATCTCCTTCTTTGCATATACTTTAGGTACCGGTTCCTTTTTGGTTTGGACACTTCGTGTCACTCTTATACTTTTTACTACTGGAGGTGCTTGCTCAATGTTCTTCTTCTTACCTTTACCTTTACCACTTATGGATGGAACACTACTAGTTTCAGCTGTTGTAGTTTGAACTTCAACTGTATCCAATCTTGCCTTCTTTTTGTCCACTAGAGATGCCAACAGGTTATTGGTATAACCGATCAATAAGTCATAGTTGACCTCATAACTCATGTCTTCCATTTCTTCTTTTCTAGGCTCAATAGCCTCCATCAAACAGAAATCAATGGTAACTATGAAAATGATGTCCTTAGCGAAGTGTTTTACCACATCCTCAAGCAATCTTACTCTCATACTCATTTTCTTCTAAAATTCATTGAAATATTTATTTATGGCATTAGAGAAGGTGTTCTTCACAACTTTGATGTTGTTCTTAATCTGGGAAGATACCAGTAGATCCTTAGACCATTCAAGATCACCTATTCCCGGTAGGAAATTTTGGAAATAAAAGAATAGACCGATCAACAAGTGTCCAAATTTAAACTTTAGACTACTATCTTTCTTGATAGACTGAAGATTCAATAATAATTGGCTCCTTATGGCCTCACATAGGTCATAATTAGCATTTTCAGCTATCATCTTGTAAACAGTATGCACCACTGCTGATGGAACACTATTCAATCTGCTAGAATAGAATACCCGATAGCCTATAACCATAGCTACCAACTTTAGCAATGGGTCCCTGATGTTATTGATAGAAAAAGCATGCCCATTAGAGGTTGATTCAGTTAGAGTGTTTACTGTCTCTTTTGAAATATGCCTCAGCTTAGGTACTTCACTAGTTGAGTAAAACCAGTTACATCTTGAATAGCTTCCTTGGTTACAATATGAGTCCTTTCTAAATACATGTTTTCCCCATGAACACGACTCAAAATAATTCGGATATGTTCTTCTTCAAAATCTTCAAGAATTTATGTCGCATTATGACAACCTTTCTCATAAACCCTAATATATTCTGGTTGAATCTTTCCATTTTCATTGCAAAGGGATTTCAACTGAGAATATATCGACAATGATCCTAAATCCTCAATCTTGCAATCAATGTAGTTAGACAAATCTCCTTTCACTATGACACCAATAGGAATTTGTGATAAGGAATTATAAGACACAATTTGTTCTGCCTTTAATGCTTCCATGGGTTCAGATGTAATCATCAATTTCTCTACTAGTTTAGAAGATGATGCCATTTTAGATAAACTAGATTCAAAGCAGGATTTTTCAAAGAAATACCTTTTTTCATGCGTGTTGCCTCATTTACTGGTTGAATACTCAAGTGCACACTAGTTCAGTCTTCATCAACCTTCAAATCAACTTGATTACTCAAATCACAATGCAACTTCAACTAAAATTAGCTAACAATCCTTTCTTAGCTCTACAAGCGCTCAAAAATTATTTCTCGTATGTGTTAGGGTAAAAATAACAAAGTGAAAACTCGCTTTTATTCTTTTTACCTACTGCATTAAATGCTTGCTCATTAGGGTTACAAACCCTAATTACATCGCTTCATGCAATTTTGATAGATGTAAAACCGGTTGATAACCGATTGTCAGGAAGTTATCAAAATTTCATGCATTCAAATTTTCTTACCAATCATTCATCTCAAGAGGTCTGGAAGTGGATTTCTCATTAAGTTCCCTTTAGCCATATTGAAAAGGCTTAGTTCACTAGTGTAGGATTCTCTACACTAGGTGAAGGAATAGTTTCTTCTCCAGGTGTAACATCACTTTTCTTCTTCCATATTTGATTCATTTCTTCTCTCGTTTCTTCAATATTGACCTTTTGCTTGCCTTTCTGATCTTTAGAAGGATTGATCAGTTTTCTCTTTCTAGATGTACAAAATGTTTCCATGTGTCCCAATTTATGATAATGATAGCAGGCCATACCAGATGATCTCCAAGGTCCTACATTACCTCTCCCATTTCTTCTTCTACAATTCATAGCCACATGACCAAAGTTGTTACAGATGGTGCAAATGACATTTGTTACCTTTTCCATCTCGAATGGACTAAACTGGTTGTCGTAGGGTTTTTGCTAGTTCATATTGACCCGATTATCATAGTTTCTCATCCAGTTGCCATTTGGTCTTGGATGCATATGCGGTACTGTGTTGTTTGCTCCATATCTGAATTCTACTGATCGATGTCCATACATTTTGCATGTGAAGCAATTGCCTTCAAATTTCTTGGATACGTACCTAGCATTTGTATTGTAGCTTGCATTTCTATTAGGTTTGTTTCTACAAACATTTGCAGTGTGACCAAGTTTATGGCAAACAAAACAAACAGGTTTAAAGAGTCTTTTTAGCCTTAGGAGTAGATTTGTTCTTATGAGTGTTGCTCTTGGTACCAGAAGATTCTCCTTTTTCAAATGTGTGAAAAACAAGTCTAGAGGTATCACAATTCATTCTTTGTGATTGAATTTGTCCTTCAAGCAAGGTAGAACTTCTGTTGAACTTTTCCAATTTCCCATTTGCTTTAGTGAGCTATTTGGTGAGATCTTCATTATGTTTTGACAGGTTCTCTCTCAGAGATGATGCTAATTCAAGATCTAACTATAAGTTCTCTTTTTCTTCTCTCTCTGCATTCAAATTCTCATGCAAAGTAGCATTCTCTCACTTGACCTTGGCAATCTCATGATCTATTTCCTTGATGAGATCTTCAGTAGTCCTCCTAGCTTCCAGTTCCTGACTCATGTGAATAGAAAGACCTTCTAGCTCTCTCCTCAGATTTAGCTTTTTACTATTTATTTTTTCAACTTCCTCAGCTAAAGAATCAATATTGGCCTCATCTAAAGAACTATTATCAGATATTTCTAACATTTGTTCAGTTAGCTCTCTTCTTTTGACTTGAGAAGCTTTCAGTTTGACCCGTAGAGTTTCAAGCTCATTCCTACTAGCCTGCAGCTCTCTAGTCATCTCAAAGTAGCTCATATCCCCCATGGTAGCTTTAGGGTTTCCTTCTAAGTGATTAGGCTTTAAAGAAGTTAGGCTCTGTTACCAATTGATGTACTTGTAAAACACTGAGAGGTGGGGTAAATCAGTGACACCAAAAACAAAACTACTTCAAACACTGACCGGTAGAAATACTTAATAAGTTTGTTAAACAATATGCATGCAATCCAAAATAATATAACAATATCCACAATAAGTATAAAATCCACCATAACACAAGTGTTTATACGTGAAAAACCCAAATAGGTAAAAACCACGGTGAGATCGGACTCACAAGTTAACTATCTACAGTAATAGATAACTGGTCGGTTAAGGTCTACAAAGTGCTCTGCTAGGAGTGAATCCTATTAAAGGTCCCAAAGCTTAGTTAAAAGCTATACCCTGTAAAATATATTACCCTGTAAGGAGTAACCTTGGTGAAGGATTTCTAAATCCAAACTAATGGATCACCTGGTTAGAGGATTTGTACAATGAAGCTTGTTAGAGCTTACCCAGTTAAGGAATTTGACTGTTGCAATGATTAGAAAACAATAGGTAGTGTGATCTAGTAATAGCACAACTTACTTGGATAGATCCTCTTCTACGCACTCAACACTTTTTACCATCATACTCTGCAACTTAATACTTCTGCCTTTGTACATAACATATCTCCTTCCCTCATACAAAATAATTCATTGTGATGTCAATATATAGACATTTAGATTTCATGTCAGCCTCAAGAAATCATATCACAATTACCTAGGTGCAGTGTATTTGGTCAAACAATCATAACGCATCACAAAAATATCACCAAAACTTGTCAGCAAGGATAACTCATCACGACTAGTGATAACTCGTCACATAATCAATGAATACCAGTTGGAACAATCAATACCAATTGGAGTTAAACATATAAGCCATTTATCTTTTGATGCTCCTTTTATAATCTCCATTGGATCTTCATGTTGATGTCGAGTTAAGTATAATCACTGGTTGTCTCCATGCATATACCGGTTGTCACCATGTACCAGTTAGATATAAACCTCTAGTATACTGGTTGTAGAATAAATAACTTTGAAGTCACGCCGGTAGACAATATGAACATATATGTGTGTGTGTGTTTTATCAATAACAACATATGATGAAGTTAATCATTACAATCATCATCAAGCCAACAATTGTGTATATGAACCATCAAACTACAATTGCCATGTCTTTGTGGTGACCGTTAGGATATCAACATCTAGAAACTCAATCTGTAAAGGATGGTCATCTTGAAGTGGTGCCTCTACTAGTTTGTCTGCAAAGACTTTCCCCTTGATATATTTTATGTCCACATACTCAATATCAAACTCACTTAGGATCATGATCCATTTTGCTAATCTTCTTATTAATGTCGCCTTGTTGAGCAAATACTTTAATGGATTGATTTTAGCAATCAACTTGATGGAGTGAGATAGTAGATAGTGTCTCAATTTTTCAGAAGCAAACACTACCACCAAGCATGATTTTTCTGTTGGTGAATAGTTGAGCTTGTATCCCACTAATTTTCTTCTAATGCAATAGATAGCTCGTTCTTTTCCTTCATTATCTTGTTGTGCAAGAAGAACTCCTAATGATACTTCAGTGGCTGAAACATATAGTAACGACGACTTTCCTTGACTTGGTGACATTAGGACTGTGGTTGCATGAGATATACCTTGATTTTGTTGAATTCTTCCTCACATTTATGGTCCCACTTGAAATGGACATTCTTGTGCAATAGATGAGTAAATGGTTGATATTTATCTGCTAGCCGAGCAACAAATCTTTTGATTGACTATAGTCTTCCTTGGAGTGATCTGAGTTGACTGATATTCCTGGGAGATGTCATTTCCATGATTGGTTTGACATTAGTTGGATCTACTTCGATAGCCCTAGATGAAACAATGTATCCTAATAGCTTACCTGAAGTAACACCAAAGGCACATTTCTTGGGATTGAGCTATAGCTTGTATTTTTCTAACCGATCAAAGATCTTTTCCATTATTCCTATATGTTCTTCTTTATTGTATGATTTTACCAATATGTCATCCACATAGTCTTCCATGAATGTATGCATCATGTCATGGAATATCATTGTCATGGCTCTCTGATATGTATCACATGTGTTCTTTAGTCCAAATGGCATGACATTCCAGCAAAAAGTACCCCATGGACATATGAAAGTTATCTTTTCTTGATCTTCTATAGCTATTTCAATCTGATTATATCCTGAGAAATCATCCATTAGAGAAAACATAGAATGTCCAACAATTAAATCCATAATGATGTCAATATTAGGCAAAGGAAAGTCATCCTTTGGACATGCATTATTGAGATCTCTGAAGTTTGTGCATACCCTGACACTTTTAGCTGGTTTGGAAATAGGAACTATGTTTGATACCCATTGAGGATATTCTACAGGTCTGATGAATCCCATGTCCAGTAATTTCTTTAGTTTTGCTTTGACAAGAAGAGCGATATGAGGATGCATATTCTTTAATTTTTGGTTTAACTTGTTTGGCTCCTGGACTGAAATTTAAGTGATGCATGATAAGATCTAGATCCAACCCTATCATGTCTTCATATGACCAGGAGAAATTGATTTGTCATCTTTTAAAGAATTCCAGATATTTTTGCTTTTCTTGTTCTGATAGGGAGGTTGCTAGATGTAGAATCTTTGGTTTCTCTATTGTCCCAATGTTAACTGCTTATGTTGGTTCAATCAATATGGATGACCTTTCTTGATAGTACTTAGGTAAGGTGTCAAATCTCCCTTCTGTCGGCACCTCGAGGAGGTTTTCACCATAGATGCGCCCTTTCTTTTTACTTTTCCTTGGTCTAATTTTGCTATGAAATTGTTTTTAGCATTAGATCTATTATTGTTTTCTTTATTTTCACTTTTGTGATTGGGAGATTTGGCACCCACTTGACTAGAAGATGCGTTGTTGAAATACCTAGTGAAAGTTGTTGCGGGTTTGATTGCATTAAGATATAAGGATATGGCATGATAATTAGGAAAGGTATCAATGGTAGTATGTATTTCATTTTCCCAGTCAATAAGTTCAGGATGGATTAGAGGTAAGGGGTCCTCAGGTTGAGATGCTTCAAAGGTATTAAGGGTCATGATAGAGATGTCAAAGGTTTTTATATGTATTTTAATGTCTAGAATGATACTCTTGTCAGAATTACCTCTCGCAATTATCTCCTGATTGTCCTTGGTTAAGTCCAAGTCAACTGAATGTGATTCTAATTCAAGTGGGCTAGTTCCTAACGTTTGTTCTGCATACACATGAACTACATCGACACCTACATCTTCTTCAAATCAAGTTTCTTCAACTGATTGTTCAGAATGATAAGAATCCCATTCCCATTCATTAGAATTTGTCTCACTTGTAGATTGCAATCTACAGATTTGTTCATATAGTGTTTAATTTGTTTCTTTTTTTTTTCTTTCCATATATTTTCTTCTCTCATAATCAGCTTCCTTTGAGCTGATATTGAGTTATATAAACCTTGCTATCATCTCTCCTTGATTTGTACTAGCTTCTTGTCTACTTTGATCAAGAGTTAACTCTTCTTGGGAAGTGCCTTTAGTTTATTTTTCCTGTTGATTAGAAGCTTTCTTATTTTTCTATTTTATGTTTGCATCTTCTCATTGTTTGGCAGATGTTTCTTCCCTTTCAATTTCAAGTTGCTCTTGTCGGTTCTCATGTTAATCTTTTTGTTGGCTCAAAGATGTGTCCTCTTGTAGAGTAACTTGTCCATACCCTAAGCCCGAATTTTCCATAGCCTGTTGAGTATGAGGTTGTATAGGTTCTAAGATACCTTCTTTTCTTTTTCCTATAGGACCCGTTCCAGTGTATCTCATTTTCTGAAGGATGTTAAATCCTTTTCAATATTTTTCTGTAGGTATTATGACATTGCTGATTTTTTATTGAACTTCTTCATCCTTATAAAGCCATTGTAGCTCATCTTTGTCCTATGTTTCCCTTGATAAGGTCCCAACACTAAAAAATGCTCCATCAAATATTGGAAGATGTTTCACAATTGGTTGTTGTTTAGAGTTTGATGGTTTTCCATACGATTTTGGAGAAAGTGGTAACTGTGATAGTGAATATTCTTTGTTCCCTCAATTGCTTAGCTGCATTTGTTTTTCCATACTTGACAAAATTGAGGCAAATGATTTTTCCTTGGATTGTGTGTTTGAATACAATGCCTCCCTATTATGAGGAACAATGACCTCTTGAGCCGGTTTTAGATAACTACAATACTCGAATGGATTTGAATTTGTTGAGATTGTGATTTCTTGCCCATTATATGGAAACTTCAAGCACTAATGATATATTGATAGAATAGCTTGTATGTCATGTATCAATGGTCTTCCCAAAAGTATGTTGTATGATAATTCCATGTCTAGAACTTGGCATGTTGTGTCTTTCTACAAAGGTCCCACTCTGATGGGTAATACCACAATTCCTTTGGAGGAATGCTTTTCTTCATCATATGCTTTGATTGTGATCTTTTTACGGGGATCAACTGCCTCTTCAGAATAACCTAGAGCACGAACAAGACTTAATGAGAAAATATTTAGGCTAGCTCCCCCATCTATTAGGACATGTTTAACGTGTGTCTTATGAATGAGGACTTCAATATGCAAGGGAGCGTTATGGGGATGTTTCAAGGACATGTCATCTTCTTCGGTGAATGATAAGCATTGTGAGGTGTCCCACCATGGTTTGGAATTGATCTACATCAAGATCTTTGGACATAGTCGTATCTACTAATGCTCTTTCTAGAATTTCTTTGTATGCAGGTGAAAGCCTTAAAAGTTCTTAGATGGATATTTGCGCGGGAGTTTTTTGTAGTTGATCCACTAGATTGTAATGTTTTGAAGTGGATGACGTGTTAGTTATAGGACCCAACAAAACAACTTTTTCTTTGCTTCTTGTGATAGCATGAGTAGGTTCTTGATGTTTTTTCTCTTTAACCACAATCACATTTACCACATTGTCATATGCATGAGCATAGTTCACTTATGCTTTACCTTTACCATTATGTGTTGTTGATGATTCACCCTTCTCATAGTTAGGAAGTGGAGTTTTGAAAGTTGTGTGAGATTCATTTGTCGTATGTCCATCCATAGTTATCACTCCGTTATCAATCAAATCTTGGATAACATATTTCAACTATTGACAATTATCTATTTGATGTCCCTTATTTTGATGAAAATCACAATAATGATTGTCATTCCACCAAGAAGGTTTCACCTAGGGTTTGAAATTTCTTCATGTTGGCAAGGTAATCAACTTGTTTGCGAGAATCGTCTTTAATGCCAACCCAAGTGGCTCACCAATGTTGGTAAATTTTCTGCGAAAGAAATTGTTGAAAGTTGATTTTTGGTGATTGTTGTTTTGTTGAGCCATTGCAGAGTGATTGGATAAATTGAAAACCGGTTGCTTTGGTCTTACATTGTTGTTATCTATTATCGCATCATTGATGAAATTTCAATTTCTTTTCCAAAATTTGGGCTTATCATTGTTGTTGTTACTAGTATTGTTGTTAGGAGGGTTAACTCCTTCTTTGTATAGCTTCAACTCACCCTTCTTTACTATATCCTCCTCCATTTTGATTCCATTATCAATCATTTTTTCAAAATTTTGATGACATTGCATTTTTAGATGATAGCTCATTTGTCCATTTTCTCGTATTCTGGCATTGTACGAGGATATCGTGAAGCTAACTGTCTCCATATTTGTAGAAACATCATGAAAGGTTCTCCACTCTTTTGTTTAGTATTACATAGGTCTAGCATTGTGACCTCATGTTGTATGTTGTAAGAGTATTATGAAACAAACTTATCCACTAATTTTGTGAATGATCTAATTCCATATGGAAGTTTGGAGAACCATTCCATAGCTAGTCCACTTAAGCTCTTTGGAAATAATCTCATCAGGTATGTATCCTCATGTGCAAACTCCATACTCATCATGAAAAATTCTCATATATGATCTTGGGGATCAGTGCTTCCATTATATTTATCATATCTAGGAGTTTCACAAACTATAGGAAATGGTATCATGTTTACATTTTTGTCAAATGGGTAAGGATAGATTTCTTGAATCGAATTTATTCTAATAGTTCCTCTTTGCATATCTTGAATCTGTGTTTGCAGCGTTTGTATTTATTATGTAAGAGCTGTCAGAGGATTATCAACATGATTTATCCTTGCATAATCATGAGTTTATGTTCTAGTATGATCTTGATCTCTTCTTATATTATCCCAACTCTTTCTTGTGTCCTCATTAGATTTGGCATTGTTGAGAATTTCTACACCATCCTGTTTGGGAATGGAAGTTTCCTCATTAGTTCTTGTGTTATCAAGAATTGATGTGTCATCCTTTTTGTGATCGGAAATCTCCTCATGTCATTCATTATCATGGAAAGGGTCACTTCTCCTTTGTCCTAAATTGCTCGCATCAAAATCTTGGGGAAGTGTAGCACCATATTTTGCTAACATTAGCAAGTATTTTTCTTTTTCTCCCTCTTTCTCCATAAATTTATCAAATTTAGGATCTTGTTTGATTTCTCTAATTTGTTGATCTATTATGTACTCTTCTTGTATTTCACTTTGGTATGTCATGTTCCTATGATCTTCAACTATTTCAAATGTTTCTATTTTTGTTTCTATGATCTTACGTCTCTGCGCTCTAGTTAAAATGGGCATACACGTGTGTTGAATATTGTGGAAGGATTTGATTGTCTAAAAGGTGTTTCGATAAGTGATCGGTTGTCAATGTAAATAGGATAGAGTTATATGACAAGAAAAGATAATTCAAGTATTTTTAAGTTTGTAAGTTTTTTTTATCTTAGGTTGGAGTACAATGATGATGATTTTGATAAGACTAAGTCCAATAGGAACGATATATCCTATGATATGGGATGAGATTATCCTGATCACAAGTTGTATTTTCATGATAGAGTATGATAGATCCTAATGAGAAACTATGTTTTGAGTGATCAGTTTATCAAAGAAGGTGATAATGCACTTTCAGATGTTAGATCTTGAACTTGTTGACGATGAATACTTAAAAATATTGGGGTGTCTAGTTCTAGAATCTATTTTGACAGAAGATTACTTAACCAAGCAAACCAAGAAGATAACCTATGCACAGAAGGATAGATACCAGGTTTATATGTTCACTGTAAATTGACCAAGCAAACATGACATATGTGGACTAACAAAGACAAAACCTCATACCACAGATTAAGGACTCCTAGATGACAATTTAGACAATCCCATATGACAAACTAGGAACATCATACGACCAACTAGGAATCTCGTACGATAATTTAGAGAACACCACATGACAAATTGATAACAAAGAACCTTTGTAGATTTGACTCGTACTACAATTTAGACAGAACAGAATGATGAACTAGCTTTCTCGTACGACAAACTAGGAAAATCGTACGACTTATGACAGAGTAGAGACAATTTTTTTACTTTGACAGATTTTTTACCAATGATTTTTGATGTTTTGATTATGTTTTCCAATTTAGATGTTTCAGTTTCAGTGCCAAGGATGAAAACATAGCAAACACGCGATATGATAAGTGACCTCAAGCACAGTATGCTAAATCCTAAGGAAGTTTGCTAAGAGAGAAAACATTTGCTTGCAAACTTAGGTACACACCCAATAGCTAATCAGAATATGGTTGTTGAGACTCACGCAATGGATTCTGAATGTCGTATTATCCGACTCCAAATGCTAATGGGGGCATGATATGGCAAGTGTCTTGGGAGAGATATTATCTCTCTTGCACAAAGATTATCCCCCTTTTGGAGGTGAACCGGGTAGCTTTTATCTTAGGGTTTGTAGTAAGGATTTCCGTTTGGAATTACCCCTTGTAGTCGTGCAAGCACGATTTAGACACATAGCCCAACAAGGTACTGAAACAAGAAGTAGTCACGCAAGCGTGATTGAGACCATGAGGCCCTACTAAATGTCAATATGAGAGATCTCAAAAGGGAAAAATCAAATAATCCCATCCTTCGAGACTTTAATCTGGAGAGGTCTATTTTTTAGAGTGAGTCAGAAAGCTTAGGTCTAGTTGTACTCACTTGGGTTGTTCTCATAGGGTGATTACTTTTTCCCACTATGATAGGCCCGCTAAATGTATTCAGATCTCAAACATAGAAGTGCTTCAAGGGTCAGAAATTTTTATTGTCCAAAGGGACAAGAGCATACTCTCCTACCTTTTAGATAACTTCTCAAGCATAGAAAAAAAAATTGTTCATTTACCAATAGCAAATTAAGTGTGCCTAGAAAACTTTAAGAAGACATAAAGTTTGGTTGATTTTCCTTAGGCAACCTGCAAAATCAATATATTAGTAATCATGTTGTTTTGAGTAATTTATTCTTTGGCTCGCGTAATCTTGGACAAACGTTCTACAAAAAACCAGTTAGGCTGCTAGAAAACTCACAAACAAACCAAGGTCAGCATTAGTAATAGCCAGCTTTAAGCATAAAAACCCTAAAATAAACTTTGTTTATGAAAAGATAGAAACAAAAAATCGTACGAGTTTACTCACTTAGCAGTACAAGTATTCCCACATACCCATACGAGTCCCCAAAGAAACTCATATGATACTACTGAAGACAGTGTGGCCAAAGATCCATGAGATTGAATATTTGAAGATACACGAGGCCAAGAAATAAGATTTTCAGCCCCATAACAGGTGCCAAAATGCCATGAGTGTGATTAGGGTACCTGCAACTACAACACAAACACTCAATAGATCATTACAATCATAGTTAGAAAATTGAAATCAAATGAAAGATAAACCATGGCAAAGTGACCTATCACCTTCTAAGAGATGCGAGTGTGGATTTTCTCTTAGATCTAGATGAGCAATCCCAGTGACTTGACTACACCAAGACGAAGGATTTAAAATGATATGATGTGCAAGCTAGATTGATCCAAGAAGCTAATTACACTAAATTTGATATGCATTGATTATAATAAATGATGATAAAATTAAGCTAGATGAGAAATTGATTATGCTATATGATTAAGCAATTATGTTGGAAGATGATCAAATTAATCTACATCTAAGATGCCATAAATGATAACAATGCTAAACTAGAATGCTAGAAATGATATTCCTATAATAACAATGCTTGAGATGGGATCTTTTGTGCTCCAAGATGGGGGATATTTATAGGATTTCCAAGGCCAAGGGTGAGGTGGCAGGAATCAATGGTCAAGATTGAATCTGAAGATATCAAGGGTCAAATTGGAGGAGGGACATTTGGCATCTCTGTGGTGACAAGTGTCAAGGAATCTTGCTCACAAGAGGGAAAGTGTCCAAAGGAGGATACATGTGGCATAAGTGCCATGTGTTTCAAGGGGAGAGTATCCAACCCATAGGAGGTTAGGATAAGGAGGTTAGGATGTGCAAGATAGGATAGGGTTAGGTAAACCCAGGATTAGGTGGAATGGGTTAGGTTAGGGGGTGGTTAGGTTAGGTGGTTAGAAGTTAGGAGGCATGTGGGGAATTTGAATTTGAAATTTCAAATAATAGGAAAAGGCTAATTAAATTTCAACAACTCATAAATTGATTTGTTTTAATTAATTAGGGGATTAAAAGAAATGAATTAAATGGGGGGGATTAATTAATTTAGATTAATTAATCAAAGGGGACTTATTGAAATGAATTTATTAAATAAATCCTTACATTTATTAATAAGCAGGTGAATGGGGAAATTCAATCAAATTGCTAGTGAATTTAATTAAATTATGAAAGGGGATTAATTAAATAGTTGCTTATTTAATTAATTATCTTCAGACCATTTTTAGGTGTCTACACCAGCGTTAAACATTTTCTCCTGAATAAGGGCATAGGCGAGAAGACAAATGGATGGATTATAAAAGTCATGGAATATAACCTTAACATCAAGATAACCAAGCTAGTAAAAGGTAGAGGACTATGTGAGCAGTTTATCTCAATATTTGGAAAATTTCTAGAGGTCTCCCTCTTGCTGCAAGAAGAAGAGTAACTTGACAGTCGAGGAGATGCACAAACCTATTGGTTTGAGGATATGACTACTTTCCTAAGGGATGGTTGTTATCCTCCTCATTTTGATAGAACCAAGAGAAGGCATCTCAGGTTGCAATCCATCCCCTATGCATTGTTGGATGGCATTTTATTCAAAAGAAACCTAAACGGTGTCTTGATAAGGTGCATAACAGGAGATTAGATCAACAGTTTGTTAGAAGAATTGCATAATGGCCCCTCATGTGGCCATTTCTTAGCAAGAACTATAGCTATGAAGATCATGAGGGCAGGCTATTATTGGCCTTCTTTATTTAATGATGCCCACAGGTGGGTTAGACATTGCAAAGAGTGTGCATTCTTTACAGGCAAGCAAAGGTTAGATAATATTCCTCTTCATCCCATTTCAACTGAACAACCTTTTGCACAATGGGGGTTTGACTTCATTGGCCCAATTAATCCTCTATCAATTTTAGGCCATAAGTGGATTTTGGCCACCACAAACTATTTTACCAGTTGGACAGAGGTAGTTGCTTTGAAGGATGCAACTGAGAAATTAGTGGTTCAATTCCTTTAAGGGACTGTAACTAGATTTGGATCCCCTTCCACAATCATATCAGATAATGCAAATTGCTCTTTAGGATCTCAAATTAGCTTATGGGCAATCCAACATGATATATTCTTGAAGACATCATCAAATTATTATCCTTGGGGTAATGGCCTAGCTGAGTCTTCCAAAAAGTATTTAATCAGGATCATTAAAAGGACTTTGATGATAATCAAAGATCATGGCACTTAAATTTGGGAATATCCTTATGGGCTAATCAAATTACTCCAAAAATATCTCTAGGCAATTCACCTTTTATGTTGGTATATGGAAGGGAAGCAAGGATTCCCTTACCTCTTGAATTGCCTTCTCTAAATTTAGCACACTAGTTGGAGCTCCTAGAAAATGATGCCATGTCAATTAGGTATGCAGAGCTCACAAAGTTGGAAGAGGTCAAAGAAAGGGCCATGCAAACCCTAAGTGTCCATCAAGGACAAGTGAAGAAATGTTTTGACAAGAAGGCCACTTTCAGGACTTTCAAGGTTGGAGACCTTGTCCTAAAGTGGGATGTTGATAGAGAAAAAACAAGAAGGCATTCAAATTTTGATGCAATATGGCATGGCCCTTATGTGATTACAAGATGTAAGGAGGAAAATTCTTTCAATCTATCAAAGTTGAGTGGTGAAGCCCTCCCTATTGCAATTAATGGCATTCACCTCAAGGCTTGTGCTTGAGGTTATTTTTAGGTTTTTTTATAAATATTTTTTAATTTTCTCATGAAGTGCACGTGCACAAGCTGTTCTTTTAGAATAGTAAAAAATTTTGGCATCCTACAAGTTGCAGGGGCAGAAACCTTCCTATTTTTCCCACATATATACTTTATGCCCAATGAACTATTTAAGGCCTCTGGTTTATTTTCCAAGTAGGCTTGTGACCCCTCTAAGTTGCCAAAAGTATTGACTAATTTAATATCAACCTTATCCCTAAAAATTACTGAGCTAAGATCAATCTTCACTAGCTAAAAATACTAATAAAACAACTATTAGAGCCCTAAAACCCTAACCCCTAAGGCTTTTATGCCTTTATATCTTTTTCAGGTTCTAAATATTTTTTTGAGTTGATTGGGTCAACCGGTCGAAATCACTTGCACCTCATTGGCCAAAGGTCCCTTAAGCATATCAGGGTCAGTTTCCCCCTGTTACCCTACCAGTTAGTGTAAAACATATGGCTTTCGCTATTTCACAAAGTGAGGGACTTATCATTTTGTCCTCCTCACGAAATGGCAAAATCACCTTTTGGGCCAAGGATTCTTATGGGTAGATAGCTTCACAGTTTCACGAAGACATAAAGGATTGGTGGGGCACTCCCCGTGCAACCACTAAATGCAGCAGTGGTATCAAGCGGTTATCGTCATTTTGCAGTGGTCTTAATCTTTGGTGGGACCTGTCTTGTGAAATGGAAAAACCTATGTTTTGTCCAAGTCTTTCCAAAATAGAGTCCATGGTGGGACCTCAATGCCATGTCACCGTAGGGCCAAATTACAAAAAGGTTTTCACTGCTTCATAGTGATGCATTATCAAAGAGATTTTACACCTGCGAAATAGCAATAACTTTCACCATTTCGTGAATAACATAGGTACCAACTTTTCAACCCTTGTGAAGCAGCAAAAGAGAAATATGGACCAAGCTTGCCATGATGGACATTGATCACTGTCAGATCTTCATAAAAACCACATCAAATGACAATGTTTTAAAACATCATTGAGCCCTGTGGAGGCCTATGTGGCGTCATCTCATGCACCCATCTTCATGCAACCTCCAAAATCCAAAGGTCAAAATTCAAACTCACAGGTAGATTAATATTTATTCCTTGTGCAGGGTGGTTGTCGAATTGATGATCTAAATCCAATTTGTACCCAGTTGGCAACCAAATCTGATCGGATTTCAACTCACGCATTCTTAGAGCTTCACCATAACTCTACACTTGGCTTTTCAACCCAATTTTGAATGCTAGCTATGGCTCTTCAATACAGATTGAAGACTTTTGTGCCCTACAAGTTGATCTCAGATGCATCATGTGTAGGGGTTTCTTCACTTGTAGAGATGTTTTGTTTCCCCCCAGATGAGAAGACATCATCTTGTTGAATCTTCTCTCTTCTTTGATATTTTGTAACCTAACCCTATCTAGGGTTAGGGTTTCTTAACCGTAATTCATCTCAGTTATGCCTGAACTATAAAGTCAATTGTTTAACCCTATTACAGGGATCTTCTCCACTTTTCTCCTACAAAAATTCATGTTTGTTTTCTTTTGCATTTGTAAAAATTGCTTTGCCTTGTGTTAATAGAATTTACTTGTCTTGCCTTGTTTCAGTTCAAACAAATTGTGTAATGTCTTTACCTTCTTTTCTGAATAGATCTTCATTTGTTTTCTTAGTGTAAGTGATTATGTTGAACCATCTTTGGATATTATCTGTGAACTAATTTCAGTTCCTCTTGCAATCTTATAAGAAATTCCAACCTTCACTCATACAATAGCAAGCTAATTTAGGTAGAAACCTTTTCATCCTTTGGGTAGCTCTTATTGGTGTTTTGTGTAGTTATAGGCAGGGAAGATCAAATTTCAATTTAGGTGAAAACCTTTTTTCCTTTCATGCATTCCTTCTTCCCCTTTTCCCCCCTCAAATCAATGGATTAGGATCTATATGTGTTGGGTTAGTTCAACACCTGCATCTGAATTAAAAATGAAGTCGACCTTCTCTAGAGACTCACCCTCAACAATGCAAGGTCCCACACTTGGAGGTTGTTTCAATGTGTCACAAGGTTGTCCATCGAGAAGACAGATTTTTGTGACAACAACCCCCGCATGAATAATCCTATTAATCTTGTAATATCATATTTTTAATGTCCCCTTCCCCCTCCATTGCATGTGTTTAACAGTCCTCCTCTATATTCACTCTTCATTGCCTCCACTCCCTTGGGTTATAGATCAAATTCAGAGAACAACTTCCATGCTTCAAATCATGCCCCTATTAGCCTATCTAGATTGTGCTATAGAGGATATGTTTTTGAATCAAAAATTCACTTAGAAATAATTTTGAGCTCTTCAAGAAGAATTTGTACAATTCTTCCCTTATTTCTTGGGGAAAATAACTAAGAACGCCAAGCTAACGTGCTCCTCACAAAGGTTGTTGAGGACTTAATTGAAGATATTGCAAATAAATTGCTATTGAGAACCCAACAGTGGACCCCCTCCAACACCAAATTCCTTTGTCTTAGCTTCAGCCAATCGAGGAAATTCTAGGTTGGTCAGAGTTCAAGATGGAAATTTTATATCCCCCAAGTCCCACGTTTCCCTAGTCTGGCCTATGAACATCACTTCCCCATTGCTTTCAATAGATGGTAGAGTTCTCAAAAAGGTCAAATCTAAAGAAAACTCATTGAGAGCTTTGGCTAGAAGAACAAAAAATGACAAAACAAAAGTAACAAAAATGAATATATTTCAGGATAAAATCAACAAGGAAGGAATGATTGCAAGTCTAGTAAAAAAAAGATAGCTAGAGAACCCCAATGAAAGTGACCACTAACTTTATCATATCTACATCAAGAAGTGGTTATGGCCCAACCTTTAATTCAAGGGGATCCAATATTGGATAATCAAATTTTAGAGGTTGATATCAACAAAAATATAGAGTATGATTTCTCCCAAACTTAATCTATCTCACAATCTTCTCAAGAAGAATTTCATCCAGTAGCTGTCATGTTGTCATTAAGAGGAAGGCCATCCAATATAAAAAAAACTCAAGCATAAATTGTAGCAAGAAAACAGACGGCTTTGGAATAGAGTTTCAAATCTAAAAAGATTACTTAGGTCCCTCAAACAAACAATGGTTTGAGAAGATCATGTTTCTCTTCTCGAGAGTAATAAAAAATTTATCATGCAATGTTATGGGCCTAAATACCCCTAGCAAAAGATGACTGGTCAAGCGTCAATTAGATTAAAAAGAGAATAACGTCATCCTCCTATGAGAAACAAAATTCTCAAAGCAACAAGGTCTAGAAATATTTTGCAAATGGGAAAATTGATAATCACTTCAAACTCCAGCTTCAGGGGCTTCGAGTGGATTGGCAGTACACTTTGGAACAAAAATATTTCCTAGGTGGAACTAATAGCATCAAACCAGAACTGGATGCTTGCGAGAGTCTCTTCCTTTAATCTCTCATTCTAGATTTTCTATGTGTATGCCCCTACATCAATAGTGGGGAAAAAATGGTGTGGGAAACTATTTCTATTGTGCTTTCCCAAATGCAAGATGAAAATTTCCTCTTAGGAGGAGATTTTAATGTAATTCTTAGCCCAACTAAGAAACGAGGTGGTATCATACCCTCTTCCAAGGTGATTGAGGACTTTCAATATTTTATATCTGATAATGATTTAAAAGACCACCCCCCTCTAAATGGCAATTTTGAATGGACCAACAAATGAAAGGATTTTTTCTTAATTGCAAAAAGGCTTGACAAGTTCCTTATCAACAGACTGGGCTACACAAATCACACAGTTTTAATTTATGATGCTTCCCTTCTTTGGGTCGAATCATTTTCCCATTCAGTTGAATTTTCAAGAGTAGCCTTACCATCCTAAATCTTCTTTTCAATTTAAAGAAATGTGGTTTAGGGACCCAAAATTCCTTCCCCTTTTGAAAAGCTAGTGGGAAACTACACCATTTGTAACTAGTTCAAGAATGTTCCAGCTAGAAAAAAATAAAAGATTCATCAAACTTCATATCAAAAAATGGATTGTGTAATACCCTAAAAATGGTCATCTAAACCATGAGCCCCTAATCTCGACAACATCACCAAGGTCCTAACCAAAGGCAATTAAATCAATCTTGAGCACACAATTAATTCTAAAATCATCAAATGTCACATGGCAAATTAATCAACCAATATTAATTAAATCATTTCAAGTAAATCATTTTAAATAATTATCTTATTTCTTTAATTAAATATCCTAGCATATTTAATTAAATAAATCAATTTGCCATAAATCTTCAAAAAGGAAACAAATCAAGAAAGAGGAATTGGAAATTATGAGCACAAATCTTCAAAAATGGAAATAAATCAAAAAAGGAATTAATTGACCAAGAAAGAATTAAAATTTGAGAAAAGAAATCAATTGGAGATAATCTTGAAAAACAAATTAAAAATTGATAAGTAATCTCATAGAAAGCAATTAAAACAATTAAAATTGAATGAAATAGAGAATAAATCAGTTTTTCCTAATTTGATCTTAATTTTAGTTCAATTTCCTTTAAAACTGAGGAAAGCATCCAATCACATCAATTCACCTAGATTGTGCTTCCTCTTGGAAAATCTTGACCACTCATCATCATTTGATCTCAGCCGTTGGTTTCTTTCTAAATTTTCTATAAATTCAGGCTCTCGTCTCTCATTCAAAAAAAGATCCTAGAGAATATATTGTTATCATTTTATTTTTGTTCTAGCTTCAATAATATTTGTGCATTTAGATATTCACATATTAGTTATTGCATACATATTTAGATCATTTATCTCATTTATTGCTTAAATCTTGTTAGATTAATCTTGCATCCATCTAGCTTAATATCATGCTCATATAGATTAAATCCTTCATCTTGGTGTAGTCTAGTTACTGGTATTGCTTATACAAATCTGAGAGCAATCTTATACTCGCATCTTTTAGAAGGCAATGGGTTGATTTGTTATGGTTTTCATATTCATGCTTATATCTGACTAACCATGCATCTAATGACTTAATTGAAGTGTTGTGTATTGCAGATACAGATCCTTAGTCCACTTTTCACACACACATTTTTCGCGCCCACCATGGGGCTCGAACCCACAACTACAAGATTTCTAATGTTTCTTGAACAATTTTAATGTTTGGATTTTATAACTAATAAACATATGTTAAATTTGCAAATAAAAATCTTTCTTTTTGCTTGTTCTTCTATGATAGTCAAAAATGGTCTTGGTTTGGAGAGCATAACGTTTCGTTGAACCGTTGGATCTAAACCATTTTTTTATATTTTGTTGAAAACCAAGTTTTCTACAGTTTCACTAAAGTGATTGTTTTAATAATATGTGGTTTGAAATTTATGGATGACAGAGTGAACTACTATCATTTTACTTATTCTTCTATGACAGTCAAAAATGGTCTTCGTTCGGAAGGCATAACTTTTTATTGAACTATTGGATCTAACCCAAATTTTTATATGTTCTATAAACCCAAGTTTTCTACATTTACACTAAAGGGATTTTCCAAATTGTCTCTGGTTCAAAAGTTCTAAATGACAACGTGCAGTACTATCAAAACTGTCAAAACTAGGATAGTCATAAAAAATGGAAATTCTTGTTAGATTAATTTAATTTACAGTTTGCATGATAGAATTTTCTTTTAATGATTTTTTTTTTTTATGTTATTTTGGTAACTAATTTTGGGCTTTTAATGTTTGCAGGATGCTTGTCAAAGAATCTATCAATCAAACATATGCCTACAAAAGAATCAAGAAGAAAATGACTACTGACATATTGGTTTTGCAAGTTGCCTAAGGAGAATCGACTAAACATTGTGTATTCATTTAGTATTTTCTTAGGCACTTAAATTTCTATCTAGTTAAAGAAAAAATCTATCTTTCGTGTTTTCAGAAAAATCTAAGAGGTAGGAGAGTATGCTCTTGTCTTTTATAGACAATCAGAAATCTAGACCCTTGAAGCCTTTTCTAAGTTTTGAGATTTGTGTACCTTTAGCAGGCCTGTCATAGTGGGAAAAAGTAATCACCCTGTGAGAACGACCCAAGTGAGTACAGTTGGACTTGAGCATTCCAACTCACTATAATAAATAGGCCTCTGATGATTAAAGTCTTAGAGGATGGGATTATTTGAGTTTTCTCTTTGAGATCTCTCATATCAAGCATTTTGTAGGGCCTCGCAGTCTCAATCACATTTACATGACTACAACTTGTTTTGGTACCTTGTCGAGCTATAGGCCTCAATCATGCTTGCGTGACTTCAAGGGGTAATTTCAAACAGAATTCCTAACTAAGAACTATAAGGTTAGAAGCTACCCAATTCACCTCTGAAAGGTTGATAATCTTTGTGCAAGAGAGATAGTAACTCTCCCAAGACACTTGCCATATCGTGCCCCCATTAGCTTTGGAGTTAACTAATACGGCATTGAGAATCCATTGCATGAGACTCAGCGGCTGTATTCTGATTAGCTATTGGATGTGTACCTAAGTCAGCAAGAAAAGGTTTTCTTCTCTAAGCCAACTTCCATAGGGTTTGCATGTTGTGATTGGAGTTTCTATTCATACTGTGTGTTTTTTGTGTTTTCATCCCTGAAACTGAAACTGAAATACTGAAAATGGAGAAAACAAATCAAACAAATCAACAACTCGATGATAAAACTCTATCTGTGTCAAAAATAGTCTATTCCGGTCAAAAATAAGTCCACCTCAGAATTGGTCATACTCAGTTGTCATACTCAGCTATTGAAAAACTTAGAATTTTTGTCTTTGTCTTGTTAACAGTCGTACGAGCCTGATCATTTGTCGTCCTACACCATATCCTGTGTTGTACGAGTCTTCTAAATTGTCATTTGAGCTCAATCCTGTATCATATGAGACCTAGTAGACTGTCATTTAAACTAAATATTATGTCGTATGAGACAGAACTGCACTGAATCCTTTATCAATCAGGACATGCCCATTTGTCATACGGTACTAAGTAGCAACTCATACGAAATGGAACTATTATTTTCCTGAAGCTATTATGCTATCATACGGTCTTAGAAATCATGTCGTACGAATCTCTGATTTTGCCAGTCCAGAACAGTCAAACCTGTCTAAAACAGTCTACAGCAAGCCTAAAACTGGTTATCATCCTCCAGAGCATAAACAACCTTGATAGTGTACCTCTGTCATTGCGTTGCATGATTTTGTTGATCATCTTTAAGCTAGTCCAAACAACATCTTATCAAACCTAAGTTAACTTAGATAACGTCTTACACAAGATAGATCATTCCTGAAACCAGACCAAATCTTAGTTACTTCTCTCAATCACTGCATTAAACGAATAACTAGGTACAATTTGATCTTGACTTCTGCAACACATCTAGCTCTCTGTCCCGTCGGTTGTAAATGCCTCTTCAAACCAGAAGCTCTTCTAAATTTTTTTGACAAAAGCAAGAATCTCATGGATACCTTAGCTCCAATTCCCATGGCTACCTTGGCTCAAATGCTTCAAGATATCAAGAAAGAAATATATGACATGGAAATCCAACAAAATAAATCAATGACTCCATTTGAAAAACAAATGCATGATATCAAGAGTGAGAAAATTCAAGGAATGCTAAAACGATTATATGATTTGACAATCGCATACCAACAAATAATTGACAATCAAAGACCAAATCTCATACAAGATCACAAAATACCTTCACCAAGACAAAAATACATCTATTCCCTAGATAGACAATTTACACCTTTGGGGAAATCTATTGAGTCAGCTTTGGAAGAGCTTCTTAAGAACAATCTTATCATATTGCCTAAAAAGACCACATGGGGATGTGCAGTTTTGAGTAGTTACTGTGTATATAATAGGCATAACAAACATAAGACTTCAATGTGTATGGAATTAAAACATAAGATTCAAGATCTCCTTGATGATGGTGTCATTGAAATTGAAGATCCTAATGACTCACCTAAAGAAAAAGAAGGAACTACTTCTAAGCATGATCAAAATCATGAACCTATGTCTAGAAAGGCTCCATATGTGGCCTTCATCCCTTCCATGATGCCTTCATCTCCTAAGACTTCTCAGCAACAATCCATACCATCTCCTTCAAATAATGAAATTTCTCATGTTTACCTTCAAGGGCTATCTCCTATGTAAATCCAAGTTCATGGCAATATTGATACAAGTTCCTCTAAAGATTTAAAAATCTCAAATCCTATGCCATCATACACTTCAATTCCAAACGTACCTACTCTAGAGAGTTCCACTCAAAATGCTTCCCCATCATGCCAAAATATGGAGACCTTCCAAGAACCCCCCTATGCCTATGTAAAATCCTATCCCTTCTTTATAAGTGGTTCCATGGCGGGAGTATAATTTGAAAAATGAAGAAACAAGTCCTATCATAAATCGAGACCAATACACCAAAACTCCCCAATCCCATCTAATGATTGAAAAAGATCCTATTTCACTAGAGTCCCATAATGATCCCCTTATACCTTTCCATTTCTTCCAAGATGATCCCCTTCCATCTCAAGAACAAATCATCCTTCCAAATCTCATTCCTAATCCACTTCCTATGCAAGATCAAGATATACCTTCCATTCTTTTCGATGATTCCACTGAAAGTCAAGAGAATAGAACCTTTAAAGAGGAATCTAGTGATCTTCCTCTTCCATGTCAATATCAAAGTATCCCTTTATTCCCTTTTCATAATCCTCCATATTCACCTCAAGGATCCATCATGCCTACAAATTCCTCTCATGATCCTATCATTCCCTACATTCCACCTCCATCTCATAATGGACTCGTGTCTTCTTCCCAAAGTAAAGTGTATCCTACAAGTCAAAATATATATAAAGGAAAAGGGGTAGATCTCCACAAGCAAGAACCCCTCCATATTAAAGAAAACTTTAAAGGTCATGGCCTCAGGGAAATTTCTCAAGATGTTGGTATCTCTCATAAATCCTACATTTCTCCGATTAAATCCAAAAATACACTTTCCCCATCATCACTTCCATCTATTCTAGGTCCCTATATCCCTCCATCCCTTATGCAGGATCAACAAAGGCACACATCTTTGAGTACCTTCCATCCATCTAAAAGACCTCCATATCATTCTTATCTATCCACGCATCTCCCTCCAAGCAATTTGGATGCCAAGCATAAAAGTCATAAACCAAGCAATCCACATCTATTCAAGGATCAACATGTCTCATCTAATCGACATGTCAAAACAAAGAAAAACATGATACAAAAAGAAAAAGAAAAATACAAAATGCCACAAAGGCACATAAAGAAAGAAAAAAAGTCAAAAGCTATATGGGTTCCTAAGGCACTTGTACAAGCAATGCGCTCTAAGGAAATACAAAAGAATGAAAAATCAAAAACCATGTGGATCTCTAAGCGGCTTCTTGAAGCACAACAGTCTAAAGAAAAATCAAAATTGGCATCCAAAATTATTGTTCCTCCATCCAAACCTTTCCAATGTATTCCTCCATCACCTCCTTCATCCATTTTGGGTTCTTATGCCCCAAAATTTGTAACCTTTCCTCCATTCAAATCTCAAAATCTGAGATTCACTTCTCCTCCGTATGTCCACCATCCCTCAAGGCATGTGTCAATGTTGATCTTTCCAACATTTTCATCTATCCATACACAATTCTTCCAACATCCCATCCATTATCCAACACCTCTTTTTCACCCTTTCATCCCTCTTATCCAATCCTTTGCATAAATCCTTGGCCTAGTTTCATTTCATTATCCTGCCAACATCTTTGAGCATACCTTCATAGCCATGGTCTATTGCAACTCATATTCTAAGGGTACCATCCAAAGTAGTGAGACACTAGGGTCCTTCTTCCATCCCCTATCATGTCTCCATTATCTTTCAAAAAAAAATTAAAAAATGATGAAAAAGTGAAAAAAAAAAAATCGAAAAAGAAGTAAAGAAAAATAATTTCGTCCATGAGTGAAAACCACTTCTTGTGGCGCTTTGGGCAAGTACCATGATGAAAACCTGGCAAACAGGCATCATGCGTAATCCACTATCCTTTCTCACTTTACACTGGGGGCAAGTTCCATCCATGTACATCCATCTATTATCCTTCATCCTCCATTATCCCTCATTCACTCTATCTACATTCATATCTCTTTTCCACCTTTGATCTTGACAAGGTTAAGGATCTTTACAAGTTTCGTATGTCCTATATATTGCACTTAATGTAGACCCTTTAGCTCCTATCCATTGCTCGCTTACATCCTTCATTACTCCCTTTTGATCTCGCTTATCATATCTGCCTCCTATCCAAATCTATCCCTTGATCTTGATCAACACTATGGACAAAATGCAAAAACAAGCTTTCCACAGCCCTCTTGACATGGCCACTTCTTTGGACCATATGGCTTCATGACACTGTATCCTTGCTTCGTTGCGCTATATCCTTGCTTTACATTGCTAAAATCCTTGCTTTACATCGCTAAAATCCTTGTTGTACATTTCTATATCTAGATCTTGTGCTTGGATTAAAGTTGTGAGATAGTCCTTGAAAGCATCCGCCATCATTCACTTATCCATTCATGTACTCAATATCCCTTTTGCCTTGCTAGGCACTAGGGGAAAACATGAAGAAATCCGAAAAAAACATAAAATGTTATGAACAAACTCCTAAAAATCATAAAAAATGTCCTGAACAAACTCCTTAAAAACCATAAAATGTCCTGAAAAAAATTCTAAAAATCATAAAATGTCCTGAACAAACTCCTAAAAATCAGAAAAAGTCCTGAAGAAATTCAAAAAAAGAAAAAAAAAAAGAAAAAGAAAAAAAAAGGAAAAAGAGAGAAAATGCCAAAAAAAAAGGAAAAAGAGAGAAAATGCCCTGGTGAAAACTTGGTAAATAGGCACCTTGGTAAAAAAAAAATGAATCTCTACAAAACAGGTGCCTCTTGTACTCAAGCGCTCCATCTATCAATGCAACGTTGGCATTCCTGTTTTCATGCATAATTGCTTTCGCTTGTACATATGTTTTAGTCACTTTTGTGACATCCTGGTTCGTTGGTACCCTCATGGCTTGAAAGTGATTAATGTCCTAGTCTTAGGTTAATCGACTGAGCAATTTAAATGTCCTAAGCAATATCTACCAAGTCATCTTTACGTCAATAAAACCTAGTCGTCCACTCTGAGTCAGTCACCTGTCCCCTGACTACTGAAGAGTTTTATCACTAAGTACACAAGCAAAACAACAAAACTGAAAAACAATCACTAAACTGTTTGAGATATGCATGGAAATTTTCTTTGTGTGATGTCTTTTATATTGGTTTTTGATTATTATCCCTTTGAGTAACTCGAGGAAGTATATCTTGACTAAGAGGAGCAAGGATTGGGGGCATAATATTTTCTTTGTTTTCTACTTGTAGGAATGGTTCTGATGATCTGAAAACATCTAATCAGCTGGGTGTCTGTGATAAGTGCCTTCACATTAAGGTGAAATCGCCACACATACCTCGACTCTGCTTATTTGAATTCTATAGGGAGGTTCCCATCATTTCTTTGTCTGTTTTGAGGGAATTTCTTTATCATGCAATCTAGGTCCCTACGAAATCTGTCCAAGGATATGAACGAACAAAGGGTCATTGCAGACAAGATAATTAATATTGCACATGAAAAGAAAGGAACTCTAATCTTCCTGCTATGTTTGTAAAATGCTCAATGATGAAAATTAAGCTTTTCAAAAATAGTGACTAGGTTTCAGTTGCATCTCATTTTGCATCTCATTTTGTATTGCATTTTGCATTTTGTGAATTTAGAGTGATTTCGGTATAATAACAATGCTCTCTTTATCTTCTGAATGAGAGTTGGAAGCTTCATCATTTCTCAGCTAAGTGGTCTCTTTTTCATCATCATTTCTCTGATCGAGTACTTATGTATTGAGATGTTAGTTGCATACATGAGCATCTTATATAGATTCATACATTCACTATCATTCATTTGCATTCATCTTATTGCATCGAAAAATGAAAAAAAATTACATTACTCATTACTTATTTGCATCATCATTTATTTGCATAAAAAGAAACAAAAATAAACATCCATATTCCATTTGCATTCATTCATCTATACTGAAAAGATATGTATACATATAGAATAAAGCATATATAACAACATCTCATAATCAATCAACACAAGTACAATGAAATCAAATCAAGAGCTTGTAAATCGGTTGTCCTGAGTCCATTTTCGGGATCAAAATTGAAATTTGATGTCAACTCTCTCATCGAAATTTCACAAAATTTGGAACACTTAGCGCTTTTCATCAAAAGCTCATTTTGTCTTCTAATTGCACTCAATTTCTCATGAATCAATGCTGAATCTCAATTTAATTTCTACAAATCAACTTTGCGCTCAATTTCTTATCAATCAACGCAAAAATTTCAAAAATTCCTTTGAATCAATTTGTGCTCAAAACAACTTATCATCGCTCAAAATTGCCTATAATCATGTACCCTCTCTATCTTTTGATTTTGCTCCCGAGGGGGCATACTCATGACCTTATGACCTCACATTCTTCAATGTCGAGAAAATTTTCAAATCTTCATCGAAAGTCTAGCAAAACATCTTTTTCAACTAAAGAAAATCAATCAAATAAGACCTCATCGTTAGGGGCATCTCAACTTCATCACTTTTGATATTTCTTGATCTTCTAAATCAAATCAATCGCTAGGGGCAAATCAATTTCATCACTTCAAATCAAGCTGATATTTGTCTTTTATCTAAATCAATCTCTTAACATTAATCAATTTCATCGCTTTTCATCAAGCTGATTGTTTGTTTAAACTCAATCAAGGGTTAAAAGAGTTTCTTTGATCACACTCAATCTAAGAAGGTGTTTATCTTCATCGCTTTGGATCAAGCTGGATAGTTTATCTTCATCGTATCTTGATCAATCAAGTTCAAGATCGATTTTTATCATCACTCACTGTGTCTAGATCAATCAAGTTCTAGATCAGTTAGATCCGCTTCTTGATCAATCAAGTTTAAGTTCGCTATCTTTTGTTTTATATCGTTCCTAAGTTCAATCAAGTTCGGGAATGGTATCGCTTTAATCAGACTTCATTCGGCTTTGTTGCTTCGAAACAAGCTAAACACCTCACTTTCATCTAGTTTGTGATCAATCAAGTTCAGAATTGGCATTTCCTAGATATCACACATTCTTTGAACCAACGCGCTACTCGCACATTAATTCAAAGAGGGGCAAATGTAATATACTAAAAATGGTCATCTAAACCATGAGCCCCTAATCTCGACAACATCACCAAGGTCCTAACCAAAGGCAATTAAATCAATCTTGAGCACACAATTAATTCTAAAATCATCAAATGTCACATGGCAAATTAATCAACCAATATTAATTAAATATTTATTTAATTAATTAAATCATTCCAAGTAAATCATTTTAAACAATTATCTTATTTATTTAATTAAATATCCTAGCATATTTAATTAAATAAATCAATTTGCAATAAATCTTCAAAAAAGGAAACAAATCAAGAAAGAGGAATTGGAAATTATGAGCATAAATCTTCAAAAATGGAAACAAATCAAAAAAGGAATTAATTGACCAAGAAAGAATTAAAATTTGAGAAAAGAAAACAATTGGAGATAATCTTGAAAAACAAATTAAAAATTGATAAGTAATCTCAGAGAAAGCAATTAAAACAATTAAAATTGAATAAAATAGAGAATAAATCAGTTTTTCCTGATTTGATCTTAATTTTAGTTCAATTTCCTTTAAAACTGAGAAAAGCATCCAATCACATCAATTCACCTAGATTGTGTTTCCTCTTGGAAAATCTTGACCGCTCATCATCATTTGATCTTAGCCGTTGGTTTCTTTCTGAATTTTCTATAAATTCAGGCTCTCGTCTCTCATTCAAAAAAAGATCCTGGAGAATATATTGTTATCATGCTATTTTTGCTCTAGGTTCAATAATATTTGTGCATTTAGATATTCACATATTAGTTATTGCATACATATTTAGATCATTTATCTCATTTATTTCTTAAATCTTGTTAGAATAATCTTGCATCCATCTAGCTTAATATCATGCTCATATAGATTAAATCCTTCATCTTGGTGTAGTCTAGTCATTGGTATTGCTTATACAAATCTAAGAGCAATCTTATACTCACATCTTTTAGAAGGCAATGGGTCGATTTGTTATGGTTTTCATATTCATGCTTATATCTGACTAACCATACATCTAATGACTTAATTGAAGTGTTGTGTATTGCAGATACAGATCCTTAGTCCACTTTTCACACACAAAAATTGAGGTTCATTATTTTTTAAAAAATTTACAAAAGGAAACCATACAAGTTAAACTATATGATATTAATGAACACATTATTCAAAATGGGATGAAAAATCTTTCCTTTATCTTCTAGTCTAAGCTTCAACAAGAACTAGAAGAAATCCTTTCTACGGAAGATATTTTTTGGAGGTAAAAATGTAAAGAGACTTAGCATAGAGATGGTGATAAAAACACTAAATTATTTCATATCCCATCCAAAATTAGGTAAGGAAATGCAATTTTTTCTATTTCATCATCTTCTGGTGATTTCATATTGGAAAAAATTTCAATAGCTCAAGAAGCAATGGATTATTTCTCCAAGCTCATAATAGCTACAAAGAAGCCCCATGCTACTGGCAAATTGTTTTATGGGCTCTATTACAACACATTCCAATATTGATCTCTCATGGAATCAACAATTTCCTCTTGCAACCATTCTCTCAAGAGGAAATTAAAAAAGTGGTATTTTCTATTACTCTGGATAAAGCTCAGGGACCAAATGGCTTCACAGCATCATTTTTTCAAAAGGGGTGGGATTTTATCGGTTGAGAAATAGGAATGGCCTTGGAGGAATCTAGGAGGAATGGAAACATTCTTAAGTAAATCAATACTATCTTCGTTGCTCTCATTCCAAAATAGTAGATTATGTCCTCTTTTGCAGATTTCAGGCCCATCTCTCTTTGCAATACAATATACAAAATATTCTCTAAAGCAGTATCCCTAAGATTGGAAAAGGTAATTCCTCATATAGTTTCAGAGGAATCGGGATTTTTGGTTCCTGGAAAGGTGACAACAGAAGGATCAATTATAGAACATGAAACTATCCATTTCATTAAAGAGTAAAAAAATTTAGCATTAGCTATCAAATTGGATATGATGAAGACATATGATAGACTGAACTAGGATTTCATGTTCAAAGTGTTGGGTAAGCTTCGTTTTTCTTACAAATGGAGCAAGTAGATTAGATCATTCACTTCTCAAGAAAAATTTCCAGTGCTAGTAAATGGCTCACTATAAGGTTTTTATAATTCTTCACAAGGAGTAAAACAAGGAGACCCACTCTCACCTTCTCTCTTCATCTTATTGGCAGAATCTCTGAATAGAACCATATCAGTCTATTATTCTCAATCAAAATGGATTGGTATAGATATTCCAAATTTCACAATAAATATGTGCCATTTGGTCTTTGTTGATGATACCCTACTGTTTGGTAAATCTTTGATTGTAGAGGCCAAGGCCATAAAAAAAGTTATGTCTAATTACTGTGTTGCTTCGGGTCAAAATGTCAATTAAAGCAAGTCTAGTATTTTTATCTCTCACTACTCGGATTGTAAAAATTCTTGATTTCAAGTAAGAGTGCCTACCTAGTCAATATAGGTATCCCTTTCTTTTCTGGCCCCATCAAGTCTAAATTTTGGGATAAAATTCTAACACAAATTCATAATAGAGTTAATTCTTGGAAAGGTAGATGGTTAACCTTGGTTGGAAAGGTAACTTTGGCTAAATCAGTTCTCACTGCATTGCCTAACTACATCATGTCAATCCTCCTGTTGCCTCTTTCAGTTAAAGTTAGTATGGAGCAAAGCATCAAAAAATTCTTGTGGTAAAGTAACATAGAGAATAAAAGAAAAGGGAAAATTCCTTTGATATCTTGGGAAAAGATGTGTGAAGGAAAATATTATGGAGGAGCAGGAATGCAAAACCTAGAAGCTAGAAACTTAGCCTTAGGTGCCAAGCTTTCTTGGAACATGTATGACAAGCCCTCAACTAAGTGGGCCCAAATACTCCATGGTAAATAGATGGATTCAACAACCCAAGAAAAGATTTGCACTATGTCAAACCCATCGAATGGATAAAAAAGTGGAACTTTATTGTCTCTTATAGAGACATTATCACACCTCGTCTCACATGGATTATCAATGATGGGGTGGACTCCCTCCTCTAGATAGAATTGCAGAGCTGAGTGAAGCCAAAAATTTCCTTCAGCAACAATAGGGTAGGAAAGTGAAATTCTATTTCATTCAAGTTGATTCCTTCCTACCAAATGCTCATCTTGAGAGCCTCTAAGGTTGTCATTTCCAAGAAAATCAGAAAGTGCAGCTAGCATTGCTAATCAATCAAAGGAGGATCTTTTTCTCTGACAAACTAGACATTCTTCCCTGGGCACCCTCCAAATTAGGTAAGTACAAAATCAAATCTGGGTATGTATCTCTCATTCAGCAAGGAAATTCCACCTCTAGCTCAATTGATTGGCCTCACCAGTTATGTTGGAATGATGGAGTTGGTGGAAACCAATAACACAGAGAGGGAGGTTGAATCAATGTTATACCAGAATAGTAAGTTTTATCCTTACTAAAACATGCATACACCAACCGGTATACCGGTAAAAACAAAATTGAAAGAAGTAAATCAACTAATAAGCCAATCACATAAATGAGAATCATGACACATATATTTATATGTGGAAAACCTCAAAAAGGAAAAACCACAATGGGATTTGTGACCCACAATATCAATCCACTAGCCATATGAAGAGATATTACAAAATATGAGGGGCCCGCACTTGCAGGAAGGCTTACAGCCTAGAGAACACTACTCAAACACAATAGGAGCCTCACTAACTACATAAAATTCCAGACTACAATTTGGAGAAGTGTGAACTGCTAAGATAGCATCTTCTATGCCAGAATACAGTTCCGGTTTAAGCTCTGTCTATTCCGGTTTGAATCCTTGAACCCTTTACCGGAATAACCCTTACAATGATTTCCTCGCATACATGATCTCTCTGATATATTTTGTATCATATTCCATTCACATATGTATCCATATATGTCTCTTTTATATTTTAAAATGATCTATCAAACTATCCTATATACCCTATACAAATTTTTAATGCCTTATGTCGGCTTACAAAGATATATACAATATCAAATTAAATGTCGACAGATAACATAAATGAATAATCATTAAAATCAATTGCCAATGCCAGGTCCAAGATATGTCGGCCTACAATATCGATAAACTTTATTAAACTATGTTGGCCTGCATTGTCGGTGACCAAGAAATCCTTCTGTCCTATTGGTGTCGGTGTTGGTGCCAATGTAGAATCAGTGAAGTGTCTGTCGATACACCATAGAATCAAAACATGGAGCCAGAACACAAAATCATGTTGTCATCAATGATAACATAGTGAAATCAACCAATACAGTGTCAATTTCCAACAATCTCCCCCTTTGGAATTCATGTAAACACTCATGTGAAAAATGGTCAAGGTTTCATCTGTTGGTTTCATCATGCCCTACTCCCCCTAAGCTAAATATGCAAAATACTCCATATCTCAAAAACTCCCCCTAATGTATCCCACATAAGTATCCCATCCGGTTTTGAATATGTTAGAAATGGATACAAGTCCACTAAGATTCTTTTTCATTTACCTCTATCGGTGTGGGATTTCCCACCATATCCATGCATTCTTTCTTGTGTACACAGAGTGAATCCAATCGTAGACTCACCAAACCTCTCAGACTTCTGGCTTTTCTAATTATTTTGTCTCTTTCCTTCTCAAGAGCATAAATTTGGTTCTCCAAAATCAAAATTTGGTTCTCCAAAATCAAAATTTGACCATCAATCGATGTAGTCAATGAAATCAATCCATCAAAAGAGTTAGCAGTACATGCAATTTTCTCCTGAATCTCCTTTATCTTTTTATCTATATTAGTTATAAGTATTTTAGTATTACAACATACCCTATATATATTTGTACATTGTTTCAAAGAATTTTCTATTAGGATTATCTTCTCCTCAATCTATTTTTTCTCAGTTTCAATTACCTGATCAAAAGCAGCTCTCTTAGCCTGAGTAAATCTTTCTAGTGCTTGTCGATTTGATATTTGTTGTAAGGATTGAAAGTCCTTTGAGATATGCTCAATGATTACCTTAAGATTTCCAGATGGGCTCACTTCATTTTCAATCTTACACTCTGGGACCAGTCTGTGTAAAATAGTGATTGATTGATCTATAATCCCTTTATTTGTGGATCCCTCCTTCATCAATTTTTGTGCAACCATCATCATCAGTTCAGTGGGACTCATCTTTGTGATTTTTTTATTTTCTACCTGAGAAGTGTCAATTGACAATAATGATGGACCAACAACCGGTACCCTGTCGGATTCCCATGTTTTCTCCTCTAAAGTTTTATCCTTTATAACCTCCTCACTTGCATCGGTGGCTTCACCACTTGGTGTAGTCTATGTAACTATCGGTTCCTTTGTAGGAATAGTAACCTCAACCTATACATTTGTATCTGGAGGACAATTGTCCTCAATATTAGTATCATGTACAATGATAGATTGTTCATTCTCTGTATTAGCCGGTAACTCAGTATTTGTCTGTACATCTATATTTACCAAGGGCTCAATTTCCACTATCTTAATATTTTTCAAAACTGAGGGTGAAGTACCCATAATCCCCTTTCCTTTTCCTTCAACCGGGGTATCTACAGAGTCTGTCTTGGTTTCTAGTGAAGTAAAGAATTCTTTGTTTTCTCCCAAAAATTTAACCCATGCTATTTGAGTCTCCTTTATTATTTCATTTACTCTTCCTAGCAACAGACTAGTTATCCTATGTTTGCTATTGAAAAAAATCATTTCTGCCACCTCAAGTGTCTTTTCCATTTCATCGGGAGCTATAATAACATAGATAGATAATAGTTCTTCAATTTTAATGTGTTTATCCTATTGCATAGCTGATAATATTCTAGCATCTAACATGTTATATAACTCAACCGGTATTTGGTTTTCTATTTCTATTAAGGATTTCTTATAAATGTCCAAGTATAATAAGAATGCTTCCTCTACCTCTCTTTGTTCATCATCCTCTAAGTTTTCATAATAAAATTGAACATTCTTCAACATGTCATCTTAGTGATTTCATCTACTATTTCTACACAAGTTTTAGGTGGTGTGATAGTTACATTACCAATTTCAATTGCTAAGTCAATGTCACTCTTCTTCTTCCTCTTGGCAGTACTAGATGCAGCTACAGGTGTAGATTTAGGTGCTTTCTTTTGTGCCGGTAGCTTGATTGTGACCTTCCTAAATGGTTGCTTCTTAGCTTTTGACTTTGTTTCCTCTGGTTTCTTTCTAATAACCCTCTTAAATGCTAACAGTGTGTCATCCTCTGATTTTGATTCTGCAGTAACAGGCTCAATATAGACTTTTGGATCCTTCCTCTTTCTACCTTTCTCTGGGACAGCATCAATTAGTGCTTTTATGTCCTTTGAGACCTTCTACACAAATTTGCTTGCTTTTCCTTCTTGTTTCTCTCTTTTCTTCCGATTGAACTCTGTTTCAATCTCTTGAGTTTTCTATTGTGCAGTACCACAAGGCTTCTCTGCCTCATCAATTAGCATTTTCACATAAGCATCAAGAATATGTGCATCCACCTCATAGCCCATTTCTTCAATCCAAATCCTTTGGGGCTTGACTGCTTCCATGAGTTTCTCATCCTTCTTTACCATAAAGCATATGTTGGTAGAGTATTTTTCTACAATATGCTCAGCTACCCTTTACCCTAGGCCTCATATATTTTTTAAATGCCTTAAAATACCCTCATACCTTATCATCTCTCTGGCTTCCTAATGCAACAATTGACTGTTTCAATTGTCTTCCTACCAGGATGTCAAAAGCCCATTGCCTCTTACCAGAACCAGGTGTATCATTCAGAAAATATAACATTAAGCAAACTAATAAGTTCCCATACTGAAAAGTACCCTTTTTCTCACTCTTGATCTTTCCTAGATTTATCAACAACTCATCAAGCATCCAACCACATAGGTCTAATTTTACATTATCTCTCATCATTTTGTATGCAGCTAAAATGCATGAACTGGAAACAAAATTCAGTCAGTTTGACTGAGTTACCTTATATCTAATAATCATGTTACCAAATTTGATGTTTGTGTAAGTGATAGTGCTCACTTTCATGGATCTTTTGTCAGATGTACCGTTGGTGATCTTCCTCACGAAATCATTTGAAACCTTCTTGTTTGGATGTTGCCCAACCAATGGAAAACCAGTGAGTTCCCAGATGGCTTCCTTGATGATTTTGTAAGGTCTGCTCAGCCATATAAATTCCCCATGTACTCTGCTCAGTACATATCTTATTATCTCATCCTCGAACTCTGGAATATCCAGAACATCTCTAAACCCTAGTTCTTTAATATGTTTGAATTCCTATTTGATCTTTCTAGATTCTCCCATTAGCTCACTCATATGCATGCCCTTAATCTCTGAAGTTCCTAAGTCCTCGATGTGATAGTGAATATATGCCCTAACATCCTCTACATACACAACTCCCTTTGGAATGCAAGAAAATGCTCCAACCAAATCTTCCAGGGTAGCCACATGTGGATACCACTTGAAAAATGGCCTGGGGCAGTCCTTGACCTCTACGACAGTTGGGTTTGCAACAAAAACAGGAATAGAAGATGATCCCACTTCCATGTTTAAAGATAAATACCTTTTGATCACTCTTGGTGAAAACCTTCAACAAATTCTTCCAGATGCCGACGAAATCGCTCAAGAAGAAATCTGATTGCTCTGAATTGCCTTTGATTGCACTTAGTCACTCTGAATCGCTCTGAAATTGCTCTGAATGCAAGGTGATTAACAATGAAGTGTATTCAACCTTTTAAACTTCGAGAAAAACCCTAATCTTCCATTGACATAAATGACTATCGGTGAGAGATATCGAATCTCGCTCAGAACATATCCATGTCGGATAATCCTCTCCAATATCTGGAACATTTTCCAAAACCTCTTCCCGGAGCATATGCAGCATCTTCATGAATTTTTCCTACCCCTAAGGCATCTGCCTCAGATACCGAATGAGCTTCTTGCTAGTGCAGGAGCAACCTCTTCTACTGGATAAGTAATGGGGACATTCCCATATGATGTTTGTTCTTCAGTCTTCCAAACCCATCTATGAGTATGATCTTGTCAGATTTCACTAACCTTCTCTTTTCCTTTCTCATTTGATCCTCCATTACTAACCGGTGGATTTCTACTTCTATAGAACTTAGCAATATGTCCAACTTCATTACATGCATAACATGTAATAGTGTTCTTTTGAATTGATTTGCTAAAACCAGTGAAATTGCTTGATCTGCACTGATTAGCCATATGTTCAAATTTTCCACATGCATAGCATTTTACATTCATTCTACAATCTTCTATCTTATGACCAAACTTATTGCATTTAGAACATTTACCAAGAGTAGAATCAGGGTTTTGATTTTCTTTGTTTCTACATTGCCTAGCCATGTGACCAAATCTATTGCAAAAAAAACATCTACCATTGAATTTATAATCATTAAATTGTCTTACCGGTGCCTTATGGTTTTGATCTTCATTAGCAGTACTGAAACTCTGTCCTTGCTCAAATCCAAGTCCACTAGAATCTCCAATCTGCCTCTATCTCTTCAATAACTCATCAAGTTGTGCTAAGTTGATCTTGATTTTTTCTTTGTACTCACTTGCAGTAGTTAAATCTTCTCTTAGTATTATCATTTGTCTCTCAAGCTCTTTCTCATTACTCTGGGATTGTACCTAATCAGTTCTCAACATATCATTTTCATGAACCAACCTACCACATTCTTCAAATTTGTTCTTCAGGGATACATCAAGATTTTTTTCCTTTTTCTTTTTGTCCTCAATCTCCTTAGACATCCTCATAGTTATAACTTTCATTTCATTTTTCATAACCATGTTCTCCTAACTCAATTTCTGACGTTGTTCCTTAAGTGTTTTTTTCTCTTAATCATCCTGATTTTGCAAAAGTTCCTTCCTCCTAGCTTGAGAAGATGATAGCCTCTCTTGTAGGACAAGAATGAATTCCCTAGTAGAATTCAATTCATCTTGTAGTTTTAAGTTCTTCAACCTTTCAGCATCATAATCTTCAAGTGTCATCTCAATTTGCTTCTCCAAATCCATATTCATGGATTCCGGTTCCATGATCTTCCTCAAGCTGTTAAAATTCCTCTGAGGTACAAGGCTCTGATACCAATTGTTGGAAACCAATAACACTGAGAGGGGGGGTGAATTAGTGTTATACCAAAATAGTAAGTTTTAGCCTTATTTAAACATGCATACACCAACCGGTATACCGGTAAAAACAAAATTGAAAGAAGTAAAGCAACTAATAAGACAATCACATAAATGAGAATCATAACACACAGATTTATACGTGGAAAACCTCAAAGAGGAAAAACCACGGTGGGATTTGTGACCCACAATATCAATCCACTGGCCATATGAAGAGATATTACAATATATGAGGGGCCTGGACTTGCAGGAAGGCTTACAACCTAGAGCACACTTCTCAAACGCAATAGGAGCCTCACTGACTACATAAAATTCTAGACTACAATCCGAAGAAGTGTGAACTACTAAGATAGCATCTTCTATGCCAGAGTACAGTTCCATTTTAAGCTCTGCATGTTTCGGTCTAAATCCCCAAACCCTTTACCAGAATAACCCTTACGTACAATAATTTTCTCATATACATGATCTCTCTAATATATTTCACATCATATTACATTCACATATCCATATACGTCTCCTGTATATTTTAAAATGATCTATCAAACTGTCCTATATACCCTATACAAATTTTTCATGCCTTATGTCGGCTTACAAAGATATATACAATATCAAATTACATGTCGGTCAGATAACTTAAATGAATAATCATTAAAATCAATTGCCTATGTCAAGTCCAAGATATGTCGACCTACAATACCGATAACCTTATTAAACTATATCGGCCTACATTGTCGGTGACCAAAGAAATCCTTTTGTCCTGTCGGTGTCAGTGCCGGTGTAGATTCAATGAAGTGTCGGTCAGTACACCATAGAATCAAAACATGAAGCCGAAACACAAAATCATGTTGCCATCAGCGACAACATAGTGAAACTAACCAATAGAGTGTCAATTGCCAACAATAGTCCTACCAAAAGTTGGAATTATTTCATGATTAGCATTAAATAATTGCATTCTTACTTTTGAAAGATTAGTAAAATTGGGAATTGTTGCCCCTTTTAGTTTTCTCATATGTGAATAGCAGGATGAGACAACTGGTCATTTGTTGTTGACTTGTAAATTTGCACAATATTGTTGGAAATGGCTCTAAGAAAAACTTCAATGGTATTCTGCTCTTTCAAACACTTTGAGGGAAATTTTTCTATGTTGGCCTTTGCTCCATTAAAAATCAATGTTCTCCTCTATCTCTAGGTTATTTGTCCATCCATCCTCATATGAAACCTTTGGTAGGAAAGAAACAAGCGAATATTCAGAAAAGAATCACTACCACTTTCACTCATTCTTAATCAGATAGAAAAGTCAATTTCAGAAGTTGTCATGGCTAAATTTTTCATACAAGGTCCAACAAACATGTTCACAAGTTGGGATTCCCAATGCTTATATTAGTGGAAAGCTCTCTACTCCTTTAATTGTGGATCTTGGTTCCAGCAAACAAAAGTTGACAGATCAAATGAAACTTGGACTACTCCACCGCTTGATATATGTAATTTAAATTTTGATGGGGCCTCGGTAGGCAACCCTTGCCCATCTGGTGTTGGTTGTGTCATTCATGACCACACAAGTTATATTATCAAAGAACTTTCCCTCAAAATACAACCCGGGACTAATAATCAAGCTAAAGCACTAGTTCTCCTAGCAAGTTTGAACTTGGTTAAAAATTTGAGTTTAAAAAAAATTAAGGGGGGTTTTTTGAACACTATTAATGCCTGCAAGAACTTCCATTCTCTAAATTGGTCCCTTAATTACATACTCAAACAAGCATTCGTGATTTCGAGTAACCTGGAATACTATCAGCTTAGTCACTGCTATCGGGAAGGTAACTCAGTGGCTCATGAACTGGTGAGCATTGGTCACCAACTTGCTGAAGGGCAAATCCAAGTATCAAACCCCATCCCAGATTGTTTTACGGAACTTAAAAGAACGATAGATTTGGATAGATAAAATTTCTATTGTGCACTAATCTTGTCTTTTGCAAGGATTAAAATCGGAATCCACACTCAATCTATTGCTCAGAGCTTTGTGCATATACTGAGATTATATATTTGTATCTGAACATCGTAATTGAACAGGGATCATTCATGAGAGATTTTATTCTAGACTAAGCATGTAACCATCTTTTATCGATATTGGGGCTATTTTGGCATTTGTTTCCATACTAGGGAAATCTTGGTTATCAAATTTCTTAAGGTTACCAACAATTAAAGATTGTTTTTAAAGATGCAATACTGAAGTGGGTCGTTCATTTTTAAAAATATATTGAGACCTAGATTTGATAGCAATGAATGTGTATGAGAAGTAGGAGAAGGTTAGAGAAGGTACATATGGCAAGATGTACAAGGCCAAGGACATGAAGACATGGCAATTGATAACACTCAAAAAGACCGGGCTCGCATCTAATGAGGAAGGTGTCCCCCTCACTGCCCTTCATGAGATCTCCCTTTTACAGTTGCTTTCTCAGTATCTTCATGTTGTCAGGTTGCTAGATGCAAAGCATACTGAAAACAAAACTGAAAAGTCCCTTCTATACTTGGCTCTTGAAGTACACACATGAGATTGTAACTCTCTGGTATAGAACACTTGAAGTGCTCTTGGGAGCTACTCACTATTCTACACATGTTGACATGTGGTTTGTGGGTTGTATAGTTGTTGAAATGTCCAGAATGCATGCTCTCTTTTAGAAAGATTCAGTATTACAACAACTACTTCATATTTTAGCTATCTTGAAATTCCAAATGAAGATGTATGGCTAGGATTGACTAAGTTGAGAGACTGGGATGCCTATCCTCAATGGCTGCAACAAGATTTAAGCCTTGTTCCTGATTTGGAAAAAAATGTTGTAGTTTTGTTGTCAATAATATTGATTTATGAGCCAGCCAAGAGAATCTCAACCAAAAAGCAATGCAACCTCCTTATTTTGATGATCTTGACAAATCTAGCCTCTTTTTCTCTTTTTTTTTTTTGCAAATATGTAAACTTATATATTACTATAAATAAAGTTCAGGCTTTTGCCTTTTATCTTAAAAAAAGCCACTTGGGTCAAACATAAAACAAAAATTAAGGCTGAAAAGTAAAAACTTGTGAACCATAATTGACAAAGAATACAATAATTTAACCATTACTATGGTACTGAGAATGCAAATAACAACCAACGTGTAATAAAATATTATCTAGGTGAAAAGGGGGAGCAATTTTTAAATTACAAAGAAATTAATTGGCAAATTTTTTAATTATGAAGAAAACTAAATGGAAAATTTAAGGGTGGAGCGCGTGCGAGTATGGGCATGCATGCGTGCAAGCAAAATTATGTGAGATAAAAGTATACAAATGTGAGATTGATGGACCATGAATCACTTATAGCCTCATTAGAAGCCCATTAGAATCATTAATCACTCAAGTTGACTTAGTGACTAAATAGATATATTGATGACCTAAAGATATCGTTGCCATTAATTTTATGTAATAAATTTGTCACATGATAATTGAAATGGAAGTAAATAATAGATAAAATATGTCAAGTTAAATATTATTCATATATTAATGCACCTTTTTTCTTAATATTATGATACTACCACTTGCACCTAGGTTAGGTGCAATAGGTAATGCTGATAGTAATTTATATGATTACAAATGTAAGATAAAAGCGTACAAATTCAAAACTTTGTCATAATTTCATTTTAAAGCATTAAATTTATATAATCTATAATATTGAATATTAAATTTAATATTTTTTCATTAATATTTGTTATGAAGACAATATATGTAGATACAATTGTGTATTTATTTATTATATATATATAATTATGTGAATTGTTGCCCCTTCCAAAAAAGGATATTCTCGTTTCATGTTTTTTATTTGGTATTTAGCATGCGGTGGTTGTGTATTCCAAAACGCGCTCATTGACCCTCAATTCTTCATGAACAAGTCATGATTACAGGAATAAATCAATCAATGCTTTAAATATACTTTTTACATATATTACACGCTTTTCTCTCTCATCGGCTGGATTAACAGACACCCAAACCCTAACATGAAAAGGCAAAACCTGTGAGCTAGGGTTTGAGTGCTCTGCTCACCCAAAGACTGACTAATTTGCACAATTTATCAACCAAAGCAGCTCACATAGTGTTGGCGATGAGATTGTTGACTTCCTCTGTCAATCACCTCCTGCACATTCCGAAAGTCGGATATATGGCATGGAATGGCAATGCTGCCTTTCTGCTCAAACCCATATTCTTCCTCGGCGTCCTTGAGAAACTTCTCGAACAGAGGATGATTTACGTATTCCACCGGAATCACACAACGCCTCTGTTCTTCTCCCTGTCCAACGTAAAGTGCGAGGCAGCCCTTAGGCACATCCTTGTAAAACTCCTCTCCTTTCCTAAAGCTCAATTGCAAAGAAAAATGAGGGAAATGCATCCTACCCCGATGAGGCATAATGGCACGACAAGAATCAGATCTAAGACCAACAAATAACAGTAGAAAAACCTTCAATTACTTCAAAGGCAAAACCCTAACGCTGCGCTTCAGATCTCACAGCAGGAAATAACAGTAGAAAAACCTTCAATTCCTTCAAAGACAAACCCTAACGCTGCACTTCAGATCTCACAGCAGGAAATGACCCTTAAAAACCTTCAATTTCTTTAAAGACAAACCCTAACGCTGCACTTTAGATCTCACAGCAGACTGCCCGTCTGATAACAAGAAAACTTTGCCAAGCGCTGAGAGAATTAGTTGGGGGAGGAGGGTCAAATTTATAGGGCAAGAGTCCGTAAAATACTCCACGTTTTCACTTTATGCAGAGCCAATTGCGCGCCGATATTTCGTCTGATAGGCGAATGGACCATTGGTAGGTGGCAGGCATTATCGACAACTTTACTTTTCCAAGCTTTGTTTTAATCGCACCTTCGCGCGGGCGGTCATATAGGAAAAAAAGGTTTCGAATCTATGTAGGCTACGGAACTTTGGGTTTTTATGGTTGTAAGAGTGTTAGATGATTCCAAGCTTTGTTTTAATCGCACCTTCGCGCGGGCGGTCATATAGGAAAAAAAGGTTAGGAATCTATGTAGGCTATGGAACTTTGGGTTTTTATGGTTGTAAGAGTGTTAGATGATGATGAGGTTTTTATGGTGGTAAAGTTTTTTTTTTTTATATTGAATAATGTTTTTGAGATTTGAACTCAAGATCTTTTATGTAGGAGGGTTTTAAAATATAAGTTATTAAAAGGTATAAAGAAACATTTTTATGTATGTTTTTGTTTACATATAAGATATTAGTGATTGTTTAATAATTCATTAAAAAACTTAAGATAAATTCAATTATTTTGAGTAAATAATTTTTATTTTTTTAAATAATAATAATTAAAACATTCTATATGGAGAGTTGAGATAAAAATGTATATGTGATTAGATTTAAAATATAAATAATAAAATGTGTAGAAGAAAAGGAGGTTGAAGTGATTATGATAGACTATTGTTATCTAATGTTTGAAACTAGTATAGACACTAAAATAATAATTGTCATTATTCTTTACTAATCATCATCATTAATATATTATTAATATGAATTATCATTCTATTATTCTCATTAGTACTTAGAACATTATCATTGTATTATTATTTAATTAAAATTAACTCATTTCTCATATTATCCATTATTTCGATTAAATACTAAAATCCATTTAATATCTATTAACTATTAAATTAATTAATTAAAATATTAAATTCCACATATTCTCTAATGATCCACTAAATAAATAATTAAATCTTTAAATTTTGTTTCATTTAGTTAACTAACAAATCAAAATTAGTTGACCCATTATTCAAATGAATCCACTCACCAATTTGTTTAGTCCACTCACTAATCTATTCAATTTACTCATCCATCTAATTAGTCAACTCCCTCATGCAATCAATTCACTTCTTCATTCAATCACTCAACTCCTTTACTCACTAAGTCCACTCACACATATATTCTTCATGTAATCAACTCACTTGTAATTCACTCATTAGCTCACTTAACTCAATAATCACAAATTTAAATAATTTTCATCCCACCCATGTTTGCCACCTCTCCTCATTAATTCCACCAACCATGGATTATACTCATAATCCATGATCAAATTTCAATGATTCACTCTTCCCTCCACAAATCTATAAATTGAGCATCTCATCCATTCTTTTTATCACCAATCTTCAATGCAACGTTACACTATTAAATCTAAAATTTAATGAATGGTAATATTATGCTAGAGAAATGTGAGCACCCATATATTGAAATGTCATCATGAGCACATCCATTAAGTCTCAATCAAAGGTTTGCATAGATTAAAGTAATTATGTTTTGAATTCCTTGTATATTTTATCATTTTATTTTGATTCCATGCTTACAAGTAGATCTAAGATTAATAGATTAAGATGAATGTGCCAAGTAAATTTTATAATAATGAATGATCTTGGGTCAATCTTACACTTATGGCCTTGAACCCTATAACTACAATTTGACCTATTTCCTATGATATTGATCTTTTGTTGTACATTGAGCCTATTAATTGCATATCCTCTATATCTACAAAATAAATTTAACTTGATCCTTTACCTTGCAATATAAGACATGGTGATGTTAAGGAACATAGTTCGAACTTGCAACTTTAAATGTGGGGGCAACTTGCTCCCCTCATTTTGCCTTAGTCAAGGTACATTATTTGATTTAATAATTTTGATAAAGTTGGAAGACAAACAACAAAAAATGAAAATGAAAATGGTGTTATAAAGGCTTGATGTAAAAAAATGCAATATAACATGAATACCAAACTAACCTAATATAATAATTGGGTCTTTTCTATGTATTGTTAATGCAAGAGTTGATGTGAATAATGCAAGTGATAGAGTGCTAATTACATATTGATCCCTTCTAATAAAATATAAGTTGAATTTGAACATAATAGATCAATCCTAAAACTACATGGTTAGATATGGGATAGCACATGCATTGCACTCGTTTGGCATACATATGGATAGATCACTCTTATCCATGTGATATAAGCTAACGGAATAGGGGAGTGTCTAAAGAACTACCCTCTTTATAAGGAGGGAATGTCATATGGATGTCAATGACATTTATGTGCAACATAGTGGTTGTGTTGGTTCAATGGCCCACCCTAGAAGGAAGGAATGCTTAATGGTGGATGATTGTGTTTATGCATGGTGTTGTAGTTGGAATATGAGGGTGATCTATGAAAAACCTATGAAGAGACCTATTTTGTTATAGTGATCCTCATATGGTTAGGTACATTTTTAACACATATTATGTTTAGTACTTACTAAGTGTTAATGAGAAATATATTTAGCTGACCATTTTCAACTTCAATCAACTCCTATAAATGAGCTCTCTCTACCTCATGTTTTGATTAAGTAAAAGCGGGTATTTGAAAGGTACCCAAACCTTGTACAAGCGAGGAGATCAGAAGAACATGAAAGAAACGTGCTTGATCACTTCAAAAAATAGAAAGATCCCACCTGAACAAAAAGGGATCAGCTTACATAAAAGAAAAAACCAAAAACAGACAGCGAAAGGACAGCACAACGATAGCAAAAAGATAGAACCAAGAACCCCTACAAAGATAGAGACAGAGACCTAAATACTTTTCATGATATCTTCGGCATGGACAACCATTTGTTTCATGTTGTTCGCCGAGGTCTTTAATTGCTCCAGCTCATGACCTTTGATGTCACCCTTGGTCCTTTTATTAGCTCTGGTCCTCTTTTCATGACCCTTCTTGTCCGGTTGATCTCTATCACCATCCTTCTCTGCATTGTTCTCAAATCTATTGATCGGGATGTTCATGTTATCCATCGAAGCTTTGAGAATCTGAAAAATTTTGATCTGCTATCTTCTTAACATTGAGTTCTAGTATGTCGATTCTGCTACCCAGATTGTTCATTTTATTTTCCATTACTTTAATCTCCTTGTTATCTTCCATCTCATTGACCTGTTTTTTCGTTGCTATAATTTTACCCACCATACATTCAATATCTTCCGCATTGTGAAGTGCAGCGACCAGTTCCTTAACATGTTCTGCCAGGGGTTTATCACCAACCGTAACTCTTGTAATAACCTTCATATCAGTCTTCAAACTGTTAATATCCTTCACCATGGTTCCGATGGTATCACAGAAAGCTTTTATAGTATCATTATCACCGATACCACTTTTATTCCCTTTATCCTCCTTTTGCAGACTTATGGTGTTCAAACCCTCAATGTTGCCCATCAATGGGTTTTCCTCCCCCTCTTTATCTTGACCCTCATCCTTCTTGTTCTCTCTACCTCGTGTTATCTTCCTATATCTATTATAAAATGGTATTTTTCTCTTGAACTTCTTGTTGATTGATTATTGCCAATTTCAAAAGAGTGTTATGAGTTTGCTAAGAATAGATCCTACCCAATCCTCTCTAACCCCAAGACACATGAGCTTGATGATTGGAGAGTTAAGAGATGAATTTGGTTAAGATTCTAGTTTATTAATTACATTTGTGTGTTTGGTTTTCTTGAAGTTTTTTCACTAGTATGATGTTTGGTTAGATTTCCTCATTTTTCTTGATCACCTTATTTTGTTAGCAAGGGGTTTGATTGCTTTAATTTTTATTTTTTTCTAGTTAATTGTCTTGGCTCATTAACGAGGACTTTGATTACTTGATATTTGAGTAAAAAATACTAAATGCATCTGAATGGAAGTAATCAACAAGTAGTCTATGTTTTTTCATATTTTATGAAATCAAAATGTGATCTAAGTAAGTAACTAAATGAAATAAGTGACTAAAAATAATGTGAGAAAATATTTTTAATTTTTAATTTTGATTTTGAAAATTGTCTTGTCTTATTAGCAAGGGTTCAAGTTCTTAATGCATTGTCTTGTTCATAAGGGATTTATGAAGTGGATTGCAAATGATTATGCTAAATTAAAACTAAATCCTACAATCTAATCTAAACTAAATTAATATAATTAGTGAACTATACTTGACTATTGCTTTAATCCATGATATGTGATAAAATATGAGGGAATGGAGCAAGGTGAAAATCACTTAATCTAATATGTTTTCTACTTTGATTCAAATGTTTGACACCAAATAACAATATGAAAGAAAATTTAAATTAAAACTTCACACTTAGAGATTTATGGTTTTGATGCTTGGTGAAGATGCACATGGAATGTGTGTATTATGTGGCTTAGCTAATATAATCCCCTATCCTCTTTATCCTAGGGTAAACCACTTGATGGAAGAAGGATGATAAGACAAGAAAATAAGAAAAGGGGAAATGGAAGAGTATTATGCTACTGTAATGGAAAATTTGAATCTTCAAACTAACTAAAAATAATTCTAGAGGTTGTATGGGATATGAATGTTGTAAAGTTAGAGACCTAAAAAAAAGCCTTATAGATTACTCAATAAACTTTGAAAGTAGAAGAAAAAAAATGTTAATTCCTATAGGATCCTTTTAATGAACAATCAAAGACCATTTGGAATCCAAATGGCGGTGCTCAAATAGGCTTGGAAATTCAATCAAATTCATAATCAAAGGGGACTCAAAATCTAACAAAAGTATGTGGAGTTAAGAATGACCTAATCTTGAGTTCAAGTGCAAAAATGGTGGAGAAAAAATTAAATTAAATTTTTTATGTGTCAATCTAAAAATTTGAGGCCGCCCCTTTTCTATCCAAGCTCATCTCTTTTACAAATACCTCAATAAAATTTGAAAGTAGAAGCAAAAAAATCTTAATTCGTATAGGAGCCTTTTAATGAACAATCAAAGACCATTTGGAATCCAAATGGCAGTGCTCAAACAGGCTTGAAAATTCAATCAAATTCATAATCAGAGGGGACTCAAAATCTAACAAAAGTATGTGGAGTTAAGAATGACCTAATCTTGAGTTCAAGTGCAAAAATGGTGGAGAAAAAATTAAATTAAATTTTTTATGTGTCAATCTAAAAATTTGAGGTCGCCCCTTTTCTATCCAAGCTCATCTCTTTTACAAATACCTCTTTCTACATTAGGTTTCTTGAGTGACCTTGAGAATGCTTGAGAAAACCTGCCATTTTAAAGATGTAAAAGTAAATTTTGACAATTAGAAGGGCATCCAATGAAGGTGAAAGGCTAAAGAGGATGTAATAAGAGTGGGGAGGGCCCTAAAAGATAAGTACATACTTCCATTAAGCTTAGAAATCATTGTAGGGACCTTTAATCACACCATTTAGGTCTTGAGTTTAACCACCAAATCTTCATGAAAGTATCATATATGTTCATGCAATTTTAGGGAATTACATAGTTGCCCCCTCAAGTTTGATATTCTACATGGAAGAGAGTTGCCATTTCTTGAAATAGGTGTGTGGAACCCTAAATTTACTTGTATTGTTACACCATTAATCCATTGTTGTATATAGATATGTGTAGTTAACTTGTGGGTAGCATAACCCTTAATTAAGTTATATGACCATTTATATAGTCTTATATAGGTAGTTAGATTAGTCTAGGGGGCATCTAAGACATAAGTATGATATATATAGGAGGTAATAACTAGAATATTATAATCATATTATAAGTCTATTCTTATTGGAGCCTAATGAAGGTTCACCCCCTAATGTGGCTTATTAATATTAACTATTTTTAAGAATTCCTATTATATTTCAAAGTATTGTTGGCCTATTGTCAATAATGTCATTGATGTGATTTGGTTTGGCGGTTTGCTTCAGTATATGTTATTTATTTATTATACAATATATGTTTGTTTACTTCATGAAATTTTGAGGTCTGGTGTCTACCTTACCAGAAGGTATTTTGGGTTTGGTCCCATCCGGATGTGATGAAGGTATAATCTAAAAGGCATTTTTAGATTTAGTCCTATTCGAACACACTAGAGTTGTGTTCTACAAAGTATTGTAGACACCTAGATTTGATTAATTTAATTAATTTAATTTAGTTATCCCTAGCACCTTTAATTAAATAATTATGAATTATTTAATTAATAGGCAACATTTCCTTCTAGCTAATTAATTTTATTAATAATGCTATAGTCCACTTTTGATTAATTAATTGGTAATTAAAATCAATTAATTAATTGACTTTGAACCCTTCTTCTATCAAATTTTGCAAATTAATTATTTAATTCACTTTGACTTTTTTCCTCTCAAAACTCCCTCATAGAATTAATTAATTAAATTAATTAATTCTATTTCCCCACATGTCTCCTAACTTTAATCCCTATCTAATCCTTCCCCTAGTCTAACTCACCTAGCTAGCTAAGGGTTTAGTCAACCCTATCCCTTATCCCTCGCCATACATGTGCACATTCTTCAAATATCTCAAATTCCATAAAATATTTCAAATTCCCTAAAATTTGGGGAAATTGTCTTTAAATTTGGGAAAAAATTCCTAAAATTTGGGAAAATATCTCAAATTTCCTCAAACATGGGAATAGCATGATTTTTCAATCTCTTTTGGAATAGAACCTTCTAGTTTGGGTGGCTTACTCCCAAATGGGCATGTATCCTTAGGGACACATGTCATTCCTTCCATTGACACATGTCCTTCTTAAGGACACAAGTCATTTTCTCTTATGACACTTACCCTTCTCAGAGACACATGACTCATTCTCATGCCCTTCCATCTTGCCTTCAAGCCTATTTAAGGCCCTCATTTTCCTTCACAATCCATCCACTTTCATTTTTCGTAACCTCATAATGCAAAAATGCTCACTCACCCTTTTGCATAAAAAACATCCACTTAGCAAAGAATTTTGTATCACATCTTGCTTAGTTTTCAACCAAGTATCTACTATATAGCAAGCACACATCAAATCAGGGGACAATCAAATCAAAGGAGGAAAATGGAGTTTGCATTTTAATTAGTTTTATTTTGTTTATCTACTTTTATTTCTTCTTCAATGTCCTAGTCTTGAGTGTTATTGAGATATGTGTCTGTCATTTGCTTAGTTTATCTTTTCAATAGTTTACACATACATTTTTCTACAAACAAGTCTGGCATGCTCGTTGTGACCTCACTTTACAAGTCCAATCTAATGTTTTTTGTTGTTTCATTGTGTTTTTGAAATATTTTTAGTACTTGCAGGCAAAAACGTGCTAAGTTAAGTGGATTTCCACTTTGACAAAGGTCTAATTTTTTGAAAATCAAATTTATAGAAATAGGAGGATTGATTGCAAAAATAGTGGGATTGCTTGGAGAAACAATGGGAATGCATTCCCACCGTCCTATGCAGGTATAAATTTATAGGTTATATATTATGTGTTTCATGATTGTGATGTCTATCTTGAATGTGGATCTAGGGCACGATGCTATCTTTACCTACACATCCTTCATGACCCCTACTACTGGAACCGATCGGTTGTCAATGGAATAGCATCTACCATAGTGATCATCTACTTCCAACCCAAATTCTCTCATTACTCCCATAGGCATTACATTTATAGCTTCCCCAAAGTCGATCATACAATTCCATATTAATTTATTGTTAATTAATATTGTTAAGTAGAAAGGGTCCACCTGGGACAGATCATCAGGAAGTGTAATTCCCAAATATATCTCGGGAGTAGGAGGGTTTCTTTTATCCATGTCCACTGGTTTATCTTTCCTTTTGGTTCCATTCAAACTAGTTGGAATCCCTGAGATCCATGACAACGTACTACTCTTGTATTCTAGGATCCGCATCATTTCAGAAAGTGGTACAAAGATTTTCATTTGTGATAGTGCATTGGTGATGTCAAATGAGTTGACAGACGGTGCTGATATTTTGGGATTCTCCACCTGTGGTGTAATTGGAGTTTGCTGATTCAATGTCATCTTTGGTTCCCCTCCATTTTTGTGCTCCTTTGTACCCTTCTCTTTTATGAACATGCTTGTAGTCTTACCTTGGTCGTGATTAACAACCCTATTTCTCATATTATAGTTGTCCTTGGCTTGTTCAACAAAACCAACAATGAGAGCTTTTATTTCTTCTTCAGAAGGTCTCCTCCATGATGTTGTATCATATCTCCCCCAATTTTTTCTAGTAGTATTGTCCTCACAATCTGAAAACACCTCTTGCTGATAGAACTGCTTATTTTGTTTCTGATGGTTGACATCATATTCATATCCTTCATCATCTGATGAATCTTATTCTCCTATAGACAACATGTTGATGGTTTGACTGTCATCATATTCTTCTTGTTCAATATACCTCATCTTATCATTTTGCATATTCTGGGCCACAACACACTAAAATGGGGAGTGTGGGAGGCTACATGTTGTGCACCAAGGAGATTCTTCCATAAAATGATTTTGTTTCTTCAAAGGATCAGGGGTATCCTTCTTTTCCTCAATGGGTCTATCATCCTTCCAGTTAGTTCTATATGGCATATAATGTAGTCTGGGTCTGTCACTCCTTTGGAATTATGACTTATCATTTTTAGTGACCTTATGAGTGAGAGCCTCCAAGGAGTTAATTACTTTGTCCATTTTATCTTCCTCCTTAACTAGTTTATTTTGCATCCTGGGGTTATAAAGTCTGGGATCACCTCTCTTCCCTATTCTACCAACAAATTTTCTGTTATTTTCTATGGTGATTGCAATCTTCAAGGCCTCTTGTAGGGTAGATGGATTATTGCAATCTCATAATTAGTCTTTCTATCAAATACGCTTATATAATGGATAATACTTACTTTGTTCACTGGATTCATGTGTCATGGAATCTTGTTTAGCACCGTATTGAATCTTTTGTTAAATTCAATTACTAATTCATTATGTCCCTTCTGTATGGTCATAATTTCGCATAGAGTAAATTTAGGGTTGTTTTGATCCCCATATTGTTCCAAAAAGAGTCTTTTGAATTCTGCTAGGCTGCTGATTAAAGCATATGGTAATACCCTAAACCAATCTCTTGCATCTTCAGTCAGTGACTGCATAAATAATTTTATTTTAACATCTTTAGGTGGAAAACCAAAATCTTCTATTATAGTATCAAATGCATTACAATGTGCTTCCCTTGTTATGGCACCATTCCCTATGAATTTGGGAATAGCATTTCTTAGAACATTTGAGATTGGGTGTGGGTAACCTATGATTCTAGAGAAATCAAACTGCTTGTACTGATCAGTGTTCACAAATCCACCCCAAGCATTATATCCCAGGTTTGTTTGAAATTGACCTCCATAATACTGGCCTTGGTTTATATTGCTATAGGGATAGGTGAAAGGGGGAGCTTGATTATACTGTGGTTGAAAATGGGAATGTTGAGAAAATTGATTATATGATTATATTGTTGTTCAGGTCGAGGATGGTTACACAAATTATATTGAGGAGGGTTTTGATTGTGGGCAAAATTGCCTAGCCTATGATTTTGCTCACATCCTTGATATAAAGGGTTTTCATGTGCTTTGAAGTTATGACCTCCACCATTTGTCCCCGATACAAAATCTCCTCCTTGAGGGGGCCTTTGGGATTGACTTTCTCTTACACCCTCTATGTTATGTCTTTGTAAATCATGGACCAAGTCATCTTCATAAAGTTTTATGCCTAACTTAGCATAAGCATCCAAGGCTTCTTGTGGCATTCCCTGATTTCTCATTTCAAGAGTTGTGTCCATAACCTATTTTATCAGTCCTTCAAACTACCCTGATAATCCATTCAGCTTTTCTAAACTTGTAGAATTTGCTCTTGAATCTCTTGAACATGAGCTAGAGGGTCTAGAAGAGAAACCAGGAGGTATTAAATTTTCATTGTGGATGAACTTTATGCTTTTGTTTTTGGGCTCTATCTACTGTGGTCAAATCCATGTCTTCACCTCCCCTGCCACCTGAAAATAAATCTTTTTGTGCATTGAAAGATGGATTTTGAATACATTCCTTTTCAACATTATACTGATTGTATCGTTCATCAAGGAACAAATTTTTAGGCCCCATTAGATTGTTTAGTGAGTTGTTTTTCTTTTGATCAGTTTTATTTCTTTTTTGATTGAACTCCAATTGTATAAGGGGATGTCCTTGTCTCAGAGACCTCCTACCGTACATGCAAATATGTTTTCTTATATCAGAGTCACCGCCTCTCTCCAAGAGGAATATTTTGTTATTACTTTCTCCTAAGTTCTTTCCCACAGCAGAGTTCTTTCTTTGTTTATTTTCTCCAACAAAGTCGTCAATTTATTGGAGCTCAAAATCATTGGTTTGATGATCCCTAAGAGCATGCCACCTTCAATGATCAAGATTAGCAACTAATTTTGACCAACTTAATAGAATGACCAATTAGGTCTTACTTCCCATCACTTCTAGTTCTGTCAGACAAAGGCGGGTATACCTTATCACCAGCTAGTCTCCTTTTGTACTATGATCAACTAATGACGCTTGGGCAGATTATGTTACAATATTCCTATTTGGGATCACTCTTCAATGACATGGAAATGAGAATGACCTCAAGTTTTGCTTCTTACTTCTACTGTGCAAAACTAAAATGAAATCTATTTTATGTAATGAATATGATTTCTTGACTTAGTTTCGATGGGATGCAATGCTGAGTATGCAATATAGACTAGTGTCTTCTCCTTTTAATGGGCACAGGGTCCTATGGAACCTTGTCTTTTTCGGTCTCCTACTAGAGAGTTTTGCAATTATCCACTGCGGATACTCTCACAGTTGCTAATCCTATTATGAGAGCCACTATACAGTGAATTTAATCAAACTCCTATAGTAACCATCCAAGAGTGTGCACCTTCTTCTCCATGGAATGAAAATAACAAGATAACAATAGTGTGAAGAGTAACACAAATGCAATCTCCAATCTTCTTATTATTGAAATAGCAGGTAGATTCAAAACAATATACCAGAGTAATCTTATGTAAGCAGAGAGGCAACTGATTTTATATTACTTTAGACATAATTACACCATAACAACGATAATATTCTTATGGTCTGATATATTACATTACAAAAATTTGATCTTATATCTCCTAAAAATCTCCTCTTCTCTTGTTTTTCTCTCTCATTTACATTTTAAATCCTATATATATGAAAAAGATCTGACAGAGGAGTCTCTTCACGGTGCCTCTTCGATATGTTCATGCCACTTCTAGTGCTCTCTGCTCTGTCAGCAAAAATTCTTTCAATCACCAAGTAGCAATCCTTTATTTGTATTTTCTCTTCAGGTTACCTATGCCGAATGCATCTAACATGGTTCTCATTGAGATTATTTTAATTGTCGGCATACCAAAAAACTGTATGCCCAACTTCACAAGTTATCCCCATAGAATTTTTTGTCGTCGACTCCTCCTTTGCTATAAGTTATTCCGATATAGGTATTTGGTCGAGAGTGTGCTATCGGAATAGTTTTTCCAATGTAATTACATATACTCACTTTCAGAATAGGTTGTACTATCGTATTATTGATAATCCATTATCCCGATCTCATTAGTTATACCAATAGGGGTATCATCTTTATTTTCTATTATCACCATAGGTTTTACTGATATCAGTTCCTTGGTCATAAGTGCACAATCGAGATAGTTCCCCCAATATCATTCTATCAATCTATCATCAGGATAGTTTTAATGATCAGAACCCTATTGATGTGCTATTTCAACTTCATAAGTTATTCCAATGAGCCTGCATAATGCATTCTTTTATATTTTCTTTCATCAGGATAACTTATACCATCTAGATAACTTTTTGAATTTACTCCGATCTCATATACTATTCTAACAAGATTTGTATCAGCATGATGTATCCCGAAATGTGTGCATCTGGATAGTTTACTCTATCGGTATTGCAAAACACCGTTTGTCCGCCTTTGATGGCTATTCTGATTGGCAGTCGGGACTTCATGTTTGGTATTGCTATCCTGATGTCCATGTTCAACACTGATTTATTGGATCGAGTTAACTATCCTAATATCAGTTTCTAACATTGATTTATCAAGTCGGAATAGCTATTCCGATATATACATAAAATGTTGATTAGTGAAGGTTCTTTTACTAATCTTTCCTGAGCATGCCAAGAATTATTCATGTAGGATTAAGGGCATAATGGAGATAGTATGTGAGTTTTTATGCTAAGGTAAAAGAAAACTTTTGTAGCTTCAACCTTTCACCATTTTAAATACAAAAGCTTGGTGATCATGTCAAGGGTATTGTTATGAAAATTTAGGGTTCTAACAATGGCTCTATATGGGGATGCATACCCCTTGTGGGTATAGAAAGGATCCAAAGTTCTTTGGGTGCAGACTAAAGAAAAATTGATAACAAAGAAAGACAGGGGGGATGGTATAATACATGGGGATATAACCTAAACTAATGCACATGGAGAATAATTAAGAGAAAAATCTCTTCAGGGACTGTCCATGTGTTGGCAATTCCATATGTTCTCCATTCATATTTTATAAAAATATGAATATTCTTTTATGTCCCAACTTCTTCTTTCATTTTCCAACCTCAACAAAACAATCCATTTCTTTCTTCTATTCAAAGCTTCACCAACACTTGATCATAGTAGGCTTTCCTCTTCATTCTTACCATTCTCATACAATTTATGAAACTTTCCAGGTCATAATCCCTCACCTTACCACTTTTCAAGTGGTACATATCTTTTATGAATTCTTTTACCTTCTCTAACATGTCACAACCATTTATAAAATCATAAAACCTTGTATATCATGGCAAGTGTGTTCCCTTTCTTTCTAGTTTTACCCATCGATGTTCCATCCACATCAATTATCACATAAACTCCATAAATGTTAGTCTAGGAGGAACAATTCTAGGCACCGTATGTGGTTCTTGGGGGCAACCATACACTCTAATCATTGTGTACTCAACATAATAGAAACACTCCCTAGAATTATGGGTGTAAGTATCTTCTAGCACATGCTTATTAGCGGGCTTTGAATTTTTAGCCCTCAATAAATGCATGACAAGTGGTGGGAATATTTGGTATGATACACCACACCATCCTAGAATCTTCATCACAAACTGGTCATGAAAGGTTACATAATCAAAATACTTGGACCTCTGGTCCCAAATCTATATCCACCTTTGAACATGCCATGGGTCACTCCACTTATCAAACATGGCGATTTTCATGCTAGGACTCCAAACTACTCTATTTTGAAAAAGAATGAGATAACAAAATAAAGAATAATTTCTAAAGTTCACAATCACTTGGTTATTCTATATCCTCAACATCCCCTCATGTAACTGGCCATGAACATATCTGGCAAAGTCATATTCTTCATTTAAAACATTTGGGCATTGTATCTTCATTGTCATCATGATTATTTGATCTAGGCATTCTTTCTTTGTGTGCATATTTTCCTAATAGTTGGTACAAGGCATGGTAGGTTTTCACAAAATAGTGTTCAAAGGTCACCAACTCAAAGGGTTCTTGATCCAAAGATGAAATATCATACCTTCTTTGAACATTTTCTTCCTATATCTTGGCACTTCATCACTTCTCATGATCCTTCTTCTTTCTTTGTATTCTTCTTCCAACTTGGTCAGGTCAATTTGCTTCATAGCTTTCCTATTTAAACCAAAACAAGTAATGATGGCCTCTTTACTCAAATTTATCATGATTGAGTCCTTCTATTGTCCAAATTGTGCACGTTTCTGCATGATACCTCTAAGCCAAAAATATGTTCAAGTCTGGTTCAATGAATACATTAGGAACCGACAATTTTCCTACATCCAATGTCTAAGGATTTGACACTGGCACATCCTTATCCCTATTCCCATAGAAAAACCAAAAAATATCCCATCCTTCGTTGTCTATAATTACATCCCTACACCCCGAGCATCTATTGAAGTGAAAACCTTTCTTTTGCTTTCTTCCATGCCAAACCTTGGTAGAATGTCACACATGTCTTGATGTAGCCCCCTAACATCTCCCCTAGCTTTCTTCTCAGTTTCTAGGGTTTGAGTGGATTGAGTAGGGTTTTCAGTAGACTAGGGAGGGTTTTCTATAATAGGTGGAGGTGAAACTATAGGTTGTTCAGAAGAAATAGAGTTCGTCCTTTTTGGTTTTAAGCTTTCACCTTAAGCAGGTGTCTTCTCAACAGTAGGCTGCTTTTTTGGAGCCATTTTAATGAACTACAGTAGGATTTTAACAACTCAAACTCTACTTAATTCCCACACACTAAAGAATTTAGTTGAAAACCATGTAGATCTTTGAAACCCTACTTTGCTGGTACAAGATGTTCTTCCTTGCTTAGCAACTCCTTATAGTGAAATCATCAAAAGCAAGATGGAAAAATGCTCTTCAAAAACTTAAATTTATGGTATGTCTTCATACATCCTTCAGTCGCCATTAATTCGGTTTGTCTGAGTGTTTAAACCTTTGGTAGATACATCGATTTTAAAACTCCACCATTGATTCTTGATCGGATGGTTGCTCTTCATCTGCATTGCATCTCGCAGGCCCGCATGATAGTTTTGCCCTGTATTTCCTTCCAGTAGGATAGCGGGTAAAATTTTCCTTTACCTTGTTTATTTCCACTAGCCCTTACTCCATCCTTTAACTAAAGTCAAGGCTCGCGGGGCTACGAGAGCCTTTTACCATTTACTTTGCTTCCCTTTGTCCCATGATCTCTTTTATTCGTGGTCAACCTGTCTGGGGAAGCAGGGTATGACTTCAATAATAGCTTGTGATCTCATAATGTATAAAACTATGTTGTTTTACCCATGTAGGGTGACAGGGATTACTAGCCCTTGATTGCTAGATGTCCTGCCTCTTTGATCCCACTAGCATGTAGCTTATGTTTAACCACTATCTCTTAGCAATGGGGTGACAAGGAAACACTACCTTAAGCTTTCACCTCATCTCGCTAGCCCGCAACTTGGCTTTTTTGACGTTATACACCTAGCGGGGTAGTGGGGTATGACCCCACCAGCTCACAACACATAATTTGACTAGAGTCAAATAGTGCGGGGTGCGGGGAAACTTAAGTGAGCAATTGTGCACATGAGTATTTGTCATGACTTAATAAAGGGTCATGGGGTCGTTTCGCTTAGGACTCGGGAAAAATTAGAACAACTTTGAACAAAAGGCCCATAGAGCTATTATGACCGGTGAATTTCATAAATCCTAACACAAAGGGGCTAGTGAACAAACAATGTGATAGTCTTGAAGTCATAACTAAAGGCTTGGTTAACCAATTCAATACGTCAACACATGATTAGAACAAAAGGGGAAATAAACCGAGAATGAGATGTAATTTTTTGACACTTAGGTTAAAAAAATTTACTCAACCCTAGCACAGGTAAAAAGGGGGAAATTAGGACAAACACTTAGCCAAATCTTGCCAAATTTTAAAAAGTTCTAATAAATTGGAAACACCAACACTATGACTTGTTAATTTCAATCGAAAGGATATAACAGTATTTCCTCCAATATTCAATGGTTAACATGTGTCTAGGGCTCCAACTTTAAACCAAGTTAAGTTAAATAGCAACTCCAATTAGTTTAGAACCCATCAATTAATATTAGCACCTTTCACCAAATCTAGAGTTTTTTTTTAAAACCCAACAAATCTAGAGTTTTTTTTTAAAACCCAACCAACTCTTTATAAAGGGGTATGAAAAATGTCAAAGAAAAAATTGATACATACAATATCTGGAGGGGGATTCTTTAGTATGCCATGAAAGCATGTGATATAACCGAAGTTCACTAAGTGAATCCCTTGTGTGTTAATTGGACATTTATAATAATTTGAGAAGGAACTCTCTAGGGGAAAATTGGGTCATGAGGCTTAATAGAGTGTTGTGAATCCTTATTGTGTGACCCTTATGTTAGAATTTAGATAAAATGGGACAATAAATAATATTAAATATAATGCAGAATAAATTGAAAAAATAACAATCCACAATAACACATAGATTTAATGTAGTTTATCCAATGTGGGTTGCATCCACAAAGAAACAATCACCCACTTTCTTTTTATTGTCTAGTGAAGAGAAAATTACAATTTGATAATATTTCGCATTCTACAACCATTTATTTATCAAGCACTTTTTGGCAATTTAAAAAGGTCGATTTATATACCAAAATAACAACCAACTTCTTTATTAAATAATAGGTAATTTTTGCTTTGGAGGTGTTTCCCCTAGACCCCTACAATGGGCTCCACTCTCGAGCCCCTGTTAGGGGGATCAAACCCCCTCACAGGGGCTCGAGAGTGGAGCCTATGGTAGGGGTCTAGGGGAAATAGGAGGGTCTTTGCCCTTGCACTCCCCATAATTGATGTAGGGGAAAATGTGGCTGAATAGGTCACCAGAATTCAAGCCCAACAACATGATCAGTCGCCACATACCAACAATCTCCCACTTGGATATTGATCTTGTAGCAACATCATTGTACATATATCACCCACTGGATTTACACACCTAGACTTGGCTTATTTCTCATATCCACTATTATCATTCATGAAGGCTGACATAAATTGAATAGGAAATCAATTTCTCCCAACATATTGCTTTCGTTAACATATCTATAGGATTTTGACTAGTGTGTATATTTTCTAGCTTCAACTATCCATCGTCTAATTTACTAATCATATGGAATGCTACCCGAGTTGTATATATTTAGTCTTAAAATAAAGGGTTGAGTTCTTTGCAAAATGAGTGAAACTTTGACTATCATTGCACAACATGTTATTCTCATGTAGAGGTATCTTGAATAGGATTAAACACAATCAAAGATAGACAAACAGATAAACTATGTAATAGCACCAAGTGCACACTTAACTTTGAAAACTCTCACTATTAACCTACTGATATAACCTCTATGAGATAATAATCATATCAATTCATGATGACAAGATGTGGATATACACAAAATGAATCTTTAAAATGATAATTAATATAAATCATATTAGATAAAGAATAAATCTATATCACAATTTTAAAAAAAACCTCTAACATTAAAATATTATTTAAACACGGTTTTTTATAAGATATAAATTACAAATTAGTGGACTTAAAAAATCGCTTTTTTGGGGGGTAAAAACCTTATAGGTGAACAAAAGCATCTAAAATTCCATGGTCAATGACGTAACAAATAACGTTAGCCATGAAGCCGACCCTACCACAAACAACAAAATCGCCGCAATTCAAGCGTCTGTCCCGTGTGTGGAGGGACAAAATTCCTTCAAACGTGCATATCTTCAAATTCAACACACCCACCACTCTCTCTTAAATTCTTGAGGACCACACGTCTACATCAGTATGAATTTATAATTGTTTTATGTTATGTTTTAGTGAAAGATAAGATAATTGTATATTATAATATGTTCAACAAAGAAAATATATTTTAATTTAAAAGTCAAAATAAATTATATTTAAGATTTTCTAATCACAAATAATATGTGTAAATAGAATAAAATAAATATATTTTTATAATAAATTGTCATAATTGAAGGCTATATTGACATATCACAAAATTAATTTTATAGATTTCTAATATTGTTTTCTCGCCATAAGAATGGATTAGGAAAGATATCCTTTTTATAAAAAAAATAAGTCTAAACAATTAGTGAAAAGAAAAAGAAAACTTTTCACTAATGGTGAACACACTAATTCATTAATGAGAGATGAATTATCAAATTGGAAGTTTATCTAAAATTTCATAAAAAAGGTTGTTGGACATGAATACAGATTTAGATAGTTTAATAAATAAAAACATTTAATTGAGTTGTGATCAAATAAATCAATTTTTGTACAAATGAGCAATATATTAATTCTTCAAGAGTAGTATCAAATAAATTTAAATCCTGATTTTTATGCAAACTTCAATATGCATTGGTGTTGTATTAGATTTAGACAAATTAATTTTTTTCTTGAGTGATTTAGAATTCATATTTTTAATTTTGATATGAAAATTGCATGATCAAGATATCAAAATTATACACCTAGATAATATTGTAGTAGATATAGACCTATCACATAACATAACTACTTGAAAATGATCAAATTTCATCTTTTAAATAACAATAGACGCATTAAAGGTGGTGGCAGTGTCATGGAGACATAAAAATTAAAATAATTATCTCATTAGAACTTTTTTTAAAATAGAAATATAAATGAAAAAACCTTCTTCTAAATCCTTGAAGAATCTTCTTAAGTCCATGCAATAAATTAATCAATTTATAAGCCAAATTTTATTTTCTTAGAAATATAATTCTTGTGTTTGAATCATATATACCTTCCATCTAAATCAAGATTTAATGAAACAAATCAATTGAAATTTTACACTATTTTTAGTGGTGAAATATATCTCTTCATAATATACTCTTTCTACTATGCATACCTTTTAGAAAAATATAAGAATTATAATTATTCAAAGAACCATCTACACTAGATTTCACTTTATAAATTCATTTTTAATCAATAATATAAATGAAAACATCTAAGTATTTTTTAAATCAAGAAATCAAATTCTAACTTCTTAGAGATTTCCCTTCAAGATTTCCCTTTCATTTGTGTTAAGCTTAGATACTTATTAAACAAAAAAATGAAAGCATAATTTAAGTAGTCTTGTATATATTTTTTTTGCAATAATGTAAATCAATCATATATATTCCTTTTGATGATTTATCCTCTCAAAAATTTAATTCAAAATTGGTGAAATAATAACATTTCAATCATTATAAGCCAGCAAAACATGTTTTATAATCTATCAGATCATTAAGGCTACACGCTTTCTGGGTATTTGTTTTAGTTCCGAAAAGCTCTCTGTTTTACCAGTTCTGTAAACTTCAAAATTTGGCTGTGAGAAATGACACCATGGGCGGAAATAGGAGACGATATGAGCCAAGTAGTTGCAAGGAGTGGAAACAGAAAGAAGAGGTGTGGGAAATTTTGCAGAAGGGTGGTCTTTCGAGCTTCATAGAGAGACTCCACGGTCGTGATGGAAAGGTAACTAGCCTCTTTTGCAAAAAATGGAAGAAGGGCATGCTAAAAATGGGTGACCAAATGGTGGAAATTGATGAAGAATTAATAGCTAAAGCTACGGGCCTCAACAGGGAGGGCTGCAACTTCTACAGAGATAGGAAGGTCAGTAGGGAAGCCATCGAAAGGTACTCGGTTACAGAGAAAGAGAAAAAAAAACTGGTAAAGTTGAGCAAAACCTATTACCTGCCTAGGGCTTTTGCAAAACCCTGGCGGGAAATTCTCTTTGTTTTAATGTGGTATATAACTCTAGATGGTAGGTTTACGAAAGTCTATGGGTATCATTTTGTTTTGTTAAACCATTTTAGGCATAATGATAAGGTAAATTTTCCTTACTTCTTGCTCTGCTCATTGAATGCCTCCCTAAAATCCTACAAAGAAAATCCTTGGGGCGATACCGCAATGCACCAAGGTCTTATGGTCCTCATTTATGACCATTTAAAGGCCAGTCAAATCAACCGAAAGCAGCTCTTTGTGGACTCTGAGGAAGATATGTCTGATTCTGATTTTTTAGAGGAGGAGGAATCAGACAATGATTCCTCGACTGATAATGAGGATAGCTCTGATGATTCAGAGTATGAGAGTAGTAAGAAGAGGAAATCAAGACCCTCTTCTTCTAAGAGCAAAAAACATCAAAGCAAACCCTTGATCAGTATCTCTTCGGAAGAAGAGTACTCTGATTTTTCTGAAGAGAAGAAGAACCCTAAGGGGTTGTTGAAGAAGAAAAGTAAAAACCAAGCCCAAACCCAAAAAAAGCATAAGAAAACAGAGGAGACTGGCAAGGAACCGGAGGAGACTGGCAAGGAACCGGAAGATGACAAGCAAACTAGGACCCTAGAAGCCGAGCACAGCTTGGAAATGGAGACAATGGAGGAGACTCTCAAGGCCGCTGACACTATTTCCGCCCTCCATATTCCTAAAAATGAACAGGTAACCCCTGGAAAAGTGATTCCCTCCTCTGGCCCTCCTCCCGAGGCCTTGAATGGTTTTATGAAAACTATTGAATGGCTTATTGATGGGTATAAGAAAGCAGCGGATGAGTATAAAAAACTTTGCAACAAAGTCCTGATTCTAGAGACCATTAACATTGGTGAGGGGAATACGATGGCCAATTATATCGAGGATCTGAAACCCTATTGCTAAAGCGGAAGACATCAGAGATGCTTTTAACCCCAGATTTGAGAAGATTGAAAAGGAGATGCTGGACAGAAAAACCCTGGCGGAAACTAGTGAAATAATGCTCTCGGACACAATCATCAAAGTGGAAAAGATTGAGGAGTGCCTTAAGAATATTGCAGAGCAGAGCCTTAGCATTCTAAAAATATCGGCCAACAATACCCATACCCTCATCAGCAAGCTTGATGACGACAAGGAAATCTAGGAAATTGACCTGGACGCTAAAGGAACAGGGGAAGTCCAAGGTCCCAGAACCCGCACCAGAGGCAAGAGGAAGGAAAAGAAAGTGAATAAGGATCTGGAGGAGCTGAAAGCAGTCGGGGTGACCTATGATGAGTTGGTGATAAAGGCAGAGGATCTGCTAAAGAAAATTGCTATGTAGTGTCTCCTTGGTCTCTTTATTGTGTTTTGTTGGTTTGTTGTTCTTTCTGTTCGCTGGTCTTTTGGCCAGTCGTTTTGTATGTGGACTTTTATTCCTTTTGTTGCTTTCTTTCTGTGTGGGGGAAAAAGTGACACTAAGCAAACATGCCCTAATCTCACTTTCAATCACACATTTGTGGAATACGAAAGAGCCTAGAGGTATCACACAAATGGCTACTTCTTTTTGTGGAAGAGAGAGCCATGGGCTACCTATTAGGATTTCTATTCCTTTGTTGTAATAGAAAGATGAAATGATGCAAGTTCAATTCCAAACCCCAAAGTGCAAGTATGAACTACTAACAAGATTGCAGAATTGAACTTAAACAATGGAAAGCTGTAAACACAAGGACAAGACAAGAATGTAAATGCGTACCCGGAGTTAAAATCTGAGTGAAAATGTTTGGGATGGGGGCACGGGTGCCACTGTCCTGATTCTGCACCTGAAACTGCCACTTTGCAACCTGAAAAGCTATCAAAAATGCTGAAACTTGCTGTCTGACAAAAGGACCAGGGTGCCCAGTGCCCCTGTCCTGGCAGGACCAGGGCGCCTCACGCCCCTGTCCTAGCTTTCTGGGCTGGAATTTGGTGTGAAGTTCCGTCTCAGTCTGCTTCCGTCGGATCTGCAACTTGCGGCGTCGTCCGAATCTCGAAACCTGCACTTATATCTGAAAAGGTGTGGTGGGCGGCTATATAGGGTTTTGCCTTAGTCAAACCCCCGCTTTGGTGATTTCCACCTCCACGAATAGCCAAGTTGTATAGTAAAAGTTGTGTGTGCAGATCTTGTGTGTGTGCAAGATCCTAAAATGCAAGTAAGCAAACTAGAGCAACCTAGAAAGTAAACCCTAATTGCTTGTAAATGATAATGTAAATGCTCCAAATCAAGATGCAAAGTGATCTAAAGCATGAATACAAATGATATAATGAGGCTTATGCAAAGACATGAAAACAACATGAAATCATACCCAACCCCAAGGGAGGGGTACAAGCCAATCTTCAGTCGGTAATCCCCTATTGCTCTTCAATGTCTTCAAAGCCCTAAATGAATGAATGAAATTGATGAATGCTTGATGGATGGATGTTGAATGTTGTTGAAGTCTTCAAAGATCTGCTCTTTCGCTGCATAGAAGGTCTTTTGAAACCAAAATTCCCCTCCTTTCAAATGAAGAAAGAGAGCTCTTATATATGAAACCCTAGGTCTTAATTTCAACTTTTGGCCGACCTAGAGATTGAATCTCCTGCCAATATCTTGGGGTTAAGCTTTATTTTATGATTGGATCGCGCTCCTAAAATTTTGGGAAAAATGTCCGGGACCATTGCACGCCGGGCGCCATGGTCCCGACAACTTTTCACCAAATTTTCAGGGTCGTCGGATATGATGATTTTAGAGCGAATCCCGAAGTTACAGCTGATTTCGAGATGTTTTGACCCCCGAAATCAAGCCCCCCAAGTTCAAAATAGGACCTAATCAGGGTTTTTGATTAAATGATGTATTGGAAGAATAAAATGAAAGGAGCACACTTTAATGAAAAGGGCCCAACTTTATGATATGGGAGATGATAAAATAAGACCCTAGACCTAATTAATTTAATTAATTAAGTGCTAAAGGGGAAATGCAATGCAAAATGCAAAATGCGCCAAGGCGGGTGCTAAACTAGGTGTGAAATTGTACCACCCTAGCAAGTGCGTACAATTTACGATGCTACACTTTCTTTCTATGATGTAATGGTTTCAGGTCCTTAAAACCTATTTTTCAATCAATCAGAACATTTCAATCATTATATATGCTCGTGTATTGCCAACTTGTCATCAAAACTGCTGACACCCACATGCTTTCTAAGGTTGCAAGCTATTAAGTTTTTCATTATTAAATTTTTTCTTTAAATAGTTAAAATATTATAGAAATCAATTGAGATAAACATCTTTGTGGACCGCTCTTGAAGCTTTGCAACTTTCCCGCTCTTGCTTCATTTTTGAATTTTGAATTCCCTCCACATGACCGCTATTCCTGGGGTGGATCCTTCCTCCTTGAAGCCAGATCCCCCTCCCAATAATGTTTTCAGTTCACATGCTTCACATGAGGCCCCTTTGTCTGCTTCTGGGACCCCACTGTTTGCGGGCAATGTGGAAAAGATTAACAAGAATGGAGATTCTTGTGGTTCAGCTTCTTCTGTACTGACGAAATTTGCCCTTGGTCAGAAGGATGTAGACAAAAGGAAAGAGAACTATGAATTTGGTAATAAGAAGTCTCCTTCTACCATGTTGGAAAATGTCGTCGATCAAAAGGATGTGGAAGAAGGTAAAAAAGAGACTAAATCCAACTAGAAAGGAGCCCTTGTCGGTTCTACAAATATGACTTTAGAGGCGGCATTAGCATCCAAACTGAGGAGAGGACAGAGATCAGCCTACCTGACAACCTCATGGATAAAATGGCTTCATCTCTGTATCTGGCTCTTGTTGGAATATTTTTCTCCTTCAGACTGTTTATCGATATGGTTAGGCGATGGGCTATGACAAGATGGAAGCTAAAGGGGAGTGTTGACATTTCTGCTATGTCGGGAGGTCTCTTTCTTTTCAAGTTTACTACTAATGAGGATTTGATCTTTGTCCTTTCAGGGTCTTGGGCTTATGACAAGCATGTTTTAACACTCTCCAAATGGAAATTGGGTTTGACCCCTCTGCTGAACTCAATCGTATGGCCCTAGTTTGGGTCAGGCTTCCTGGCCTCCCGCTGGAGTTTTGGGACAAGAAAATCTTCCGCTGGATTGGGAACTCCTTTGGAAACTATGTCACTGCTGATACAGTCACTCTAGATAAATTCAGGTTAGTTTATGCCCATTTTTGTGTTAATGTTGCTATTAACAAAGCATTGCCCAACTACGTGTCCCTCAAATTAAAATGGGGAAAATGGTCACAACCCCTTGTCTATGAAAATGCTACTCTTTACTATCAGAAATGTGTTAAGAAGGGACACACTATTCCTGACTGCAAAGCCCCGACTTCTAGTGAACCCAATCTTAAAGAGAAAATTATTGCTAATGATGATCCTATAAGCCCAAGTGCCCCCTCATCCTTGGCCCCTAAGGGATAGACTGACCCCTGTGTGGTGATTGAAGACTATCCCCACATAGATAGGATCCTTGAAATAATCAAAACCCCTTGTTGATTCTGTGAAGAAGATAAGGCCAATTGAACTCTTGAAGATGGGGAAATCCCCTTGGTTATCAGCTTGTGTTTATCCCCCAATCCTTCTACCTCCCCCTCAAAGGGTAAGGATGAAACTCACCATACCCCCCTTCCCAATGGTGAATCCCTCCCCAAGTACTGCCAAAACCCAAAAAAAAATATGATGAGAAGTCTACTCTGGGGAGACTAAAACAACTGATTTTCACATCTCCACCTCAGTATCCTAGCAACTATGTGACCTTGGAGGAGTTGTCCAGGTTGATCCTGTTGACGTCTGATGTGAATACCTCCCCCACCTGTATTTCTTCTATGGATAATAAGGAATGACTGATATAGAAGAAAAAAACTAGGACAAAGGGCAGATGTGGGCACTGACAACAAAGCTAGAAGACCGATTGACAAAGTGTTGAGGCAGAAAGCTATGGTGAGGGATATTGCAAGGGGGCGACAAATGACGCTGGATGGAAATAACAAAATTAAAAAATGAAGATCCTCTCCTGGAACATAAGGGGACTCAACAGCCCCCAAAAGCAATTTTCTATAAAGCAATATATCTTAGATATAAAGATTGCTATCTGTTTACTGCAAGAAGTCAAAATGTCTTACCAAAATTTTGCAATGACTGTTAAAAAACTTTGGCCGGGTAGTGCGTTTCTATATGTTGAGGCTTTGGGGGTGTTTGGTGGAATTGCTACCCTTTGGAACCCTTGAAAGCTTCAAGGTGCTATACATGTGCTCTCACAAAACTATCCTACGGTGACCTTCAAACTTGGTGAGCTCTATTAGTACTTGTTCAATATATATGCCCCCAATTATAGGATGGGAAGGTGTCTGGTGTGGGAGGAAATTGTTGATTGCATCCTTGAGGACCAGGATACTCACAACATGTTGGCTGGTGAATTCAACACCCCTCTCTACCCTTCTGAGAAATGTGGCGGTCTTATGGACTATTCTAATAGTATGGGGGATCTGGCCAATCTCATAAATGTTACTAGTCTCTTTGATTTATATCTTCAGGGTATCCCCTTCACCTGGTCTAATAATAGGAAAGGGAACCACCTCATCTGGGCCAAACTGGACAAATTTTTAGTCTCTACTAATTGGGATATTGGTCACAACTTGTCTCTAATGACCCTCCCAAGGACTGTTTCTGATCATAGCCCTCTCTCCTCCATTGGGCTGACAAACCCCCCTTGGGACCTCCTCCTTTCTAATATGAGATTATGTGAGCCTCCCACCCAAATTTTAGAGAACTCATTAGGATATGGTGGGCCTCCCCAGTTCAAGGGACGACTATGTTCATAATATCTGAGAAGTTGAACCTCATCCACTAGGAAGTGAAAGGCTAGAATAAAGAAACTTTTGGAGACATATTCAAGAAGAAGGATCTGTGCTCCAGACTGGAGAAAATTCAAAGCATTATGGCTATTGGTGATCCTCCCCACTCCCTCCTTCATGAAGAAGAGGACTGCAGAAATAAATGGAAGGAAAATCTAACTAAGGAGGAGATTTATTGGAAGCAAAGATCTAGAATCCAATGGCTAAAGGAGGGAGACATGAGTTCTGCCTTCTTCCACTGCTCAGCTAGTATTCACAAAAGGAGTAACATGATCAAAAGTCTAAAGGATAACAATGGACAGGAGTAGTGATGCACTCCAAGACAGTCTTTTGAGTAAACTACCTACAACCATTGGTGATGAGGATAATAGCTAGCTCCTATCACCTATTTCTATGGAGGAGGTTCATGCTGCTATCTTTGTTATGGGCGCCTACAAGACCCCGAGTTTGGATGGTTTCCCCCTACCTTTTTCCAGGAATTTTAGGACATTGTCAGCTTTGATGTCACTAGAGCTGTGAAGGACTTCTTTGGGACAGGTAAATTGCTAAAAAAGTTGAACAACACCTACATTGTTCTTGTTCTCAAGTCTCAGGACCCTAAATGCATGATGTATTTTCGGCCTATCAGTCTCTACAAAACTATTTATAAGATCATCTCTAAGGTCTTAGTGAACAAAATCAAACTGTTACTTCCCAATTTTATCAAGCCTTCTTAAAAAGGCTTTGTCCCAGGTCGTCAAATCTTGGATGCGGCCATTGCTACTCATGAAATTGTTCATTCCACATGACAAAAGAAGAACCCCATGTATGGCTTTTAAACTTGACATATCAAAAGCCTATGATAAAGTCAATTAGTGTTTCCTATTTAAAACTCTCTCAAAACTTGTCTTTAATCCCAAAATTGTTGATATGATTCGAGAGTGTGTGTCTATGGTTCAGTTTTCTCTCTTGGTCAATGGGGTTCCTAGGGGCTGCTTCAAAGCTGAAAAAGGTATCAAGAAAGGGGAATCCCTTTCCCCCTATCTTTTTATTATGATTGCCAAGGTTTTGGATAGAAATTTTCTGAATCTAGCTACCAATGGGAGAATACAGGGAATCAAAGCTACTTCTACTATCCGCCCTTCTGTGATTCAACAATTCATTGATGACACCTTCCTATTTGGTAAATCCTCCGTGATAGAAGCTGAACATTGGAAGAATTTTCTTACTGAATATGCCTTTGCTTCAGGTCAATGCATTAACTATAATAAAAGTAACCTTTACTTTTTCAACACCCCTATTGACTTGCAGACCAGAATTCTTAATATTCTTGGTGCCAATCTGCTAATTTACTTGGGATTTACCTGGATCTCCCTCTTATTGTCAAAGAGGTGACCCCGGCCTTCTGGAATACTATCCTTGAAATAATACTAAAGAAACTTGCAGGTTGGAAGGGTAAATTCCTTAGTAATATGAGGAAGCTCCAGCTTCTTATTGCCTCTCTCCAGGGTATCCCTTCTTATTTCCTCTCCCTTTTCAAAATATTGGGCTCTATGGGGGAGAAGCTTGAGAAGATTCAAAGAACCTTCCTCTGGACTGGTATGGAAGAAAAGAAACACCTCTCGCTGGTTAATTGGGATGTTGTTTGCTTGCCTAAGACTATTGGTGGTCTAGGTATCAAAAAGATAAACACCTTGAACAAAGCCTTAATTGCCAAAGTGGACTGGAACTTGGCTAAAGGGGAGGTACATTGGTGCAACATTATCAGGGCTAAGTACTTGGAAAGAGAACAATTTGTTTTAACTTGAATTCCATTGGCTTACCTCTTGGGTCTAAATTATGGAACAACATACTTAATCTTAGACCTATAATCAGAGAGGGATTGAAGTGACAGCTTGAAAATGGAAGAAAGATCATATTTTGGGAGGATACGTGGCTGGAAGATAAACCTTTGGCTAAAACTCACTTCTACCAATTAATGAACATCCTAAAGGACCAATTTGGTGATTATGTTGCTGATTACATTGTGCCGAGAAGAGGAAAGTGGAAAAATGTCTCTTTGATCTTCATTGATTGGCATGACCTCTTGCCTAAAGCTTTGGACCTTCAAGCTCTCATGCACATGACGTGGATACCTCTGTTTCTCTATGAGGATAAATTCATCTAGAAGGGGACTCAGTCTAGTGATTTCTTGGTCAGGTCTACTTACAGATAACTTTTGAGATTCAATGGGGATACAAAATGCTAGAAAAAAATTGGAAACCACAACTTAAACCAAAGATTAATTTCTTCTAGTGGACTCTCATGCATGGAAAAGTGCTGACTTAGGATAACTTAAGGAGGAGGGGTTTCCAATTTCCTAACAGGTGTATCCTCTGTAAATCTGAGGAGGAATCTATTAATCATCTTTTTATTCTCTGCCCCTTCATTAGACACTTGTGGACCATTATCCTTGAAAAATGTGGCCTCCAATGGGTTTTCCAAGGTGACATCCACTAGTTTGTAGACGGATGGTCATCACCTTCTCACCACCCACTGGTTATACACCTATGGGAATAGATTCCTCCTCATATATGCTGGAGTGTTTGAAAAGAAAGAAATAATAGAATCTTCAGAGATGCTGAAAGCTCCCCAGACAATGTTTTTAATAGTTTCTTCAAGATCATCATGGACAATATCTCGGTGACTAGATAGAAAACCCCCTCCAATCCCCCTAACCCAACTGACTAGAAGATTCTTGAACAATGGAAACTCCCCTTAGAGTTTAAATTGTTCAACAACACTAAAAAGATCAACAAGAAAATGACCAAATGGGAAGCCCCAAGTCCCTCATGGCACAAATTAAACTTTGATGGGGTGGTCCACAATAATTGGCAAGCTGGAAGTGGTGTTATAAGAGACCATCAAGGAAAACTTATCAATGCCTTCACTGGAATCTTGAGGAACCATATTGTCATCCAAGATGAGGGAATGGCCCTTTTATGGGGAATGAAGTTCGCCATTGCTATAGGTATTGTGTGTGAGAAAAGTGGTGCAAAGAAATGAAAAATTTGGTTTCAAAAGGGTCCACACACCAATGGGAATCTTGGCGCAAATTATGGAGCTATATTGAATAGCTCAACTCCCCAAGGGATGTTCCATTGTTCTCAATCTCACAGGATCCCTCAAGTCAATGTCTTTGCTCTCAGATCACTGAGCAAAGTGACTTCAGGAATGACAACTCCAAGAATGAGGGATGTTTGATCAACTTAATATGAACACATTCCTAGTTATGCATGATATTAAATCTAATATGATTTAAACTAGCATGGATATGATGATAAGATAAAAGACTAGTAAAACCTATCCTAACATGATATACTAGTCTAATATGAGAATGCTATGATATTGGAAATGCTTCTTAAAATGCTTATTAAGATGATTTCTATTCAAAGAGAGGCTAAATTATTGATTTAAAAATGATTATAGATTAGATGCATGAAACTTGTATATATTTAGCAAAATGTCTATAAGTTTGATATTAAACACTTGGATATGAAAATGAAGAATGAGAACTCTATTTATAGGAAAAATAGGGCAATGGATGGTCAAGATTGGATAATCTTAACAAGGGTCAGGATTGAAAGTTATCAATCCATGTTTACAATTCTCACCAATGAAATGGTGACAATTGTCAACAAAAGACTGTTTGAGAGGAGATGTAAGAAGTATTAAATTCTTGAGAAGACATGAAGGTTACCTTAGGAGGTGAGGGTTAAGGTTAGGTTAGGGTTATCCAATGGATAAAGCTTTTACCCAAGAGGTAAACTCTTGTGCAAGGGTGAAAGAAACAACCAAGGTTAAAGCCATCAATGCTTGATGAGACCCTTGGGATAGATGAAGGTTGAGTTAGAGAGAAAGTCTCTAATCATGTAAGAAGGTTGAGTTAACCATTAATGGTTAGGAAGACTTTGAGAGTTAACTTGTTGAAGATATAAAGCCTTTAATGGTTATTGAAGACTTTGAGGGTTTGAGAAGTTATTTCTCTTTGCTTAGGGATGTGACAATATTTAGGAGATGGATTAGGCTAAATTAGAAGTGATTAGAAGAATCTAGAAGGGGGTTTAGAGAGGCAAGTGAGAGATGAAGGATTTTGCAAGTGGATGGAGGGAAATTTTAATTAAAATAAATTACTTTATTTCAACAAAAATAGATGCAACTTACACAAGTAGGGATTTTAAATAAATAAATTAGATCTATTTACTTGCAAGGATCAATTTAATTAAAAGGGGAGAAAAGAGAATTAATTAAATAAAGTGATTTATTTTATTAAAGGCTATGAAAGGCTTAGGTGAACTTAATTAAATAAATTAAGTATTTCATTTAATTAAATAGAGGAATTTGAATAATTTAATTAAATAAAATTTAATTAAATAGAGGAATGAGGTTAAAATGAATATTAAATATTCACTTAGGAAAGTGGTCATTTTTATACGTCTACATTTTGCCCCTCTTTGAAGTGACGCATGTGCACATGTTAATTCAAAGAAAATTTTGCCGGATATGATGTTTGTGTCAAAATATCGATATGATGTCCCATATTTGATGAAATGTGGTTGATGATGCCCCCTTTGGGAGATGAATCAAAGATTTTGAAAATATTGTTGATTTGATGAGCATTTTTTAATTAATTGAATTTTGAAATTTCGACTGTGTTGAATGCAGTGTAATTGATTCATCTCCTGAAAAATTATGTTTGACAAGGTTAAAAGTGAGAAATGAGCAAAATACATGCCCCAACTACTAACCCTTTTTGACTTTTACCCTATAAAAAGGTAAAAAATGATTCTATTCTTATCATTTGCACATTTGCCTCGTTGTGATTGTGACACCTTAGCTGTGACAAAAATGTCGGTTCCTTATGCTTCTCACCGATTCGAGCGTGTTCGTCGATACCGGAGGCCTGTCGCATATGGTCCACCTGTAAGTCATCTAAATTTTGCCACATTTTTTTATTAATTTTGTCGATTTTGATCACGTTTTTCATTTTTTGCTTTCAAATTCATCATTTAGCGCATAGGCAATCTAGGATAGCGCATGCGATAAGGTTAGTAGCGCATAGGGTAACCTAGCTAGGTCAACGTCTTAGGTGCATTCTACAGTGCATTGTAGGTTTAGGATAGCGCGTCTAGTTTTTTAGCGCATAGGGTTGACAGGTAAGCACGTAGAGGGTTAGTGCAGGATCATGGGGGGCCAAAAGTGGCGATGTGAAAAAAATAGCCTTCTCACCTCACCTAAAAACGCGAAAAATTCGTGTTGACTTTTTGCTTGGCCTGGGTGTCAGTACACCTTGGCATGGTAATTACCTAAGCAAATTGGATAGCGGATAAAATCGGATATCTGATTTTATTTGTAATTTTAAATTAAAAAATATATTATATAATATATAATGTAATATTATATATTACATATTATATAATATATAATATATTATTATATTATATTATATATTATATACTATATATTATATATTATATATAATATATAATATAATATTAGATTATAAAATATTATATTATATTATATTATATTATATTATATTATATAATAATATATTATATAATATAGTATTATATTATATATTATATTATAATTATATTATTATATCATATAATATAATATATATAATGTAATAATATATTATATAATTATATAATTATATAATATATTATAATATAATATATATAATATAATATATTATTATATTATTATATTATATAATATATTATTATATTATTATATTATATAATATATAATATATAATATAATATAATATTATATATTATATAATACTATATATAATATTATATAATAATATAATAATATATTATATAATATATTATTATATTATATATAATATATTATTTATAATATAATATAATATTATATATTATATAATACGTATTATATAATATATTATTATATTATAATATAATATAATACGTATTATATAATATATAATATATTATTATATTATATAATATAATGTCATTTTAAAATAATTTAAGTATAAAAATCGGATATTCAATTTTCTGAGACAATATATTTCGACTGTGACAGCCCGTGAGTCATTTTTAACCCACCAACTGGACGATTTTATAGAAATCTGATATCCGATTGCATCCGATATCCGGTGTTTTGCCCAAAAATTGCTAAAAAATAGATTGAAAGGTAAGATTTTTATTGTTTTCAATCATTTTCATTCAATTTTTGTATTTTTTTTAATGTTTATTTGTTTTTTCATTGAAAATATGGTTTTTTTCATGAAAACTAGGTTTTTTAAAATCAAATACAAAATTGTTTAAATTTGTTAACTAAATTCAATTGTTTACATTCAATTAGGTTGAAAATGGGGGATAACAATAAAAACATTGATCAACCACAACCGCAACAACCAAACCCTCCTTTGTCAAACCCCCCCCCCTCAATTCAAGATTTGATTGCACAAAATTTGAATGAATTGAGGGGGATTGTAGATGTATATCGTAGGATCCCTTGTCTAAACCCAATGTTTGATCCTCTCATGTCGATCATAAAGAGTATGGAAACCATGACTGAAGAGCACAATGCCGCCCTTTTGTGGCGAGATTCTATGAGGGAACAATATGTGGATGGCTTGTCGTATAAGGAGATCAAGGATCTCGAGATATCGAAAGCCGATATCGCCTCATTGTTTGTGAATCCCCGCACTGGTCAACCTATAGACGCCAAAAAAGTAAAACTTTCTATTAAATGGTGCACAAATGATGGTATTGTGAAAAACTTTTGGGATCGTTGGCGGATGGTTTTCGACAAACCACCCAACAACAATCTTGATGTCCCCTTCTACTTCCTAAAAAATGTATGCTGAGTTTGTTTTAGGCAAACATGTGAGCTACTTTGACATCCAACCTTTCCAGTGTGTGGGTTTAGGTATGCCCCAAAATAGACCTGGGGCAGTCAGAGTAGTCCAGGGCCCATATGTTCCCTCTCCTCCTATTGTTCCCCCACCTCCAATGTAGAATCTAGATATCATTTGTGAGGCGGCTTCACAGACCATATCGGCTATTCACTCTTTGAGTATCCTTTTGGTTTCTCAGGCTGGGTCAGTAGCTCAGCCTACTTTTGATGGTAGCGGTGCATCCAGTGGCCCTGACACGTCATCCTCGGCTCCACACATATGCATGCCCCATAGTTGTGTCATGTGTGGGCATGTATGCTTGGGTCCAGTTGGACAACCTGTTGATCCTCCTGTAGACAGTGTAGATTATGAGGTGCATGAGATGCATGATGCGCCAGATGTTATGACACAAACTGGAGGATACCATGGGGAGTCCTCGCATGCTAGAGGCGAGGAGGCACTGTCATCATACATTGATGATGTAGTGGTAAGATTTGTATTTTCATAGTTCATGCTATATTTTAAATGAATATTTATAATCTAGATAATATTAAGTACTAATTTTTTATTTACATGGTCTATTTAACAGTTGATGACCGAGGGGAAGTTGAGATAGATCTAGGAGGGAACCTTGTCAGCCATTTCATTTGGCCTTGATAGCTTGACGGTACATATATTATTGCACCTAGTCCTTTTTTTTATTATTGTACATACATGCTCATCATTTATATTGGTATTAATTAGATTATGTAGTAACTTGCATGTATATCTTATTTTACTCTTGTAGGACACAAGTAGCATGAGTGCGGGGCAGTGTGATTTAGGATCTGGTAGTGCGGTTGGAGACAAGGGAAAGGTAATTGAATGCAAATATGATTGAATGAATAGTTTAAATAACTTATAGTGATTATACATGTCTAGACATAGATTGATAGTTTCGTATACTTGTTGTGTATATGTACAAAGAATTCTTGGCTTCACATCCTTGATGACTACACCCAGTATACCTAAAGATAAAGAAGAAGAAGAGATGCCTCGAGTAGATGTGTGTTTATTTTATTTTGTGTTTAGTAGATATAATTTTTTATTATCAGTGACAATTATATGCTAACTTGTACCAATTTCATGTTTCTGAACATATGTAGGTTGTGTGTGAAAATATTGAAAACATACCTCCTCTACCGAAGACATACATCAAGAGTCCTGCAAAGCCGAAGAGAAAACGTGGAGATGAGGTAAACATGAATAGTTCAATTATAGTGCATTTTTATGTTAACTTTTGGAATGTGAATTATATAGTATAACTAATATTAATCATGGTTTGTTTTTCTTGTGCAGGATCCTTCAGAGCCGAGCAGTGCGGCGAAGAGGATCGATTTTGATGATCCATCAGCAACTTAGGATGTTATAGATAGTTTTGGGATGCTTACATGTCTAGTTGGCATGTATATTTTGTATATGGACATACATTCACGTATTTGGACATACATTTTTTTTGAGTTGGCGTTTATGTCATATTTGTGTATGGACATACATTTGTAATCATTTGACATTTTTATATATACAGAAGTTGATATTTGATCATATAAATTGTTGCTCATCTGTGCATGGTGTTATCATGGAATTTAATCTTCACTCCAATAATTAACAATGGTTAATAATGGTTATTTAATGAACAATACAATTCATTTCATTTCATCATAAGTGTTGTTTGTATAATGAACAATACAATTCATTTAATGAACAATACAATACAATTCATTTAATGAACAATACAATTCATTTAATAAACAATACAATACAATTCATTTAATGAACAATAATTGATACAATTCACTATTACCTTATGCATGGTCCTATTTTGCCCCCCCACTCGGTCGAACGCTCGGGGTCATACCCTACCGACGTCGTCCCTTGAGCATCCTAAGTGCTAAAATTGTCAAACTTTGACGGGCCCTAACTCGGAATCCATGGCACTTGCGAACGATCGGTTTGAACCTATGGGGCCATGAGAGGGGTCCCTACAAAATTCTATCTCGGGTTTTCAAGTTTCCCTATGGTTTTATTAGGGAAGCAATTTTTCAGTTGGCGAAAAAATCGTCAGTCTCATTCAATCGAATGTTGTCGCATGGCAAATTTCTCATTCTGCTCATCGCGATGATGAACCGTCAGCTCCAACATGTCCAGTTAGGAATTATTACCCTATACACGCTACTATTCTACCCCCCCACTCGATTGAACGCATGAGGTCATACCCTACCGACGTCGTCCCTTGAGCGCCCTAAGTGCTAAAAATTGTCAAACTTTGACGGGCCCTAACTCAGAATTTGTGGAACCTATGAATGATCCATTTTGTACCTACGAGGCTATGAGAGGTGTCCCTACAAAATCCTATCTTGGTTTTTCAAGTTTCCCTATGGTTTTATTAGGGAAGCAATTTTTTGGTTGGCGAAAAAATCGTCAGTCTCAATCATTCGAATGTTGTCGCGTGGCCAATTTCTTGTTCTGCTCGTCGTGATGATGAACCGTCAGCTTGTACATGTCCAGTTAGGTATTATTACCCTATGCATGGTCCTATTTCCCCCCCTCCACTTGGTCGAACTCTCAGGGTCATAACCTACCGGCGTCGTCCCTTGAGCACCCTAAGTGCTAAAAATTGTCAAACTTTGACGAGCCCTAACTCGGAATCCATGGCACCTGTGAATGATCCATTTGAACCTACGGGGCCATGAGAGGGGTTCCTACAGAATCCTATCTCTGTTTTTCAAGTTTCCCTACGGTTTTATTAGGGCAACAATTTTTTGGTTGGCGAAAAAACGTCAGTCTCATTCAATCGAATGTTGTCGCGTGGCCAATTTCTCGTTCTGCTCGTTGCGATGATGAACCGTTGGCTCCAACTTGTCTAGTTAGGCATTATTACCCTATGCATGCTCCTATTTTTCCCCTCCACTTGGTTGAACGCATGGGGTCATACCCTACCTACGTCGTCCCTTGAACACCCCAAGTGCTAAAAATTGTCAAACTTTGACGGGCCCTAAATCGGAATCCATGGCACCTACGAATGATTCATTTGAACCTATGGGGCCATGAGACAGGTCCCTACAAAATCCTATCTCGGTTTTTCAATTTTCCCTATGGTTTTATTAGGGCAGCAATTTTTTGGTTGGCGAAAAAATCATCAGTCTCATTCATTCGAATGTTGTCTCGTGGCCAATTTCTCGTTCTGCTCATTGCAATGACAAACCGTCGGCTTCGACATGTCTAGTTAGGCATTATTATCCTATCCATGCTCCTTTTTTTTCCCCCCACTCAGTCAAACGCTTGGGGTCATACCCTACTGGCGTCGTCCCTTGAGCGCCCTAAGTGCTAAAAATTGTCAAACTTTGACGAGCCCTAACTCAGAATGTGTGGCACCTGTGAATGATCCATTTGAATCTATAGGGCCATGAGAGGGGTCTCTACAAAAGCCTATCTTGGTTTTTCAAGTTTCCCTATGGTTTTATTAGGGCAGCAATTTTTTGTTTGGCAAAAAAATCGCTAGTCTCATTCATTCGAATGTTGTCTCATGGCCAATTTCTCATTCTGCTCATCGCGATGATGAACCGTTAGCTTTGACATGTCCAGTTAGGCATTATTACCCTATGCATGCTCCTATTTTTCAGCCCACTCGGTTGAATGCACAGGGTCATACCCTACCGATGTCGTCCCTTGAGTTCCCTAAGTGCTAAAAATTATCAAATTTTGACGGGCCCTAACTCAGAATCCATGGCATCTGCGAACAATCCATTTGAACCTACGGGGCCATGAGAGGGGTCCCTACAAAAGCCTATCTCAGTTTTTCAAGTTTCCCTATGGTTTTATTAGGGAAGCAATTTTTCGGTTGACAAAAAAATCATCAGTTTCATTCATTCTACTATTGTCGCGTGGCCATTTTCTCGTTCCGCTCGTTGCGATGACAAACCGTTAGCTCTGACATGTCCAGTTAGGCATATTACCCTATGCATGCTCCTATTTTTCCCCCCCACTCAGTCGAACGCATGGGGTCATACCCTACCGGTGTCGTCCCTTGAGCGCCCTAAGTGCTACAAATTGTCAAACTTTGATGGGCCCTAAATCAGAATCCGTGGCACCTGCCAATGATTCATTTGAACCTATGGGGCCATGAGAGGGGTCCCTACAAAATCCTATCTTGGTTTTTCAATTTTCCCTATGGTTTTATTAGGGTAGCAATTTTTTGGTTGGCAAAAATCGTCAGTCTCATTCATTCGAATGTTGTCGCGTGGCCAATTTCTCGTTGTGCTCATCACAATGACAAACTATCGAATTTGACATGTCCAGTTAGCCATTATTACCCTATGCATGCTCCTATTTTTCACCCCCACTCGGTCGAACGCACAAGGTCATACCCTACCGACGTCGTCCCTTGAATGCCCTAAGTGCTAAAAATTGTCAAACTTTGAAGGGCCCTAACTTAGAATCTATGGCACCTGCGAATGATCCGTTTAAACCTACGGGGCCATTAGAGGGGTCCCTACAAAATCCTATCTCAGTTTTTCAAGTTTCCCTACGGTTTTATTAGGGCAGAAATTTTTCAGTTGGCGAAAATGGTCAGTCTCATTCATTTGAATGTTGTCGTGTGGCCAATTTCTCGTTCTTCTCGTCATGATGATGAACTGTCGGCTCCGACATGTCTAGTTAGGCATTATTACCCTATGCATGCTCCTATTCCCCCCCCCCCACTTGGTTGAACGCACAGTGTCATACCCTACCGACGTCGTCCCTTGAGCACCCTAAGTGCTAAAAATTATAAAAATTTGATGGGGCCTAACTCGAAATCCGTGGCACCTGCGAATGATCCATTTGAACCTATGGGGCCACGAGAGGGGTCCCTACAAAAACCTATCTTGGAATCGGTGGCCCTAACTTGTTCAATGAAAAATAAAGATAAACAAGCATTACACTATAGACACATAATGATTATCAATATTTTCATGTATTGTATACACATAATTACCATTACACTTGCATGTGACATCCATGAAGGGATATGCAAACGTGATTTTTTTTTCATTATCAATACAACTACACCAATGTACTCATGTACAGATACATTGTATATCATCAATATAACTAAACCAATTGCTCATGGACATTGTATATCATCATAACAAAGTTACATCAATTCACATCCATATACAAATACAACATCCCACTTCATCTGCATCAGACATCCTCATGTCCTAAGAGAAAATCTTATGTACAACAATGCCTGCATATAAATGAAGACCAAAGTAAGTAACCTTTTTATGTGGAATGAATGTGCTACAAGAAACAAATTATAACACTTAATACAAATTAGTTTGTCAAATTATAAATAGATCATTTGAAACATTTTTAAGACGTACAAGATTGTATAATTATGAAACTTACTAGTTTCTCTGCAAAGTATACAAGCATAACTTTGAAGAAAGACACATGTTGATTAAAGCCCTTCTCACTGCATTTATCTGCATGGTTGAAGATGATGGTAGATATGGTCATTTCTAAATAGAAATACATTCACTTGACTTAATATTTATGCACAAAATTTAACCTCATTAATGCACAAAGGAATATGTACCATCACCAAGAGAGGGTCTTGTCAACAACGAATGATCTAGCATGAACCTGTGTTTTTAAGAATTATTAATCTACACATAAAATGCATGGATGAACATAAAGGCTTTATGATAATCACTTCAACTAAAATGCATGATAATAAATGAAAAGGTGGGATTATATACCATAAAAATACGTCCCTTTGAATTATATCAATAGAACCCATTATGTTGATGCAAAAAACATAATGTGATATTGTTGTATATCATCAAAAAAGACCTACATGAGCATAAAGGTTTTGCGATAATTATATCATCAAAAAATGTCAAATAGTGTTCTCTAATAAAAAAATTGTAAAGCGACTCAAATGCATGATAATAAGTCGTGTTGCAAAAATACGTCCCTTCTAGTTAAATCGAGTGTACCCGCTATGTGCATGCAAAAACTGTGTTGCCAAAAAAAAACATTCATCAATAGACCTGCATTTTGAACACATCCTTAATATACACGTAACAAACTTGAACATTAAGGTTTAATGATCATTGTTTGAAATGAAATGCATGATAAAAAAATAAGGCACCATTAAAGACCTACTCCTCAAGTATGCCTGAAGAGTCATCTCTTTTCTTAAGAGTATCCAGTATTGCTTCATGATCAATAGTAGTCACTGTCCATAGCTCTTTGGTCTTCGATTTTTCTTGATGCTTCAACAACTTGACATTTGTCGCTATAATAAGGTGTGAATACATTATAATGGTTTTGTGTCTCTCATAGTCTTCAAATGCAGGTATGCCATCTTTCTAATCATGTATGTTCGCAACCAAGTTCCCACAACAACAACTGAACCTGTAGGATATGTGAACCCATCATCATCTATCATTGGTTGTGTTAGCTTTTGTTTTCCATGTACACATCGTGCCAACCAATATTCTGATCTCTCTTCATTCCCTTGTGGTGCAACAACTACAAAAACATGTCTTGGCTGTACAAGATCTGATAGACGGTCATACTCAAGTGAACTTTCCATGTCATCGTTTGACAAGGATATTGTTTGAGATAAAGGAGTTAGATATTAGGGAACCCACGTATCAACCCACTCACTTGACTTGCACTGATTCCAATCACATCGAACACAACTTTGACAAAAACAAGCCTATGCTCGTGTCCAAATGGTCCATGTACTTGCATCTGAGCTGAGAAATGAATGCATCATTGAAGAATCTTTAATTGTTTGACAATCCAATCTATCTCCCACTGTGCCCTCCTCAACCAACCAAAATAATCTGGTCACTGATGAATCAAGATTACCTCCATGTGACAATGTTGAACTACACCAATCAATAATAGAACGTGCATTAGAGAAATTTGCACCTGAAATCCTCAATTTCTCCTTAACTAGAGCTCTCTTCAAACATGCACCTGCTCCATCATGCTCCCCCTTCCCATGCCCTACCTCAAAAAAATACCAAATATGAGGTATACACCTCTCTACATGCATTCTACTCAACCAATAAAACTTACAGGCATTCTTGAATTGACCTGTACCATTATCTGACCATATGATATGTCGATCAATTGCAATATCTTTCTCATGCAAGAACTCAAAAAAATTCTTGAAAGAATGTTGCACATACTTAGAGGAGTGTGATCTATCATCACTCATATAAAAATGATACTCCCTGATTATCTTCCTGTCCTCTTCTGTACTATCAAGAGCATGTCTATATGTAATATGAACAAAAATAGCAATTTGGATTGAATTGTAGTAGTGAGACTATACCTCACTCTGTGGTTGCAATGTATAGTTCTCTACAAAATCAACCATCGATACAATAGTGCCAATCAGCAAAGAGTTCTTACACATCCTGAATTGTTGATCCAACCACTGAGACCTATGGGTGTGCGTTGCATAATTGTAGAAAAGATTTTCCTTAAAATCCAAAATAAAATCAGAAATACTCACTTCTCTTGAGACTAATTCGCATCTAGAACCTTCACCTCCACTCTTCAAAGTATATTTCATTGTCTCATATCTTTTTTTCTAAACATAATTCTTTCCAAACTCATGTTTGTTGTCCTCATGAAAACATGAAACAAAATTTGACAACCCACCACATTCTGAGCACTTCTCATTCAAGCAATCATTTCTATAGAAATAGCAGCCATCATCTCTAGGGCATACAAATAGATCTTGCAAGTCTCTTGATGATCTCGGAAATAGCATTGCACCACACTCTTGCAACATCTCATTAGTATGCATCTTAGAATGAATATGACATAAAATTTCATGGTACATTGAAAACTCCACATGGTACTTGCAACAACAAGTATTGCAAATCTTAAGAGGAACACTATAAAATGGTTTCAAAGATTCAAAGGACCTTTGTGATATTTGCAAAGTTGGATGTACTTAACAAAAAAAAATTGTACAACGTTGTTTGGCTTGATTGCAAGAAATGTTTGGGATGCAGTGTGCGGTCTCGGTTGCCGATTCTTAATTTCAAAGCGTCCTTTACATTGGGTGACACTCTAGAATTAGAGTACCAAAATTGTTGAATCTCCTCCTTCACATTGTCAGTCAAATTTCTATCAACATGTGGAAGCCTCCCACCAAAAGCCCATGTATCTTGTTGAAGTGGATCGTCAAGTCTTTGTCTTCGTGCAAGTGCTCTATCCAAAGTTTTATGATTTATCTTAAAAATCAACACAAGTTTGTCTCATTCGACGATCCTTCCTCAATTGATGGCTTACTAAGGAGGTTGTAATCACTCTTCGAGCAACTCTCTTATCTCTTTCTTTGGTATTCTTTCCAATAGAATTGAGAGCATCAAATAGTTTTTTGGCAATAATAGAATTTCTCTCCATCTTCTTGTTCATACGAATCTTCAATTTGTTTAGCAATGGTCTCATCTTTATCATCTTTAGCAATTGAACAAAGAGTTGGCATTGCTCGGTCAATGTCTTATTGCTAAAATTTTGGTCGAAAAGTTGTGTATCCCACAACCGAACGGTTCTTGTTGACCTCTTGCCTTCAAGATTTGCAATAATGTTCTCATCGATTTCAAATAACCATTTTGGGGTTCTTGAAGGTCTTGGATTTGGAATTTGTCTTTCATCCATGAGAAGGTCTTCATTTCTAAAGTAATTAGGTGTTACATATGGTTCAATTGGTTGAGAAATTCCACCTTCAATGTCAAAGTTTTCTACATTTTCACCTCCTATGTCAAAATTTTCCACATGTTGAGCATTTTCATTATCACTTTCAACATTTTTAACATTTTCAAAATTTTCACTTTCAAAATCTACATTTTTATTTTCAATAACTTGTGACAGATTTTCAAATTCAATTTCCTCTTCACTTGAAGTAACATTAGCAATATTTAACATACCTTGTCTTCTCCTCCTATCACCTTCTCTATCTCTTTCTATATACACTTCAATTTGGTCATTTGAAAGTTTTCTTTTGCGTTTAGACTTCCGACGACTACTACTCCCCGTTTACCTCCACAAAGATGCTCCTAAATGATTGACATGTAAAATTTGACTTTAAGAATCTGCCAAAAGCACAAATTTGTCTCAACTTGTTTGAAAACCCATGATTGTTGACATAAAACAAAATATGTAGACTGTGGGCCATTGGAATCCACAAAATGCCCCACAAGACTCTTTTTTATTTACAAAAATCGAATATTCGATACAATCGGATATCCGATTTTAATGTATAAATTTTTGGTCCCAAAATTTTTCCCGTTGCTGCCTTTTTTTTACTGTTGCCACATTAATGGCAATGGCAGAAATCGAATATCCAATAAAATCCAATATCCGATTTTATTAGTCATATTTTAGAGAGAGAGACACAGAGAGAGAGAGAAGGAGAGGGACAGAGGGACAGAGAGAGAGAGAGAGGGAGACGAGGAGAGGGAGAGAGAGAGATTAGGGGAGAGAGAGAGAGAGAGAGAGAGAGAGAGAGATTAGGGGAGAGAGAGAGGAGGAGAGGGAGAGAGAGATATTAGGGGAGAGAGAGAGATTAGGGGAGAGGGAGAAAGAGAGAGAGATGGGTCATATTGTGTCGTTATAGGTCATAAGGGGTCCTATGGTGTCCTACGAACCCTTATGACACCATATGACCCCTTAAGACACCATATTGGGTCGTTATGGGTCTTATGGTGTCCTAAGGGGTCATATTATGTCCTACAACCCCTTAGGACACCATATGGTGTCGTTAGGGGTCATATGGTGTCCTAAGGGGTCACATGTTGTCCCATGACCCCTTAGGACACAATATGACCCATAACAACACAATATGGTGTCTTAAGGGGTCATATGGTGTCATAAGGGGTCCTATGGTGTCCATAGGGGTCATATGGTGTCCTAAGACACCTTAGGACACCATATGACCCCTTAAGACACCATATTTGGTTGTTATGGGTCATATTGTGTCCTAATGGGTCATATTATGTCATATGACCCCTTTAAGACATCATATGACCCCTTAGGACACAATATGACCCCTTATGACACCATATTGGGTTGCTTTGAGTCCTATGGTGTCCTAAGGGGCCGTATTGTGTCCTACGACCCCTTAGGACACAATATGACCCATAACAACATAATTTGGTGTCTTAACGGGTCATATGGTGTCCCATGACCCCTTATGACCCCTTAGGACACCAAATTGTGTTGTTATGGGTCATATGACATCCTAAGGGGTCGTAGGACACAATATGACCCCTTAGGACACCATAGGACCCCTTATGACACCATATGGTGTCGTTAGGGGTCATATGGTGCCCTAAGGGGTCATATGTTGTCCCATAACCCCTTAGGACACAATATGACCCATAACAACACAATTTAGTGTCTTGAGGGGTCATATGGTGTCCCATGACCTCTTATGACATCCGAGGACACCATATGACCCCTATGGACACCATATGACACCTTATGACACCATATGGTGTCATTAGGGGTCATATGGTGTCCTAACAGGTCATATTGTGTCATATGACCCCTTAGGACACCATATGACCCCTAACGACACCATATGGTGTCATAAGGGGTCTTATGGTGTCCTAAGGGGTCATATTGTGTCCTACAACCCCTTAGGACACCATATGACCTATAACGACATAATTTGGTGTCTTAAGGGGTCATATGACACCATATGACCCATAACGACACAATTTGGTGTCTTAAGGGGTCATATGATATGACACCATATGACCCATAACGACATAATTTCATGTCTTAAGGGGTCATATGACCAATATGACCCCTTAAGACACCAAATTGTGTCGTTATGGGTCATGGGACAACATATGACCCCTTAGGACACCATATGACCCCTTATGATACCATATGGTGTCATTAGGGGTCATATGGTGTCCTAAGGGGTCGTATGCTATCCCATGACCCCTTAGGACACAATATGACCCATGACGACACAATTTGGTGTCTTAAGGGGTCATATGGTGTCCCATGAGCCCTTAAGACATCATATGACCCCTAATGACACCATATATTGTCATAAGGGGTCATATGGTATCCATAGGGGTCATATGGTGTCCTAAGGGGTCATAGGACACCATATGATCCCTATGGACACCATAGGACCCCTTATAACACCATATGGTGTCGTTAGGGGTCATATGTTGTCCCATGACCCCTTAGGACACAATATGACCCATAATAACATAATTTAGTGTCTTAAGGGGTCATATGGTGTCCCATGACCCCTTATGACCCCTTAGGACACCATATGACCCCTAACGACACCATATGGTGTCATAAGGGGTCATATGGTGTCCATAGGGGTAATATGGTGTCCTAGGACCCCTTACGACACCATATGACCCCTTAAGACACCATATTGGGTCATTATGGGTCATATTATGTCCTAATGGGTCATATTGTGTCATATGACCCCTTTAAGACATCATATCACCCCTTAGGACACAATATGACCCCTTATGATGCCATATTGGGTTTCTTTGGGTCCTATGGTGTCCTAAGGGGTCATATTGTGTCCTACAACCCCTTAGGACATCATATGACCCATAACGACACAATTTGGTGTCTTAAGGGGTCATATGGTATCCTAGGACACCATATGACCCCTAGCGACACCATATGGTGTCATAAGGGATCGTATGTTGTCCTTAGGGGTCATATGGTGTCCCATGAACCCTTATGACCCCTTAGGACACCATACGACCCGTTATGACACCATATTGGGTCGTTATGGGTCCTATGGTGTCCTAAGGGGCCATATTATGTCCTACGACCCCTTAGGACACTATATGACCCTAACGACACAATTTGGTGTCGTAAGGGGTCCTATGGTGTCCATAGGGGTCATATGGTGTTCTACAACCCCTTAGGACACCATATGACCCCTTAAGACACCATATTGGGTCGTTATGGGTCCTATGGTGTTTTAAGGGGTCATATTGTGTCCTATGACCCCTTAAGACACCATATGACCCCTTAGGACACCATATGACCCCTTAAGACACCATATTGGGTCATTATGGGTCCTATTGTGTCCTAAGGGGTCATATTGTGTCCTACAACCCCTTAGGACACCATATGACCCCTTAAGACACCAAATTATGTCGTTATGAGTCATATTGTGTCCTAATGGGTCATATTGTGTCATATGACCCCTTTTAAACATCATATGACAAATTAGGACACAATATGACACCATATTGGGTCTCTATGGGTCCTATGGTGTCCTCAGGGGTCATATTGTGTCCTACGACCCCTTAGGACACCATATGACCCATAACGATACAATTTGGTGTCTTAATCTCTCTCCCCCTCTCCCCTAATCTCTCTCTCTCTCTCTATCCCTCCCCCCTCCCTCCCTTCCTCCCCCCTCCCTCTCTCTCTCTCCCTCTCTCTCCCTCTATGATAATCTCTTTATCTCTCTCTCCCTTCCTCCCTCTCTCTCTCCCTATCTATTATTACATGCATGTTACAAATTTCAAACTTTGAATTATTAATATCAAATTGTTTTTATGGTGATTATAATTTAAAATGTATACAATAATGTCCTCGCCTAATATTAGCTATGCCTCTATTTTCACTTTGAAAAATAAATATTTTAAATTTAAAAATAAACTAAATATTTATATTTTAGAATATATCTACTTTAATCATGCTTCAATGTTATGCATTTTTTTATCGAATCGAGCAAAAGAAAAAATTACATTATGGGAGGCAACCAAACAACTACTAATATGCATAAATAACACAATAGCCTTAACATCCCAAAAGAATAACAAATTGTAGTTGTAGACGCATAAAAATGACCATATTCCTAAATGAATATCTTATGTTCATTTCTCTATTTAATTAAATCCAATTTAATTAAATTACTCTTATTCCTCTATTTAATTAAGTAAATTACTCCATTTATTTAATTAAATTCACTAAACCTCTTTTACCATTTAATGGGATAAATCATTTTATTCAATTAAATCCCCTATCCACCTTTTAATTAAATTCAAATTAATTAAATAGTTTATCCTAAATTAAATAAATCTAATTTATTTAATTTCCTCAATTACAACCAAATTGAATTAAATTCATTTTATTCAATTAAATCCTATTATCCCTTCATCCACTTGCAAAATCCTACATCTCCCACTTGCTTCCTAAACCCTATTCCTAACCCCTTCTAGACTCTTCTAATCACTTCTAAATTAACCTAATCCATCTTCTAAACTTTGTCACATCCCTAAGCAAGGGCAAGTCACTTCTCAAACCCTCAAAAGTCTTTGAAAACCCTTAAAGGCTTCAACCACTTAACTTTGAAAGTCTCCCAAACCATTAATGGTTAACTCAACCTTCTGGCATGATTAAAGAATTTCCCTAAACTCAACCTCCATGTAACCCAAGGGTCTCATCAAGCATTTATTGCTTTGACCATGGTTATCCTGAATCCTTTGCACAAGAGTTTATCCTTTGGGTAATCCTAACTTAACCATAACCCTTACCCCTTAAGATAACCATGAGGTTTTCTCAAGCATTTAATGCTTCTTACATCTCCTCTCAACCAACCCTATGTTGCTAATTGTCACCATTTCATTGGTGAAAATTGTGAACATGGATTCCCAACTTTCAAACTCAACCCTTGATTACCTCTTTCAATCCTGGCCATTCATTGCCCTATTTTTGCTATAAATAGATCTCTCATTCCTCCATTTTAAGGATCCAAGTCTTTAGCATCATACTTATACTAAAATCCATCCAAGCTTTAATATATCATTTGTGCTCATCATTTAGCCTCTCTTTTCAATAGGAATTAATCTAAATATGCATGTTTAGAGTATTTTCCTTATCATTTAGCTTAATCATAGACTAGTCTATCCTACTAGGATAGTCTTGCTACTAATCTTGTCATCTTATAATCTAGTTTTATTGCATTTATAGGATCATGCATAGCTTAGGATGTATTTCATCTTAAAATCAACCAAAGCATCCCTCGTTCTTGCATTTGTCATCCCTAAACCACTATGCTCAGTGATCTGAGAGCAAAGACATTGGCTTGAGGGACCTTGTGAGATAGACAACCATGGAACCAACCTTGGGAAGTTGAGCCATACTTCATGACTCCATAGATTGCACCAAGAAGTCCTGTAGGTGTGTGAGCAAAGCTCCTTAGGATTCATTTTTCACATTTTAAGTTCTATCGACCCACTTTTCCTGTATACATTTCTGGCGCCCACCGTGGGGCCCGACCCCATATATCAAATCAATTTTTGAATTTAACCACTTTTGCAGGTCCACGGGAAACAAGAATCAACACGTGGGAAACATTTCCTGGCACATCTGGTTAAGAGTCTAGCGCATTTCGCTTACTGTTCAGCATGTTGGGTCCATCTTGTAGCGCGTAAAGTCTTTACTTTAGCGCAACATCCCACTAATAGTTTCCTGTAGGTCTCGGTGTGGGAGAAAAATAGAGCAGCGCATCCGGAAACCATCCTAGTGCATCTTGAAAACAGTATAGCGCATCTCTGCCATCTTTTAGTGCATCACTGTTATATTGTAGCGCATATAGCTTGTTCTTTAGCGCATCATAGACAGATAGAGACAAGAAAAACAAAATCTGTAACCGAGGATAAAATTAGACTTGTTGAAGTCCACCAGTTATCTAACATTTTTTGCTTGTTATTTTGCAGGATTCTAATGATTTTATTGCAGATAGGAGCTTAGTTTTAAGACTATTAAGATAGTTAGAGTTTTTACTAACTTCGTTAAGTTAGTTTAAAATTTGAACTTCTTTTTCTTAAAATTGAACTCATATTTTATTTGGGTACCTAAAATGAATCACAAATCAAAATCTTTTCTTGCTTTTCTAGGAAGAAAATCCTTAATTTGGGCTTTTAAAAAGAACTAGCCAAATTTTCATTTTTCAAAGGGCTTAAAAAGAATGTCACCATCCTTTGGTGCCGAAAAGGATCCATTTTTAAAATTTGGGCAAAGTAAAGAATCACACTAAGTCACAAAAGTCAGTTACAATCAAAGAGGGAAGTTCTTCCCCTTTTGATCGCTTTATTTTTTTTGACCACACATCGCTTTTGTTTTGTTGACGAAGATCAAAATTTTGCTTTGTTGACCTTTTCTTTTCAAATAAACTAGAAAATCATTGCTTTAAAGGAAATAAAAAGAACAACATGTTTTCAAGGACCAACATCTTCATATAGATCTTAGAAAATCACTGATTGAAAAGGTAAAAAGAACAACTTTGTTTGCCTTGTCTTGAAAGTAGAAGGTATATGCTCTCCCCTTAACTAGGTGATCAAAAAGCCAGACTACTCTTATGCTTTCGGTATTTCAAGTAAATAAAACCCTTTAGTAGGCCTGCCTTCCTGAGGGGTTGAAATCAACTCTTAAAGCCATTTATGGCCGGTGTGAAGGGAACAACCTAAGTGGGAAACAGATTTGATGCCAAGTGTTCCAACCCACTATAATTGAAAGTGGAAAGTGACAAAAGTCTTTTTCAACGGTTGCGTGCAGCGATTAGCCTTCCCCCGGTATCCTTGGGATACGTAAAGCCTTTGTTCTAAAGGTTGGGAAGCCTCTTGAGGGAGTTTATCACTGACGGCCAAACATGAAGCCTGATTACGAACCTTAGAATTAGAAACCTTGAGCCGAGTCAGTAACCAGACATTTATAATATTATAGTGCAAGGGTGGGGAAGAATCTGCCCCCAAGATCGCTCACCATATATCTCCCAAGATAACTACTCAATTGTGAAGCAATTCACTTTGGGTTAATTTCTGGTAAAAGGCAAAAAAATGGGTGCCCCCTAGGGGGTGACACGACTGTTTGAGTTGACGGAGTATCGAGACTAGTGGGCTATGGTATTATTTATGACCCTTGAAAAAAGAGTCTTTCTAAAGTGTCTTATTTTTATCCAAACCTGTTAAAACATTGGGGATTTGAACACATCCTCACAGAACATACACTTGTTGTTAAATTAAGCAAAATGGTTGTCTCTTTGGTATTGTGTTTGCATTTATTACTTCAGAAAATCATCTATCAGTACTGAAAAACTCAAAACAAATTTCAAAAATTGCAAACAACTGAACAAAAGAAAATATCAGGGCAGTCTAGCGCGTAAGAACAATTTCTTAGCACGTGTGATACATCTTTTAGTGCATCAAACCTTCACTTTAGCACGTCCAATTTTAACAGTAGCACTTTACCAAAATTTAGAAACAACGTTAAACAGTTAGCACGTCCGAAAAATAGTCTAGCGCGTCAAAGCATCAGCTTAGCACGTGGGATTCAATCTCTAGCGCATTAGGTTTATCAGTTAGCGCGTGGAAGGCCCATACTAGTGCATGATCTTTTAAGCAAAAATAGAAAACAAATTTTAACAGTCTCAACCAATTAGCACGTAGACCGGGGCAGTCTAGCGTGTGGGGTCTTTTCCCTAATGCATCAAAAAATTTCTATAGCACATTCAGTCTCTATTTTAGTGTGTGATCAAACCCAGAAAAATAGGGGGCAAAACAGTGGAAAATTTTGAAAATTTAGAAAGCATTTTTGGGAACATCCTTTCACCAGCTTCATTTTCATCAAACAAGAGTATCAAAAACAGAGCTTTAAAAACTATTTCTTGAGCAAATTTTGTGTCAAAACAAAAGTTGTCTAGAATCCAAAACTGATCACACGATAAACATATCTATCCTATCAAAATCGAGAAACATCATTGCAAGTGATGAATAGGTCCTTTATTATCTCATAGATTATATCTCAAAAACACTTGTTCAAAATCTTAGGTTGTCAAATCAAGTTTCCATATCAGGAGACTTTATCCATATCATTTGACACTCTTTGTCGTGAGAGGGCATCTAAACCTTCACTTTGATAAAGTAAAACTTGAGTTTTCAAAACAAGATCAAATAAATCCAAAACAATTCAAAGGAAACCATTAAATCACTTATGCATGACTAATCCCCATATTCTGAGAAGAAAGAATATTTATTGTAACACCACGTTGAAGAAACAACAACCAAGTTTTTCCAAATTTGTCAAAAGAAATAAATTTTTATACATCAATCATCAACTCTTCAAATCTCATCGAACATTCCTTCATCACGTCAAACTTTATATCCAGAACAAATCCAACGAATTTGACAAAGAGCCTTTGAAGACTAGGGCATATTGTCAAAAATCCGCATTCAGTCAAATCATAAACCATGGAGGAAAGATCAATCCGGCATTCTTTCCCGATGAGTGCATCACTTATAACTTCCCAAGATTACTACCACCAACCCTCGAGCAACATATCGAAGAGGATTTTGTCCCCTTTGTCACAGAAAGCTTCTACTAAAAATGTTTGTTACTCGCTCTCAACAAAACAAAGAAAGCGAGGCACAAGTAGAATCCAGTATGAATCAAAGGTTATCAAATCCTTTTGAAGGTCCACATCTAGAGGATACTGAAATTTCTGAAGAACTTCTTCAGGAATGCCAAGAAAATGCTTCATTCCAAAAAATACGAGTATCAAGAACGACATGTTTAGAACAAGGTCTCAACAATACAAGTATCAAGAATGACAACGAGAAGGGGAAGCACGCGACCCTAAACAAGATATTCCTAAACAAAACATATCGGAACAACATAAACCAGGGCAAAACATCCCTAAGAAACACATCCCCGAGCAAAATATACCGTTCCATACACATTTCAACCCAGGATTAATGCAAGGGAAGAACTCTTCCCTCGACAAAACAATGTGCCTTTGGTTGCCCTTACTCAACAAATGCAAATGTTACAAAGACAAATGCAAGATATGCAACAAGGGACAATAGTACGGTATTCACTTGAAATAAGATTGCACATGATCCCTTTTCCTCCAAATTCAGACGTACCTAAATTTGACAAGTACGATGGGAAAAGTGATCCCCGTGATCATGTTAGAGAATTCTGTACCATGAGCCTTGAATTCACTCATGACGACACCTATCTGATGAGGTTATTCCTAAGAAGTTTGGGAGGACAAACAATGGAATGGTTATCCAAAATCACACCTCCTATCAGATCATTTGATGAACTAGTCAACAAATTCATCACTCAGTATTCCTATAACATTCAACATGCTATAGCCATGCTAGACGTCTATAACACCAAACAGAAAAACAATGAAACATTCATGGTAATCCTTCAACGTTGGCGACGTATGGTTTCATGATATCCTCAAGATATTCCTGAAAAAGAGAAAATGGAAATTTTCATCGACAACTTGAATGGTGAGATGAGTTACAGGCTCAAACTCCAATGCATGCTATCTTTCGCTAAATTGATTGAAAATGACATTCAATTAGAAGAAGCATGTGTCAAGAAAGGAATGCTCAAATTCTTCAAAGAAGGAATAGGTTCATCAAACTACAATAACCAAAATAACACCAACTTAGACAAATCTAGATTCTGGACTCGAAACAAAAACAATGGAAATGAAGGCGACAATGAATCAATGATCCAAAAGCTAAACAGCCAGTGCTCGCATTATTAGGAAATCCTCAAGCTACAAAGAACCCCAAAGGTGCTAACCCAGACGCTAACACATACACACTGAATACCAATCAAGGTCAACCCAACACAAACAACACCAACGATACTCAAAATAAAACCACAAATCGAGGACCTAATAACAATTCACGAGACGACGCCAACAATTTTTAAAAACATGTCTTCACACCATTGGGACAATCACTGGAGTCAGCATTCAGAGAACTCCTGGCAAACAAGATTATCTCTTTGCCCACAATTAACAACTATGAACCACAAATCAAACAACCTTGGTGGAATGACTCACACTTTTGTGATTTTCATCGCAACAAAGGTCATCAAACGAACGATTGCATGAGATTGAAAAACATTGTTCAAGACATGATTGATAGAGGTGATTTAACGGTGGATGGTCTCAAGACAAATGGTGACCATGGAGCCTTTAAAAATCCTCTTCCAAACTACAACAAAGATGGAGCTTCAACCTCAAACGATACACGTGGAGCTCGTATCAATCACATCTACAATAACACCATCAATCACATATCAGTTGAAGACAATCATGTAAATGTCATCACAATCCGAGACCAGCATAATCATGAATTTTTCAATGTAACAACTAGAGCTCAAAAATATGTCTTGAAGGGCCACACACCAACAAAACAAACTACACCAAAAATCCAATATGATTTAGTCAACCAACTACGCAAAACTCCTGCTCAAATATCTATACTAGAATTGCTGAAACTGTCACCGAAACACAAAGACATATTAGAACAAGCGTTGTTGGAAACCAATGTACCTCAAGATCTGGATGCTGACAAATTCCAAGCCATGGTCGCTCATATAACAGGGCCTCATAATATCACCTTCTCAGAGCATGATAATAGTTCCTTAAGTCATCTGCATAACACTCCTCTCCATATTGAAGTTATTGTCTATAAACACCGAGTAAAAAGAGTATTGATAGATGGAGGAGCTGGACTTAATATATGTACCTTAAAAATTATCCGTGCATTAGGCTTCTCAAAGGAGTCTATTGTTCCGTGCAAAAAAAATTACTATAAAGGCATATGATGATGAGGAAAGATCCTCTAAAGGGACAGTATTGTTACCAATTCAAGTTGGCCCCATACAAAGAGATACTATGTGCCAGGTCTTAGACATAGACCTCACATACAATATTTTATTAGGTCGACCCTGGATACATGAAATGCAAGCAGTGCCTTCTACATATCACCAATGTGTCAAATTTCCCTATAACGGACAAGAGGTCTCTATATCTATTGATCACAATCCATTTCAATATTGTAATGCAATGGGGGTAGCCCAAGATAGTTTGGTTCCCCATAATAGGGAAAAACATAATCCTCAACATCAGATCTACAGAAGGCAAAGTCTGAATCATTACCTAGAGATTTCAAGCAGAAAATACAAATCAGAGAACAAGGCATGGGGGAATACTCTTTGGAACCCATGTGTTTGGCTAACTTACCAACATCACCCAGATCTCATGGATTACCTACAACATCAACACATCGAGTAACTCAGCCCATCACCAAATTTAATGGTACCTTCATCCAACTCGACACTCTAGCACATGAATCAGAGGAAAAGGACATCCTTAGCTGGTTATACAAAGATGAGGAAGAAGATAACAGAGCAGCTGCTCTGGACATAGTTCTACCAACACACCTATATGGAAAGGGCTACTTAATCATGCAAAAAATGGGATATAATGGTAAAGGACCTATTGGAAAATGCAAAGAAGGAGTCACTGAACCAATAGACCTTCCTTCATAGCTCAGTAGAGACAAAACAGGATTGGGCTGTAAATTCAATTTCCTACTGAGAAAGATACCATGCAAGAATCCAAAACCTCAATGGAAAGTAAAGAAGAAGTACAAAGAAGAATCCTGGCAAGAAGCACTATTTGAGTCAGCAGAAACAATCCGCAAGGACTGTGAACGTCAAGAACAGAAGCAACATCAGGAGAAACTCCTCAATCACAAGAAGGCCATATCTACAGCAGTAGCTCATATTCAAGCACCAATATCTAAAAAAGCAGAACTACCTCCTGATATCATTATTCATCCCCAAGGAGGAACAATATATGAGAAAATACAAAAGGTAGAAGCAGGATTTGATGCAAAATCAGAAAAAGCCAACAAACTGGTATCAATCATCAAAGATCTATTTTCGCCATACAACATACCTATTTACAGCAGTGAAAAGATCTAGGATGATAACTCTGAGACTGATTCCAATGAATATGAATGGGGTAGCGGCTCAAATGCTATTGGAGATACCACTGACAATACTAGTTCCATATCCCTTTCTCAAGAAGAGCATAACGCAGAAATTAGATTACCTGAATTTGGACCACAGAATATCTATGACGCTAAGGAAAGCGAGTAGAAAAATTATGAACAAGTCTATAGGGAGGATGATACCATCGAAGACCTCGACGGAATCCTGAACTTCTTTAACACCCAAACCAATCATGATGAAACCTCTGTCTTAACACTTACAGTAGCAGAACTTGATCCACCAAATGATTCCTTACCACTTATCTTTCCCGACCTCATTGACTGGGATGAACCCAAAATACATAATATACGAATTTTCCCAGACGATGAATCTATTATCCACTACCTATGCACCATTAACCCAGAAATAGGCTCTACCAGTGAACATGATAACGATGTCTGCAACCAAGGGAGTGCCAAGTCTCTCAGTCGCAAAAATGAACCAAATGAAAGATCCGATGCTGAAAACCAATAAAGTAAAAATAAAGGATGCATCTGAGGGTGAAAACCTTTATAAGGCACCTAAAGATGAGAAACTTGACACTCTTCCTAAACATTTTCATGAGCGATCACCCATATTGATTGAGCCCACTCAATCAATCAACATTGGTACTACATAAGCAACCAAAAACATACACGTGGCAGAATCTCTGATAGAGGAGGAAAGATCAGCATTTATCATTTTTTTTAAAGAAAAGCAAATTAACTTTTCTTGGTCATACATAGATATGCCCGGAATTGATCCACACTTAATCATGCATCACTTGTCCATCTCTCTAGGAGTTAAGCCAGTCAAGCAAAAACTACGAAAGATGAATCCACATGTGGCGCTCATGGTCAAGGCTGAATTGAAGAAACTATTAGATGTCAGATTCATTTGACCCATCGACTATGCAGAATGGATTTCCAACATAGTACCAGTATCAAAAATAGACGGCAGTATCAGAATCTGCACTGATTTCAGAGATGTCACTTTCCTTTGCCCAGTATCGACATAATTGTAGACCTCACAGTGGGCCATGCAATGCTCTCACTAATGGACGGTTTTAGGCTATAATCAAATAAAAATAGCCCCATAGGATCAAGATAGAACAACGTTTACCTATCCTTGGGGAACATACTATTGGAATGTTATGCCTTTTGGCTTAAAGAATGTAGGAGCTACTTATCAATGAGCAATGACAACAATCTTTCATGACATGATGCATACTTCATGGAAGACTATGTGGATGATTTACTAGCTAAATCCTTCACCAGAGCAGAACACCTTAGCATCCTAACAAAGATTTTTGATCAATTGGAAAAATTCCAAGTCAGACTCAACCCTAAGAAGTGTGTCTTCAGGGTTACATCAAGCAAGTTACTAGGCTACATAGTCTCATCTAAAGGTATTGAAGTGGATCCAGCAAAGGTACAAGCCATTATGGAGATGCCACCACCAAAGAATATCAGTCAGCTCCGCTCTCTACAAGGATGACTTCAATCAATCAGGCGATTCATTGCTCAACTAGCTGATAAAATTCTACCATTCAATCACTTGCTACATAAGAATGTACCTTTCAAATGGGAAGCCAAGTGTGCAGAATCTTTTTATCAAATCAAACAATATCTAATAAACCCACCAGTTCTAGTACCACCAATAGCAGGAAAGCCACTCATTTTGTACATTTCAACAACAGATATATCACTGGGGGCACTATTGGCACAAGCAGATCAACAAGGAAAGGAAAGCCATATACTACATCAGCAAGACATTGAATGGCTATGAACTCAACTATACATTCATTGAGAAGGCTTGTCTAACAATAGTCTTCGCTTCTCAAAAGTTCCGACATTATATGCTAGCACACACAATAAAGCTAGTGGCAAAAATTGATCCTCTCAAATATCTACTCAGCAAGGCAGCTCTTACAGGCCGATTGGATAAATGGGTCATGATTCTCAGTGAATTTGATATCCAATACATAGAACGAAGAGCTATCAAAGGACAAGCAATTGCAGATCAACTAGCTGAAGCACCACTACCAGGAAAACAAACTATGGAGATTGAATTTCTGGACAGAGACGTTCTTGCTATTTCTACCAAGCAATGGACCCTATACTTTGACGGATCCTACACACAACATGGTTTAGGTGCTGGCATTCTCTTCATCACTCCTGAAGGACACACTATACCAAGATCATATAGACTGATGTTTCCATGCACAAATAATGTGGTTGAATATGAGGCATTGGTTATAGGCATCAAAATGGTCGTAGAATGGAAAATCATGGAGTTAATGGTGTACGGAGATTCACAACTAGTTGTCAATCAAATCAACAACGACTATCAGATAAAAGATGACAAGTTGCTACCCTACAAATGAATGGTGGATGACTTCAAATAGTATTTTGTACACATCACCTTCGAGCAAATACCAAGGTTGAACAACAAAGCAGCTGATGCAATGGCTACTATCGCTTCATTACTACAGATTCCAGAGCAACAAAGTCATTACGAGTTTCTGGTAGAGCAACTGTTCTCCCCAGCCTATGATCACTCTGAATCCCATGTTGTCTATACCTTGACTGGTTCAGATTCCCCTTTGTATGGACCAATATATGATTATCTAAAGAACAATATTCTACCCATTGACCAATCCCAAAACAAAAAATGTAACTTTATCTGACAAACGGCCCGTTATACCCTTACTGCTAATACTTTGTACCGTTGAGGTCTAGATGGTACTCTTCTTCATTGCCTTGATCGTAATGAATTTGATTCCACTTTACACAAGCTTCACGAAGGGATCTGTGGCACACATTCAAGTGGGACTACTCTTGCTAAAAATCTTCTAAGAATGGGATATTACTGGCTAACAATGGAAAAAGATTCTTATCATTTTGCAAAAAAGTGTCCTAAATGCTAGATCCATGGCAATCTAATATATGAACCAGCACAGGAACTGCATCCATTTACAACATCCTGGCCCTTTTGTCAGTAGGGACTCAACTTGGTCAGCAAAATTCATCCTTCATCTTCACATGGACACAAGTTCATTATAACTACAACAGAATACTTTACCAAGTGGATAGAAGCAGTCCCCATGACCACAGTGACTGGAAAACAAGTTGCCTCTTTTATCCTAAACTATCTGATATGCAGATATGGTATTCCAAGCTCCATCATCATCGATAATGGATGACCTTTCAAAAACCAAGATGTCTGAGAACTATGTGAACAATTCAAAATACAACATCAGTTCTCTACACCATACTACCCGCAAGGGAATGGTCAAGTAGAAGCATCCAACAAGACAATACTGAAAATCCTAAAGAAAACAGTGAATGATGTAGGCAAAGATTGGCATGTACAACTCAATCCAACACTTTGGACTTATAAAACTAGCATCTGTGCACATACAACAGCAATACCTTTCTCATTGGTCTATGGATCAGAAGCTATTTTACCCCTGGAGGTAGAAATTTCATCTCTCAGAGTCTCTCTAAAAGGCTTAATCCTAGATGAAGAGTATCAAGTCAACCGACTACAAGAACTGGAACTATTAAATGAAAGACATCAGCATGCTTACACTCATCTCAAAGCATATTAGCAACGCATGTGCAGAAGCTACAATCACAAGGTCATTCCTCAAAAGTTCAAAGTTGGTGACCTAGTCGTCAAGGAAAATCCAAGAAATCAGCAAGATCGAGAAAAGAAAGGGAAATTTGAACCTAACTGGTTAGGTCCCTATGTCATCATATCAGTCTATGGATCAGGTTCTTATCAGCTAACCACTTCAGAAGGAGATGTGCTCGACGAACCAACTAACAACATTCATTTGAAGAAATACTACACTTGAGTAGTCTAATGGACGGAAAAAGTCAAAAACAATCAAAAAAATAAAAAAATCAAGGAAAAACAAATAAAAAGGTACAATAAAAGTAACTGGTGAAAACCTAGTAATAGGCGCTATTGTGAAAGGACAACTCCTTTATCTATATCCATATCCTTATCTCCACAGTAAAACACTATCGGCCATCGCCCAACACTTAGCAAATATCCATTCAAGACATACTTAGCGTAGTCACTATCCTGATTTATCCATCTATCCTTTCACCACACTTTACCATGGCTTGGTAATCACTGTACATACCCGCATCGAGAGGTACACTTAGCTAGAGATAATAATTGTCAAAACTTACAAGCATGTTCAAACTGTCAAGACTATTTGCAAAACTCAGAGCATCATGTCCAACAAACAAAAACTTACACAAACCCAAATCAAAACATTGATCGATAACAGATTCACAAGAGAAATACAATGGATGAATTTTTGAAGTACCAAATGTTGCATTTTGCATAAAGTCTTGACTATTTTTGCATTTAAACTTTTTTGAATTATTGGATTCTCTAAATTTTCTCAACAATGCTTCCAAGGTAGAGAACATCGAGAAACTCCAATATTTTCTTAGTCTTTTGTCTGTGAGGCGATCATTTGTACTGTGTAGATATTTGTCTCGAGACGTGATTCACAATATATCACTAAAGACATGATTCCATTTTACGCATACAAATGGTTTAATCTTGTGTGTTTATACGCAATCCACACTCTGGTTGTCCTGGTTCAATTATACCTTGATGCTTGTGCTATCTTGCAAAATCAAAATGTAAAATTTTCTCAGGCTATCATGGTTCAATTATACCATTATGCTTGTATAAATTTTTAACATATCCAAAGATCAATCCATGCTCAATGATGATACATATATCGAAAGGAAATAACATGTGGTTATATCGGATGACAAATGCAGAATGAGGGTGCTCCAAAAACAATTAGTTGCATATCAGTTTACAATTAGTTGCATATCATTTTACAATTAGTTGCATATCATTTTACAATTAGTTACATATCAAATCATACATCTCATTTTCATGATATATCTCACAACATATCAAATCATACATCTCATTTTCATGATATATCTCACAGCATATCAAATCATATATCTCATTTTCAAGATACATCTCATGAACATCATACATTTACATCATTGCATTTCACTTCATCATATCATCTATCTAAGCATTGCATTATCATAAAATAAACACAAGCATATAGAAAATACATCCATAACACATCACATGATCAAAGAAAATGGTGTCATATATATAAAAAAATGATCAAAATGTACAATATTTGTCATGTTTGTGCCCCGTACAACCAAAAACAATGATAAAAAATATAAACAAAGACATCGTCACTCAAGTATGACTATCTCCTGAAGGAGACGGTCTCACCATAGAAGTCCCAGCCCCTGGATCTCCAGGTGGATCATGTCTCGATGGCCTTGTCATGCCTCTGCTCTCTGACCGCGATCTAGTCTCTCGAGATCGACTCGATCTCGACTGTGTAAAACTCTGCACTCGGCGCTCCCTAGGCACCACAACCTCATAATGTCGATAGTAGTACTCCACCTCCTGGGCTCTCAAGGCCAACTCTCTCAAGGTGTCCCTCATCAGACCACTTGCTGCTACTCTCTGCATGCTCACTGCGAGCTCCTCTGCTCGACCCCGCCACTCTATCTCAGTATCACGCTTGGTGGTTAGTTGTGTAATCTAACGTTGATGCGCTAATAACTATACCTGTAGCTGCTGCACTATCACCTATAGGGTCCTAATCTGGGCATCCTCCACATGAGTCAGAATCCGGACCTGTAGGGGCACCTATGAAGGGGTACCCCCTATCCCTCTACCTGTCCTCGGTACTGGTGGAGGTAGCATATCAATCTTCCTCCTTTGGGCTGGCCGTCTCACCTCATCAGTCCCTCCCACTGTTGCTATCACCTCTCCTACCATCCCCTCACCCCCTGCTCCAATAGCCAAACCTCCTCTACCTTTATCCATCACAGCTCGTCGAACTGCTCTCTCCACCCCTCTATCACCCCTATCTCTACCTCTGTCTCCTCTCCTACCCCGACCTCCTCCACCACCTCCCTCATCCCCATCTCCCCTCCCTCATCCTCATCATCATCAAAAGCGGGCCGCATCTCCGCTGGATCTGATATCCTCGCCATGACATGAGCTGCAAACAATCTGACAAACTCATCCGCCATCCCAGCATCCAAAATCTCTGGGCATAGTCCCATATCTATCCTGCTAGCTGCACAAACTCCTCTACGGCCACCGCACTGTCAATAGTCGGACCCCAATCTGGTATGTCCTGCCTCTGGTGCGCATACAAACAGGTCCCTTGTGGTATCCCCTGCTGCCAACCAAACTACTGCAAAACTCTCGTAACCAAAAATCTCTCGATCATAAAAGGGGTCTGCCCTATCAAAAATCGGGTCATGAAGACATATGGCATCTCCAACCCATCCTCAGCCCAAACCTCGCAACCTATGTACGGTCGCCATATGACCATATCAATGTCATCCAATACCCTCCTTCAATGCTCCAGCTTTCCTAGATTCCACTGGACAACTAACGCCCTATATCCATATGCATAGGCACGTCCAATAGGCCTATCTCTATCCACCAGTGGCCTAGCTGTAGGAATGTGCTCCCAGCACCATACCTGTAGAAGCGTCATGCTAGCTGACAAACTGTCGTAACCCAGGTATACTACCTCATGCAAGTCCCCGTACAAATGGGCTAGCATAGCTGATCCCCATGCGAACCTGTGGCCCTGTGTCACCATCTCCTCCAACACTAGTCCCCATCCCATAGATAGTCCCTTCGACCTGCGGTTAGGACATAGAAAACCACCTACAAAACCTACCAATACCGATGGAAGAGGCGCATAGTCCAAACCCAAAAAACTCCTACCACAAAATCTCATATCCGCACATTGTATCATCGTGAAAAATCTAGCGAAGTGCCTCTGTCCTGCCCTCCTTTGACTGCTCATAAGGTAGTAGTGCACCTACTACAGGTATGTGCAGGATCTGATAACAATCCTCTGGGGTCACTGTCATCTCCCCTATGGTAAAGTGAAAGGTATTCGTGTCACTATGCCATCTCTCTGCAAGCGTTGTAAGTAAACCCCGGTTCACAGTAAACCAAGGCATATCCAATAGGGAAGACATGCCGCATCTCTCAATAATGTCTAGATCAGCCTGTGCCAACCGTGGTATCAATGCCCATGGTCTCAGGAACTGCTCGCATGACTGAACCACTCCGAATCGCTCCTGTCAAATAGCAAAACAAGTCCAATATCAGTTTCCTCATCAAAACATAATATCAAAATCAAAATCACATCATATCTATCCATATCAACTTGTAACACAACTCAAGTTTTCAAAAACCATATCAAACTTGTAACACAACTCAAGTCCCCACATCACATCAACTTATAACACAACTCAAGTTTCCAACCCATATCAATTTGTAAAACAACTCAAGTTCCACAATCATATCAGCTTGTAACACAAATCAGACTCCACATATATTAACTTGAAACAATGCAAATCAAATCAAGTTTTTATCAAATTTCACATCAATATCTATGAATAACTTGAAAAATCGCAAATCAAACCAAGTTATATCGACACTTATATTGGACAAACTATCAAAACCATGACAGCGAACACAACAACAAAATATTTTACACCTATCCCAACAAAACTGACCTTATCCTATCAATTTTCCTCACTCGCAAATCATATTTTCTCACAAAACCGACCGCATGCGCTAACTAAATTTGGCTACACACTAGATTGACTCTATGCGCTAACCTGTTTTCTCCACGTGCTATCCTATCTACCCCATGCTCTAGATTAACTCTATACGCTACCTATTTCTTCCAATGCGTCATCCAAGCTACCCTAAGCGCTAAACCTATCCCATGCGCTAACCTATCCTGCAGCTGTGCTACCTATCTAACCCTATGCGCTAGGTCTAACCTATGCAGTACTTACCCCTACCCATGCGACTCCTTGTGCACCCAATGCGCTAGGTTTACTTGACGTGCTACCTATTTCACTTTCTGTGCTACCCTGTGTCCCTAATGTGCTAATGTACATTGTATGCGCTAACCTAGCAAATCTGTGCGCTAACCTAGCGAATTTATGCGCTACCCTAAGTTTTCAGACGCTACCCAAAAATGATACCCTTATGCGCTACGAAATTTTTTCGTATGTGCTAAAAAATGACCCCTATGCGTTAAACCGGAAAAACCACGTGCCAAAATTCAAAACATGACCAAAAATGACAAAATAAAAAATCAAAAGGGGGTCAAAAAGGTTGACTTACTGGTGGTCCATATGCGGCAGGCCTCCGATACCTCTGAATGCGCTCAAATCGATGTGTAGAATACAGGATAGGCATTTTGTCTTCTCTCCAAAAGTCTTTCTCTCCAAAGTCAACAAGAACAAATGAGACAAAACAATGTACTTTTCCCCTTTTATAGGGTGAAATAAAATTAGGGTTAGGGGATTGAGCATGTAATTCACTTGTGGTCTTCCTCATACCCTCGCACACATCCATATCGGGAGATGAATCAATTCTTAGCATTCCACATAGCCAACATTTTACAATGCAAACACAATTATCAAATCACATCAAATTTTCCAAATTTTTGATTCATCTCCCGAGGGGGCATTATCAAACATCGTTTATCAAATCTGGGGCATGACATAAATTTTTTATTTGATCATAAATCACAATAACACATCATTTTCTTTGAATTAACATGTGCACACACGTCACTCCAAAGAGGGGCAAAATGTAGACGTATAAAAATGACCATATTCCTAAATGAATATCTTATGTTCATTTCTCTATTTAATTAAATCCAATTTAATTAAATTACTCTTATTCCTCTATTTAATTAAGTAAATTACTCCATTTGTTTAATTAAATTCACTAGACCTCTTTTACCATTTAATGGGATAAATCATTTTATTCAATTAAATCCCCTATCCACCTTTTAATTAAATTTAAATTTAATTAAATAGTTTATCCTAAATTAAATAAATCTAATTTATTTAATTTCCCCAATTACAATCAAATTGAATTAAATTCATTTTATTCAATTAAATCCTATTATCCCTTCCTACATCCCCCACTTGCTTCCTAAACCCTATTCCTAACCCCTTCTAGACTCTTTTAATCACTTCTAAATTAACCTAATCCATCTTCTAAACTTTGTCACATCCCTAAGCAAGGGGAAGTCACTTCTCAAACCCTCAAAGTCTTTGAAAACCCTTAAAGGCTTCAACCACTTAACTTTGAAAGTTTCCCAAACCATTAATGGTTAACTCAACCCTCTAGCATGATTAAAGAATTTCCCTAAACTCAACTTCCATGTAACCCAAGGGTCTCATCAAGCATTTATTGCTTTGACCATGGTTATCCTTAATCCTTTGCACAAGACTTTATCCTTTGGGCAAAAGCTTTATCCAATGGGTAATCCTAACTTAACCATAACCCTTACCCCTTAAGATAACCATGAGGTCTTCTTAAACATTTAATGCTTCTTACATCTCCTCTCAACCAACCCTATGTTGCCAATTGTCACCATTTCATTGGTGAAAATTGTGAACATGGATTCCCAACTTTCAAACTCAACCCTTGATTACCTCTTTCAATCCCGGCCATTCATTGCCCTATTTTTGCTATAAATAGAGTTCTCATTCCTCCATTTTAAGGATCCAAGTCTTTAGCATCATACTTATACTAAAATCCATCCAAGCTTTAATATATCATTTGTGCTCATCATTTAGCCTCTTTTCAATAGGAATTAATCTAAATATGCATGTTTAGAGTATTTTCCTTATCATTTAGCTTAATCATAGACTAGTATATCCTGCTAGGATAGTCTTGCTACTAATCTTGTCATCTTATAATCTAGTTTTATTGCATTTATAGGATCATGCATAGCTTAGGATGCATTTCATCTTATAATCAACCAAAGCATCCCTCGTTCTTGCATTTGTCATCCCTAAACCACTTTGCTCAGTGATCTGAGAGCAAAGACATTGGTTTGAGGGACCTTGTGAGATAGAGAACCATGGAACCAACCTTGGGAAGCTGAGCCATACTTCATGAATCCATAGCTTGCACCAAGAAGTCCTGTGGGTGTGTGAGCAAGGCTCCTTAGGCTTCATTTTTCATATTTTAAGTTCTATTGACCCGCTTTTCCCGCATACAGTAGTTAATATAAAAATATGTTTACCAAATGAGCTTCCTTTCTTCCTCTACACACTACTGTTAAAATAAAAGCAAATAACATATATACTTCTCTCTCTCTCTCTCTCTCTCTCTCTCTCTCTCTCTCTCTCTCTCTCTCTCTCTCTCTCTCTCTCTCTCTCATGCTTTGGGATTTGGCTTGGAAGTGATAAGCCTAGAAAGTCAACTGAAAAAACTTTTTTTTTTCAGTATTCCTTGATTTTCCAGAATTTACACTGGTGGCTGACGACTTTTTTTGTAGCCAAAATTGATAAAAAGAAAAGGGTTTTTAAGGACGTTCTCAACTTTCCAACAATATAAGGCTTATCTTATTTAGAATTTAATAAATAATTATTATTTATTTTCTAATTGAATTCTGACAATAGTCCTGATTGATAGACTGATTGAAAAACACTCATAACTTTCAAACAGTATCACATTTTTTGAATCTGAAACATGCATCACATCCTATGCTTCATCTACTATAGGAAAAATTAAAAAATAAAAATTCATAAGGTTTTGACCAAGTTAAGGTGGTCAAACGTAGGAGTTTCTGAATTTTTGAAAAGTTGTAGTAAAAAATTCATAAATAATTATTTACTTTATAAAAAAATATGTGTCACATCTGAACACGAGTCTAATACTTATATTATAAATATTATAAAAAAATATTATGATTTGATTGTGATTAGGGTGGTCAAACATACGTCTACTTCTTATCTTTTTCTTGAAATTTTAGTACCACTGCATTGAAATTTGAAATTTTCATCAAATAGGATTTTTTTTTTCCAAAAAAAAACTAGTAGCTTAGAAACTAAATTGAAATTTCTATAGATTCTCTTCTTACATATTTTAAAAATAATTTTCGTAACTTATTCAAATTTTCATGTCAAGTTGCATAACTCTGAGTTTCTGAAATTTCATTGCCACTTAAGGGCCTGTTTTGGCACACCATGATCCTGCACATACCCTAGAGGGTATAGGATAGCGCATAGGTGAGGAAAGATGGTACATGGTTAGTAGCTTAGTGCATGGGAGGGATGTTGTGGCGCGTGGGTAAGAAAAATGGGCAGAAAAGACTTGGAAGAATGCGTCACGGGGGGAATAGATGAGGTAGATGGCTTAGGAGCGGATAGGTGCCTATTGAGAGTTTTGGGATGGGTATTGAGCCAATGTTTTGCCTACTGTGATGATGTCTGAGTCTTGATATGATGATTGAGAGTCTACTGAAATTGCTTTTGTTATGAAGTGCCAAGCTGATTGATTGTTTGAATGACGATCCTAATTTTTTGTTTGATGTGGATCTTTGATTTTTTGCCTTGCCATATGAATTTGATGTTCGATATGAGTTTCAATTCTTGATTTTTGATATGATTCCTGATAGGATGCTTGCATTATGGATTTTGAATTTCTTGCGGTATGGGTCTTTGATATGATGCTTTGATTTTCGATATGGATTTTTGAATTGCTTGCGTTATAGGTCTTTGATTTTCGATATGGGTCTTTGATTATTGATATGGGTCTTTGATTTTAGATATCGGTCTTTGATTTTTGATATGGGTCTTTGATTTTCAATATGGTGCTTGTTGGCAGTGGGCCAGCATCCCTTGCAGGGATTCACGACATAGTTTAACAACCTCCTATAGATTCTATAAGTCTAGTGGTTGTATCGGGCATTGACAGGTCGATCTTTTGGTGCAACGACAACCCTAGCTTGGTCACAAGTTCAAATCACATAGGCCACGATGAGTGACACTAGGAGGGGGATTGTTGGTAGTGGGCCAGCGTCCCTCGCAGGGATTCGCGACATGGTTTAACAAGCTCCTGTGAATTCTATAAGTCTAGTGGTTGTATCGGGTATTGATAGGTTGATCTTTTGGTGCAATGGCAACCCTAGCTTGTAACAGTGCTTGATTTGATGCTTTGTTGTTTCAAGTTGATTTTGTTTTGATTGGATATATCAGATAGATGTGGGAGCTGATGATGGACATTTGTTGTTTTGCAGGCACAAATTGGTGTACTTCAGTCACGAGAGCGATTTCCATGATTGTCATAGGCTGATAGAGATGTGATTGAGAGATCTGGTTTGACTTCTTTATTAGACATGCCTCAGTATATCATTAACCGAGGTTTGTTGACAGCTTTGGCGGAGAGGCGGCATAGTGACACGAACACCTTCCATTTGGCTACTGGTGAGATAACAGTCACACCTAAGGACTGTTATCGCATTCTACGGATTTCGATTGTGGGGGCCTTGTTGCCATATGAGAAGACCAAGGAGGGTGGGATAGAGGCTCTCTATCACATCTTCTAGGATAATCAGATTTGTGGATATGAGATCCCATGGTAGGAGTTTGTGGATCTTGATTATGCTCCATTACCTTATGTTCTAGCAACTTTCATTGGTGGATTTTTGTGTCCCGACCGTAGGTCAAAGGGACTAGCTATAGGATGGGGATTGGTTTTGGAGGAAATGGTTACATAGGGATGCAGGTTTGCATGGGGGTCCTGTATGTTAGCGCACCTTTACAGGGAGTTGTACCAGGTAGTGTATCTAGGATACACAAGTTTGTCAGCGGGGGTGACATTATTATAGGTGCGGGCTTGGGAGCATATTCCTACAGCGAGGCCACTTGCAGATAGGGATAAGCCATTTGGGTGAGCATATGCATATGGGTATACAGGTATAGTTGTCCAGAGTAAGCTAGGCAAACTAGAGCACTGGTGGAGCTTATTGGATGATATTGATACGGTCATCTGGAGACCGTATATGGATTGTGAAGTGTGGGCTGAGGATAGGCTAGAGATGCCCTATGTTTATATGTCTAGATATTTGATCAGGTGGATGCCCTATATTATTGAGCGGTTTTTGCATAGCCGTGTGTAGTGGCAGTATGGGAGACAATAGGGGATACCACAGGGAGCATTCTTATATGCTCGTGGGAGACAGGATGTGCCCGAGTGGGGGCCCACAGTGGATAGTGTAGTAGCAGTAGAGGAGTACATGACATTGGCAAGCCAGATCTGGGATTACAGAGCTGGGGTTGTTGATGCAGGGATGACAGAGGAGTTCTCAACCTACTTCGTGGCACAGCTATCAGATCCAACAAAGAAGTTACCTTCTTTTGACGATGAGGAGGATGAGCAACTAGAGAGGCAAGGCAGAGTTAGACTAAGAGATGAGGAGGGAGAGGAGGTCAGAGAGGGAGGTGGGGATGATGGAGGAGGAGGAGGAGGAGGAGGAGGAGGAGGAGGAGGAGGAGGCTATGGAGGTGATAGAGGAGGTTTGGGGAGAGATAAAGGATGAGGGGGTGATGGAGGGAGAGATAGAGGGCGAGATAGATGATGAGGAGGGGATGGAGGGAGAGGAGGAGGACTTCTCCTTGGTGTTGGTGGTGTGGGTAGGGTAGGTGTTGTGCTAGCAGTGGTGGGGGGTATAGAGGATGATAGGTGACCCGCCCAGAGGAGGAAATCGGATGTTCTACCTCCACTGGAGCCTCAAATAGGGACAGGTATGGGTGGGACCACAACACAGGTACCCATTCAGATTAGGGTACCCACCCATCGACAGGACTCACAGATTAGATCTCTATAGGTCACAATGCAATAGCTACATGCACAAGTGCTAGCACAGTAGCGCCAAATTACATAGATTACGATAGAGTGGGATACAGAGAGAGAGCATTGGGGTTAGGCAGAGGATCTTGCAGAGAGATTGCAAAGAGTGATAGGTGGTGCCCCGATGCAGGACACACTGAGGGAGATACGGTATAGGGCCATGGCGATCGAGTACTATAGGAGGTTATATGAGGATCTAGTCCCTAGAGAGAAGAGAGCTCCTAGCTATATATCCAATCGATCTGCTAGGAGTTAGACGGGGACAAAGAGAAAAGGTGTTACGGGGCCTTCTTGACGTGATCCACCTAGGGGAGATCCAGGAGTTGGGACATCTGTTGTGAGACCGTCAGCCTGAAGAGATAGTCATACTTGAGAGACGTGTCTCTGTTGAATTTTGATCATTTTGTTGTATTTTGACAGACATGATACCCCTTTGTACATTTCGACCATTTTGAGAGATATATATATGGCACTGATTTCTCTGATTCTCATGTGATGTGTTATGGATGATGATTTATCACATGCATTTATATGATGTTTCTATGATGATGATGTAATGCTTAGATAGTAATGCTTTTGATTTTCATTATGATGTATGAGCTATAATGATGAAAATATGATGATGCTTTGTTTATCTTGATCTCGTTGATGTATGATGTGAAATGTATCTTGAAAATGAGATGTATGATAATGATAATGATGTGAGATGTATTTTGAAAATGAGATGTATGATAATGATGATGATATGAGATGTATTTTGAAAATGAGATGTATGATAATGATAATGATATGAGATGTATCTTGAAAATGAGATGTATGATAATGATTTAAAATTAATGCAAGATGAAAATGTGATATGTAGCTAAATGCAAGTGTAAAATGATATGCAACTAAATGATCACCCTCATTTTCTTGTTATCATTCCTGTATAGTCACATGTTTTTGCTCTATTTTTGTTTGTCATCATTGAGATTTCGATATGTTGGAAGTTTATACAAGCATAATGGTATAATTGAACCATAATGACCTGAGTAAAATGTACATGGATTTCGATATTGCAAGACGACACAAGCATCGAGATATAATTAAACCAAGATGACCTGAGTGTTGCTTGCGTGAAACAGACAAGAGTTAAACATTTGTATGCATAAAGTGGAATAATGTCTTCAATGATATGTTTCTAATCATGTCTCAAGACAGATTTGAACCTTACAAGTGATTGCCTCACATATAGAAAACCTACAAAATATCAGACTCCCCTGCTACTTTCTCTAGCTCGATGCATCATTGAAAAATTTAGGAGATCCAATGATTCAAAAATTTGAAGTGCAAAATAGTCAAAAATTCATGTGAGATGTAAACAAATTATAATTCAGAAAATCATCCATCATGTGTGTGTTGAAGTTGTTAATTGGATCAATGTCTTATTTTCTCGGCTGCTAATCTGTTGTTGACAGGATTTCCTTAGCGTGTCGTGATTCTTATTTTCTTGTTGCTGGAATGATTGAACTCAAAGGAATGCTGACCCTAGTTATAGATATATATCGATGTGGATATTCGTAGTGATTACCAAGCGATGGTGGGATATGATGAATTGATCTTCAGATAAGCAAGGACAGTGACTACGCTAAGTATGTCCAGGATAATGCTGCGTAAAAAAGTGTTGGGCGATGGCCATTAGCTTTGACTGTGGATGTAAAAGATATGAGTAATGATAGATAGAGGGTTTGTTCTCTCACAAATAGCACCTGTTGCTAGGTTTTCACCACTTGTTTTTGTTGCACATTTTTGTTGTTTTTCTAAAAAAAAATTGTATTTTCTTGATTTTTTTTTGTATTTTTCACTTTTTTCGTGCATTTAGACCACTCAAGTGTAGAATTTCTTCAGATGGATGTTGTTGGTTGGTTCGTCAAGCACATCTCCTTCTGAAGTTGTTAGCTGATAGGCACTTGATCCATAGGTTGATATGATAACATAGGGACCTAACCAGTTAGGTTCAAACTTCCCCTTTTTTTCTCGATCCTGTTGATTTCTGGGATTTTCTTTGAGTACAAGATCACCGACTTTAAAAATCCTAGGGATGACTCTGTGGTTGTAGCTTCTGCACATGTGCTGCTGGTATGCTTTGAGATTATCATAGGCATGTTGTCATTTTTCATCCAAAAGCTCTAGTTCTTGCAATTTGTTTACCCAATATTCCTCATCTGATATGAGGCCTTTTAAAGATACTCTGAGTGATAGAATTTCTACCTCAAGAGGTAAAATTGCTTCTAATCTGTACACCAATGAATATGGCATAGCCCCTATAGGTGTCCTAATGGTAGTCCTGTATGCCCAGAGTGTCAAATTGAGTTGTACATGCCAATCCTTACCTGCATCATTTACTATCTGCTTGAGGATTTTTAAGATTGTTTTATTTGATGCCTCTTCTTGTCCATTCTCCTGTGGGTAGTAAGGTGTAGAGAAACAATGTTGGATTTTGAATCACTCACATAGTTCTCGCAAATCCTGATTTTTAAAGGGATGTCCATTGTCTGTGATGATGGAACTAGGAATGTCGTATCTGCAAATTAGATAATTGAGAGTAAATGAGGCAATCTGTTTTCCAATTATTGTGGTCATTGGGATTGGTTCAATCCATTTTGTGAAATACTCTCTCACAGTGATACTGAACTTGTATTCACAAAATGGATTTTCATAAGTTGCCCCACTACCGTCCCTACTAAATCAAGTCCCCACTGACAGAAAGGCCAAGATGTCATAAATGGCTGCAACTCTTGTGCTAGTGCATGGATAAGATTGCCATGAATTTGGCACTTAGGACATTTCTTTGCAAATTGATAAGTCTTTTTCTATTGTCGGCCAGTAATATCCCATTTTCAGAAGTTATTTTAGCGAGAGTAGGACCACTTGAATGCATGCCACAAATACCTTCATGAAGCTCATGTAAAGAAGAGTCAGATTCATTACGATCAAGGAAATGAAGAAGAGTACAATCTAGACCTTGATGGTAAAGTGTGTTAGTGGTTAAGGTATAATGGGTGGCTTGTCAAATAAAGTGTTATTTTAATTATGAGATAGGTCAATGGGTAGGGTATTGATTTTAAGATATTCATAGATTATCCCGTATAGAGGAGAGTCTAAACCGATTAAGGTATAGATGACATGGGAAGCATAATTGTCATAGGCTGGGGAAAACAGTTGCTCTACTAGGAACTCATAACGACTCTATTGCTCTGGAATTTGTAGCAGTGAAGCGATAGTGGTTATTCCATTGGCCGCTCTGTTGTCCAACCTTGGTATTTTCTCTAAGGTGATGTGTACAAAGTACTGTTTGAGGTCATCCACAATTCTTTTGTATGACACCAACTTGTCATCCTTTGTCTGATATTCATTGTTGATCTGACGTATAACCAGTTGGGAATCTCCATAGACCTTCAATTTCATGATTCTCCATTCCACAACCATTTTGATTCCTGTGACCAGGGCTTCATACTCAACGATATTATTGGTGCATGAAAACATGAGTCTATACGATCTTGGAATGGTGTGTCCTTCGGGGGTAAAAAACAAGATGCCGACACCTGAGCCATGTTGGGTATAGGAACTGTCAAAGTATAGGGTCCATTGCTTGAATGTAACAGTAAGGACATCCATGTTTGTAAATTCCACCTTCATTGGTTTTTTATCTGGTAGTGGTGCTTTAACTAATTGATCTACAATTACATGTCTCTTGATAGCCCAATGCTATGTGTATTGGATATTAAACTCACTAAGAATCATGACCCATTTAGCCAGTCGGCCTATAAGAGCTTCTTTGCTGAGTAAAAACTTGAGAGGATCAATTTTTTCTACTAGCTTGATTGTGTGAGTTAGCATGTAATGGCAAAACTTTTCAGAAGTGAATACCACAGCTAAACAAGCCTTCTCAATGAATGTATAATTTAGCTCATATCCGTTTAATGTTCGGCTGATGTAATATATAGCTCGTTCCTTTCCTTCTTGATCTTCTTATGCTAACAATGCCCCAAATGATACTTTCATTGTTTATATGTAGAGAATGAGCAGCTTTCTTGCTATTGGTGGTACCAGAACTGTTGTATTCATTAGACATTGCTTGATTTGATAGAATGATTCAGCACACTTGGCTTCCCATTTGAATGGTATGTTCTTATGTAGCAGATGATTGAATGGTAGAATTTTATCTACTAGTTGGGCTATGAATTGCCTAATAGATTGTAGTTGTCCTTGTAGAGATCTGAGTTGACTAATGTTCCTGGGAGGTGGCATCTCCATGATGGCCTGTACCTTCATTGGGTCTACTTCAATGCCCTTTTCAAACACAATGTAGCCTAATAATCTACCTGATGTCACCCTGAAGACTAACTTCTTAGGGTTTAGCCTGACTTAGAATTGCTCCAATCTTTGAAAGATTTTATCTAATATGCCGAGATGTTTTGCTTGGGTGAATAACCTAGCCAGTAAATCATCCACATAGTCCTCCATGAAGGTATGCATCATATCATGAAAGATTGTCGTCATTGCTCTTTGATAAGTTGTCCTAGTATTCTTCAAGCCAAAAGGCATGACATTCCAACAATACGTTCCCAAAGGACAGGTGAATCTTGTTTTATCTTGATCCTTTGGAGCTATCTTGATTTGATTATAGCTAGAGAAACGGTCCATTAATGATAGCATTGCATGGCCCGCTATGAGGTCCACAATTATGTCGAAGCTGGGCAAATAAAAGTCATCCTTTGGACATGCTTTGTTGACATCTCTAAAATCTATGCATATTCTGATGCTTCCATTTGGTTTTGAAACTAGTACAATGTTTGAAATCCATTCAGCATAGTATATAGGTCGAATGAATCCGATGTCTAATAATTTCTTTAGTTTAGCTTTGACCATTAATGCTACATGCGGATTCATCTTTCTTAACTTTTGCTTGATTGGCTTAGCTCCTGGAGCAATAGATAAATGATGCATGATTAGGTTTGGATCTATTTTGGGCATATCAACATAGGACCCAACAAAATTGATTTGATTTTCTTTGAAGAATCTCATAAATTCTGGTTTTTCCTCTTCTGTCGATGATTCTGCTAGGTGTATGTTTTTAGCTACTACTTTTGTACCAATGTTTATTAATTGAGTTGGTTCAATCAATATGGGTGATCACTCCTAATAGTGTTCAGCAAGAGTATCAAGTCTCCCATCCTTAGGTGCCTTAAAAAGGTTTTCACCCTCAGATGCATCCTTTATTTTGACTTTTTTGTGATCTAGTGCTGCCATTGACTGGTTTTCAGCATTAGATCCTTTGTTTCTTTTATTTTTGCGACTAAGAGACTTGGCACCTCCCAATTGCAGATATCATTATTTTGTTCACTGGTAAAGCTTGTTTCCAGGTTGACTGTCCATAGGTAATGGACATTGGATTCATCATTTGGGAAAATAGGTATATCATAGTGTTCAGGTTCGTCCCAATCTATCAAATCAGGAAATACGAGCGGTAGAGAGTCATTTGGTGGGTCAAGGTCAGCTGTGGTAAGTGTCATGATAGAGGTATTGTTAAGGCTATTTGGGATGTTGATTAGGTTAATGATATTGTCAAGGTCTTTGATGTTATCATCTTCCATGTAGACTTGTTTGTAGTGTCGTTGCTCATTTTCCCTAGCTTCGTAGATATGTTGTGGACCGAATTCAAGTAATCGAGACTATGTTCCTTGTCCCTCCTGAGAAAGGGGTGTGTGTGAATGTATAGCACCTTCGGGGACATCCTCAGTAATATTTGAACAATAACCCCATTCATAATCATTAGAATCAGTTTGAGAAGTACTGTCCCAGAGTCTTTCAGTGCTGCTGACAGGTATGTTGTAGGGTGAGAAGAGATCTCTGATTATTGATACCAGTCTTATAGTTTTTTCTGATTCCCAATCAGAGCCTGCTTGTACCCTTTGCATTTGTTCATAGACTGTTCCTCCTTGGGGAGTAGTGATTTCTTCAGGTGGTGACTTTGCCTTGTTTTGAATAGGTTCTTGTAAATGATGCACTTTCTCATAAGATGCTTCTTCCCTTTGAATGGTCAGTTCCTCTTGTTGTTTGTCTTTTTTCTTGGTGTTCTCGCTCTTTCCTTGTTGTTTCCACTGCTTGGTGTAGTGCCTTTAGCCAAGAGTCCTCATTGTATTTCTTCTTTTCTTTCCACTGAGGTTTTTGACACTTATTTTGTTTTTGCCTTGGGGGTATGTTGTGTCCATATCCCAGTCCTTTTTTGTCTCGAGAAAATTGTGAAGGAGGGTCTAGTGGTTTTGTAATGCCTTCTTGATGCTTGCCTATAGGTCCTTTGCCCTTGTATCCCATTCGTTGCATGATCAGGAATCCTTTTCCATACCGTTGTGTTGGTATGGCTACCTCTAGAGTACTAGCTCTAACTTCTCCCTCATCCTTGTATATCCAACTAAGGATGTCTTTCTCTTCTGATTCATTTGCTAGTGTGCCCAATTGGATAAATTTTCCATAAAACTTGATGATGGGTTGTGTTTCTTGATGTGTTGATGCCAAAGGTTATCCATGAGATTTTGGTGATGTTGGTAATTTGGATAGACACATGGGTTTGAAAGAGTATTCTCCCATGCCTTTCTCTTTGATTTTCATCTTTCGTTTGAAATCCGTGGATAAAGACTTGAGATTTTCTTGATGATGATCTAATGCTAAGGGAGTTGGAGCTTCCCTGTTGTGTGGAACTAGGCTGTGTTGAGCTACCCCCATAGCATTGGAATGTTGAAAGGGGTTATTATCGACAGATATGGAAATCTCCTATCCATTATATGGGAATTTGACACACTGGTGGTAGGTTGACGACACTGCTTGCATTTCATGTATCCAAGGATGACCCAATAATATATTGTATATTAAGTCTATGTCTAAGACTTGGTATATAGTGTCCCTTTGTATTGGTCCTACCTAAATAGGTAGTATCACTGTTCCTTTGGATGATCTTTCTTCATCATCATAGGCCTTGATGGTGATGTTTTTGTTTGGATCAATAGACTATTCAGAGAAGCCTAATGCACGGATAAGTTTTAAAGTATAGATATCGAGACCAGTTCCTACATCTATTAATACTCTTTTAACTCAATGTTTGTAGACTAAGACTTCAATATGAAGGGGAGTATTATGTGGATGACTCAAAGAGATATTATCATGTTCAGAAAAGGTGAGATTATGAGGCCATGTCATATGAGCCACCATGGCTTGAAATTTATCAATGTCCAGATCTTAAGCCACATTCATTTCAATGAGTGCTTGTTCTAAGATGTCCTTATGTTTCGGTGAGAGTTTGAGTAACTCAAGTATGGATATATGAGTAGGAGTTCTCCACTGTTGATTAACCAAATCATATTGAGCCTTGGGGATATTGGTCGATGTTGATGTATGCCCTTTCAAGACGTATTTTTGAGCTCTAGTTGTCACATTGACTGATGTATGGTCTTGTTTGTCCTTGATTTTTATGACATTTATTTGGTTGTCATTTGTTGATATGTGATTGATGGTTTTGTATAAATTATTTATGTGAGCTCCCTATGTATGTTTGATGATGAAGCTCCTTCCTTGTTGTAATTTGGAAGAGGATTTTTAAAGGCGTCATGATCACCATTTGTTTTAAGACCATCAACCATTAAATCACCTCTATCGATCATATCTTGAACAATATTTTTAAGCCTCATGCAATCATTTGTGTGATGTCCTTTGTTTCGATGAAAATCACAAAAATGTGAGTCATTCCACCATGGTGGTTTGATCTAGGGTTCAAAGTTGTTTATGGCTGGCAATGTGATAATCTTGTTTGCCAGGAGTTTGTGAAATGTTGATTCTAAGGTTCACCCCAATGGTGTGTAGATGCGTCTATTTGGGAAAATGTTGGTGTTACCTCTTTGATTTTTATTATTCCCTCAGTTAGTGTTGTTGCCTTGGGTATTATTGTTGGTGTTTGAATTTGAAGGTCCCTGATTGGTATTTTACGGATAAGTGCTAGTACCTTGGTTAACACTTTTTTAATTCTTGTTAGATTGTGGATTACCTAATAAAGCTAATACTGGTTGTTTGGACTTCATATCATTAGCATCAACTCCTCCCTCATTAACAATGTTTTTGTTTCTGGTCTAGAATCTGGATTTGTCTAAAGTGTTGTTGTTGTTGTTTTGGTTGTTAAAGGAGTGAGTGTTGGATGAATTAGTTCCTTCTTTAAAGAACTTCAACGTTCCTTTCTTAATGCAGGCTTCCTCTACTTGGATTCTGTTTTCGATCAACTTGGCAAAAGATGGTATGCACTAGAGCTTGAGTTTATAACTCATCTCACTATTTATATTGTCGATAAAGATCTCCATCTTTTCCTTTTCAGGAACATCTCGAGGATATCTTGAAACCATACATTTCCAACACTAAAGAAACACCATGAATGTTTCATTGTTTTTCTGTTTGGTATTACATACATCCAACATGGTGATCACATTCTGAATATTATAGGAGTATTGTGTGATAAATTTGTTTACCAACTCATCAAAGGACTTGATGGGAGGTGTAAGTTTAGACAACCACTCCATTGTTTTCCCTCCCAAACTTTGTGGGAATATCCTCATTAAGTAAGTGTCATCATGAGCAAATTCTAGGCTTATGGTACAAAATTCTCGAACATGATCGCGGGGATCACTTTTACCATCGTATTTGTCGTATTTTGGTATATCTGAGTTCGGGGGAAAAGGTATCATGTTTAATCTCATGTCAAAGGGGTAAGGAAAAATTTCATCCAAGGAGTATCACATTGTGGTCCCCTGTTGCATGTCCTGTATTTGTCTTTGCAGCATTTGAATTTGTTGTGTAAGAGTGACCATGGGTGCATTTGTACGTCGAGGGAAAGCTTCTTCCCTTTCATTATCCCTAGTTCGGGAATGGTTGTATTCAAGTATGTTATGTTGTTCAGGTATGATTTCAGGGTCATGTGTTTCTTCTTCTCTCTGTTATTCTTAATAGGCGTAATTTTGAGTCCTTGTCCTAAAAATTTGTTCATCAACCTTCCTTAAGTTTTCGGTATCAAAATATTCAATAAGTCTAACTCCTTTGCTAATTAGCATGAGCATATATTTTTCCTTGTCAGCTTCAATGATTCTTTCCATGAGCTTTTGGAATGAGGGGTTTTCTTGAAATTCTTGGAGAAGTTCCTCAGTGATCTCTATATCTCCCAGATTAGTATAATCGAAAGGGTTGGATAGTCTACGACCCATACTTGACTCTGGTTGTGGTTCGATTTGCTTGTTTCTTTGAGACCGAGTGACAATGGGCATCTAGTAAAAGCTTTCTATGACAAAAGGGATAAAATCTTCTTCTTCTCATTCAGGGGTGGGTGGTTCAGGTTGAGCTACGTTATAAGTAATACAGAATAGTGGGAATAAAGTGGGGTTAATCCTTTATCCATGATTTAAGTGCTAGTTCAATGTCACTTTCTGAATGTAAGCTCTGCTTCTTAAGGGTTCTTTGTCAAACTTGTTTGATTTGCCTTGAAGATACAATCACATATGATGCAAGAATGCATGATGTGATTTAAAAAGTTGGCGATTGATATAGAAAAACTTATTCCATTTGGCAAGTTTTTTAGAACTAGGTTGTCTCTTCTTCAACTCAGTTTTGTGATGAAGACTTGTTCTTCTCAAAATATGAGGAGTGGTCATACACAAATGATCAATGGTTTCCTTCGATGTTGGATTGTGATACTTTGTTTGAAAAACTCAAGATTACTTTATCAAGTAGAGGTTTAGATTCGCTCCCACGACAAAGTGTGTTAAATGATATGGATAAGATCCCCTGATATGGAAACTCGATTTGACAGCTCAAGGATTAAACTTGGTATTTTGTTTGTGATAAGATCGTTAGATGGTGAAATTTTGATCAATGTGATGATACTGCCTGATTTTGATTGGATGAAGTCTTATCTCGAGCTAGTTTAAGATTCGACAAATTTGTTCTAAGGATGCTTGCTTGATTTTGGAATTGTTTTCTCTGATGACTTGGTTCGTATTTTGACTGGTGAGTTTGATAAAAGGCCCAAAAGGGTGTTTAGGACTGATGATAAATTTTTCCAAAAATGCTTGGTTTACTCTATTTTTTTGTGTTTTTACCATGTGCTAAAATAGAGGCCGGATGTGCTATCTGATGATCTAGATGTGCTACAGGAAATTCCCAATGCACTAAGCTGTCTATGTTACGCACTAACACAGAGTTGTAAAAATTATTTCTGACTGGAAAGATTATGGGCTAATATGTCCTGATTAAGTGCTGTAGTTTAAACTGAAAGTGCTAAGTTAAGCCTCCTATGCACTATGCTGATGCTCAAAAGTGCTAATATGGTTTCACAAAGCGCCACTGGAATGTTAACCAGTATGATAAGTGTTTATGCGTTATTTTGACTAATAAAAGTGCTAAGTTCTGGTTTGTATGTGCTATAAAATGGTCAAGACGTGCTAGGAGGTTGCTCCTATGTGCTAAACTGCCCTGACTGCTTTGTTGTTGGATGTTTTTAGAAATCTTAACACTTGTTTGTTTTGATGGATGATTTTCTGAAAATAACTTGAAAACACAGCATGAAAGAGGTAACCAGTTTTGCCTATGCTAAACAGATAGTGTATGTTCTGCAAGGATGTGTTCAAATCCTCAACGTTTTCACAGGTTTGGATACAAGTAAGACAAATCAGATAGACTCTTTATTCAAGGGTCATCAACAATACCATAGCCCACTAGTCTCGATACTCCGTTAGCTCAAACAACCGTGTCACCCCCTAGGGGGTGCCCGTTTTTTTGTCTTTTGCCAGAAATTAACTCAAAGTAAATTGCTTCACAATTGAGTAGTTATCTTGGGAGATATATGGTGAGTAATCTTGGGGGCGGATTCTTCCCCACCCTTGCACTATGATATTGAAGATGCTTGGATATTGACTCGGCTCAAAGTTTCTATTTCTAAAGTTTTTAATCAGGCTTCCATTCGGTCTTCAGTGATAAACTCCCTCAGAAGGCTTCCCAACGTTTAGAACAAGGGCTTTATGTATCTTAAAGATACTGGGGGATTACTGAGCAATACCGTTGAAGGGACTTTTGTCAACCTCCACTTTTGATTATAGTGGGTTGGAACACATGGTGATAAAGTCATTTCCTACTTAGGTCGTTTGCCTCTCACCGACCATTTAAATGACGCTCTAAGAGAAACTCGGGAGGGCAGGCCTACTAAAGGTTTTAAGTACTTGAAATGAAGAAAGTATGAAAGAGTGGTTTGTCTTTTTGATCAACCAGTTAAGGGGAGAGCATATACCTTCCACTTTCGAGACAAGGAAAACAATCTTCTTTTTAACCTTTAAGTCAATGATTTGCTAACTTCTATTTTGGAGATCTTGCTCCAATAAGCATGGTGTCCTTTTTAACCTTTCATAGCAAAGTGTGTATTTCCAAAACCTTTGAAAAATAAGCCTGGTCAACAAAGTAAATCGTGATTTGGTCAACAAAATTAAAGTCGATAGGGAAAGTTTTCCCTCTTTGCTTTGCATAAAATGAAGATGAGATTCTTTTTCCTTTGCACTGAAATGAAGTTGATCCTTTTAAGCACCAAAGGAAGGTGAAGTTTGTTTTAACCATGCTGAAAGTAAATTTGCTTGTTCTTTTTAGAGCCCCAAAATGAAGTGTTTTCCTTAACTTGCAAGAAAGTAAATGGGAATTTTGTTGGTCTTTTTTCCTTGCAATAAAGAAAAGATGAAGTTATTGGATATCATTGGCATATGATGAACCAGTATGTTGATATGATGGTAATGTATGTTGTCATTGATGTCAATAAGTGTAAGTGAACCGGTATGTAGATTGAAGAAGTTGGTAAACCTGTATGAAGAGGCATGAGGAGATTCAGTGAACCGGTGTCGAGGTTTCACTAAGTGTGATTACCGGTTGGTAGTCTTAGTTGTATGGTTATCGGTTTGGCAATCCAGCTTGTGTGATGAACCGATGATACTCTGTGATGAGTTAGCTAAGAGATGTGATCAAAGTGCCACATCAGCTTTGTGCGCGTGAAGGATTGAGGCATAAGAAGATCGACCACATTTGAAGTCTACCTCGGGAATGATCATTCTTCTTAGTGGTATAAGGAGAAAGCATGATGGGTTACTGATTCCCATGAGCGGTGATGAATGAATGATACAGATTGTCTTGTGATCTGTTTGAAATTGTAATGCTCTATGCAATATGTTTGGACGGTTAGGATTGGACCGCCTGTGTTGTAAACCTAAGATACTTAGGGTTTAGGGTTTATGCTACGAGCCTATCTATTGTCTATAAGGTCAATGATGTTTTGTGTATGTATCCGAGTGAAGAGATACTTGATACTTACCAGACCAGTAAGAGGTAAACTGCAGAGTAGAGGATATGAAAAGGATCTACCTTGGCATGTAGTGTTGTTATTAGATTGTAGTTTTTCTTTTTGTCTTGCAATCATTTCAACAGATGGAAAATCCCTTTACCGGGTAGCTTTAACGGGATTATTGTAAAACCTGTAACTAGGTGACTCAAGATCATTGACTTCTTTAAATCCTCTAGCGAGGTAACCTTTAACAGGGTATATAGCCATCCCTTAACCGGGTGATCTCTAATAGGATCGGTTCCTAGTAGAACCTTATTGTAAAGTCTTTAACCAAACTAGGCTCCTAATAGGGCGAGCTTAGAAAGAGTTCAAAACAAGCTTGTGGGTATTCATCCCCACCATGGTTTTTCCCATTTGGGTTTCCATGTGAAAAATCCATGTGTTATGTGTTATGCATTTTTCATGTGATGTTTATGAAGTATTTAGTTGAAGGATTATGCATGCAAGGTTAATAGGTTATGGTATTTTTAGTATGCCACATGCATATGTTTTTGGGTGAAGTTGATGTTCCATAATCGATCGTATTTGAAGTATTCAGACCTATGAGTTTATGGTGTCTTGTGTCTTACTATGTTTAACTGGTATTGCCATGGTTAAGTTCGGTAATGGTGATAACTAGTTATTTTTGCTTTAGCAGGATAAGTTGTTAAGAGAGTTTTTATCTGTACTGATTCACCCCCCCCTCTCAGTACTGGTTGGGGTATCTGTTGTTCATCATTATCCATCAATTGGTATCAAAGCACCTCCAGGTCCTCAGTGATATAAGCTTAACTGCTTGAGGTAAAAGATCCTACTGTAATGATGAAGAGGGAAGGTCCTAAGTTCAATAGAGATAACTTTAAGATATAGAAGGACATAATAAAAATTTACATCAAGAGTATCGATTCTCAACATTGGAGCTATGTTGAGAATGCCTATGTGATTCCCACTAGCACTCTGACTGATGATCAGAAGAGAGAATGATGAATACTAAGAGGGGGGTGAACTAGTATACCAAAAAATACTATAAACAAACTTCTAAACAATTTAGTAGATAACCGGTACTAATAAACCGGTTACAATAAATGCAAACCAAATAGAAAACAAAGCATTCACCCACAAGAGCACAATCACCATAACACAAGTTATTTGATGTGGAAGCCCAAATGGGACAAACCACGGTGAACAGAAACTCACAAGTAACTTTCTGCAGAATAGAAACTAGACCAGTTAAGGTCATACAATGTTCTTCACCAGAACAGATCCTATTAGGAATCTAGATCTTTGTTAGGAGATAAGTCCTGTTAAAGACTACCTTGTTAAAGGATTTTAGATCCATAGTTGTCAACCACCTTATTAGAGGATTTACAAAGGCTTTGTTGGGCCTACCCGGTTAAGGGTTTTAGACTTGTCGAAGATATTAGTAATCAACAAGTGAGTGATCTAGGTACTAGCACAATATGCTTGGTTAGATCCTTGATAGCTCATTGTTAATGCGTTTTAGCATTACTTCAGTCTTCAATATCTCCACACTCTATCTCTTCACATAGACTTAATCTTCTCTACAAAGATCACACATAACCTTTTCTATTCTATCTCTCATACATGCAAACCATAGACATGATGTCCTTATAAAGGAATCAGATTTCATGTTGGTCTAATAGGATTAGATTACAAGTTCCTAGGTTCAGTGCATCTGGAAACATTTGGTAACATGGCACAAAATCACCGCCAAAGTGTCGGTGGATGATAACTCATCACACATTACAGTAATACTGGTTGGTAACTCATCACAGAGTAATACCGGTTGGTAACTCATCACAGAGTAATACCGGTTAACACAATATACCAATTACCGGTTTGTCAAAAATATAGACTGGTAGATCATAGTGTTCCGATCAAAAGTTAACTACTGCTTGGGTCCTTCATACCGCTTGAGATCCTTGAACCACTTGGGGTCTGCATACCGCTTGAGCTCTTCAGTCAATCTGTGACCGGTAAACATCTTCTGCAAAATACTGATAGTCTAAAGACTATACATACACAATAATACACAATACCGGTTGGAGCAATTACCAGTTGAACATAACTCATACATCAAGAAAGTGTGTGTCCATCAATGACAATCAAAACATCATCAAAATGCCAACAATCTCCCCCTTTGGCATTGATGGCAACACTTAGGAAAATTTTGACATCTAAGTGTTTTTACAACAAAAATTGCCATAATCAAAATTACTCCCCCTAAGCATATACACTATCCCTTTTGCAGAAATTACAATATACACTACTTCCCAAAATGGTAACATGAAAGTATACATGAAATGGTAACATTCACCAAAATTTTAAATACTACTCCCCCTTTGCCAACAATAACAAATTAATACAGAATAACCCCTATTTCCTTATATATAAAAATAGAGTAAATGTTCATGACAATAAGGAATGAAATTTATCAAAAACAGATTTAAAGTCCTCCATAAAAGTTTTCATGGCCAATGTACATGACTCAAGTAATGAGGTAGCAACCTCACTTTCAGTCTTCATCTGGAATATCAGTTCTTCCATTGCATCAATGGTACTCATCTCTTGAGTTACCATGATAGCTTCCAGGTTGAGAAAACATTTCTAAAGAATCTGCAGTCTTGGCAATAAAAGCAGTTGAAGCTCCTGCAAATCTTTAGACCGGTTGCTGATCTCTGAGTCCATCTTGGTTGTCTGAAGCTGATAATGATGAACCGTTTGCCCATATGTAGTGAATGAATCATATGGCATCTTGAAATTCCTGATATAAGCTTGTAACTTCGATTGGAGTTGAGCTTTCTGTTTAAGCACATCGTCACAAAATAGATGGGGTTGGCAGATTTTACTCAGCAGTAATTTACCTTCACCCATTGCAACACTGATATCATTATGTTGTTTCAGTAGTTGTGACCGCAGTTCATTCATTTGCTTGACTAAGGCAGTGTTGAGTGCCTTTTCATGCTTCTTCTTTGCAGTGGCTTCAACAACATCTTCCAAGCATTGTACCTAGTCCTCCACTACGGTACAAAGAAGTTTAAGCTTGGACACAGAGAAATCGATACTAGGGAGGTTGGTACTGGGAATCAGACTGGTAAGGGTGTCAACCGCAGTTTGTATGACATCCTATTGCTTCTTCCTCTGCAATGCTTCCAGTCTCTCCTGTGTAAGTTTGATGCTTTGAAGTAGCTCAGACTCATCTACTGATTGAAGATCAATAGGGCTGGTGGTATCAACCTATTTGGTTTGACCACCGGTTGCCTTAGGAGTCTCTGCTTGTTTGTTCTTCTCTGCTTCCTTCTCCTCTTCTGCTTTTTTCTTATCCTCTTCTTTCTTCTTGTCCTCTTCTTGTTTCTTCTTTAGTTCTTCCTTCTTCTTTTCCTCTTCTTGCTTTTTCTTCTCTTTCTCCTTCTTCTTCTCTTCTTCCTTCCTCTTGTCTTCTTCTTTCTTCTTCTTTCTTCTTCTCTTCTTCTTTCCTCTTCTCCTCTTCTTTCCTCTTCTCTTGTTCTTTTCTCTTCTCCTCTTCTTTTCCCTTATCTTCCTCTTTCTTTTTCTCTTCCTCTTTTCTCTTATTTTCTTCCTACCTTGCTTTTTCTTCTTGCTCTTTCTTCATTTGTTCTTTGTCCTGCTTCTCTTTTTCAACTTTTTCCTTGTCCTGTTTCTCTTTCTCTATTTTTTCTTTATCCTGTTTCTCTTTCTCTTTGTCCGGAGTGACATCCTCAATATCTAAAGCATCCACATCTATAGGATCATTTTTATATGTCAGTCTTTCACCTTCACTGTCAAATGCTTCATTTGGTTTGCCTGATGATAGGCTAGGTTCTTGTTCAACCTTCTTATTGGCTTCAGATACTTGGTGTAACTTGACAGCAGCCTTAGCATGTAAATGTGTGTCCTTTTCTACTTCAGAAGCTCTACCTTCTAGTAGTCTGAGTCTTCTCCTTATCATGAAGAAGAGGCCTTTGTTCTTATCCATTATCTCAAATAATTCTGAATTAGAAGCATCAGGAAAGTATTGTGCAAAATTTTTCTCCTTGATCTCCTATTCTTTCTCAATGGCAATGCACCATTTGTTATCTAAATAATTATACAAAGAATCTATTGTAACCGATCTAATCTCTAATGGCGATCGGTCATTTACACATAAATATTTGATGACTTCCTATTCTACTTCTTCTTTCTCATTATTAGTAAAATCATCAAAATACTCCTTTAAATCATCAAGCACTTTCCTCTTAATATTCTTAAGAGTCCTCTGACAATGTGTCATTGGCTTATAAGAGGAGATGTCTATATTTACTGATGTTGAAGTTGCAGGAACATTACCAATAAACTTTGCCTTCTTGCTTGATTGCCTTGTCTTCATTGGTTGAATTTCCGGTTTAGTGTCCTCTGATTCCAGTGAGTTGGCTTTGGTTTTCCGCTTCCTCTCAAAGACTTTGGCTGGAACATCCTCAGGTTTCTTCTTAGCTGGTGACCGTTTGGTCACTTTCGGACTAGTAGAGGTAACTGGTGCAGATACTGATGGCACTTCTTTTCCCTTTTTCTATTTTGGGTCTTCAACAGGTGTGACCCTCTCCAAGTAGGTATCAGTTCTCTTTTTCTCAGCATCCAGTGGTGAGGCAAGTAGGGTAGAGGCATACCCGATCAATAAGTCATTCACCACTTCATAACCCATAGGTTCAACTGCTTCCTTTCTCGGATCCACCACTTCCAATATGCATTCATCTACCTTTATTGTGAAGCAGATGTCATCTTTATATTCCTTCACAATATCATCATATATCCTCATTCTCTCATTCATTTTCTGCTTGAATTCATTAAAATATTTGTTAAGAACCTCAGGATATCCAGTTCCTACTACTTGTAGACTTTCCTTGATTTGCCTGGAAACTGGTAGGTTAGCAGACCATTGCACATCACCTACTCCAAGGAAATAACCTTGAAAGTAGAAGAATAAACTAACCAAAAGTTGTCCAAACCTGAACCGTAGAGAATTGTCCCGTTTGATGGAATTCAGGTTCAGTAGCAATTGCTTCTGTAGACATGTACATAGGTCAAATGTAGTGTCTTCCTTAATAATTCTATAAGCGGCGTTTAATACAACAATAGGGACATAATTCATTCTGCTGGCATATAATATCTGGTAACCAATCACCATGCAAGCATATTTCAGCAGATCATCTTTGATGGTGTTGATGGTCATCGCCCGTTGGTCACTCACAAAACTGGTGAGCTTTGTCATTCCAGTCTTGATGACCTTTCGTAGTGCTAGTACCTCTCCAATATTGTAGAAACCAATGACAACATGAATTGCTTCTAGTGTGATATCATGCGTCCGCTTGAGATACATCTTATCACCATGTACTATGTGGAGGATGATGCCGATATGTTCTTCTGTGAACTCTTCCAGAAAGTACACCGCATTGTGCAGTTTCATATTCTCAAGGACACTATACTCAGGTTTGATCTTCTTATCATCCCCACAGAACAGACTTAGCTAGGAATGAATCACTAGGGATCCTAGGTCTTCCAATTTATAGTCAATATACCCTGAAATATCTCCCTCAACAATAACTCCGACAAGTATTTGTGATAGGGCATTATATTTCATTTTCTTTTGAAGGAATTTAGCTGAATCTACAGGTGCACTAGAACTAGAGTGCGATGCAGAAGCCATGATAAGAAACAAATTCGAGAAATACCTTCACAAATCAAAATTTAGGGTTTTCCAATGTTTCCCACAATACACCACTTCAGTTGCTAGATTACTGCTTAGTGTTCTTCACTTATAGATTGAAAAAGATCTCTGGATTCCTCTGCAAGATTTTTGAATTCACTTTGAATCGCTAGACGAATCGCTCTTTGTTGCTCTGCTCTTGAAAATTCTTCTCTCGAAAATAGATTAGTGAAAATGATGTTGAAAACCCTTTTAAACAAATTCTCACCTACCATAATAAATGTATCACCCGTTAGGGCACAAACCCTAATTTTGCCTTTTACCACTTCAAATCTTTTGCTGATTGACAGGTAACATATATCGGTTAAGGTATTTACCGATATAAACTTGGGGTTCAAAATACTTCACCGATATGCTCCCCCTAAGCTTTTCTGAAGCTCAGTTTGCCGGTTCAGAGACTTCTACACTAGGTGCAGAAGCCGGTTCATCCTGTGATACTTCTTCTGATGTCTTTTTCCAAGTTTTATTCATTCCTGCTTGAACGGTTTCAACATCAATCTTCCCTTCAAGAGTGACTGGTATATCATTCAATAGGTTCTTTCTCAGTCTGCAAGTTCTAGTAGTGTGACCTGGTTTGTTGCAATGATAGCATACCATTCCATGTGTTCTCCATGGTCCATTATTCATACTTCCATTCTTCCTTTTGCATGTTGCAGTAGTGTGATTGCTACCACGACAGATCAAACATGTTTCTCTCCAACCAATTGCCACTTGATAACCACCTAACTGATGGTCATAGGTATTGTACACGTTGGGATTTCCAATTATAGAAGGTTCTGGGATAACTCCTTGAGTCCTTGGAGGGTATCTCCTAGTGTTGTGCAAAACTGACCTACATTCAAATTCTCTATGCCCAAACTTGTTGCATGCACAACAATTTCCATTGAATCTATTGGATCTAGGCTTATTGTTTAGAAAATAAGGAAAATTGTTGTAGGCCTTGCTTCTACACACATTGGCAGTATGTCCTTCTTTGAGACAATTAAAGCAAACAGGTTTAAACTTTTTCTTACCTTTATCCTTGGATGTCGGTTTCTTCTTTGATGCTTCAGCTTTTTTTCCAGAGGTCTCACCTTCCTCATACCTAGAGAAACCAAGTCAAGTGGTATTCTTTACTAGTTTTATCGATTCTAGCTTTTGCTCTAGCTTAGCAGTACTTTGATTGAATTTGATAAGTATCTCCTTTGACTCAGTAAGTTCCTTGGAAATAGCAGCATTAGATTCCATCAAGGTTGCATTCTCAGAAATAGCCATGTTTAGTTCACCTTGCATTTCTTCTTTTTCCACTTTACTCTCTTGGAGGTGAGCGGTAAGGGTGCTGATTTCTTGCTTCAGCTTAGAGATCTCATGATCTTTGTCTTTTACCAGAATCTTCAGCTTTCCTTCTATTCTCAAGCTCTTGACACATTCTGATAGTCAGTCCTTCCAGCTCTTTTCTCATGTTGGCTTTAGATTCATTTAGTTTTTCAACTTCTTCAACTAGGGTATCCATGTCTGATTCATCAGAAGAGCTATTTTCAGTATGTTCCACCAGTTTCTCAGCATGCTCTCTTCTTTTGGCCAAAGAGGCTTTATACTTGACTTTGAGTTCATCATAGGCTCTCTCAGTTTGAGTGAGACGATGAGTAAGTTCCCTCACACTGTATTCCCCCATATCTCCTTCCAAGTGGTTAGACTTATAGAAAGGTGTGCTCTGATACCAATTGATGAATACTAAGAGGGGGGTGAATTAGTATACCAAAAAATGCTATAAACAAACTTCTAAACAGTTTAGCAGATAACTGGTATAGAAGATTCACTAATAAACCAATTAAGATAAATGCAAACCAAATAGTAAACAAAGAATTCACCCACAAGAGAACAATCACCATAACACAAGATATTTGACATGGAAACCTAAATGGGAAAATCCACGGTGAGCAGAAACTCACAAGTAAATATTTGCAGAATTGAAACTAGACCGGTTAAGGTCATACAATGTTCTTCACTAGAACAGATCCTGTTAGGAATCTAGATCTCTATTAGGAGATAAGTCCTGTTAAAGACTACCTTGTTAAAGGATTTCAGATCCATAGTTGTGAACCACCTTGTTAGAGGATTTACAAAGGCTTTGTTGGGCCTACTCGGTTAAGGGTTTTAGACTTGTCGAAGATATTAGTAATCAACAAGTGAGTGATCTAGGTACTAGCACAATATGCTTGGTTAGATCCTTGATAGCTCATTGTTAATGCATTTCAGCATTACTTCAGTCTTCAATATCTTGACACTCTATCTCTTCACACAGACTTAATCTTCTCTGCAAAGATCACACATAACCTTTTCTATTCTATCTCTCATACATGCAAACCCTAGACATGATGTCCTTATAAAGGAATTTTATTTCATGTCGGTCCAATAGGATTAGATTACAAGTTCCTAGGTTTAGTGCATCTGGACAGAAAATGTCAGTAGATGATAACTCATCACACATTACAGTAATATCGGTTAACACAATATAGCGATTACCGGTTTGTCAAAAATGAAGACTGGTAGATCATAGTGTTCTGATCAAAAGTTAACTACCACTTGGGTCCTTTGTACCGCTTGAGATCATCGAACCGCTTGGGGTCTCCATACTGCTTGAGCTCTTCAGTCAATCTGTGACCGGTAAACATCTTCTGCAAAATACCGATAGTCTAAAGACTATACATACACAATAATACACAATACCAGTTGGAGCAATTACCAGTTGAGCAAAACTCATACATCAAGAAAGTGTGTGTCCATCAATGACAATCAAAACATCATCAAAATGCCAACAGAGAAATCCAAGAAAATGGGCAAGTCATGGAAGCCCTTATCAGCAGCTTGTCAGATATTGAGTTTATTGATGTTCAAGACAAGGACACACCTAAGGAAGTATGGGATGCACTGGAAACCATTTATGGTGGTGATGAGCATGTAAAGCAAGCTAAGGAAGAAAGCCTTAGAGGAAAATTTGAAGACATGAGGATGGTTGAAGGAGAGACCATTCAACAGTATGGTATTAGGATTAAGATAGTAGTTGGAGATATCAAAAGCACTGGTGGAACTATTGATGATGCCACTATTATCAGTAAAGTTCTTAGATTATTGTTACCAGTCTATGCAATAAGAGTTGCTACTATCCAAGAGCTAAGGTCTATTGATAAGACCGAAGTATCCTTAGATTCTATTATTGCAAAGCTAACTACATATGAGTTGAATAGTTATGATGGTAGTGTTCAGAAGACTGAGTCAGCTTTTAAAGCATCTACTATACCATCCAAAAAAGGAAAAGAAACTAGTACAAGTTATGAATCTAGAAAATGCAAAGATATGGATGATGAAGATATTTTGATGGAGTTTGAAGCTCTTCTTGCTAAAAGACTTTCGAAGGGAACCGGAAAATATAGAGGTAAAATTCCTTTGAAATGTTTTTCCTGAAACAAGATAGGACATATAGCTGTTAATTGTCCTAACAATGACAATAAGGATAAACCAAAGAGGTTTAGAAAATATAAAAGTGTAAATCAAAGAAATTGTCTAGTTGCTGTGGATGATGGTGTCACTGAAGAATCGAAAGAGGAAGAAAATGAAGACATGGTGTTTGTAGCAGTAACAGAAGAAGTGTCAGACAAGAAATCTCTTGTCTCCCGCATTCACAACTTTAATGAATGGATAATTGATAGTGGTTGTTCTCACCACATGATCGGTGACTCGAGAAAGTTTCTATCTTTGGAAGAATATGATGGTGGTGTTGTCAGATTTGGCAATGATGCACCATGCTTGGTGAAAGGTAAAGGATCCATCTCACTGAATGGTAAAAGCAATGCAGATGATGTTTACTAGGTAGAAGGTCTTAAGCATAACCTGTTGAGTGTTGCTCAACTAAATGACAAAGGATTAGTTCTAGAATTCAAAGGTGGAATTTGCAGTATAATCGGGAAGAATGGTGAAGTTATTGCCACTGGTAAATAGACCAGGGGTAACCTATTTCAGTTGAATACCAAGATAAGTCAGTGTCTAATGGCTAAGTTTGATGGTAGTTGGATATGGCATAGAAGACTCTGTCATATGAACTTTGACAACATTGTTAAAGCTGGAAAGATCAAGGCGGTAAGAGGATTACCGTTGCTAGACAAACCTGAGAATTATTTGTGTAGAGAATGTCAACTTGGGAAGATGTCTTCCTCAACTTTTAAAGGTAAGTATTTTTCAGCAAAAAATTTACTTGATCTTGTGCATACTGATTTGCGTGGTCCTATGAAAACTAGAAGTATTCGGGGAGATAGGTATTTTATGCTTCTTACTAATGACTGCTCAAGAATGATGTGGGTCACATTCTTGAAAGACAAGTCTAAAGCATTTGGAAAGTTGAAAGCTTTCAAAGCATTAGTAGAGAAAGAAAGTGGTAAAAAGATAAAGTGCCTGAGAACTGATCAAGGATGAGAATTCACTTCTGATGAATTTAATAAGTACTGTGAAGATAATGGTATCAAGAGATAGTTGTCTACCTCAAGGACACCACAACAAAATGGAATGGTAGAAAGAAATAACAAGACTGTAGTTGAAGCGGCAAGAACAATGTTGATCCAAGGAAAGGTTGCTCACACTTTTTGGAGAGAAGTGGTGAGCACTGCAGTCTACACTATGAATTAGGTACTCATCAAGAAAGGCAAAGATAAAACCCCTTATGAGTATTGGACTGGGAAAACTCCACTGTGAGTTACTTTAAAGTGTTTGGTAATAAGTGTTATATCAAGAGAGGTGAGCATTTGAGCAAATTTGATGCAAAATATGATGAAGGAATATTTCTGGGATATTCCACTAAGAGCAAAGCTCTCAAGTGCTATAACAATATAACACAAAAGATTGTTGAAAGTATCAATGTCAGGGTTGATGAATCCCTTGAGGAACCTGAGGTAACATGCAGTGAAGAAGTAGAAGATGAACCAGGTATAGCCTTCCAGGAACCAGTTAAGAAAGAAACTTGCAAAGATCTTAGTGTTCCTGTACTGGTAGAAGCCACAGTAAGAGAAGAAGAAGAGGTTAGTGAGGAAGAAGAAGAAAAACTAGCAGATCAGGCTAGAATCATTCCTAGATATGTAAAGTTGCACCATGATCCAAAGCAAATCATAGGAGATAAAGATGCAAGGATACTCACTAGAAGAAAAGTTAAAGAAAACTCTTGCATGATTTCTGAATTTGAACCAAAGACTTCAAAAGAAGCTCTTACAGATGAAGACTAGATTAAAGAAATGAAAGAGGAGCTAGATCAGATAGAAAAGAATGCAACATGGTCTTTGGTGCCCAGACTAGAACATAAAAATGTCATAGGTACCAAATGGGTCTTCAGGAATAAGCTAAATGAAGAAGGCACAGTTGTCAAGAAGAAGGCTAGGCTTGTATGTAAGGGATATGCTTAGGAGGAAGGAGAAGACTATGAAGAAACTTTTGCTCCTATGGCCAGATTAGAAGGTGTTTGAATGCTACTTGCATTTGCAACATTTAAGGGATTTAGGGTCTATCATATGGATGTGAAGTCTCCTTTTCCTAGAATGGAATCCTAGAAGAAGAAGTGTACATAGAGCAACCATAAGGGTTTGCCTTATCAGAAGATAGTGACATGGTGTGTAGATTACACAAAGCCCTGTATGGACTAAAACAAGCACCTAGGGCATGGTATGAAAGACTACACTCTCATCTTGTGAAGATTGGATTTCAGAGAACAAGTGAAGATAACAACATCTACTTGAAATCCAAAGGTGATCAGATTTTGATTTGTGAAGTGTTTGTGGATGACATAATTTTTGGAGGAGATGATAGAATGAGCCATGCATTTGCAGATGAAATGAAGAAAGAGATTGAGATGTCTTTGATAGGATTAATAAAATTCTTCATTGGTTTACAGATTCAACAAATGAGAGAGGGTATCTTTATTACCCAGTCCAAGTATGTCAAAGAAGTATTGAAGACTTTGGCATGGAGGAAACCAAACCGGTTGGTACACCGATGGTAACTATCTATAAACTGACTAAAGAAGATGATTCAGCACTGGTGAATGAAAAGGAGTATCGGTCAATGATCGGTAAACTGCACTATGTGGTGCACAACAGACTAGATATTTCTCATGCAGTGGGCATAGTAGCTCATTTTCAGAAATGTCTGAGAGAATCCCACTTGGTAGCTGTGAAGAGGATTCTTAGATATCTAAAAGGAACAATTGATTATGGACTATGGTATCCATATAATGGTGACTATAATCTCAAAGTTTATACTGGTGCCGATTGGGTACGTAATGTGGATGACCAAAGAGCACAACCGGTGGAGCGTTCTTTCTCAATGGAAGCTTAGTATCATGGACAAGAAAGAAGCATAGTTGTACTTCTCAATCTATAGCTGAAGCAGAATATGTGGCAACATTTATGAATTGCACTCAAGCAATTTGGATGAAGCATGTATTGGAAGGTTTCAAGGTACCTGTATCTGAATCGGTGAACATATTTTGTGATAATACAAGTGCAATAAACATTTCCAAGAATCTGGTATTGCATGCTAGAACTAAGCACATTGAACTTAAGTATCATTTCTTGAGAGAGAAAGTTTAGAATAAGGAGGTTGTATGACAACATGTTTCTAGTAAGGAGCAGCTTGCAGATATATTTACTAAGCCCTTACCAAAGACTACATTTACCTATTTGAGAGGTGAATTAGGGGTTCTGCCCCTTCATGAAGTCAACTAAAAGATATGTGCTCCGCATCAGTCAAGTACTACAATGACAAATCTTTCAGGATTGATGTGTTGAAGGATGCTACTCCTTAGGGGGGGTAGCATAGTAGATTTTGGAAGCTTATGCCTCTACTTTAGCATTGCTATCAAAGGGGGAGAAGCTATGATAAATGTATGGGGAGAAGATATCTGATAATACAGACAGTTGCAATGCTACACTGAGTATTGCCATCAATGCCAAAGGGGGAGATTGTTGGATATAATTGGCATATGATGAACCGATATGTTGATATGATGATAATGTATGTTGTCATTGATGTCAATAAGTGTAAGTGAACTGGTATGCAGATTAAAGAAGTTGGTAAACTAGTATGAAGAGGCATGAGGAGATTCAGTGAACCGGTGTCGGGGTTTCACTAAGTGTGATTACCGGTTGGTAGTCTCAACTCTATGGTTATCGGTTTGGCAATCTAGCTTGTGTGATGAACCGATGATACTTTGTGATGAGTTAGCTAAGAGATGTGATCGAAGTGCCACATCATCTTTGTGTGCGTGAAGGATTGAGGCATAAGAAGATCGACCGCATTTGAATTCTACCTCGGGAATGATCATTCTTCTTAGTGGTATAAGAAGAAAGCGTGATGGGTTACTGATTCCCATGAGCGGCGATGAATGAATGATGCATATTGTCTTGTGATGTATTTGAAATTGCAATGCTCTATGCAATATGTTTGGACAGTCAGGATTGGACCACTTGTGTTGTAAACCTAAGATACTTAGGGTTTAGGGTTTATGCTACCGACCTATCTGTTGTCTATAAGGTCAATGATGTTTTATGTATGTATCCGAGTGAATAGATACTTGATACTTGCCAGACTAGTAAGAGGTAAACTGTAGAGTGTGATTGTAGAGTAGAGGATATGAAAAGGATATGCCTTGGCATGTAGTTTTTGTTATCAGATTGTAGTTTTTCCTGTTGTCTTCTAATCATTTCAAAAGATGGAAAATCCCTTTACTGGGTAGCTTTAATAGGCTTATTGTAAAACCTGTAACTAGGTGACTCAAGATCATTGAGTTCTTTAAATCCTCTAGCGAGGTAACCTTTAACAGGGTTTCAACCTTTAACAAGGTATATAGCCATCCCTTAACTAGGTGATCTCTAACAGGATCGGTTCCTAACATAAACTTATTGTAAATTCTTTAACCGCACTAGGCTCCTAACAGGGCGAGCTTTGAAAGAGTTCAAAACAAGCTTATGGGTATTCATCCCCACCGTGGTTTTTCCCATTTGGGTTTCCACGTGAAAAATATGTGTGCTATGTGTTATGAATTTTTCATGTGATGTTTATGAAGTATTTGGTTGAAGGATTATGCATGCAAGGTTAATAGGTTATGGTATTTTTAGTATACCACATGCATATGTTTTTGGGTGAAGTTGATGTTGCATAATCGATCGTATTTGAATTATTCAGACCTATGAGTTCATGGTGTCTTGTGTCTTACTGTGTTTAACCGGTATTGCCATGGTTAAGTTCGATAATGGTGATAACCAGTTAGTTTTTCTTTAGAAAGATAAGTTGTTAAGAGAGTTTTTATTTGTACTGATTCAACCCCCCCCCCCCCCCGCTTAGTACTAGTTGGGGTATCTGTTGTTCATCATTATTCATCAGAAGTTTCATTTTAAACACCAAAATGAAGTTTGCAGTTCATTTTAAGCATCCAAATGAAATGATGAGGTTTATTTTAACTTTTGCAAAAAGGAGAGTGAGTTCTTTTTAACTAACTTCTTTTGAAAGAAAGCAAAAATAAAACTTCTAAACTAACTCATGTCATTCCTGCACAAAAAGATTAGAACCTGCATGAAAAATCCATTAGCCATCAAATTTTGATGTGGGCTTATACAAGCCTAAAATGATCTTCCCTCGGTTACAAATTTTGCTTCTTTGTTACATCAATGCGCTAATCTGTTGCACCTATGTGCTACATAAATGAACAGAAGCACTAAAAAATGATCCCTATGCCCTGGACTGATTACCAGATGCGCTAGCCTACTTTTCTAATGCGCTGTGATTTTATAGTTGATAGTCAGAGTATTATGCGCTAACCTAAGTGCTCAATGCGCTAATGATAGAGTCTAACACGCTAAACAATAAACCAAATGTGCTAGAAGAAGGTTTCTAAGCACTAAAATAAGGCTCCAATGCGCTAACTCAGCTTTTCCACATACCTGCAATATCACTCCTACATTAAAAATGATATGTTTTATGGGGTTATGCCCCACGGTGGGCGCTAGAAATGTGTGCGGGAAAAGTGGTGCAAAGAAATGGAAAATTCGGTTTCAAAAGGGTCCACACACCAATGGGACTCTTGGTGCGAGTTATGGAGCTATATTGAATAGCTCAACTCCCCAAGGGATGTTCCATTGTTCTCTATCTCACAGGATCCCTCAAGTCAATGTCTTTTCTCTCATATCACTGAGCAAAGTGACTTCAGGAATGACAACTCCAAGAATGAGGGATGTTTGATCAACTTAATATGAACGCATTCCTAGTTATGCATGATATTAAATCTAATATGATTTAAACTAGCATGGATATGATGATAAGATAAAAGATTAGTAAAACCTATCCTAACATGATATACTAGTCTATTATGAGAATGCTATGATATTGGAAATGCTTCTTAAAATGCTTATTAAGATGATTTCTATTCAAAGAGAGGCTAAATTATTGATTTAAAAATGATTATAGATTAGATGCATGAAACTTGTATATATTTAGCAAAATTTCTATAAGTTTGATATTAAACACTTGGATATGAAAATGAAGAATGAGAACTCTATTTATAGGAAAAATAGGGCAATGGATGGTCAAGATTGGATAATCTTAACAAGGGTCAAGATTGACAGTTATCAATCCATGTTTACAATTCTCACCAATGAAATGGTGACAATTGTCAACAAAAGATTGCTTGAGAGGAGATGTAAGAAGTATTAAATGCTTGAGAAGACATGAAGGTTACCTTAGGAGGTAAGGGTTAAGGTTAGGTTAGGGTTATCCAATGGATAAATCTTTTACCCAAGAGGTAAACTCTTGTGCAAGGGTTAAATAAATAACCAAGGTTAAAGTCATCGATGCTTGATGAAACCCTCGGGCTAGATGAAGGTTGAGTTAGAGAGAAAGTCTCTAATCATGTAAGAAGGTTGAGTTAATCATTAATGGTTAGGAAGCCTTTGAGGGTTAACTTGTTGAAGACATAAAGCCTTTAATGATTATTGAAGACTTTGAGGGTTTGAGAAGTGACTTCCCTTTGCTTAGGGATGTGACAATATTTAGGAGATGGATTAGGCTAAATTAGAAGTGATTAGAAGAATCTAGAAGGGGGTTTAGAGAGGCAAGTGGGAGATGTCGGATTTTGCAAGTGGATGGAGGGGAATTTAATTAAAATAAATTATTTTATTTCAACAAAAATAGATGCAACTTGCATAAGTACAAATAAGGATTTTAAATAAATAAATTAGATTTATTTACTTGCAAGGATCAATTTAATTAAATGCAAATTTGATTAAAAGGGGAGAAAGGGGAATTAATTAAATAAAGTGATTTATTTAATTAAAAGATATGAAAGGCTTAGGTGAACTTAATTAAATAAATTAAGTAATTCATTTAATTAAATAGAGGAATGTGAATAATTTAATTAAATAGAGGAATGAGGTTAAAATGAATATTAAATATTCACTTAGGAAAGTGGTCATTTTTATACGTCTACAAGTATCTATTGGCAAATGCACACTCCAATGAGAAATTGTAGGTGATTGAAGGTATTGTCATTGATGGCAACCTTACAATCATGTGATACCAACAGGAAGACTCAGGAACTGACACCGATAGACTCTACACGGGCATACAGAACATCGACACCGAAAAGGAAGAATACTGACACCTTGGCCGACAACAATTTTGTATAAACATATTTTGTAATTAATTGTAAAATCTTTTGTAAGTCGACATGGCGGATTGTAATATGACTCATATATGTATGAGATCATTGTAGATCATTTAGAATAGGATATGATGCGAAATATGAATAGAAGGTAGTAGACCTAATATGTGAATTATTGGATAAGGGTTTATGTATATTGCAGAGCTTAAACCGGTACTGAATCTAGCATAGCAGATGCTGATCTGAAGCACTACAAGACATTGGATTAGTATAATCCATTTTTGTAAGTCAGTGAGACTTCCTTTGTAATTGAGTAGTGAGCTCTAGGCACTTGGCCTTCCTGCATGTGCAGGCCCCTATTGTAAGCAGTAATATTCTCTTATTGGCTAGTAAGTGAATATTGTGGGTCACAAATCCCACCAAGGTTTTTCCCACACTGGGTTTCCTCATTAAAATATTGTGTTATGGTGTGCTTTTCATGTTGTGGTTGTTATTCTTATTTGCTGCATTATTTCTGGTTTACCTGTACATAGTTTTAATATGCTTTTCATGTTATAAGTTAAGAAAATTATTATACCGGTCAAATACTGATTCACCCCCCCCCCCCCCTCTCAGTATCTTTGGGAATCCTAACAGTATTAACCAACTTGAAATTGAAGGTGTAGTCACATAAATCTGTCCAATTTAATTAAATGAATATTTGCTATTTATTTGATTAAAAACCCACTAGCCATCAGTTAATTAAATTAACATTTAATTAATTCATCTTCAAACATTATCCTATTAATTAAATAAATTATTCAATTTATTTTAATTAATTCATTAAACTAAATTCACAATCAATTGAATGAATAAATCCTATTTATTTCATTTAGCCCCCTTTCCTCTTTTAAATAAATTAAATAAAACATTTATTTAAATCATTAAATCCCCCCCCACTTGCATTCTCCTAAAAATGCAAGTTGCACCTCTTTGTTGAAATAAATGAATTTTATTTTAATAAAAATCCTATTTTCCCTCACCCACCAAACCCACTTGCAATCCTAATCCCCTTCTAGACTCTTCTAACCCCTTCCTAATTAGCCTAATCTATCCCCTAATTATTATCACATTCCTAAGCAACTTGGAGTCACTTCTCAAAGACTTCAAAGTCTTTGAAAAGCATTTAAGGCTTGATGTGTTCAACAAGCTAACCTCTAAAGTCTTCTAAACCACGAATGGCTCTTACATGACCATTTATGGTTAAATCCATTTGCACCCATGGTTAGGGACTTTGACCCCTAACTCAACCCTCATGTAACTCATGTGTCTCAAGCATTTATTTCTTTGACCATGGTTATCCTCACTAACACTTTCACAAGATTTTATCCATTGGATAAAAACATTATTCCTTGATTAATGAATTTATCCATTCAACTCAACCTTAACCTTACCTCCCAGGTTAACCCTCAAGTCATGTCAAGCATTTAATGCTTCTTCCCTCTCCTCTCAACCCATCTCATGTTGACACTTGTCATCTTGGGATTGGGTTGAAAGTATTCACATGGATCATAAACCATTCAATCCTGACCCTTGTTGAGATTACTCGATCTAAACCATCCATTGCTCCATTTTTCCTATAAATAGAGCCCATTTCTTCATAATCCAGATCCTAAAAACTTGTATGCATTTACCTTATAGTCATTTTTAGTTAGAGAGCATTTAGCATAAATCATTTACATTCACTCTTTTGGCTTAAAATCAACACTAGCTAATTAAATAACATCTCATTTTAGCTTTTGTTTACATTGGCATAGCATAGATTAATCATATTCAATCTTGAACTTCCATAAGGCATCCATAGTGCAAAAAACTACTGAGAGCTACACTTATTTGGAACTTGGAGAGGAGAGGAACAAGGAAGGAGAAGCTACCAACATCGTAGAGAGAATTTGGAGGTGTTTAGTAGTATTGCTTAGATTTATTAAGCTTTCTATCTATTTTGTAGTGTCTTTCTTGATATGCTTACTTAGGAAAGTATTTTGCTTGTGATTTCTAACACTAACAATTGGTTTCTTGTTTTGTTGTTTGTGTTTGATTATCCTAACTAATCCTTCCATTTTGTAGAGCATCATTTGGTGAACCCGACGTGAATCCAACACCAAAATTTTTTAAAACTACTAACATTTTTCTAATTGTAATTGCCACATAGGTTGCGCTTTGGCGCTTTTGAACATGCTTTAGCGCTTACAAAAGTTTGCGCTTTAGTGCTTTTGTTCACTAGAATAGCGCTATTGTCTGGGAAATAGTGCTATTGCCCATAGATTAGCACTTTTGCTTATAGAGTAGCACCTTTGTCCTTAGTTTAGTGCATTTGGATTCCTTGTTTGACATAATTTATTTCTGTCCAACAGAATCATTTAGCGCATTTGTAATAAGTTTAGCGCTATTAACCTTAGTTTAGCGCATCTGTAAGTTATTTAGCACTTTCGTGTTAAAAAGTGCTTCTGTGTTTACACAGAGTGGCGCTATTGTAACAGGGAGTTGTAAATTTTATACCTTATAAACGAAAATCAAAACTTAGGCTTATGGAAGCCCACCTATACTTCATTTCATCTTTTTAACTGTTTGATTGTTTATGCAGGGTGAAGGAGTTTAGAGTAGAAATCATTTGAATTTATTTCTTTAAACTTTGTTGTTTTTCAAAGTTGGATAAAATGAATTCATTTTCTTTTTGGCTTAAAGATTAAACTCACACTTTATTTTGGGTTCTTAAAAAGAAACATAACTTTTATTTGGGCTTAAAACAAACTTCATTTGTCCAAGTTAAAAAGAACAACAAACTCAAAATCTCACAAATTTGCTTTCATTGCAAGTTAGAATTCACTTTTTTTGGTGCTTAAAATCAACAAACAAACTTCATTTCTTACATCAAACTTAAGGCAGTTCACAGTCAACACTTCAATTTTTGTGCAAGTAAAAAGAACAATCAACTTGTCAAAGGTTTTCATGTTTCAAGGCAATTTACTTCAAGCATACGTGTTTCAAATTCAGTTAACCAGGATTTCAATTTCCTAGTTTACTCAACATTTTGCCTTTGAAGTTAAAAAGAACACCATGATTGTTGGAGCAACATCTCCAAATAGTTAGATCACATTGCAATTAAAAAAAGGCTAAAAAAATAAGTGATTTTTGTGATTGGCACACTTGTGCAAACAATTTTGTCAAGTGGTCCTACTTCTAACACACACTATCCTCTCCCTTGGCTTAGGTGCAAGAGAAAAGCGTTAGTAACACTCAAAGTTTATCTTTTTAAGAGAGGCCTACCAAGAGACACATCACTCTTGGGAACAACCTTGCGTGGTAAATCCTTCAAGCCGCTATAGAAATCAGGTGTGAGCGAAAGCTGTAGCCTTGGGTATAGCTGTTCCTACAGTGTAACTTGTCAAAAGGACAAATGAGCCCCACCACAAGTTACAAGGCTCTTAAGTGAGTCACTGCAGAATGAACTTATGTCCAAAGACATCGAAAATTACTAAAACCTTTATGTAGTAGCCCACCCCTTCTATTGATTGAGGATATTTGTGAGAAGTTCAGTGCAAGAGCATAGATGGTTTTGCTCCCAAGATACTCACCATACATATTTCCTTGAGTAGAAACATAGCTTTTTGAAAGGCTACTTGTATCTTGATAAAAGTGGTGACTCCCCCATCATAGGGATCATCTATTTGTTATGCCCGTGCAAGACATAGTATATCACATCCTTACCAGCCACAACGGGATTCATAAGGTATGTAGTACGAAAGTTGAAGAAATATCAAGATGTGGGCTGAAATTATCACAACTAGCCATTTGACTTGAGGGATAAAGTGTGTTTGAAGTGTCTTCGTTTTGTGTCAAGACCAGTGATAAACTAAGCCGACTTCAGGCTTTTTGGAAAAACATACTCAAAAACATTTGGAAAGAAAGGGTCATAAAAGTCCAAAGATTGGGTTGATTTAGACCCACACTTATTTGTGCCTTTTGAGGCAACATTCTTGTGTTTGTGTGCTTGCTTTGTTTTCTTGTCAAAGAAAAATAAAATAAATAAATTCCAAAACAAGTATCATCCAACACAAAATTTTCAAAACACCAACATTTGACAAAGATCAAAAACAAAGTGCAAAAAAAAAAAAGTATCAAATTATATGACCATTCTTCACATTTTGAGAAGGAAGAATCTTCATCAACATATCAACTTGAAGAAAAGACCATTGAGCTAAAAGGCTTTCATCAAAATAAGGAAATTATTCTATCTCAATAGACAAATCTTTGTCTCACATAGAACCTTCTAACATCACATGCATCTTTAAACCGCAGAGATTTTACTCAATATAGAGCTTTGAGTTATCATAAAAACAAAGGAGGCAAAATCAATCCTGCCTTCTTTCTAGACATTTACATTACATATAACTCAGCTAGGGAAGAACCACCAACCCCTGAAAGAGAAGAGGAAGAATTTGTCACATTTGTGACACAAAGTTTCTATTGAAGTTAACATTCCATCCATTTTCACATTCACACACATCATCAATCCATTCCAACTCTCAAAACATAAAGAGGTCTTGTCCTAAGTTCCTTTTTTTGATATTGCTTGAATCAAATACAACACATCACTTTTTAGAGTGTATCTACATCTAGGATAAACTCATCCTAAGTGACATTTCTATGCAGGTTAAAACTAGTCTATGAGTGCATCCTCTCATTACTAGGTAGTTGGGTCTGTAACACATCTCAGGCCTCTCTAAGCCTTATCATATCAAATATTGTCAACCAAACACAACAAGCAATTCATAGAAGGACTTTGGTAACATCTACCTTTAGTGTTAGAGGCCCATATGCAAAACACTTCACCAAACATATATCTCTCATTCGATCACCAACTCATCATCTTTTTCACCAAACTTCAACAAAAACTTGTAAACAAAATGGCTCAAACCAGATCAAGGTCTAGACAACTAGAAATTGAAGAGGAAGAGGAGGAAAATCTCAATGAATTCCAAGAAGCCCTTAGAGGAAACCCAAATGATGAAAATCCAAGTACTCCTACTCCTGTAGCAATAGAAAGGGCACAACACAACCCTCTCTTTAATCGACTTTTTGATGAAATACTCAGGAGCAATGCTGATGCTCACTTTTTAAGACTTGCCCAAGAGGGAGCCAAACTACCCTTTGATTTTGATACAACACAACTAAGGCAAGCATCAGAACACCAGAGTCATAATGAGGATAGAAGAGGTTGAGATCACATCAGATACAACCTTAATTGAGGAAATCCCCCACCTCCTCCTCCTCCAAATGACTTTGATATGTTGCAGCAACAAGTTGAGAATCTCGCCCAACAACTCCACAGTGGTGTGAAAACAAACCAGTTTTCACTTAATAATATTTGTCCCTATCCCTTTGATAGGAACCTACATATGCCACCTTTTCCACGAGGGTTTGAAACACCTAAGTTCGAAAAGTATCAAGGAAAAGGAGACCCTCGCGATCATGTTAGAGATTTTAATTCAGCTTGCCTAGAAGTGGCATATGAGGACACATACCTAATGCGACTCTTTCCTCAAAGTTTGGGAGGAACAACCACATCATGGTTTTCCTAACTAGCAAGCGACATTAGGACATTCAAAGAACTAATCCAAAAATTCATTACACATTACTCACATAACATTGAACGTGATATCACCATGGCTGATCTGTGTAACACCAAGTAAAAACCAAGGGAGCTATTTTCAGCTTTCCTGCAATTATGGCAACAAATGTCTAGTAGATGTTCCCTTCAGCTACCTGAAAGAGAGCTAGTAGAAATATTTATTTCCAACTTGAACGAAGAAATGGAATTTTGTTTAGACATGAAAAACATAGAGTCCTTTAATGACATCATCACCCAGGGTTTAAAATGTGAATGGGCCCTCATCAAAAAGGGGCTTATCAAAATATACAATGAACTCAAAGATGCCCCTCGCCCGCGATTCAACAGTGATAAACCTAACTTCTGGAATAAAAACAAAAACATCGTCAATGATGGGGTTGTAGATGCAAGGACTATCAAGAGTGCACAATCTATGGTCCGATTTGTGGGGCAAAACCCCCCTTCTAACAATAACATAGTTGCTCCCCCAAATCAAGGATGCAATATATTGCAAGAAGAACCAAGACAATGCTAGCAAAATTATAAACCAAAATGTACATACACTCCCTTAGGGGAACCTATTGAAACAATGTTATGTTAGCTGGTCTCTTCAAATCTGGTGACCTTACCAAAGACATCCAATTACAAACCTCAGGTTAAACCTTCATGGTGGAGGGATAATGAACACTGCGAATTCCATCAAGGGAAAGGGCATAAAACAAACAATTGTCACAGATTGAAAGATCTTGTTCAGGATCTTATTGACCGAGGCGAGATTGAAATTGAAGGACACGACCCAACAGCTACAAATAATGGTCATCTTATGTTTACGAATCCACTTCCATCACAAGATCAAAGGGGTTCTTCCACTTCAGGGCGAAACACAGATACAACCGATTATATGCAAGCCGCCTATAATTACACTGTGAATCACCTATATGATGCCAATGAATAAATTGCAATGATTACCATAAAAAATCCAAGCTCTACCTGCAATGTTGTTACATGTCGCAGCAAGATCACCATTAAAGAAACTCCACAAGGCACAACTTCCATCCCATGAAGCAGTACAACCTTGTGGAATAGTTAGATAAGATGGCCGCACTTATCTTCATCTTAGAGCTTTTGCGCCTATCCCCATATCATAAAACAATCTTGGATCAAGCTCTCCAAGAGGCGTCAGTCCCTGCAAATCCAAATACAAATCAATTCCAAGCTATGGTTGGAAATCTAAGGTCATCACCATGTCTCACTTTCTCTAAAAGTGACAATACATCCTTCCAGCAACCTCATAACGCCTCACTCCATATTGAAGGATTTATCAACCAACACAAAATCAAGCGAGTCTTGATCGACAATGGAGCAGGCCTAAATATCTGTACATTACAATTAGTCACAACATTGGGATATGCAATTGAATCACTAGATCCCCATAAAAAGATAACAATAAAAGCTTATGATGATGCAGAGCGTTCATCCAAAGGAGTAGTTGTGTTACCAATCTGAGTGGGCCCAGTAGTGAAGCACATCATATGTCAAGTTCTAGACCTTCCTCTACCGTATAATTTATTATTAGGAAGACCTTGGATACATGTCATGCAAGCCATTCCATCCACCTACCACCAATGTCTCAAGTTCCCTCATAATGGTGTGGAAATTACAATCCTGGGTGATGCAATTCCCTTTGCATATTGTAACAATATCAACCATCAACCAGAGATTACCATTCCCAACAATAGAGAAGCTATCCCATCCACATCATATGTAAGTCCAACCTCTCTTTCTAGTTCAAACACCACTATACCCAAGCAAAAGAAGTTAAAGATGAAAATGGCAGAGGAAGGTCCTGGGGAGTACAATCTCAGCAAACTCTTTTGTGTTGGGCAACTACCGACTTCTCCTAGAACTCATGGTAAACCTCAAAGGTTACTTCAAACGCCACTGGTCAAGCCAGCATGCACTTTGACGCTTTTATCCTTGGAAAGAGTCAAGAAGAAGAGACTAGAGATAAGGACTTAGCAGAATGGATCTATAAAGACGCTATCACCATGGACATCCCACAAGCTAAGCTTCCCATAGATCAATATGGAAAAGGCCTTCTCATTATGCAAAGAATGGGCTATGATGGTCAAAGTGCGTTGGGACCTTGCAAGCAAGTACAACATGAGCCACTGCTTCCAGAATTAAAGCCTAAAGATAACATTGGATTAGGCTTTCAAAAGGAGATTCTTCTTAAACTCAGATTCAAAGGCAAACCCAGCAAACCTCTATATCAGCCTAAAATTCTAAAGAGGTTGCCTTTGATTATATCAACAACACCAAGCACCATACCAACTTCCCCACTGAGGATAAAGATCCCAGCAATATCATCCACAACACCAATCATCCCACCAATCACAACAACAACTCCATCAACAACAACAGCTGCATCAACAACACCATTAGCAGTATCAGAACCCCTAACGGTATCGACAACACTGATAATTCCATCAGAAGCAATAGATCCAACAATCCTGATACTCCCAATATCGGATTCATTGATTCCCATAGTCCTTCTCGTAGTACCAACCATTCCATCTCCAAAGGTACATAAACCGATTACACCAGCAGTGTTTAACTCAAAGGATATCCTGGTTTGGTATAGTAATCGGATAGTGGAAAGCGACTTAGAGACCAACTCACTTGAGTGGGAATTTGATTCAATACATCTTAATACTTTAGATGAGGAAAATGCGTCACCCCCTCCACCTCACAAAGAAATCCCTGTTTATGGAGAAGCGCAAATTAAAACCTCTTGGGATCCTGAACTGGAAACATCTTCCATAGACCCTACGTCACATCCTACGCCTAATTTTGACAGGGAGAGTACCATCAACGACCTTCACCACAACATCTTAACCCTTACAGACACATCTTATGAACTTAACCTGATTGATAAGGTAATGCCCATTATCCATTCTGAACTCATCGAATGGAACCAACCAAATCCCCCATGCCTTGACCATTTCAAAAACGATGAGGCGATCATTGACTTTTTGGAACTACGAGATAACGTACCAAGTGGGGATCACAAAGATGGATTTGCCATTGAACTTAATAGTGCATCATACTTCAGGGCGGATGCCAAACCTTTTAACTGCAAAAATATTACAATAAAACATGGATCTTCCATTGGAAACGATATAGTGGCACTGTTTGATCCCACAAAAGTAAAAAGAAAGAGCATATCCAATGGTGAAAACCTCTCTGAGGCACCTGAGGACGAAAGGTTTGATATTCTCCCCTCTAGTACACAGCAGGAACGATCAACAATCCTTATTGAAGAGACAAAAGAATACAACATGGGGACTCCTGAAACTCCTCACCACATACATCTGGAATCTCTTTTAACTCCAGAGGAACAACCTAAGTTTGTCGAATTCTTCCAAAAGTGTCAAATCAATTTTGCATGGTCATATGCAGACATGCCTGGTCTTGATCTTGATTTAGTCATGCATCACCTCACCGTAGCAAAAGGAGCCAAACCTATCAAGCAGAAGCTTCGCAAGATGCACCCCCAGATTGCGGTACTAGTCAAAGAAGAACTTAAGAAACTCCTGGATGTTGGTTTTATTAGACCAATTGATTATGCAGATCGGATATCCAACATTGTGCCTATCGGCAAACGCAATGGGGAAATTTGTATCTGTAATGACTTTAGAGATCTAAACAAGGCATGTCCTAAAGATGACTTCCCCCTACCAAACATCGACATAATCATAGACCTAACAACAGGACATGCCATGCTTTCTCTCATGGATGGCTTTTCAGGGTACAACCAGATAAAGATCGCACCAGAGGATCAATATAAAACGACCTTCACATGTCCATGGGGAACATACTGTTGGAATGTAACCTTTTCGTCTAAAGAGTGTAGGAGTGACCTATCAAAGAGAAATGACCACCATCTTTCATGATCTGATGCATACCATAATGGAAGATTATGTTGATGACTTACTGGCAAAATCACTAACCAGAGAAGGTCATCTGGAAATATTAGAAAAAATCTTTGATAGACTGTAACAATATCATGTTTGACTCATCCCAAAGAAATGTGCCTTTAGAGTAACCTCAGGGAAACTTCTAGGATACATTGTCTCAAGCAAAGGTATTGAGGTCGATCCTACAAAGGTCAAAGCAATCATGGACATTCCACCTCCAAAGAACATCAGTCAGCTAAGGACATTACAAGGACGACTACAATCCATCCGAAGATTAATTGCACAACTAGCAGATAAGTGTCACCCCTTTACACACCTGTTACACAAAAACATTTGCTTTCAATGGGATGCCAGATGCTAGCAAGCATTCCATATGCTTAAAGACTATCTCATGAATACACCATTGCTAATCCCACGAGATCCAAGTAGACCTCTATTGCTCTATATTTCAGCAACAAATACAACATTGGACGTACTACTGGCACAACATAATGCAGAAGGGAAAGAGTGTGGTGTATACCAGATTTCTCGCACACTAGTTGGCTATAAACTCAATTACACCCCTATTGAGCGAGCTTGCCTATCAGTAATCTTGGCAGCCACTAAACTGAGGCACTACCTGTTAACACATAAAGTACAACTCATTGCAAAGATCGATCCACTAAACTACTTACTCAGCAAAGCAACATTGACTGGTTGCTTGGCCAAATGGGTGATGATTCTAAGTGAATTTGACATCGAGTATGTGGATCGTAAGGCTATCAAGGGTCAAGTTATTGCAGATCAGTTGGCCGATGCACCACTCATAGGCGATCATCCTCTCATTTCCAATTTTCTAGATGAAGAGATATTCATGATCATAGCAGCACCACCATGGAAACTATATTTTGATGGTTCATACACTAGGCATGGCTCGGGGGTAGGCATTCTATTTATCACACCTCAAGGTGACAACATCCTAAAGTCTTATAGGCTCACATTTCCATGCACAAACAACATAGCAGAATATGAGGCCTTGATCACAGGACTCAAAATAGCCATACAATGGAAATTAAAAGAGCTACAGGTATATGGCGACTCCCAACTGGTCATCGACAAGTAACCGATGAATATCAGACCAAGGATGATAAAATCATGTCGTACAAGAAAATGGTGGACAAATTAAAGGCATCATTTACTACTATCACCTTTGAGCAGATACCCAGAGATCAGAATCGAGCTACTGATGCCATGGCTACCATTGAATCTCTCCTAGATCTTCCATAGAATTCAACACGCTATGAGTTCTTGGTAGAACAACTTTGGATTCCCGCTTATGATATCCCTGAATCCGAGATGATATGTTGTTTTGTTGGTTCTGAATCCCCATGGTACGTCGAGTTTTACACTTACCTTCACGATCGTACACTTCCTCCTAACTAATCGAATAACCAACGCAAAACCTTCATTCACCAAACCGCTCGATATACCATCATTGCTGAAACCCTATACTGATGCAGTCTTGATGGTACTCTCCTTTGATGTTTGGAATAGGATGAGATAAAAAAGGTGTTGGAAGAGGTACATGAAGGAATTTGTGGGACTCACGCAAGCGGTCCATCCTTAGCAAAGAAGATCATATGGAAAAAGACTCTTATTTTGTCAGAAAATGCAAGAAATGCCAAGTTTATGGAGATCTAATACATGCACCAACACAGGAATTAAAACCAATCACAACTCCATGGCCCTTTTGTCAATGGGGACTTGACCTTGTGGGTAAAATCCATCCATCTTCATCCAACGGCCATAAATTCATTATTACCACCACTGAAAAATTCACAAAGTGGATCAAAGCTATTCCACTTACCCAAGTCACTGGCAAGCAGATCGCCTTATTCATCCTTAATTACATCATCTGTTGGTATGGTGTACCCATGTCCATCATCACAGATAATGGGCTTCCTTTCAAAAATTAGGATGTCCGTGAGCTCTATGAGAAGTGTCACATCCAACACCTCTTTTCCACTCCCTATTACCCACAAGGCAATGGTCAGGCTGAAGCATCAAACAAGAACATATTAAGAATCCTCAAAAAGATAGTCAATGATGTCGACCATGATTGGCATGTTCAATTAAATCCAACACTATGGGCATATCGAACTAGCATTTGAACCCCTACAGGCACAACTCCCTACTCACTGGTTTATGGCGCAAAAGTCGTCCTTCCTATTGAGGTCGAGATACCGTCTCTACGGGTTTCCTTGCATAATCTCATAGATGATGACGCATACAGAGTCTCACGTCTCCAAGATTTAGAACTACTTGATGAGAAACGACAAGCTGCATACAATCACCTCAAAGCCTATCAGCAACGCATGAGTAGAAGCTATAATCATCGAGTTAGACCTCGTACATTTGAGGTAGGTGATCTTGTTCTTCGAGAGAATCCTTATAACCAACCAAACAAAGAACATCAAGGAAAGTTTGAATCAAGTTGGCTGGATCCATATGTTATCACCACTGTATTTGGGTCTGGGGCATATCAATTGGCTACTTCAGAAGGAGAACCGCTAGTAGATCCAATCAACAACATGTACCTCAAAAGGTTTTATACATAAGCTGTATAGAGCATCAGGCTCGCATACATATCAGAAAAACACCAAAAACAATCAGATAAATGTCCTAAAGAAAAACAAATACAAAAAAATCAAAATAGTAAAGACAAATCATGCATCCAAACGGTGAACAACCACTCCGGTGGCACCTTGGGTAAGTGCGGATCCATTGTCTTTCAGACTTGTTGTGATCAAATTCATTGCATTCACACATCCATCAGTCAAAACCATGGCTTGTTATTGATCTGTAGTCAAGGATAATACTTCATGCGTCTTGCATCCCACTTTTTCATAGTCATGTCTAAACTGAGGGCAATGTCCTTAACCTATTAATGGAAGTGGGTTCTACATTACTTATGATTCATTGGGTTCTTCATTCAAAACTATCTCACAAAATACCAAAAACATTCAAAACCACTCACAAAATCCAAAAACATCAGAAAACATAAAAAATCAATTAAAAACATGGCAACACTTTGTATATACACATCCATGCAGATACCAAACAAACATTATGAAATACTCAAACGATGACCACTTATCATACCAACAAAACGCTCAACACCGACACACAACTGTCTTAACACAGATGCATCCTTCCTTACCAAAACAAAGACATGTTAACATTTTTCTTTGACAAGAAAATTTTGTTTAAGCTATCAAGTACTTGGCCAAGTTTGATAAGTTCTTTATTCATTTATATCAGGTTCCTACACTACTCCAAGATATCCACAAGTGATTAAAGTGGTTGGGATGGTTCCCAAGCATTGTTTGTATCTTCTGCAAATTATTCCAATGAAGTTCTGGGGCATGTACTAATGGTGTCTACGTGGGATGTTCACTAAGCTACATGATCTTATGCAAAATACAGTCACGAATCACTATGGCTTGCTGACTACAACATATACCTTGACCATATGAGCATGAACCATTATGGAGGGTCCATATTCTTTATTCTTTATTTATGCTGCTTGTTTGCAGGTACAATGCTCCATCCTTGGTAAATTTAATTAAAATGGGAGAAAGGGGAATTAATTAAATAAAGTGATTTATTTAATTAAAGGCTATGAAAGGCTTAGGTGAACTTAATTAAATAAATTAAGTAATTCATTTAATTAAATAGAGGAATGTGAATAATTTAATTAAATAGAATTTAATTAAATAGAGGAATGAGGTTAAAATGAATATTAAATATTCACTTAGGAAAGTTGTCATTGTTATATGTCTACAGGTATCAACCAACTTGAAATTGAAGGTGATTCTAAAATAGTTGTGGAGGTTGTCAATGGAAGAAGTGCGGCGGGATGGAAAGTGGAAGTGATATTGAGGGATGTTAGAATGCTCTTAGCTAACCTTGATAGTTTCACTATGTACCATATCTACAGAGAAGGAAATGCGGCTACTGACTCCATGGCTACTTTTGGCATGCTGCAAGATGGCTTACGATGTTGGAGGAATGTTCATCTGCTGCTAGTGGCTACCAAGGAGATCCTTGAGAGGGAAAGTTAAGTGCTAATAATGTTTAATCTCCCCCTTCTTTTCCTCTTATCCATTTGTAATATGATGATGATTATCAATTTTCAAATTTTGAACTTGAAGTTGGAGCCTAGCAATTGCTAGATGGATATCCCACGTGGCAACATATGGCCTAGTTATTATTCCCAAAATAACCCAAGGTGGCTGGATACTGATTTTATTTCCTTGCGGAGTACCGATATCGGGAAAGGTAGAAATTTTTAAATCATTCGGACGAATGACATTGGTGTTGATAAAGGCAATAGCCCATCTTGTCTAATCAATACTAGACGGATTGAAGGTTCACATGAGTGGAATAGATCTTGGGCTTGGTGGGTTTTTTTAAACATGACCTGAAATAATTACGATAATTATTGCACTGCTTATTACGAAGTTTGGTGGGTCTGTTTCTAAACTCTTCATTTGCTCTTGAGTGGCTCTTCAATTCTAAGTCCTTGCTTCTCACTACTACTGTTGAGCTGGAGGAAGTAGATATGGGGGGTGACAGACTGAGACTTGAGCCAGATAAGACGAATGAATTCAAAGCCAAGTTGGCGCTATGGTTCGTGTGCACGGAAGGAGGGATAGATAAATTCATGGAGAATATGAAGGGCAATGATGAGAGATTGTCTAAATAGTTTGTGGCTTCCTAGGTTGATAGAAGGGTCATTGTGGGTGGAATTTCATTTGAAGTGAATGAGGAGGTTATAGAACAGGCGACGGGCCTTTCTATGGAGGACCAAAAATGGAAAAAGTAGAGTTGTATCTCAGACACCACTAGTCTGAATCAATTCTTCCGCGATGGTGAGAATCCTGTGAAGCAGACTAGTGGGTTCAATCGTGAGGAGCTTATGTCTCTGTGGGATGAGGTGTGCTACATCATCATGAAATATTTTACCCTCAAAGGGTGGTATGGGGTTTTCTACTACTACCATCTCCCATTTCTCAATCATCTTAGAAATAGGGATCTTCTTTCTATTCCATTCTTTTTACTGCATTCTATGGCTGCTAATGTCAAAGATGTTGCTGAAGCGAAGAAAAAAATAATGGATTCTACTATTCTCCATCAAGGTCTCATTCTTCGCCTGTATAATTTCCACCTAGATCTTTTCCCTCTCCACACGATCTTTGTTCAAAATGTGCCTAAAAGTCAGTCCCTACCCTTGGCCACTGCTAACCCTAAAAAAAAAAACCCTACTCTTATGCTTGAACGTGGTCCCTCCAATGCCTACCCTCTATAGGTCTCTACTCTCAACAAGAAAAGAAAAAAATGTACCTGCCACTCGGAGGACTCTAAACCCTTTTAACCCAAGAAGGTGAAGATTCAACAAATTGACTCTGATGTGGAGATCACTGATGAAGCTAACAACCCTCGTCGCTCTGTGAGATTGGCATCCAAACCCCCTGAAAAAGATAAATCCTTGAAGGACCCCTCCTCATCCCATGACACGGGTGATTCTAAGAATGCGGGGGATGATACCAACCCCCCTAGAAAAGTGGCCTCATCCCAATCCACCTCAGCCCCCCTACCTGAAAGCTCTACCCATGTTTTTGAAATCCCTAACAACTCTATGAACCTGATTGTTGACCCCAATTCCTGGGCCAATTCTTCGTCCCCTACCCTTAGGATTGAGAAAATGGTTATTGTGGAGGAAGCTAGCAATATCAAGGAGGAAGCAGATGACAAAATGCTAGAAATGGAAAAGAAAGTGGATGCCCTGAATGAGAAAATGCAGGAAATTGTCAATAGAGCGACGATCACTAAAAAAAGGCTTCAGGAGGTCACCAAGTTTGCGTTGAAGGTCATGCACAGCTCTGCGACCACCCTTTGTCTCTTGCAGGAGAACACCCATAAATGAAAACGAAAGGAGGAAGAGGACTACAAAGACCTCTTTAAATTTCTTACCAAAGAATGGGCTAGGATGCTCCTACCCAAGCTCAGTCATGGTAAAAAGAAATAAGGATGCTTGCTGCATGGTGGTTTTTTGTTTTTTTTGGATGACCTTTGTGGCCTTAGTTTTTTTAGTTATGATCATAGTTATAATCTCTGTTGGTTCATCTCTGACTCGATTATCTTTAGCCCTACGTGGCATATCTTTTTGTTTATTATGACTCTAATAAACTTTGTTGATATGGCTAGTATGTTTAAGGTTTTTGATAGAGGAAAGTTTTAGGAGGCTGCGTCTATGGTGTAATTCTGCTAACAATTGATCTTTTGTTGTTACTATGCCTGTATTTGGGCCAACCCCCTAGTTTTGACTGCTTTCAATATCAAAAACATTTCAATCATTAAATCTTTAAATTTTATTTTGTTGTTTGACTAGAATTTTGTTTTATCATTAGAACCTCTCAAAAACTTGATTCATTTTATGTTCATGTTTCTAATCTTATTTTTTATTAAGACTAAAAATTGTTAAAAATTATTAAAGTAATTATCCATACAATATTATTACATATCAAAAATTTATTCATACAATATTATCAATATATTTATAATTATTATAAAATAAAGATATTTTCTCATCTAGAAAAAACATTACTAATGAAATTTTTTCTTAGACATAAATTGTATCTTTCACTTATCACCATAGCTAACAACAAGCATACACAATGTTTTATTTTTCATATTTTTTTTATAAAAAATTAATAAAAAATTAATACACTTAAAAACATAAAACTCACTTTCAAAGGGTTCCCTTCATGTCCACAACTCTTCTACAATTTTAAAAATGGAATCTAGTTAAGAATGTATATTATCATATCCATATAATATGATTTAACTTGAATCACCATTTCCATATTATTTTTTAGAAAATAATTTTCTTCAAATAAATTTGAGTTGATCTCTTCTTTTTATTGTACGTAAAAATATTGATCTATCTCTTGTCTATTTCACTAAGAATTTGAATGTTATAGACTAAGAAAATGATCATGAAATATACTATCATTATCTTAGAAAAATCACTTATCATAGCAAAAACATACCTTGATTTGAACATAATGGGAATCTTCATTGGATCACATAGATAAACATGTATTTCATAACTCTTTTATTACATTATGCAAGTTACAAGTTTCAAATAGACATCAAGTTTGTCTAGTTATTTGATAATAGATGATTTAATTTAGTATTACTAAATAAATTTATCCATATCTTTCATTCTAAAGTGAATTTGTATTCTCTCTTTTACAAGTACACATATTTTGTAAATTAAAATTGATAAGTTTTTATCCATATCTTTCATTCTAAAGTGAATTTGTATTCTCTCTTTTACAAGTACACATATTTTGTAAATTAAAATTGATAAGTTTTTATCCATATCTTTCATTCTAAAGTGAATTTGTATTCTCTCTTTTACAAGTACACATATTTTGTAAATTAAAATTGATAAGTTTGTGTAATTCATATCCTACAACATTGAATGTAATCACTTATTATGATGGATGATTATGATCATTCACATGTTTCCTTATAAATATTTGAAATATAGATTTTCCTTTTTATTCCAATTAGAAATGAGAGGTTTTTATTCATCAACATTGAAAATATTATTCAAATTATAAATCATAATATTTTTAATGTGCCTTGAATATCACCATGTACTTTAACATTATAATTTCATCCATTACCTAATGAACCTTATTCATTTGTACTCCAATCTTAAACCAAAAAAAATACAAGACATGTATAGTATGAGTATGTCCTAAATTCAAAATATCAATTTCTGGATATAAATAACTTTTGTATGGGTTAAAAATGAATGAAAAATTTGGTGTTATCTCTTGGTAGTCAACCTTGGCAACATAATAAATACAAGTCATGTATAGTATGAGTATGCCCTAAATTCAAAATATCAATTTTTGGATATAATTAATTTGTATGGATTAAAAATGAATGAAAAAATTGGTGTTACCTTTTTGATAGTCAACCTTGGCAACATCTACACTTTTTCTCTCTTTTTTATTGTTCTATGTTAGTCATTCACTTTTAAAAAAAAAATTCTTGTAATTTGTAAGATTATAATAGTAAAAAATGTCATAATTTATAAAATAATAATCTTAAGAGTCCATCACAGGGACTAAATTTGGAATCCAAGAGCTAGGAAAGAGGAAAGAAGGCTCCTGTTTGAAGTGCTTGGATTTTGCCACGCCGTTATAAATAATAAAAAATGACAGTCAAGCACGTTATTAACTTGAACATGGAGGAATTCTCCAAGCATATGAAAGAATTTGTATGCCAAAGGGGCTTGTATTCTATATAGCTACAGCAGACCATAAACAATGTACCATAAGACGTCCGGGTTTGAGGCGCAGCTTTCAAAGGCAAAATTCTTTTAAGACCCAATCTTAATCAATTCCAATGGGGACAAAAGCTTTCATCCATCAATATGATACGACAATCGAGGATGACAGAAAGCGAATCATGTCCCGGGAAATCTTGCATCGTTGGTTGGTCGGTCCTGACAGTTCATAGACCCCCGATTCTTCATGCACAAGTCATGATTACAGAAATAAATCAATTAATGTTTTACATATAATTTTTACATATGTTACACACTTATCTCTCTCATCGGCTGGACTAACAGACACCCAAACCCTAACATGAAAAGGCAAAGCCAGTGAGCCAGGGTTTGAGTGCTCTGCTCACCCACAGATCGACTGAATTACATAATTTATCAACCAAAGCAGCTCACGTGTGCGTGGCGATGAGATTGATGACTTTCTCTGTCGATCACTTCCTGCACGCTCTGAAAGTCGGAGAGATGGCATGGAATGACAATCCTGCCTTGCTGCTCAAACCCGTACTCTTCCTCGGCTTCCTTGAGAAACTTCTCGAACAGAGGATGGTTTATGTATTCCACAGGAATCACACAACGCCTCTGTTCTTCTCCCTTTCCAACGTAGAGGGCGAGACAGCCCTTAGGCACATCCTTGTAAAACTCCTCACCTTTCTTGGAACTAAACTGCAAAGGAAAATGAGGAAGATGCATCCTGCCCCGATGAGGCATAATGGCACAACAAGAATCGGACTTGAGATCAACAATTAGCTGTTAAAAATCTCCAATTCCTTCAGAGACAAACCCTAACGCTGCGCTTCAAATCTCACAGCAGGAAATAACAATTAAAAACCTCCAATTTCTTCAGAGACAAACCCTACCGCAGCGCTTCAGATATCACAGAGGGAAATAAGGTAAAAACCCTTCAATTTATTCAGAGACAAACCCTAACGCTGCGCTTCAGATTTCACAGCAGGAAACAATAGTAAAAACCTTCAATTTCTTCAGAGACAAACCCTAACACTGCTCTTCAGATCTCACAGCAGACTAATAGTCTGATAACAAGAAAACTTCGCCAAGCGATGAGAGAATTAACTAGGGGAGGAGGCTCCAATTTATAGGGCAAGAGCCCGTAAAATTCTCCACGTTTTCGCTTTACGCGGAGCCAATTGCGCGCCGATGGCGAATTGGCCATTGCTACGTGGGAGGCATTTTCGGACTAGAGAACTCTGACTTTTCCAAGCTTTTGTTTTAACTAGCTTTCACGCACCTTAGCGCCGTCGGTCATATGGAGGAAACTTATCGATGTGTACTATGACCGGAAGGTTTTATGGTCGTAAGAGTGTTAAATGATGATGTAGGTGGATACCTTGACAAACGTTCCGTGTTACATCATTTTTCTTTTCTTCTCTTCTTTATTAAAGAAAGTATATAGTTACAAAGAATACAAGTTATTAATAGGTACTGGAAAGAGATAAGAAAACATTCGTAAATGAATTTTAGATGTGTAAGATATTAATATGGTCTAATAATTCACAAGATAAATTCAATTTCAAAAAAAAATTATTTTAAAATATTAATAATTAAAATATTTTATATGGAGGGTTGAGATAAAACATGTAAATGATTAGATTTAAATTCAGATAAAATAATTAAAAAATATATATTTTGTTGTAGAGGAAGAGGAGGTTGAAATAGTTATGATAGATGATTGTTATTTAATTTTTCAAACTAGTGTAGACATTAAAATAATTTCACTTTTGTTATCATTATTCTTCACTAATCATCATCATCATTATTAATATGAATTTTTATCCTATTATTGTCATTAATAATTAGTACATCATCATTTTATTAAGTAATTCTTCATTATTTAATTAAAATAAGCTATTTTCTTATATTATCTATTATTTTAACAAAATGTCATAATCCACTCTTCATTATTTAATTAAAATAAACTATTTTCTTATATTATCTATTATTTTAACAAAATGTCATAATCCACTTAATATTTGTTATCTATCAAATAAATATTTAATATCCTAAATTTCACCTCTTATTCTACAATGATCCATTAAATAAATAATTAAATTTTTAAATTTCATTTTATTTAATTAACTAATAAATCAAGATTAGTTAACTCCTTAGTCAAATCAATCCACTCAACAATCTATTCATTCCACTCACTCATCCATACTATTAGTCAACTCCCTCATCTAATCACTTCACTTCTTCATCCAATCACTCAATTCCTTCACTCACCTAGTCAACTTACCAATCTACCCCCCATACAATTAGCTAACTTCTTTTAACTCACTTATTAATTCACTCAACCCGATAATCATAAATCTAATTGAAAAAATGCTCCAGAGTTAAATTTTTAATAGAACGATAGCCGTGGAATGATCAACTCAGAAAATAAAAGATGTTTTCTTAAATTGTAGATAAGAAATGTCAACGGCGTCGCTAGCCCAACACGCTACCAGCTCTACTTTAATAGAGTGACAAGCCTTAAATCATCCTCATTACCGCAAAAGCAAGTGCAAGGGATTTAACCCCACACAATGCAATTCCCTTCTTCGTTGGTAATCATCGTTCTTATTCTTTGTCTCACAACAATGTCGTTTTCCCACTATCTTCCCCCACCGCCTCCAAATGGATCTTCTATGTCCACTTCACCTCCACCTCCCTCCCTTTCGCCGCCTCCCCCTTTCACCCCTTCTCCCCCACCACTGCCTCCAAATGGATCTTCTATGCCCACTTCACCTCCACCTCCCTCCCCCTTTCACCCCTTCTCCCCCGCCACTACCTCTTGTAATCATTTCTCCTCCTATAAGCTCTTCTTCCCAACCACCTCCTATAATCTCTTCTCCTCCACCACCACCACCACCACCTACAACCTGTTCTCCTCTTGCAATCTTCTCTCCTCCACCACCACCTCCTATAACCCATTCTCCTCCTACAACCTCTTCTCCTCCCCCCCCACCTCCTATAACTCTTTCTCCTCCCATAATCCCTCCTTCCTCATTGCCGCCCCTTATACCCCTTTCTCCTCCTATAACCTCTTCTCCCCCACCACCGTCTCTTTTACCCCTTTCTCCTCCTTCCCTTTCTCCTCCTCATTCTCCTCCTTGCTAGGCATCAATTCTTTCCATAAAAGATATAATTTAGAAGATACCCACATCATTATTTGGTTCAAAGTTTGCTTAAATATTTTATTTCACTTGGGTATTCTCAAACTTGATACCATTCTTTTCTTACACATTGTTTCCCATGGATGTTGAAATACCTTCACCAGATGAATTAATTCCAAATAGAATTAAAATACATGTAAAACATTCCATTAGAAAATAAAAAATATATAAATATATTATAAAAACATTGACTGCTTCTTCAATTTTTTATAATAGGATAAGAAGATACATTTAAAGGAACCTTGATTAATTTAATGAAATGTATATAAATATGTTTGACTAAATCAATGGTATTGAAATATTCAAACATATTTAGAAAAGAGACGAAAGTAAATAAATTAAAAAGAATACAAATCAATTTTATTTATTTATGTGCTATTGTATTTCACTTTAATTCTATATAATTGAACACATAAATTTTAACTTTTATTATATTGTTTCTCAATTAATGATTAAATAAAATTAAACCAGGATGATGGGACCCTTAGTTTTGTTGGTTTTGTCGAGGGCATCTAAGCTCATGCCTTAAAATTCATTCCTCCTTTATGTTTTATGGGACCTACATTATTATTAATTATGGAAAATTGTGTGGTGGCTCTTTAACTTTCTTTAATTCAAATCAATTTTTTATTTATTTCTAAGTATATAAAAATATATGTGTTATTTTTTATTCAATTTTGTGGATTTTTATTGAGAAAATATTTTAATATATTTCTATATTAATGAATAGTGTAATTTTGTTTAAAATCATTTTTGAATTTTTTTTTACTTATTTTTATACATATATTTTTCTAGATATATTCATAAATATACACAAGTTTATATATTTATGCAATTAATATACTAATTACCATGAATATCTTAAAAGTATCTATCTAAAAAGTAAATTATTTTATATTATTTAAGAATTGTGTTATTTTTCTTACATTATTTTATTTTTATGAATTATTTTTATTTTCTTAAAATTATTTGATTTTATATATTTTAATTAAGAGTTATTTTATAGTTTTAGTGTTTTAGATATATGTTTGTTGTGTTTTACATCTTATGTACATGAGATTACACTTTGTGCTAGTACTATAGAACACCTCTTAATGTAATTACACGTATCCTCATATTTATCCCTATACATTAGTTGCATATTTGAATCTAAGCCCTTTTATGTCCTAGCTCATTTCTAAGGTGAGAGGTCAAACCCACAATCATTGACTTGACCCTTGAAATTTAAAATTCAAAATTTGGTCAATTCTCACCCATTTATTTTTAACCTAAGACCAACTCAACACATATTTGTAAGCTTTATTGCTATGTTATTATATTTAAAGGCATTCAATTTCAATCACTTTCTATCTAAAACATCCTATCCTCTACCATTTCCAATATCATCATCACACTTAAGGAAGGGAAGTGTATGGTTGAGATCTATTATCTTCCATCTTTTACAAATGTTTTGAAGTATAATGATATCCTTTAATGATATTTAAAAATATTAATATTTTTTATATAAAAATATATTAAACAAAGATCGCTATTTATTTCACTCCCTCTTCTTCTCCCCCTCTATCTCCATCTCTACTTTTATCTACTTTAAACTAACTACGCTATTTAAACTAACTACGCTATTGACAAAAACTTATGCATTGGATCCCTTGTTACATCTTTAATAAAAAACACCTTAATGATATAATGACTTATCCCTTGGAATGAGATAAGTTTGTTAGATCTATAAAATATATTAAGGATTGTATCTGATTTAGTTAATAAGGAGGTCCGTAAGAGACATTGTAGTATACAAGAACCTAAATTAGGAGGATGGTTGAATATTGTCCTTCATCTTTACGATACTCCTTTGAACAAGTCATGATTCCTTGCACAATTTTACATGAAATTTTCATGTTTACAGCGTGTCAGGATAGATACATGATTTAAATATACAATATTATCATTGTGTGAAGGGGCATAAGAGGAAAAATTTGCGAGGGTTTGTTGTAGTGTAGCTTTTTGAGGCGTGGTGAATAAGAGGGAGTGGCAGGTGTGTTGAATGGAAGGTCGGATTTATGTTTAGCGCTTGGAGAGACGCTTGGATTGCGGCGAGCCTATCTAAAGAGATGCTTTTACTGTTTGTGGTAGGGTCGGTTTCATGGCAAACGTAATGTGTTGCGTCATTGACATTGCAATCTTAGATGGTTTTGTTCACTGTACAAGTCATTGGCGTTGGCATCATTTCCCAAGAAAATAGCTAAGATAAACTCAATCATTGTTCGGATAATATATATTAGCAACGGGAACCATATGTTTAATGGGTGGATTTTATAGTTTTTTATTATATTAAAATTTATTTAGAGATATTATTTTATAATTATTGTGAGAGAGTGTTTTAAAGAGGTGGAGTATAATGATGTGAGTATGTTAATAAAAATTCTTGCTTTTGACTTTAAGTTTAATAATTATTTATACATCATATATCAAAATATTAATATTTAATGTTTCTCAAATAATTGATATAGAATGTTTATGTCTACATGTATTCATTTAAATAGAATAGTTTCAAATTATAATAAAATAACTTTTAAGAAAATAAAATAGTTTCAATTGATATCTTTTGACTTTTTTAAGTCAATGTGTTTAAGAAATTTATATTATTTAATACTTGACTATATGAAATACATAACTATATACAATTTATTATTAGATTGTTTGTAGAATAAAAATTAATATATTAACAATTTTTTAAGGATAAAATAGTAAAAAGATATTTAAACTTAAAATCGATGTATTGCTGTTGAATGTTTGAAGTAAATCCTCAACAATTTACTAAAATTATATTCTATTGTATTCGAAATTTTGAATATAGTATCATAATTGATCTCAACATGAATGTATCTTAGGAGCATATTAGAATTGAAATACATTTCTTGACAAAGTTTAAACTTCCATCATGAGAGAGCTAGTGGGTCAATGGTGGAACAATTCACTAGCGATAAGTAGATTATAGTTTAGTATGCCAGTCTATTCAATTTTTTTCATTAATGCAGTTATAGTCTTTTATAGAAATAAATACAATTCTTATTGCAAAATATGAAAAAATAATTCAAAATAAAATCTATGTAAAAATGCCTAGAGTGCCTTAAATAACTCTTGCACATGATGACGAATATGCAGTCTAACTTCTTGGGATTGAATTTACATTTTACATAGCACATGATTTATTTAATAGAATAAAAGGGTCAAATTTAATTAATTAAATTATTTATGATTGTCAAATAATTAATTAAAGGAGGACTATAGCATAATTAGTAAGATAAATTAGCTAAAAGGAGGGAACACTAATTAATTAAATAATGCATAATTATTTAATTAAAGACACACTCATGATAGATAAATTCAATTAATTCAATTAATTAAATTAATTAAATTTAGGTGTCTACAAACCTCTATGAATTGAAGGTTTCATTGTGACCTTAACAATAGTGTCAACTCCTATGAAGGCTTGAAGAAGATGGAAATACATATATTGATATTGTCCTTTACCCCTTGTTGAAAGCTTCATCAAAACAAATTTCTACTTTGGATTTGCGTTTTCTCATAAAGAAAACTCATAGATCTATAATAATATTATGGGCATATATCTATTGATCCATAAAAATATCAGATACTAAAACAATTACTATTTATAGATTTCACTATGTTGACAACTTAAAAAAACCTCAATTTGAATGTAAATAATGTTATAGACATTGTGGTATGTGAACATGAGATGAACATATAAATGAAAGAAAGCATAATTCCAAAGAAATATAAATCATGAATATGAAGCAACACATGGTGGAAAATGATCTGGATGAGAAAATGACTCTTTGACATCATATCAACAATTAAGGACAATCAACAAAGCTAAATATAGGTTTGATCATGACCTTTATAGGAGTTCCAACTCCCATGTAGATTTGGAAACACATTTAAGTAGATGAACATACATTTTAAGAAGCTAGAAGCATAAATTCATATCTTTTGGTTTTGTATTCAATTATGTAGAACTTTTTTTTGCATCAACGTTTTGAATCACACTTTGTGATTCATAATCAAGATGAGAGAGCTGCTGGAGAAAAATGATTAAAATTGCAGAACTAGACATGTTAAAAGGATGTGGTTGAGGGGGAAGGAGTAGGACAAAGTACAAAGGAGGTGACACATAAACTAAGAGAGAAAGAAAAAAGCTAAAAGAAAATCAAATTAAGAAAAAAGAAAGAAATAAACAACGTATAGATAAGAGATTAATTAGACACTACAATATAAATGAAAATAAAGAGAGCAAAGAATAGATAAACTAAAAAGTACAAATAAAATTATTTTATATCGAAACACCCTAGCCTATATAATAAAAGAGATGAAAGATAAAAGGGAAGGAAAATATATAAAGAAAAATAAAGGAACAATAAGAAATAAAATAATAAAGCAACAAGAATATAAAGAAAAGAAACAACAAAATCCAATTTAAAAAAATTGAAATACTATACATTCAAGAACTTAAAGATTAAAACCCAAAGAAACTAATTGACATAAAAAAAAATATATATAAAAGAAATAGAAGGATCAATTTTTTTTTAAATAAATAAGATTAAAGAAAGACTAAACAAAAGAAGAAATCTAAAGGAAAGGGATAAAATAAATAAATAATAAATAAATGTAAGCTATAAAGAGGCGAAGAAAGAATGAAAAAAAGACCAAAATAAAATAATCAAGAGAAAAAGGATAAATAAATCAAAGGGGAGACAAGGAAACAAATATTAGAAGAAATAAAAATAGGATTATAAAGAACAAAAAAGAAAAAAACTAAAGCTTGAAAGATCCATCAATATAATTACGACAAAGTGTGAAAAACATAATCTCTTAGAACCATAATCTGAATGGTTGGAAAGTGGAACATACATTTTTATGTTCATGATATTCCCACCACCTTTAATGTGGACCACATTGTTATTCAAACCATGAAATATGATAATTTTCTTATTTTTGATACGTGACAAGTCTATATGTTTTCTACAATAATTCCTAGGTGCATAATTTATCATGTAATTTTATATAAAAAATATATGTATAAATTCTAAATTACTCAAGAAAAAGATTAGTATGTCTAAATCCAATACAACATCAATGCATATTAATGTTACAATAAAAATCATGATTTAAATTTATTTAGTATACTAGTCTTGAAAAATTAATATATTGTTTATTGGTGCAAACATTAATTTATTTTGTCAACCACTCAATTAAATATTTCTTATTTATTAAACTAACTAAATCTTAATTCATGCCTAATCATGATCGAGTATAATCCAACAACCATTTCTATGAAATTTTAGATAAAATTTCAACTTTTGATAAGTCATCACTCTTAATGAATTAGTGTGTTGGCCATTAGTGAAAAGTTTGATTTTTCTTGTCACTACTCTTTTAGACCTATTTATTTTTATAAAATGTGTCTTTTCTAGAAACTTATAAAATTAGGTCTTTGACATGCCAAACAACTTTCGACATTTTATAATAAAAATAAATTTGTTTTACTATATATAGATATAGTGATATTAATTAGACTAGATATTTAACCTCTTGAAAATCTATAATATAATATATTTTGACTTTTAATTTTTGTATTTTTGTTAAACAAAATATAATATACAATTACCTCATCCCTTATGATGTTGGAGCCTTGCACTAAGCAAGACTTGATCCGTGGTGGACTCATTTGGAACCATTCAACTTCACCAATAGACCAAAGACCCATTGACAAATGCAATTTGAATACAATATTGATCAAAATTTATCATAAATCCTTCTACCAAAGAACACATTAATAATACAATGACTAAACCCTTCGAATGAGAACAGTTAATAGATTTATTAAAAACATATTAATGATTATATTTGATCTAGTCAGTAAGGAAGTCCGTAAGAGACATTGCAGAATACAATAGAACCTAAATTAGGAGGATGGTTGCATCATCCAAAAGCATATCGTTCTCCATCTTTATGTGTATTCCAAAGGACCTCATCGATCTACTACAACGGCAATAAATCCACGACACTCCTTTGAACAAATTATGATTTCTGACACAATTTTACATGAAATTTTCATGCTTACAGCGTGTCAGGATAGATCCATAATTTAAGTATACAATATTGTCATTGTCTCAATAGAGCTTGGCAAATCGAGGGCAAATTCTTTCTAGTTTTCCCAGGATCTTAAAACCAGAAACTCTTGGCCTCCGCCCCCTAGAGTCAACCTAAGCATAAGAAACCGAGAAAAGATAAAGACTACGACCTAAAGGCTCACAGACCGACTGGATACAAATCTGTCAACCAAAGCAGCTAACATGGGCGTGAGATTCGTGGTTTTCTCTGTGGATGAACTCCTGCACGTACTGGAAGTCGGAGAAATGGCATGGAATGGTGATCCTGCCCTTGTGCTCAAATCCATATTCTTCCTCTGCTTCCTTCAGAAGCTTCTCGAAGAGTGGGTGGTTCATGTATAGCACAGGTATCACACACCGCTTCTGTTCTTCTCCCCGTCCAACGTCCAGGGCAAGGCAGCCCTTGGGCACATTCTTGGAAAACTCCCTTCCTTTCTTAGAATTCAACTGCAAAGGAAAGTGAGGTAAATGCATCCTGGCCCGCTGAGGCATAATGCAGGCACGGCAAGAATCAGAATTAAGAGCGCCAAATAGCAGAAAAACGTTCAATTGAAGCAGCCACAAATCCAAACGCTAGAGAATCGTTTCTGGGAGGAGGTTACAATTTATAGCACGAGATGTTTTGCTTTACGCAGCCCATATTGCGTGCACGTTGTTCCTTCCGAAGGAGAAGGGGCAACAGGATTAAAAGCAGGGTAACGCCATAAGTTTGGGAAATTCTCCAAGTGATTTTGTAGACGTGTGATCATTAAGAATATGAGAGAGAGTCGTGGGTGTGTTGAATTTGAAGATATATACGTTTGAAGGAATTGTGACGGTTGAGCTTTTTTACAGCACTCTGGGGAGAGACGTTTGGATACTTAAAATTACGGCGAAGCTATCTAAAGGAATTGTCGGATGCTTTTATTGTTGGTGGTATGGTCGGCTTCATGGCAAACCTTACGTGTTACGTCATTGACAATGGAATTTTAGATGCTTTTGTTCTTGTATAAAGTCATTGGCGTTGGCATGATCTCATAATGAAATAGCAAAGATAGATTGCAGTTGGAATCATTGAATTGACCTAGCCAACCCATACAACTTATCGAAAAATCCTCTCATCAAATCTAGCCATCCATTCCTCCGAGAAGATCTACCCCTCCATTTTACACATGTTACTCTCACACGTGTGAAATCTTTTATTATATATTCACCTTTTTTTAGATCAATTGTATGGTCCACATGATCCTTCTCACACATGTAAGAACTTTTAATACTCATTCAATATCCAAAAAAACAACAACATTGACCATCTAAATATCTTTGATCCTCTCTCTCTACAAGTGCAACAATCATAAGATAAGGAGGCATTTCCTTCCTTAAAACCTCTCAATTATTATCAATTATTGATCTCTCAAATCAATTTCAATCATTTGATAAATCATCATCTCAATCTATAAGGTTCGAGCCATTTGCATGAAAGATGAGATTGGAATGCAAACTTGTGATACTAATTTGGTGTGTAACAAGGGGTGTTGAGAGGTCTTTTATAAGGCTTCTCAACTTGGGCATAATGCATGATTAACTTAATTAGAAGTACATTTGGATGCAAAGTTAAGACTTAGATTCTTAGGTTTAAGTCTTGTTTTCTCACTTTATTTCTTCTTGTTCATATTTTGACACCTAGTTTGATCCCACATTCCAAATGTAACCAACTTTTGATTATTTTAGGAGTTTCAAGTTTTAGGTTTGTATTTTACCATGAACCCTCTTCTTTTAATTCCTTTTCTTAAACACTTGAACACGTCTACCATTCCAATGATGCTTCATCCTACAACCTAGGGTTTGCTTAGTTCATATTGAATGATGTATCCACCTTCTTGCAATGTTTATGTTGTTTGATTTAGGCCAAGTTAGGTGCTCGAGTCCCTACACTTTTGTCTCAAAATTGGATTGTGAGTTGATTATGGTCTATTTTACTGTATCCTCTTCCAAAATCATGTCCTTTGTCTATGACAGGACTTGGTACACATAGAAAAAGTCATCTCCTCACTCCTCCCACAATTCGCATAGTCACTTTCAACTCACAACGAAGGATCATTGAATTCACCTTGTGCCCAAGGATCTTGAGCCAAGCGGATCATCTTCCCTCTAATGTAAGAGTGGAATAGTTCTTAGTTTGCATGCAAAAACGAGTGAACCCTATTTCACCACCTTACTATACATACATACATACATATACACATGCATATACATACATACATACATACATACATACATACATACATACATACATACATACATACACTAGAAAACAACCAAGGCATCTACCTCAGAATCTTAGCTTTTGGAATCTCTTCATTACAAAAACTCATTTCATGTCAATAGTAGATGCTATTTATTTAAACTAGATACATTTATTTAGTCACCTAATGATATTTCATATGATAGTGATTATAATATTCGTCTAGTGACAATTATAAACAACAAATAAACTTGAGAATAACTTTTAAAAATAGCATTTGAAATGAAAATCAAAAGAAATTTATTGAATTCAAAGAAAATAGAGAAATGTGAGAACCAAATAAACAAATTATGCTACTACTAGTTTATTAATAAGCAACCATAATTAGGAATGAAACACATATAAGTAAAAAGGGACTTTTTTTTATCGATTGGTGAAGTGTTTTCATCAAGTATAAAGATATATTAAGAATAATTTTTTTGATAAAATAGCTAACAAAGAAAAGTATAGAATGAATAAATAAGACAACAAAATTCGATGATATATTTTGAATAGAAAATGATGACATCATAAATGAGGAAGAAGAGTTTGTTAATTGACAAACCTATTACCATGTCATTATAAATCTTTTTTCTTTTTAACCAAATTAACATTTGATCTTTACAAATTTATTTCTACATAAAGATTTTCCCTATCTTATATGTATGCATGTATGTATGTATGTATGTATGTTTTATTTGATTGATCATATTTTTTTAATGCTCTTTTTATTATCCTTTCCATCATTTTTCCTTTTATTTGTTAACTATGACTTGACACTCCTTTGTTCCATGGACTTAGATTGATTATATCTATCATGAGCACTATAAAACGTCTAGATGATTTATGGAAGTAACATTTTCTTATTATTATTTATGATTTATATCTTATTATTGTTTCATCTATTGCCATTACTTATGGTCTATTTATTATTATGTATTATCTATCTACATTATAGACCACTTGTATGATGAATTTGTTTTGTTATGTTTTTATCATCATATTATTATACCTTACCTACATTTTTTGAATATCTTGCCATTTGATCTTATTTTGCTTTATCTTATGATTATATGATCCCACATATTTATTGATTCTTATGTAGGCATATGAGCATGCGTAAATAATAGCTAGATTTGTATGTTTGAGAATAGGAATACTTAGAGATCAGCATGATTTGTACTTAGAGATTAACATGCACTTCAAAGTGGGAGAAAAATTTAATGGTGAAAATTTCATCCTTAATGCATTTCCCATTTAGTTTTGTTACTTATTTATATGTGAATAGTTGGATTCACATGCTTATCCTTTCTTGCACCTAACCCTTGTTTAATCTCAATCTTATAGCTTATCTATATTATTTTTATCAATAATCTAGTTTTATTAGATAAAGATCCAACCTTAGTGTTTGAAGTAGGTTATTTTCATGGGTGTAAGGTTATTTTCATGGGTGTAAGGTTATATTTATAGTTATGATCTTTGTCATTTTAATTATAAAATAAAAATCAATCATTTAGTTGATTATGACCATCTCCCACTTTGGTCTTAAGTTGACTTTGCACTTGCATTTGTGACAATTTTATGTTGATGTTTAAAAATACATCAACATACACTCTTTCTTTTAAAAATAAATAAAAATAATGATAAAAGCTCACTTATTTTTATCATTAATTAGTATCAATTGATCAAACAAGCACAACCATTCACATCTGCATTGAAAAGAAGCATATTTGATCACATAGGGATCCCATAATACTCAGTTACACATTTTGTCCAAACTTGACATTGAAATCATCATTTTATGCTTTAGATCTTTACTTTCTAACACTTGTAGTAGCTAAACTATTAAAAATTTGAAGATGAATTAAATTACTGGTTTGTGAGATTTTTCAAATAGATTCTAAATATTTATTTTTTAAAATAATTAAAAATGAGTTGTCCATATTGTTATGTGACTTTTAATAACTTAATATTTACAGTAATCAACATTTTTCAAAAGTGACATTTATTCTATAGTGCATAACACTTTTTATAGAAAGAATGGAATTCTAATTTTTAAAATATAGATTTGTCAGACTAATATCTAGTGGATGCATATTTTTTCATATTTTTTTGTTAAATAGATGTGTCACACCAATGTCTAGCTTATAAGAAGGACTACATACTTAAAATACATTTTAAGTTCTAAATAAATTCATTTGACCTCACAAAAGTTGATGTAAAAGTGGGTTTTTATCATCATTTTGATAGGTGTGAAGGAGACTCAATTGTAGGTATGATTTAAGAGTAGAGAGGTTCTATCCAAAAGATTTTGATCTAAAAAACTTTGATTTAACTTTATTCAATTATTTACATTTCTCACACAAGATTACATGAATATTCATGTTAACATGTCACTTTCAAGCTATATATATAATTTACGCATATACACACTTCTCCATTTGGCAAATCAGAATCTCTTGCTCCCCCAAGCAAATAAAACTGTGAGGCAGTGCTTGAGTCACCTGCTCACCCACAGACCAACTGAATTGATTTCTATCAACCAAAGCAGCACACATGAGCGTGAGATTCATAACTTTCTCTATGGATGACCTCCTGCACATACTGGAAATCAGAAAAAAGACATGGAATGGAGATTCTGCCCTTGCGCTGAAACCCATATTCTTCCTCGGCCTCCTTGAGAAACTTCCGGAAGAGAGGATGGTTCATGTATTCCACAGGTATCACACACCGCTTCTGTTCTTCTCCCTCTCCAACGTCCAGGGCAACGCAGCCCTTAGGCAAATCCCCTCCTCTCTTGGAACCCAACTGCAAAGGAAAATGAGGCAGATGCATCCTACCCAGATGAGGCATAATGACAAGTTAGAAGGATCAGAATTGAGAATACCCACCAACGCTATAATCTTCAGTAAATAATTCAGACGGAAACCCAAAAGTTAGGCTAGAGTGATAACAAGAAAACCCTAAGAAGCAATGGGAGGAGGTTGAATTTATATGACAAGATTAGGTCATTAAAATGAATGTTTCTACGCACGTTTGGAAGGATGATGAGCGTCCCTCGTATGGTAGCTAAATACAATTTGTCCTTCCGTCGCAAAGGTTACGTGTGCAGTGGAATTTTAAGCACCCTATTAACGTATAAGCCGTTGGCGTTTGGATTTGGTAAACTCACACGGAAATTTCTCAAGATAAACTTGTAGACTAGGATGAAACCTTTATTAGGTCTAATTTAAATATTTTGAAAAAATTATATATAAGATGTCAAAGAATATTATTATGAAGATATTTATTTTTATTTATTTTATTATTTTTTGGTTATCGACTTTACTTTTATATGTATTATAATTCGTTTTTGTTATTTTTTTGCTAATTTCATCTCTTTTAGATGTTAGAGTTTTGCACTCATCAAGATTTGATTTCTTGGTGGGCTCATTAAGAACCTTTTAATTTCATCAACAAATTAAAAGCTCATTGACAATAGAACAGTTTTTTTAAAAATTAATACTAATTGTAATCCTACATTCACCTTTATTGAAATTAAATTTTAATTTGAATTGCAAAATAATCCTAATCTAATTAGAATCTAATTGTAATTAAAATATCATTTTATTTACTAATTTGAAAATAAACTATTAAAAATCTTATATTTTTCTTCATATTATTTTAAATAATGAAAATATTTAATATCTTTAACTTTATAAAAGCTTATTTTAATATTTTATTACCCTATTATCTAAATGTATTTTTTTTTCATATCTAAAATAATATAAAAATTTTCAAAAAAGAAAAGAAATGTATCTTTATTTTTTAACATTAAATTAATAAGATTACTATATTTATTTATTTTATTCTCTAATCTTAACCATGAGCTAAAGAAAATATTAAAAATCTTATCTTATTCTTTAAATTATTTTAACTAATTAAAAATATTAGATATTTTAAAGATATTTGCAAAGACATTAACTATCATAAATGGAGAGAGGCAATGCAAGAGGAGATGGATACGTTAATGGAAAACCACACTTGGGATCTTGTCAAGCTTCCGCCCAATCACAAATCATTTAAGAATCGATGGGTTTACAAATTGAAAGAGGAATAAGGAGGCAGGAAGTGATAGTGGGCCAAGTTGGTGGTGAAGGGGTATGATGTGGGTATGATCAATAGAAAGGGGTAGACTTTAATGAAAATTTTTCACCAATTGTGAAGATGACCACAATCTATGTGGTTTTGGGATTGGAAGCCTTATGGGATCTTGATCTTGAACAACTCGATGTCAAGACTGCATTTTTACATGGTGACATTGAACTGGAGTTATATATGGAGCAACCAGAAGGATTTAAAAGACAAGGGCAAGAACATCTTTATTGCAGGTTGAAATGGAGTTTGTATGGGCTCAAGCAAGCCTCGATGTAGTGGTACCTTAAGTTTGATCACTTCATGAATGAGCAACATTTCATATGTTGCAAATTTGATCCATGTGTTTACTACAAACAATGTCCTAATGGAGAGTTTATTTTACTTTTTCTTTATGTTGACGACATGTAAGTAATCGACACTAGCAAGAGGATTGTTCGTGAATTAAAGGGAAAATTAGCTAACATATTTGCAATGAAGAACATAGGGGTAGTGAAGAAATACATGTGATGACCATTATTGAGGATAGACAGAAGAAGGAAATCAAATTGTCACAAAATACATAAATTGACAAAGTTGTAGATAGATTTGGTATGGCTAGTGCAAAGGTTGTTAGCACTCCTCTAGCTGGTCATTTTCACTTATCTTAAAAAGAGTGTCCCAAGACACAAGAAGATCAAGAATTTATGAAAGGCATTTCATATTCATCCATTGTTGGCAATACCCTGTGTGCCATGGTTTGTACTCGTTCAAATATTTCTCATGTAGTGGGAGTCGTGAGTAGGTTTATGAGAAATCTAGGTAAACCTCATTGGGAGGCGGTCAAATGGATCTTGAGATATTTAAAAGGTACTTCAGATTATGGTTTTTATTTTGGAGGGAATGATGCACAACTTCAAGGTTTTGCTGATTCTGATTCGGCCAAGGATTTGGACAAATAAAAATCCATTACAAGTTATGCTTTCACTTTTGTCAGGGCTCCAATTAGTTGGGCTTCTAGATTGCAACAAACTACAGCTCTTTCTATTACCGAGGTTGAATATTTGGCTCTTGGTGAAGGAACGAAGGAGATGATTTGGTTAAAGCAATCATTGAGTAACTTGAGATGTAAACAAGATAAATTCATTATGTTTTGTGATTGCAATAGTGTCATTTATATGGCTAAATATCCTATATTTCAGTATCATACTAAGCATATTGACGTGCGATATTATTTCATTCAAAGTGTGCTGGAAGAGGGCAAGTTGCAGGTGGCAAAAATTGACACTAAAGTGAATCCGGGTGATGCTTTGACAAAAGTAGTTCCCAAAGAGAAGTTTGAATTCTGTAGGGCTTCTCTCGGCATTGTCAAGATGGACAATACGAGTCAAGCAGGGGTAAGTCTTCACATTGCAGCAGCCGTTGGACTTGAAATGAGAGATTGTTGGATATCTGAAACCCAACGGTCTTTGGCCTTTCCCTCCTAATGCCTCTTGGCTGTTCGTATTCATGTTCAGGCGTATATCTATTTATTGGATGTATCAATTGCTGCTATGTATTGTATCATGAAATTAAAATCAATAAAGAATTTTTCCCTACTTTGAAAGTGGATGTAGTCATTTATGATGAACCATTATAAATTCTTTGTCTTGCCTATTTGTTCTTTGTTTTAATTTTATTTTCTGCATTTCGTTTGTTTGTTTGTTCACACCTTTTAATTTACAAACCCCACACAATATAGCCTATCAGCTAATTAATGATTATATATGATTTAGTGAAATAGGAGGTCCGAATATGCTTTTGCACCTTCCATCTTTGCGTGTATTCCCAAGGCACTCATCGATCTACTACAATAGTAATAGAGCCACGATACTCCTTTGAACAAGTCGTGATTCCTTGCACAATTCTACATGAAATTTTCATGTTTGCAGCGAGTCAGGATAGATACATCATTGTCTCACTGGGAGCTTGTCAAATCGAGGACAAATTCTTTCAAGTTATGTCTGGATTTGAAAACCAGAAACTCTTCGCCCCCGACCGCCACAATTCAATCCCAGCATAAGAAACCAAGAAAAGTAAAAGACTAGGAGCAAAAGACCGACTGGATTGAAATCTGGCAACCAAAGCAGCTAAGATGGGCATGAGATTCGCGGTTTTGTCTGTGGATGACATCCTGCACGTTTGAAGGAATTGTGGTGTTTCTTTACAGCACTCGTCTCTCCACACACGGGAGACACTTGGATAGATCGCTCGAGCCTATATCTCAAAAGATGGTTGGATGGTCGGCTTCATGGCAAACGTTAGGGCGTGACGTCATTGATTAAGGTTTAGATATTTTTTATAATCTATGTTGTAAGAGTTATAGTGTATAGACTGAGTGTGTTAACAAAAAAATCTTATTTTTAAATCTTAAATTTGAAAATCATTTACACGTCAATATATTAATATTTCATATTTCTAAAATAATTAGCATAGATCATTTATATCTATATGTATTGATTTGAATGTTCCAATTTAAAATAAAAATAACTTTTAAGTAAATAAAATAGCCCAAAATTGATATCTTGTGATATTTTTTTAGATAGATGTACTTAAGATATCTATGTTATGATAATATTAAAATTGGGAGAGGCCCAAATCTTACATATTTGCAACAAAGGCAACAAAACCAAGGACTCACGAGGAGTGAGAACCCATTAACAAAAACTTGTTGTTAACCAGACCCAACAGAAACCAAAACACTACCAAACCTAGAGACTAAAACTAATAATAGACGGAACCAAACACAACAAAGCAACGAAAGAAACACTCTCCCACCAAAAGCATGAACCAATGGATTACCGAGTGGGAGAAAACTCCAACTTCCTATCCACACGGATATCTTTACCCTTATCCAGCACAAAGACTTTTTTAGAGGAATCCTTCTTGGAGGAAACAACCAGGGAGTCTAGCGTGGCTTTACCATTTGAAACAAACACTTCTAGCCCTTTTGTAGAAGGGGACTCTAGATGTTTTCTTTTCTTGGCTCGCCTCCTTGCTATCTCATCATGGAGAGTAGCAAAGTTCTTCTCTATGATTTCCCTATGTTGGTCAAACATATTCTCCATCATCTACCTCATTTCTTCCTGATTTGCCTAGAGAACCTCCACAATCTCGACCAAATCATTCACGTTGTTTGTTTGGCCAATCTGTGATCTTTTTAACCGAATTGTCCATCACTTGCCATTTCTCAATCATCCCAACAAACTTCCCAACCTCCATCCAAGCCCTCTACTCCTACTCATCATTTGTCCAACTTGAGGCTCTGTTCTTTGCTTCAAGTATGGCTTCGAGGTTGTTAATCATCTTCTTCGCCACCTCAAATTGGTCCAACATCCAGTAGAGAACTGGTCCATGTTTATTAACCCCTCACATAGTTCATTAACCCTAGCCGCAAAGAGGGGAAATTCCTCCTTAAAGAAAACACTACGGGGGGAGGATTTAGGTGAATCATAGGGAGAGTGGGGTGATAGGGGATTAGCCTTTGTATTATCAAAACTATCTAGAGCCCAATCAGACCTAGCAAACCAAGAAGATGTTGTATCCTATAATTCCTCTTCAATAATGACCATATTTCGAGTCAAGGTTTCACCAATAGCGGAGCCCAAAGGGGTCTTGGATTTAGCATTTCATGAGTGATTAACCCCAGTAGGAACCTTTTGAAGTGTAGTATGGTCCACATGATCCTTCTCACACATGTAAGAACTTTTAATACTCATTCAATATCCAAACAAAACAACATTGACCATCTAAATATCTTTGATCCTTTCTCTCTACAAGTGCATCAATCATAAGATGCCTTATGGAGGCATTTCCTTCCTTAAAACCTCCCAATTATTATCAATTATTGATCTCTCAAATCAATCTCAACCCTTTGATAAATCATGATCTCAATCTATAAGGTTCAAGCCATTTGCATGAAAGATGAGATTGGAATGCAAACTTGTGATACTAATTTGGTGTGTAACAAGGGGTGTTGAGAGGTCTTTTATAAGGCTTCTCGACTTTGGCATAATACATGATTAACTTAATTAGAGGTACATTTGGATGCAAAGTTAAGACTTAGATTCTTAGGTTTAAGTCTTGTTTTCTCACTTTATTTCTTCTTGTTCATATTTTGACACACCTAGTTTGATCCCACATTCCAAATGTAACCAACTTTTGATTATTTTAGGAGTTTCAAGTTTTAGGTTCGTATTTTACCATAAAGCCTCTTCTTTTGATTCCTTTTCTTAAACACTTGAACATGTTTACCATTCCAATGATGCTTCATCCTACAACCTACGGTTTGCTTAGTTCACATTGAATGATGTGTCCACCTTCTTGCAATGTTTATGTTGTTTGATTTAGGCCAAGTTAGGCACTCGAGTCCCTACACTTTTGTCTCAAAATTGGATTGTGAGTTAATTCTGGTTTGTTTTACTGTATCCTCTTCCAAAATCAAGTCCTTAGCCTATGATAGGACCTAGTACACATAGAAAAGGTCATCTCCTCACTCCTCCCACAATTTGCATAGTCACTATCAACTCACAACGACGGATCATTGAATTCACCTTGTGCCCAAGGATCTTGAGCCAAGTGGATCATCTTCCCTCTAATGTAAGGGTGGAATAGTTCTTAGTTTGCATGCAAAAACTAGTGAACCCTATTTCACCACCTTACTATATGTATGCATGTATGTGTATGTGCATATGTATGTATGGATGTATGTATGCATGTGTGTATATGTACATTCATACATACATACATACATACATACATAAATACATACACTAGAGAACAATCAAGGCATCTACCTTGGAATCTTAGCTTTTGAAATCTATTCATTAGAAAAATTCATTTCATGTCAATAGTAGATGCTATTTAGTTAAACTAGATACATTTATTTAGTCACCTAATAATATTCCATTTGATAGTGATAATAATATTTGTTTAGTGGCAATCATAAACAACAAATAAACTTGAGAATAAATTTTAAAAATAACATTTCAAATAAAAATCAAAAGAAATTTTATTGAATTTAAGGAATATAGAGAAATGTGAGAACCAAATAAACAAATTATGCTAGTACTAGTTTATTAATAAGCAACCATAATCAAGAATGAAACAAATATAGGTAAAAAGGGACGTTTTTATTGATTGGTGAAGTGTTTGCATGAAGTATAAAGATATATCAATAATAAAAATTTCAATAAAATAGCTAACAAAGAAAAGTATAAAATGAATAAATAAGAAAACCAAATTTGATGACATCATAAATGAGGAAGAAGAGTTTGTTAATTGACAAACTTATTACTATGTCATTATAAATCTTTCATATTTTTAACCAAATTAACATTTGATCTTTACAAATTTATTTCTACATCAAGATTTTCCCTATCTTATATATATGTATGTATGTATGTTTTATTTGATTGATCATATTTTTTTAATGCTCTTTTTATTATCATTTCCATCATTTTCCCTTTCATTTGTTAACTATCACTTAACACTCCTTTGTTCCATGGACTTAGATTGATTGTATCTATCATGAGCACTATAAAATGTCTAGATGGTTTATGGAAGTTACATTTTCTTATCATTATTTATGATTTATGTCTTATTATTGTTTCATCTATTACCATTACTTATGGTCTAATTATTATTATGTATTATCTATCTACATTGTAGACCACTTATATGATGATTTTATTTTGTTATGTTTTTATCATCATATTATTATACGAATATCTTGTCATTTGATCTTATTTTGCTTTATCTTATGATTATATGATCCCACATATTTATTGATTCTTATGTAGGCACGTGAGCATGTGTAAATAATAGCTAGATTTGTATGTTTGAGAATAGGAATACTTAGAGATTAACATGCACTTCAGAGTGGGAGGAAAATTTAATGGTGAAAATTTCATCCTTAACGCATTTCCCATTTAGTTTTGTTACTTATTTATATGTGAATAGTTGGATTCACATGCTTATCCTTTCTTGCACCTAACCCCATGTTTAATCTCAATCTTATAGCTTATCTATATTATTTTTATCAATAATCTAGTTTTATTAGATAAAGATCCAACCTTAGTGTTTGAACTAGGTTATTTTAATGGGTGTAAGGTTATATTTATAGTTATGATCTTTATCATTTTAATTATAAAATAAAAATCAATCATAGTTGATTATGACCCATCCCCCACTTTGGTCTTAAGTTGACTTTGCACTTGCATTTGTGACAATGTTATGTTGATGTTTAAAATTACACCAACTTACACTCTTTCTTTAAAAAAAAAAAGAGAATGATAAAAGCTCACTTATCTATCATTAATTAGTATCAATTGATCAAAAAAGAAAAACCATTCACACCTGCAGTGAAAAGAAGCATATTTGATCACATAGGGATCCCATAATACTGGGTTACACATTTTGTCCAAACTTGACATTGAAATCAACATTTTACGATCTAGATCTTTACTTTCTAACACTTATAGTAGCTAAACTATTAAAAAATTGAAGATGAATTAAATTACTAATTTGTGAGATTTTTCAAATAGATCCTAAATATATATATTTTAAAATAATTAAAAATGAGTTGTCCATATTGTTATGTGACTTTTAATAGCTTAATATTTACAGTAATCAACATTTTTCAAAAGTAACATTTATTCTGTAGTGTATAACATTTTTTTATAGCAAGAACGAAATTCTAATTTTTAAAATAGATTTGTCACACTAATATCTAGTGGATGCATATTTTTTCATACTTTTTGTTAAATAGATGTGTCACACCAATATACAGCTTATAAGAAGGACTACATACTTAAAATACAAAAGTTGTAAATGAATTCATTTGACCCCACAAAAGTTGATGTAAAAGTGATTTTTTATCATCATTTTGGTAGGTGCGAAGGGGACTCCATTGTAGATATGATTTAAGAGCAGAGAGGTTCCATCTAAAGGATTTTGATCTAAGAGACTTTGATCTAACTTTCTTCAATTAATTACTTTAAATGGGACCTCTCAAGGCATAAATCATTATATTTTCTTTAAAATGTATGATTTCAACAAAATTCAAGATCTACCAAAAAGTTTAACCCAATTCACCCTCATCATAGTATATGTGGATCACCTAGCAATCATTCTAGATTTCATATACATGCTTAAATTTTTCTATCTATCAAGATAGTTTTAAGCACTACCATCTTATAAGAAAACTCTAAGAGTGTGACAAAAAGTCATAATCTAGTAGTGTAATTTTCAAATAATTCATAGGATAGAATGTAGAGAGTATCACATCTCAAGTTCATAAGTTAGACAAATTGAATTCACTAGATCCAAAACTATGAAGAAAATCAATGATAGAACAAGTAATAACATTTTGGTTCTCACTTATACATATGACTATTAAACATTTTTTTAATTCTGAAATATGTGAACTTCACTATCTTCATTAATCAAAACTTAATCCTCTACCATTAAGATAAGTATTCTCTTGTATTTCCTTTCTTTCTTTATTATTGTTTATATTATGCTTTTACTTATTATCTACTATTGTATATGTTCTAATTGAGTTTATTCCACTTCACCTACATTTCATAGTCAATCTTTAAAATAAATAATACTTAATTATATGAATATATTTCCACATTTCAATATTTCAGGGTAGGGCAAGGCATATTCTCATTCATTTTTGTTTATTTAATTTTATTTGTTATGGCGGTGGTTCTGTATGCACAAGGCACTCATCAATCTACCACAATAGTAAATCCTAGAGCCACGATTCTCCACCATTTCTCACACAAGATTACATGAATATTCATGTTAACATGTCACTTTCAAGCTACATATATAATTTACACATATACACACTTCTCCATTTGGCAAATCAGAATCTCTTGCTCCCCCAAGCACAGAAAACTGTAAGCAAGTGCTTCAGTCACCTGCTCATCCATAGACCAACTCAATTTATTTCTATCAAGCGAAGCAGCACCCAGGGGCATGAGATTCATCATTCTCTCTGTGGATGACCTCTTGCACGTACAGGAAATCAGAAAAATGACATGGAATGGAGATTCTGCCCTTTTGCTGAAACCCATATTCTTTCTCGGCCTCCTTGAGAAACTTCTGGAAGAGAGGATGGTTCATGTATTCCACCGGTATCACACACCGCTTCTGTTCTTCTCCCTCTCCAACGTCCAGTGCAACGCAGCCCTTGGGCAAATCCCCTCCTCTCTTGGAACCCAACTGCAAAGGAAAATGAGGCAGATGCATCCTACCCAGATGAGGCATAATGACAAGTTAGAAGGATCAGAATTGAGAATACCCACCAACGCTATAATCTTCAGTGAATAATTCAGACGGAAACCCAAAAGTTAGGCTAGAGTGATAACAAGAAAACCCTAAGAAGCAATGGGAGGAGGTTGAATTTATATGACAAGATTAGGTCATTAAAATGAATGTTTCTACGCACGTTTGGAAGGATGATGAGCGTCCCTCCTATGGTGGCTAAACACCATTTGTCCGTCCGTCGCAAAGGTTACGTGTGCAGTGGAATTTTAAGCACCCTATTCAGGTATAAGCCGTTGGCGTTTGGATTTGGTAAACTCACACGGAAATTTCTCAAGATAAACTTGTAGACTAGGATGAAACCTTTATTAGGTCAAATGTAAATATTTTGAAAAAATTATATATAAGATGTCAAAGAATATTATTATGAAGATATTTATTTTTATTTATTTTATTATTTTTTGGTTATCGACTTTACTTTTATATGTATTATAATTCGTTTTTGTTATTTTTTGGCTAATTTCATTTCTTTTAGATGTTAGAGTTTTGCACTCATCAAGATTTGATTTCTTGGTGGGCTCATTAAGAACCTTTCAATTTCATCAACAAATCAAAAGCTCATTGACAATAGAACCGTTTTTTTTAAATTAATACTAATTGTAATCCTACATTCACCCATACTGAAATTAAATTTTAATTTGAATTGCAAAATAACCCTAATCTAATTAGAATCTAATTGTAATAAAAATATCATTTTATTTACTAATTTGAAAATAAATTATTAAAAATCTTATATTTTTCTTCATATTATTTTAAATAATTAAAATATTTAATATCTTTAACTTTATAAAATCTTATTTTAATATTTTATTACCCTATTATCTAAATGTATCTTCTTTTTTCATATCTAAAATAATATCAAAATTTTCAAAAAATAAAAGTAATGTATCTTTATTTTTTGGCATTAAATTAATAAGATTACTATATTTATTTATTGTATTCTCTAATCTTAACCATGAGCTAAAGAAAATATTAAAAATCTTATCTTATTCTTTAAATTATTTTAATTAATTAAAAATATTAGATATTTTAAAGATACTTGCAGAGACATTAAATATCATAAATGGAGAGAGGCAATGCAAGAGGAGATGGATACGTTAATGGAAAACCACACTTGGGATCTTGTCAAGCTTCTGCCCAATCACAAATCATTTAAGAATAGATGGGTTTACAAATTGAAAGAGGAATAAGGAGGCAGGAAGTGATATTGGGCCAAGTTGGTGGTGAAGGGGTATGATGTGGGTATGATCAACAGAAAGGGGTAGACTTTGATGAAAAATTTTCACCAGTTGTGAAGATGACCACAATCTATGTGGTTTTGGGATTGGCAGCCTTATGGGATCTTGAGCTTGAACAACTTGATGTCAAGACTGCATTTCTACATGGTGACATTGAAGTGGAGTTATATATGGAGGAACCTGAAGGATTTAAAAGACAAGGGCAAGAACATCTTTATTGCAGGTTGAAATGGAGTTTGTATGGGCTCAAGAAAGCCTCGATGTAGTGGTACCTTAAGTTTGATCACTTCATGAATGAGCAACATTTCATATGTTGCAAATCTAATCCATGTGTTTACTACAAACAATGTCCTAATGGAGAGTTTATTTTACTTTTTCTTTATGTTGATGACATGTTAGTAATTGACACTAGCAAGAGGATTGTTCATGAATTAAAGGGACAATTAGCTAACATTTTTGCAATGAAGAACATAGGGGTAGTGAAGAAAATACTTGCGATGACCATTATTGAGGATAGACAGATGAAGGAAATCAAATTGTCACAAAATACATAAATTGACAAAGTTGTAGATAGATTTGGTATGGCTAGTGCAAAGGTTGTTAGCACTCCTCTGGCTGGTCATTTTCACTTATCTTAAAAAGAGTGTCCCAAGACACAAGAAGATCAAGAATTTATGAAAGGCATTTCATATTCATCCATTGTTGGCAATACCCCATGTGCCATGGTTTGTACTCGTTCAGATATTTCTCATGTAGTGGGAGTTGTGAGTAGGTTTATGAGAAATCTAGGTAAACCTCATTGGGAGGCGGTCAAATGGATCTTGAGATATTTAAAAGGTACTTCAGATTATGGTTTTTGTTTTGGAGGGAATGATGCACAACTTCAAGGTTTTATTGATTCTGATTTGGCCAAGGATTTGGACAATTAAAAATCCATTACAAGTTATGCTTTCACATTTGTCGAGGCTCCAATTAGTTGGGTTTCTAGATTGCAACAAACTATAGCTCTTTCTATTGCCGAGGTTGAATATTTGGCTCTTGGTGATGAAACGAAGGAGATGATTTGGTTAAAGCAATCATTGAGTAACTTGAGATGTAAACAAGATAAATTCATTATGTTTTGTGATTGCAATAGTGTCATTTATATGGCTAAAATTCTATATTTCATTATCGTACTAAGCATATTGACATGTGATATCATTTCATTCAAAGTGTGCTGGAAGAGGGCAAGTTGTAGGTGGCAAAAATTGACACTAAAGTGAATCCGGGTGATGCTTTGACAAAAGTAGTTCCCAAAGAGAAGTTTGAATTTTGTAGGGCTTCTCTCAGCATTGTCCAGATGGACAATAGGAGTCAAGCAGGGGTAAGTCTCTACATTGCAGTAGTCGTTGGACTTGAAGTGGGAGATTGTTGGATATCTGAAACCCAACCGTCTTTGGCCTTTCCCTCCTAATGCCTCTTGGCTGTTCGTATTCATGTTCAGGCATATATCTATTTATTGGATGTATCAATTGCTGCTATGTATTGTATCATGAAATTAAAATCAATAAAGAGTTTTTCCCTGCTTTGAAAGTGGATGTAGTCATTTATGATGAACCATTATAAATTCTTTGTCTTGCCTATTTGTTCTTTGTTTTAATTTTATTTTCTGCACTTTCTTTGTTTGTTCGCACCTTTTAATTTACAAACCCCACACAATATAACCTATCAGCTAATTAATGATTATATATGATTTAGTGAAATAGGAGGTCCGAATATGCTTTTGCACCTTCCATCTTTGCGTGTATTCCCAAGGCACTCATCGATCTACTACAATAGTAATAGAGCCACGATACTCCTTTGAACAAGTCATGATTCCTTGCACAATTCTTCATGAAATTTTCATGTTTGCAGCGTGTCAGGATAGATACATCATTGTCTCACTGGGAGCTTGTCAAATCGAGGACAAATTCTTTCAAGTTATGTCTGGATTTGAAAACCAGAAACTCTTCGCCCCCGACCGCCACAAGTCAATCCCAGCATAAGAAACCAAGAAAAGTAAAAGACTAGGAGCAAAAGACCGACTGGATTGAAATCTGGAAGCCAAAGCAGCTAGGATGGGCATGAGATTCGCGGTTTTGTCTGTGGATGACCTCCTGCACGTTTGAAGGAATTGTGGTGTTTTCTTTACAGCACACGGGAGACACTTGGATAGGTCGCTCGAGCCTATCTCAAATGATGGTCGTATGGTCGGCTTCATGGCAAACGTTAGGTGTGCCGTCATTGACAATGGAATTTTAGATGCTTTTGTTCACGTATAAGTAACTGGCGTCGTCATGATCTTATAAGGAAATAACTAAGATAAATTCAATCAGTGTAGCAATTGGAATCATAGGTTTAATGGGTAGGGCAGAAGATTTTTTTAATTATATTAAGGTTTAGATATTTTTTATAATCTATGTTGTAGATATTTTATATTGGTAGTAAGAGTTAAGATTGTATAGATTGAGTGTGTTAACAAAAAATCTTATTTTTAAATCTTAAATTCTTATTTTTAAATCTTAAATTTGAAAATCATTTACACGTCAATATATTAATATTTCATATTTCTAAAATACTTAGCATAGAACATTTATATCTATATGTATTGATCTGAATGTTTCAATTTAACATAAAAATAAATTTTAAGTAAATAAAATAGCCCAAAATTGATATCTTGTGATATTTTTTAGATAAATGTACTTAAGATATCTATGTTTTGATAATATTAAAATCGGAAGAGGCCCAAATCTTACATATTTGCAACAAAGGCAACAAAACCAAGGACTCATGAGGAGTGAGAACCCATTAACAAAAACTTGTTGCTAACTAGACCCAACAAAAACCAAAACACTACCAAACCTAGAGACTAAAACTAATAATAGACGCAACTAGACACAACAAAGCAACAAAAGAAACACTCTCCCACCAAAAGCATGAACCAATGGATTACCGAGTGGGAGAAAACTCCAACTTCCTATCCACACGGATATCTTTACCCTTATCCAACACAAAGACTTTTTTAGAGGAATCCTTCTCAGAGGAAACAACCAGGGAGTCTAGCGTGGCTTTACCATTTGAAACAAACACTTCCAGCCCTATTGTAGAAGGGGACTCTAGATGTTTTCTTTTCTTGGCCCACCTGCTTGCTATCTCATCATGGAGAGCAACAAAGTTCTTCTCTCTGATTTCCCTATGTTGGTCAAACATATTCTCCATCATCTACCTCATTTCTTCCTAATTTGCCTGGAGTACCTCCACAATCTCGACCAAATCATTCACGTTGTTTGTTTGGCCAATCTGTGATCTTTTTAACCAAATTGTCCATCACTTCCCATTTCTCGATCATTCCAACAAACTTCCCAACCTTCATCCAAGCCCTCTACTCCTACTCATCATTTGTCCAACTTGAGGCTCTGTTCTTTGCTTCGAGTATGGCTTCGAGCTTGTTAATCTTCTTCTTTGCCACCTCAAATTGGTCCAACAACCAATAGAGAACTGGTTCATGTTTATTAACCCCTCACACAGTTCATTAACCCTAGCCACAAAGAGAGGAAATTCCTCCTTAAAAAAAACACTACGGGGGGAGGATTTAGGTGAATCATAGGGAGAGTGGGGCGATAGGGGATTAGCCTTTGTACTAACAAAATTATCTAGAGCCCAATCAGACCTAGTAGACCAAGAAGATGTTGTATCCTCTAATTCCTCTTCAATAATGACCATATTTCGAGTCAAGGTTTCACCAACAGGGGAGCCCAAAGGGGTCTTGGATTTAGCATTTCGTGAGCGATTAACCCCAATAGGAACCTTTTGAAGTTTAGTAGAAGCAACAACCACAGATTGATTGACTGGAAGCTCAATGTAGAGACCCAAACCTGAACCAAAGTCGGGGGGGTTAACATCAGGGCCAGTGGAAGGGGTTAAACTCAAGTGGAACCTATAGAGACGCAAAATGAGCCTTTGATGCAGGGGAGGGGAACTTAAGATATCTATGTTATTTAATATTTTATTACATAATATATAAAGTATGTAGAGTTTATTGATAGATTATTTGCAGGATAAAATAGTAGAAAAATAATTAAAATATTTATTATTTATTAGAAAGTAGTATAATAAAATTTGTTGGTAGAGTTAAATAGTAGAAAAATATTTAAAATTAAATTCTGTGTACTATAATTAAATGTTTGAACTAAATCCTCAATAATTTATTGAGACTATATTCTACTATGTATTTGAAATTTTGAAGATTGTATCATAATTGATTTCAACATGAATGTATTTTAGAGGTGTATTGGAATTGAAATACACTTCTTGATATAATTTAAACTTTCATCATAAGAAAGCTACTAGCTCAATAGTGGAATAGTTCTCACTAGCCACAAGTAGATTCTAAGTTTATATGTCAACCTATTCAATATTATTATTAACGCAACTTTAAACTTTTATAGAAACAAATACAATCCTTGTTGTAAAACAATAACTCTTTCACATGATGGTCAATGTACAATCCAACTTCTCGGTAATGAATCTACATCTTACATTGTTCAATTTTGAGTTTCTTTGTTGAATATTTAGTAAAAATAGACTTCATTGATTTCCATAACATTCAACAACAAGATAGAACAAGTTGTGCACAAAATCTCTTTATGTATTGTGTTATGTTCTAATGTGATCGATCTAATTAATATGAAATGGTCAAAAAGAAAAATGTTAAAAAATATAAGAATAATAATTTTATTAAATTTGAGGTCATAAATTAAAATATAACATTAATATATTTTGATTCAATATTTTTAAAATGTATTGAAGCTAAGAATAAAATTAACACCATTAAATAATTTTTAAGTTGGAAATTAAATTATTGCAATATTAAAATATACAAAATTTGTGGAAGGATTGTAGTTTAATTGGTTGGACTTAATTTGTGTGGATCATTATATATATTCCTTGATTATGTCATCCACTAAGGTTCAAATATTGTAGAGGTGCAAATGGGCCAAGTTTGATCCGATGTGATTATAATGATTTATTCCCCTACTCATAGTAGTTTATCCAAAGAATGAATTATAATTTATAAATATATTCTTACTCATCCATGTTTTACCTCATGTGACTGATTGAATAATTCCTCTAATAATATAAACTCAATTAAAGAATTATAATTTTTAATTATTTAATTTATGCTTGAGCCAAATTTGACCTCGTGTAACTTTGATGAATTGATTCTAGCCATTGTAGATTTGTCAAAAAACAACTTTTGATTTATATTTGTATGGGTAGACACCTAAAATAATCCATATTTATCCACATAAACTTTATACCATTCTATTGCTCATTAAACACAGTCAATTATTGAATTGAGCTTCCCAATCATCTTCCTAACATTAATTATATCAATTATAATTACAGTTTGTTTAATTTATTGATTATTTATTTCCCTTTCCTCTATAGCTCATCCTTATATAATTTTGTATTTATTTAGTTAATTTGACCTTTCATATCTCTATCCTCTAAAAATTAAATAAATATAAATAATTTATTTAATTCCTCATTTTTCCATCTCAGGTCATTAGTTGACTAAAAGCAATTACTTATCTAATTAATCAACTTGAACATCCCAAAGAATGTTTAATCTATGACATGTGCACTTGTCAATCCATCCCACTTATTGCAAATTTCTCTCATCAAATTACAACCATCAATTTCTCCAAGAAGATTCATACCCTCCATTTTACACGTTTGTGAAACCTCTTAGATTATATTTATATGTTATTCTCAAACATGTGTGAGATCTATAGCATCTACCTACCACATATCCATATGATCCTTCTCACATATATGTGAGAAATTTTAATAACCATCCTATATTCAAATCAGGACAATATTGACTATCTAATATTTTTTATCCTTTCTTTCTACAAGTTCACCAATTATAAGGTACTTTCTAAAGGCTTTTCCTTCCTCTAAACCTCTCAATCATTCTCAACCATTTATCCCTTATATCAACCTCAACCCTTGATCAATCACTCTCATCCTCTTACTCTATAAATCAATACATCATCACACAATTTGCATAAAAGTGGAGATTGGAATACAAATCCGAGATATTAAATAAAATAATATATGATCACATTTCTTGAGAACATGCACACCCTTGTTGTGTTAAATGTATTTTTAAGATGTATTTTGTTAGGCTTTTCAACTTGGGCATACTACATCATTGACTTAACTAGAGGTGCATTTGGATGCAAGGCCAATACTTAGATTCTTAGGTTTAAGTCTTATTTTCACACTTTATTTATTCTTGTTCATATTTTGGCACACCTAATGAGATCCCACATCCCAAATCTAATATTATTTTGATTATTTGATGCTTTTATTAAAGTTTTAAGTTCTCAGTTTACCATGTACCCTCTTTTTTTATGCCTTTGCTCAAACGCTTGAACGTTTTTTTCATTACTATGATGCATCCATCTACAACATTGGGATGGCTTATCTCAACATCTACCAACTCTTTTTTATTTTTCTTACCACTTGCAAATATTTTTTTTTCTCTTTACAAGGATTTCTAGTCTTTTAATTGATTTGTCATTTTCCAACTAATTTGGAAAATGTGAACTCATTTATTTTGTAGATATTTCGACATTTTTTTTTCACAATATAGCTTGATGTGTCTACTTCCTAAATTGATGAATCTAATTTCTTGCACCATGTCCAATTTGTAAATCGATATCTTTACTTTTGATATGTTTATAATGAATGATTTATCCATCTTGAATTGATTATGTTCTAATTTGATGCATCTATTCTCAAGAATAAATCCATCATTATTTTTTTTTAATTTCAATATTTCATCCCTCTCAAATTCATATTTTTTACTAGTCTATTAATCAACTAACCTATTGATGAGGGCTCATCTTTGCATTGTTAATCATACTTTATGGTTTAAAACTTTAAATTATCTATGAACTAATATGCCTGGTGACATCCTTATAACTTGCATGTTTATTCATTTTTTCTACTATATTTTGCTTATTAGAAGTAATATTAGGAATGATATCTTATGGATAAATGTTTTACTTTTTGATTAATTTGCAAGTATGAATGTCCTTATAACTAGAAATATGTTGCTTTGCTCTATTTAATCTTCATAAATGTATTTTTGAATATATTTTAATGAGAACAAGTGAACTTAAATAGTCAACTACAATTCAGTGGCCACCTGTATGATGACAAATCTTGAAATATTCTAGATTGAAGATCCTCTTGATCTTCCCCGTGTCTATTTCATCGTCTGTCTTGGAACTTTAACTTCCTTTCAAAGTTTATTAGTTTGATATTAAGTTTTCTCTAGTTCGGTTGTAGCCATTACTCTATTTTAAGTGGGTAGTAATAGTTTGAATTTGAATAAAGGTGGATATCTATAAATATCTAGTTGAGTTATGTAGAATATTTAGTGAATAAGTTAGCCAATAGTAGAGCTCCATATTCTGTAATTAGAAAGTCTATTTTTACTTCCTGTTGGAAGTACATTTCAATGAAAATCAGAAGTTGATCTAAGAATTCTTGTACTTAGGATACCACCAGAGGAAGAGCAAGGCCCACTCAACCGAAGGGAGGTGATCCTCATGTTATTTATTTTTCATGTTGTTAAGACTCTTTGTTAATGCATTTTGACTAGATTAAGTGTTAAACTTCAAAAGATGTAGTTGTTTAATCTCCATTTAGATATTGTTTCAATGAATGCATGTTAAGAAGTTTTAGTTTTTTGTTGTCATTTAGTTTCTTTATAGTACACATGACTTTAGTTTCTCATTTTAGTAAGATGAAGTATTTGGGACTAAGAAAAGAACAAAATAATTGTTGTGTTAAATCATGGAATTTAGCTGTTTTCTTGTTTGTTTAGCAATTATGATTTAGATTTATTTCCTATGAACGTAATTTAGATTTCACTTCCAGAAAGCGTAAAATAGGTTCATTTTCAGAACTTAGCGATATATTTCATTTCATAGGAAGATAAAAGTTATTAAAGTTCATGATTAGACAATTCCATGATTTACACCTTAAACTATGTTTTGTTTGGACCCTTAGTATCAGATTTGAACTCTTAGCAGGATAATTAATTTTCTTAGTTACATTTGCAAAGTGTCCTTTTAGTTCTAAACCACAGTCATAGGAATAGTTCTAAATAGATCCTGAGAGCTCCTGATGGATCATGATCCAACCCCAGTCACTATTTTATAGTCCAAAACCCCCAACTAAGATCCTCCTTATCGTAGACAACTTTTAGACACACCTCGAGTAGATAAAAAAAAGAATTTAAATGGTGCAAGTTGTGACATCAATGACCTTGCCCACCATTTTTGGTACCGTTGCTGGGGAACTAAAAAGATTTGTCTATTAAAGTTCAAACCTTAGTGTTGATAAGGAAGATTCAAGCAGTTGATGAGAAGATCTAGAGATCAATTTGTACGATTCCTTCCAAGACATTACAACCTTAAACAATTGCAGGAAGAATAACAAAATGAGTTAGAAGAACAAGTTGAACAATTTGAACAACAACAACATAATGAAATGGGTGATAGAGTGGAAGTTGAAGATCCTCCACCGAATAGGACATTCTCATATCCTATTAATTTGAATATAAGAGATACTGAACCTCCTATGAAAAACATTTCACCCTCGGTATTACCAACTTTTAGAGGAAATGTTTTTGAAGATCTTGATCATTTTCTCTTTGAATTCAATTTTTTGTGTCAGACATATGAATATACATTTGATAATTAGAATTTGAAGTTATTCTCCTCCACTTTGAAGGAATCAACATTAAGATGGTTTATGGGTTTACGAGCTGGTTCAATCTCTACTTGGTCGGAAATGGAAACGGTTTTCTTGGATAAATACCAAGATTATTGTCAGGTGAGATATAGGAAAGAGGAATTGTTTCAAATGAAGCAATTAGAAGATGAGAGCTTAGAGGATTATGTTGATAGATTCATGATTTTTTACAAAAGTTGTGTTGAAGGTCTAAATGATTACATCAGTCAAACAATTTTATTACGAGGAGTTGATGATGAATCAACAAAAGATTTGAACTTAATGGGGAAAGGATATATTAATAAGATTCCTTTAGAGAAGATTATTGATATCTACAAATATTACTCTAAGACAAGAATTGTAACTGGGAGAAACACAACTTTAGGACCTGATGTATCTCAAGTTATGGAAGAGTTGGTAAATTTTAAAACTCATATACTCCTTCATCTCAATACTTAGGTAGATAAGAAAAACACCGAGCCTTTAGCCATCTATTGTTCGAAATGTAGGGGAAACATCTCTTAAGTGAGTGTCCAATAAACCAAGTTGATCTCTATGAAATTTGTGAGAAAATCCATGCTACTAATTCTTGCAATCTATTACTGGAAATTAAGAATCATTTGAAAAAGCTACCTATAATTGAAGAAGAACTCAATTATGTGGGTCAAAGATCGTAGAATACTAGTTTTAATGCATACATAGGGCAATATGGTCATAGGAATAATATGAAATACAATCAATGGACCCCTCTCCAATGAAACGACCTCCTACATCTTGGGGACCTCTTGAATGGGTTAGTCCACAATGGAATCAATGGAACCAACCACAATGGAATCCACAGTGGCAACAAAATCAGCAGCCATGGCAACAAAACCAACCTCAGTTTCAATCACGGCAAAATCAAGGCCCAAAGTGACCTTGGGGAAAAACTCCACCTCTTATCACTGGTCCAAATGTTGCCAAAGAACAGATCAACCAACTGTAGATTCTAGCACAACTAGTCCCAAATCCTAAAAATAACCATCCTCAACAAGCATTTAATGCTAATATCAATCCTGCTCGTTTGAATGTAATTGAAGTAAATGATATCCAACTAAGGAATCAGAATGTTCCTTTCAAAGATAATACCAAGGAGAAAGGAGACACAGAGGAAATGAAGGAAGATGAACATGATACAAACAAAAATAAAGAAGAAATTGATAAAGCTCCATATTCAGAACGACAAGATATACCATAAAAAGCTCCTGATTCCTCCTGATCACACCATGCCAATTTGGTAGATTCACCACTTCTTCGGGAGTTGAAAAAGATTAACATCAAAATCCCTTTTTTACAAACCATCAAGGATATTCCATAAATAAATTAGCTTATTAATTCACTCCGTGTTAAGACACCTGGTAGGAAACACAAATTTCCACCTACAATATAGTTAGGAACTAAACTTACTGATGTTTTGTCAGGAAGATTGCTTCCTCAAAAATATAGCGACCCTGAGAGTCATGCGATTAACTTAAGCATAAGAGGAATTGAAATACCAACTGTGTTAATCGATTTAGGAGTGGCCTTAAATGTTATCACTGCAAATACGATAGACATGTTGAAAATGACTCAAGTTTAACCAACAACAATTGTACTTTAGTTAGCAGATCACTCCACTGTTAGACCTGAAGGCGCGTTGGAAAATGTCACAATAAATATTGACAAATGGGATTATCCAGTAGATTTTCTAGTACTTAAGGCTATGATAAAAGTTTCATGATATCCAATCATACTAGGGATACCTTGTTTAGCAACTACTGCAACACTCATAGATTGCAGATCTGGTGGAAATGGTCATAAACAAAAAGAATTAACACTTCATCCTCCATCAAAACCAACAATCCATTTTGATACTCAACAATGGGTTGATGAGGATATGGAATCAGAAGGCGATGGAGTTTTTGAATTAGCCATGGCCACACTAACTGAACATATTGAAGAGTATGACGAATATGTTGATAAGAGAGAAAAATGGATAACATTGAGAGAATTTGTATAGAGATTGAAGAAAAATATTCACAAAAGAGGGAGAAAATTGAGAGTTAGAGAAATATTTTAAGTCATCATGACCAATATACTTGTCCTTTAAATACTCTTATCAAGTTGAAGGGGAAAACCATACAAAGGAAATTTTACTCTGAACAAATAAATCCCTCTTCATTAATTCATTTTTGCCTATTGAACAAGAAAAATAATTAAAAATTATTCTAGAAAAACATACAGAGACATTTGTTTGTGAATATAAGGACATGAGAGGAATTACTCCTTAAATTTGCACACATCATATTTATACAGAAGATGTCAAACCTGTGAGACAAGTACAAAGATTTATTAATCTAGCTTTAAGGGATTTTGTTAAAACTGAGATAGTGAAGTTATTAAAGGTAGGATTTATTTACCCAATCTCTGATAGCTAGTGGGTGTCACCTTTAGTCATTGTGCCTAAAAAAAATTAGAAGTGGCATGTTTGTGTTGACTACAGGGAATTGAATAAGGCCACAAAGAAGGACTAATTTTCATTACCCTTCATTGATCAAGTTCTCAATAACCTAGCTAGTAGTAACTAGTTCTCTTTTTTGGATGAGTTTAGTGGTTATAATCAAATACAAGTATCCCCCGAAGATCAGGATAAGACAACATTTACATGTCCTTAGGGAAATTTTGCATATAGAGTCTTACCATTTGGACTCTATAATGGGCTTGCTACTTTTCAAAGAGGCCATTTTTGCTGATTTAACTACTCCATGTGTAGAAGTTTATATGGATGATTTTTCGGTTCATGGAAAAACATATATGAAGAGGAATTAGAAAGTTTGGGCAAGGTGTTACAAAGATGCAAAGATCATATATTGTCACTCAACCATGAGAAATGCTCACTCATGATGACATAAGGAATTGTGTTAGGATATAATATCTCAAAGGAAGGTATTAAGGTTGATCCAAAGAAAGTTGAGGTCATCCAATAAATAGAAGTTCCTAGAACTCATACTAATGTTAGAAGCTTTCCTGGTCATGCAGGTTGTTACAAAAGATTCATAGAAGGATTTAGTATAATTGTTAAACCATTGTTCACTTTACTAAAGAAGGATTCAAAATTTTTATGGACAGAAGACTATCAAAAGTCATTTGAAACTATAAAACATGCTTTGACTATCTCTCCAATAATCAAGGGACCTACATGGGGAGAACCATTTCATATACATACTGATGCATCCAATTTTATTATGGGAGCATTCTTGGGACAAAAGGATGAAAATGGATCAATGCATGCTGTTTACAATATCAGTAAAAGTTTGAGTCCAACTGAGAGAAAATATATGACAACTGAGAAGGAATTTTTGGCTTTTGTGTATGCTAGAAACAAATTTAGACATTATATCACTGGTTACAAAATTTTTATTCATATAGATCATGTAGCCATTCATTACTTAATGAAAAAAGTTGTTGTAGATGGTCACATAATCAGATGTTTGCTACTTTCGCAAGAATTTGATATAACTATTATGAATAAACTAGGGAAAGATAATATTGTAGCTGATTTTCTCTCCAGAATGGTTTTGCAGGCAAATGGTGAACTAGTTAATGATGCCTTTCCGGATGAACACTTGTTTTCTATCTTAGTATAAGCACCATGATTTGCAAATATTGTGAATTACCTTGTAACAGGGAAGTGCCCAAATCATTTCAAACCTAAGAAAAAGAAATGATTGATTCGTGAGAGTTCTAAATTTCAATGGGTTGATGGATTGTTATTTACAATGTGTCATGACCATGTTCTTCATAGGTGTGTACAATATATCGATGTTTATGACATTGTTTATTCATAATGAACCAGAAGGTGGACATTATTCAACAATCAAAACCGTTCATAAGATCCTGCCAGTAGGCTATTTTTGGCCTTCCATGACTAAAGATGTTTCATTTTATGTGAAGCATTGTGATGAATGCCAGCACATGGGGAGACCGACAACAAAAATGGAAATGCCTCTTCAACCACATATAGTTCTTGAGCCTTTTGAGAAATGGGGTATTGATTTTGGTCTATACGGATTATGTTATAAAATGGGTTGAAGTGAAGGCATTGCTAGTAGCTATAGAAGAGAAGGTTGTTAATTTTTTGTACAAACAAATTCTTCAAAGGTTTGGTGCTCCGAGAGAAATAGTATCTGATCAAGGACCATGATTCATTTCTACCATGATGGAAGCTTTTATGCACATATATAAAAATACACCAGAAATCTTCACCCTATCATCCTCAAGATAATGGTTAGGTGGAGGTTTTTGATAAAGATAAACAACTTTTACAAGGACCTGAAACCCAAAGTTTTACAGAACAAGGCCAACAACCAAAAATACATTAATCATAATCAAAACAAGGGATAAATCCCACAAAGACCTAGCACCAAAAAATAAAATAAAAAGTCTCCAAAAAAGATAGGAAAATGCCCTCAATGGAGTGAGTGCACAAATTCAATATTATTATGAATAATCTTTTTGGTGATTTTATCTAGATCCTCCATGATGAATCTGGAGGTACCCTGGTCCTAGCTTCGACTCTTGGTCCTAGTACAAGGACCCAAAATAGTCTTCCCTCCAGTAACACTCTGGCCACCCTCTGAAGAATTCTTTTTCTATTTTTCCCCAAAGGGAGGATCACTGGCTATGGGTCTGGTTCTATAGTCGACCATCATGAAATTGATTTTCTGCAAACCTTTAGCACTATTACTCATCATCTCCCTACTAATTTCCACCAGATTATTTAGGTTGTCTTTGATTTCATTCACATACTCTTCCATCTTATCAATTATGTGCTCATGGAAGATCTTCATAGTTTTAACATCTTGAGATATCTTCTAAATCATGCTCATGATCTTCTTAGTTTTACTAGGCTTAGGGGACTCCCTGGAAGTTTCAATAATTCCCTTAATCCCATCTTTCAGGGTTCCAATTTCCTCATCCACCCACTTCTAGTAGTTCTCTTGGCCCCTAGTAACCTCCAAAATCAGGTATTCTAGCACCTTCTCCCCCTTTTTATCACCTTCATTCTCCTTATTCATCATCCCCTATTTCTTGTTATCCACATTGATGTGGATGTCCAACCTAATCTCATGGTCCTTGTCTTTGGACCCACTTGACTTGGTCAATTTCATTTTCTTCCTGATGGGGGTCTACAAGTCTTGCATTTTCCTACTACTGGATTTAAATTTTCCTTCGGCCCACCTTGGAGGATTGGTTTTTCTACTACTGTTAGTTCCCGGGGTCACCATAGCCTCCCCTTATTTCTTTGGTCTATACTCAGGGTCCTCCAAATCCTTGATATCACGCCAATCCATGGTAGTGCCACTGTAGTCCTCTTCCATCTCCGTGTTAGAAACAAACTACACCTCAGGGTTAGAGGAGGAAATGTGGGTTTTATCCACGGGGGAGGGTTTCACTTCATTAGCTTTGGCATACTCCATGATTAACATGAAAAGCCCCTCATGAAGGATCAAATTATCTGGGTTCTCAACATGTCTTGCTAAACAATTTTCCAAGGACGAAACTAGGTAGAAGGGGATGGAAATAATTTTACCATGCCTAAAATGGTTTAAGATTATAAAATGATATGAGAAAATAGTAGCATATCTACCATCAAGAGTGATGTACCTCATGATGAATTCCGCCATGTCTACCTAGAGGGAATTCAGTTCTTTCTTGTTGTAGCCATTGTCCGCCATTTTAGAAACCCTCTGTCATTCCTTGTCCTTGTCAAAACAAGCAGCAATGGCCTCCTCACCCGATTTCCTCTCTCTATAAAATTTATTTCCCTCCATAGAAAGTACGGTAACAGTGGCAACCAGGGTTTCATCAACACGAAAATCCGCCCCATAAATGGCTAACTCACCCTTGTTCTAACCATTGACAAAGCTTTCAGTAACCAAGGAAGAGTTTCCATAAAGTCTCTCTAGATAGGGGACCATCCCACCATTAGAGATTTCCTCCCAGACCTCCTTATTCTTTTTCCACTTATAATAGGTCGTGGGTTCATGCCTATTCTTGTCACCACCCATTCTGTTACTCAGGCAATCCACACAACTACTCTCTAGATGCAAAACCAGAAATAGGGCAAGTTGAAGTTTCTAGAGTTTCTCAAAGTGGTAATAATTTGAATTACCATCCAAACGATTCCTATCCCATCATAATCATCCAACATTAAAGTCATTTGTAAGGCCAAAGATATCAACATCATTTCTTGCCAAGTCACATAGAGTTTTCGAGAAGGTTTCCCTTTCAATCCACCATTTAACCACCACGTTACCAACAACCAAGTTGGTAGCATGATCGACCAGTTTATTTCCTTCTCGAAAAATGTGCAAAATATTGAACTCCTCCAGTCCAGCAATGATTTCAAGGAAATCCTTAATCAAGCTCAAAATAGTCCAACTTGGCTCTATGCTACCCCTGATGCATTTCACAATGTTAAGCGAGTCACTTTCCAACCAGACCCATCTAAAGCCCTCCTTGGTCACCATGTGTAGCCCTATGTAGGCTGTGATGGCCTCCGCATATTGGTTAGTTTGGGTGCCCAAAGGGAGTGCCACCGTGGATATTAGCAAACCCAAATGATGGTTAGGTGGAGGTTACTAATAAGAAAATAGAGAATATAACCACAATAATTATTTCTTTAAGGAAGCTAGATTGGTCAAATAAGTTAGATGAAGCAGTTTGGGCTTATAACACAACATGGAAGACCACAACAAGATTTTCTCCATATGAGTTGGTGTATGGAAAAATACCTGTTATGCCAATTGAGTTTGAATTGACAACCTTGAGAACAACATGGGAAGTCGGGATTGATCTTTCAGAAGTGGAGAAGGCCAGAATTTTGTAGCTGAATATATTGGATAAGATGAGAATAGAAGCCCTACAACATACAAAGTTAATCCACAATCAGAGGAAATTATGGCATGACAAACATATTATCTCTAGATAGTTTAAAAAGGGAGACTAGGCATTGTTATTTGATTCTAGGTTCCAAGAATTTAATTGAAAATTCCTTATAGGATGTAAAGTGGAAAATCGAACCCTAGTGATTCCCCACCTAGGAGAGAGAAAGGAAATCACTAGGATGATTTTCACTTGGGAGATACTTTACATTCAAAAGAGGGGTTGAATCCACCAGATCCAAATCCAAGGGAAATAAGGATGTGAATGCCAATCGGATTGCAAGAGTTGGAATGTAATTTGCCCTCTTTTGTAAATAGAAGAGTTGACTTGTCGACTATGCATAAAAGAGAGATAAAATGGGTGAAATGAGGAGCTACTGGTTTTGGATCGTGCTGTAACTTCAAATCTAAGATATTTAGACTGATGTGGATTTGCCCTACAAATTTGGAGAAAAGTCATCGGGATTGTGTTGAAAGTGCACACAATCCCCCAAAAAGTCTACAAAACAAAAAGGGTTTTTCCATCTCTGTAAATGAAGCCCAAACCTGCAATTATAGCTAGACACCTACAACCTACATAGAAAAAAGAAGAGAAGAAGGGTTGTGGATAGGGGCTCGCCTTAGTAAAACCCCGGTTGAGGAATTAACCTTGAAAGAAAGTAATTGCAAATGCTTACATGTAAATGATGGAAATGTATACCTTGTAGATCTGCAATTTATTGATGATGATTGCTTTGCTTCTTGAATGTAATCACAAGTGTCACATGAAATGGCATGTAACATGACAAACCCCTAACACACACACATGCTTGCAAATGAATGTTTTAATGTTGCTCCAATGGATGAATGAAGAATACACATGAAGAAGAAGACTTGATGGATGCTTGGAGACTTGAATGCTTGATGAAGACCTTACACTTGAATTTTACCTATTGTGTATTTCATGTATATCTTCTCTATGAAAATGAGAGGACCAACTCCCCTTTTATACATGCCTCAGAAGATTAATTCATCTCACCAAAGACCGACATCGGGGGAATTTGGAATCCTAAAATGCAGATAGGACCAGAGGGACCTATCTCGAGGCCACCCTAAGAGGGGGGGACAGGGGTACCCACCATAATTAACTCAACAAAATTGACCATTCTTTTTTTTTTGTTTAATTTAATCATTGTATTTGATTCAATCGCATACTCTGGGCATCCATCCATTTGGATTAGGCATTCATCCATCCGAGATGAGCATCTAACCATACGGGTTAGGCATTTGTCCATACGGGACATAAGATTTCATCTATCCAATATGGGATAGGAATCTACCCATACAGGGTAGGCATCTATCCAATCGGGATAGGCATCTGCCCATGCGGGGTAGGCATCTATCCAAATGGGATAGGAGGTGCTTTGGCCAGAGACTTAGACTCATCGGGACCATTCGGGTCTTGAGCCACTCACTAAGTACTACACTCTTCTAATAGAAGTGCACCGAGGTTGCCGTCCTTAGGAGTAATTAAACAACATAATACAAGCTTGAGTTCTACCTCAAAATTTGGCTTAAAGCCTCGGGAAGTCAAGTGAATCCATATGGGAGTCCTTCCGAGTATGCATTGAATTAATTTTTCCAATTTAATTATCTTATCTTTCAAATAGGATCCTTACTCAATCTTTCTTTTACCAAGCCTAAACCCCACCCATGAATGCCTAAGTACGAGAGACAACTCCATCCCAAGATTGCCTGCATACCCACTTTGGCACGGGATCAAGGCGTAAAGTATGTAGTTCTATTTTCTACTCTATGGTTTGATGTAAACTGATTAGTGGGTACACAACCCTTTCTAGAGTCAATGTCCTAGACAGTTTCTCTGTGGTTGCTACCTATGATGGCAACACTTAAACAAAGGCTCAAGATGGCCTATTGTTTGTGGCCTAACAACTACATCCTAACACCTATCATGAGCGTCACCCTTGACCAAATTGTCAATCACCAATATCTCTTCAAGATTAAAAATCAATTTCATAAAAGCATTTTACTTAACCGTCCCTAAAGGGGGTTTACTATGGTTTATCTCAACGGATGTGAAATCATTTAAAAATTATCTTATTAGATTATCGATCCAAGGGGGATTACCCGCCCCTTGTATTTTAACTTCCAAGTGTCCCTTATTACTCCCCGACGATTTATAGGGACGATGCCACAGACGTCGTTGATGTAGCTTTATTAGGCATTAAGTGCAGTTGTTCAACATGATGACATAACCCTTAAGTGTGACCCAGAGGCACCGTATATACCGAACGCTACTAGGTTTAGGTTTCCATCTTCCTTTATTTAGTTTTCTAACTAAGGAGCTATGAAAAAATCACGCTTGAAAACAATTACTAATTGAACGTGCATAATTTTAATTGATTGAAATAACTGCTTGATGAATTACGTGGAATAAAAACCATAACTTGAAATATAACTTGCATACAAAAACTTGCATATTAATAATTACATGTGTACTTGCATGGAGATGATAACGTCAAATAAATGTAGTTAATCTATAAGTAATTTGCATGATATAAGAATAGTGTAACTTGCATGCATGATTAAGCAATCCAAAAATAGTGATTAATTTAGGCATTCGATCCAAATCATATTAATGTGAATTAATTGCTAAAGGCCAACTAAGCACCCAATGGATCTTACATGGAATGAGTGACTCTAATTAGAAGTATTTGATCCAATATAATTTGCGAATATAAAATTTATCAAGGATACTTTAATCATGAATTCACTACACAATAATCCCCAATATTTATAAACCTTTCTAAGTTAAATTCAACAACTTAAAATTTATACTAAGGAAAGAATTTAATATTTCCTAAATTGCAATTATTAACAATTAAAATTAAAATTTAAGCAATTAACTTGAAATTAAATCCCAAAGTAATTACTAAAAATTCTAATTTGCAAATTAAAAAGAATATATATATATATAACTATTTACAAAAAAAATGAGATAAGCGAATTTCTTTTTATTGTTTTATTAGCAAATCGGGGGGAGTGGGAACCATGGGTCCCATCACCCCCTACGGTCCTGCATGTGCAGGCCCGTAGGGTTGAGGGCACAACGCGGTCCCCTCCACTCCCCTGTGGCCACTGACAGTGACCGCAGGGTAGTGGGGGGTACCGCTACCCCCGGCGGTTACAATACCCGCCGCCCCTGCACGTCATCATGCCTTCAAATATTTTTCAAAGACCGTGCCACAATTAGATGCACATTAATATATATTAATGTTTGGAATGATTTTAATATAATGCAACATTAATAAATTTTAACATTTGACACAAACTTTATATATATATATATATATATATATATAGTTTACATTTTCAATTATTTAATGACATATAAACAAAGAGGGTATTCATTTATGAAAATAAGAACATGAATAAAACATAATTTAAACAATTGTTTTAGATTTGATTTTTATAGTAAACAGGAGGTTAACATTTACAGAGAGAGAGAGAGAGAGCTTATTCCAACATTCACAGGGAGGGAGTTTATTTCCAGATTTCACAGGGAAATTATTTAATTCTAGGATTCGTTTCCAGTATTCACAGGAGGATTTTATTCAACTGATATTCATAGAGAGGTCTTTGTTCAACTCATGGGGAGATTTATCTAATTAATAATCATAGAAAGAATTAAAATAATCACAGAGAGTTAAATAATCACAGAGAGAGATTTAAAATAATCACAGAGAGAGAGATTTAAAATAATCACAGAGGAAATAATCATAGAGATTTAAAATAATCACAGAGAGAGAGATTTAAAATAATCACAGAGGAAATAATCACAAAGATTTAAAATAATCACAGAGAGAGAGATTTTAAACAAATAAAAGAATATGATTTTCTTTTTGCTAAAATCTTTGGAAAAAGGAAAAAAAACAAAAAGTAAGATCTTGTGTATATTTTCTTGAGGAAAATAAAATAAATAAATAACTATCCTTTACATGCACTATAGGAAAGCATCATCATTATTATTTATCCCCAAATAAAAGATTAACAATCAACAAAAATAATTTCTTTATATGAAGGAAGATCTATAACGATTGATAATACGAATTCCTCATAAGAGAATGTGAAATAACAGGGAGAGACCCTGGTTTATCGAGCTTGATGTTGGATCCACTGGTTATCCTTTTGACCCTTCCTTGCCACTTGAGAGAAATCCTTCAACAACAATTTAGAATTCTTGCAACGAAAAATGAGACTACCAAAGAAAAGATCTATTTCTAAAACTTGGGAAATTTTCCTTCAAAACAAAATAAACTCCCTTCTTTGAAACTTGCATATAATTTTATAAGAAAATTCCCTCTACTCCACTATCTAGAAAATTCAATTAAAAAGGAGATTCTTTCCCAATTTTGGACTTCATGCAAATTGATTAGACTTAGTGGTGGAGCTACATGCAAGGTGGTGGAGAATCCTCTAGAAGCTTCTTATTCTTCCTACAACATGTGCCATAATTGGATGTGGATAATAGATAAATAAAAATAATGTATATTTTCCATGTGCGTGTGTATTATTATTTTATCCTTTTATAATATTCATTCAATCATTTAAATAGCTTATCCAAAAATATAATAGAGTTGTATTTTAAATCCAAAAGTGATAAAGGAGGGTTGTGACAAAGACCTTACGCTTGAATTTTGCCTATCGTGTATTTCATGTATATCTTCTCTATGAAAATGAGAGGACCAACTCCCCTTTTATACATGCCTCAGAAGATTAATTCATCTCACCAAAGACCAACATCAGGGGGATTTGGAATCCTGAAATGCAGATAGGACCGGAGGGACCTATCTCGGGGCCACCCTAAGAGGGGGGGACAAGGGTACCACACCCTTGTCCTAAGGGGGCCAGGGGTGCAATGCCCCTATCTTGCCCTATCTTGGGGTTCGTATAGGGTCCTGAAGCCATCTCAGTGCTTAAAGAAGGAGATGTTCAAGGTAAAAATGCATAAGAAGTCTCAGTTGGGAAGGTAGATATTGTCGCCTAGGTGAGGACCTCAAATATGGTTAAAATTGCTAGGATCACAATTTTATGATACTACATTTATCCCCCACTTTAGCGGGAGTATGGCTTATGCCAATACTACTGGTAAAGTAGAAGAAAATAGAGATGAAGATAAGAGATATAGAGAAATACCACAAGGAGTATAAGACGTCACTAATCTTGAGGAACAAAGCCCCCAATCTTAGGATCTTAACTCGCTCAAACATATGCAAGAGAACATAAAACAAAAAAGATAATACAAACAAAACAAGACAAAGCTCAAAAGACACACAACTAAGACAAGACACAAGACCACAAACCAACTAGCCAAAGAGACCTTAATATCCAAATGTCTCAACAACTAATTGGAACACAAAGACAAATGCCATCACATAAACACCAATAATCACATAGAAGAGAAAAGTTGACATCATCCATGAACCATCAATAGTAAAAGTATGGGTTCATGAGAGGAAAGAGAGAGAGGACATGAATACACACTTTAGTGATCCATGAGAAGAAAGGCAAACAAGAGGAAACCATGAACATCTCGCCCCTAGAACTAGGTGATCCATGGAGAGAAAGGACATGGAAAACTAGCCCCTAGAGTCTGTCTAGGTGATCCATGTAAGGGAGGAGAGTGATAGCACCATTAGTTCCACTGAACCTCATGCGTGTATGTGCAAGTGACATTCGAAGCACCTCATAGGAGTCTATGCCCGAGTGCGCTACAACCTGTATAAGATGTATAGTACAATGTCAAGAAAGGTGTGAGGTCTCGCTCTAAGTGTTTGTGCTCTGGTTCCAAGAATAATTACCTTGCATAAGAGAAAAGTGGCGTCATCTCACTCTAAGAGTCTATGCTCTAGTTCTGAGAATGACCCACTGTACAAGGAAAAAGTGATGACATCTCACTCTAAGAGTCTATGCTCTGGTTCTGAGAATGAACCACTGTACCAGGAAAAAGAAACATCATCTCTCTCTAAGACTCTGTGCTCTGGTTTTGAGAATGACCCACTATACAAGAGAAAAGTGACGCCAACTTTCTCTAAGAGGCTTCCCTCTAGTTCCAAGAATGTCCCACTGTACAATGCACGAGAGAAGTATGGTACAAAGGAGCAGTGTGGGTACCCCCCCTTAAGATGTCAACATAGGTTGATGTTGATATCTTAAGGAAAATAGAACAAGGATACCTACCTTCAACACAAAGAAGATATCCATCATGCAACAATGTCATAAATCCAAGCAAGAGAGGGAATACTCTTCAAGCAATGATAAGATAGTTGAAAAATAGATATATTGTTGTAAGTTTAAAGGAGATCCTTGGAGGATAAGAGATCTTTGCTCAAAAGACATCTACCTCCAAGAGGAGTTGTCTTAGACAAATATAACATCTTCTAGAATGAAGTGCAGAAGAAAACAAGAATTCAATCCTTCCTCCTATTGCTAGGTGAAAGGGATTCTTGATGAAGGATGAATCACTTTTAACCCAATGGGGATGGGTGTTATTATAGATGTACATTACCAAGTGTGAAATAGATTGTAATCATGGACTTACATATCTTGTATAAGAGAGAAACCTTGAGTGAACAACAAAAATTCCACACAAGGAATGACATGAAGTAATAAAACTGACACCATCCACAACATAGGAAAGAGTGGATCCTTAGAGAAAGAGAGAGGGAGAGAGATCATTGCCCCCCTAGTGTAGGACAAAGATAAGAATTACACAAATTCTAGAGAGAGATTACTAATAAGAGACGTACCATTTCAAGCAAGGAATGCATCCTAACCAAGGAACAAACATGTGCTCGCATGAAGGATAACTCCATTCAAGATAGGACATCAAGTTATGAATAACACAATAGAAGAGGTAATTTGCAAAGAGAGAGAAAGAAGAAGAAGGTTCACAAAAGTTATTTAAGGAGAGATTGTTCATAATAGATGTACCGTTTCAAGCAAGGAGAAGATCCCACTCACGGAACAGACATGCGCTCGCATGAAGGAAAACCCCATGCAAGGAAGGACATCAAGTTTAAGAATAATGTACTCCATAAAGAAAATAGTGAAACCTTAGAAATAGGAAAAGGAATATTATTATCCCCCAATCATAGAAGCAAGAATAAATAGGCTATTATGTTGCTCACTAAGTATGATTTCACTTGAAATTGTACCACCACGAATGACAAGGAGCCCCCAATAGGTAGGCTAACTATGTCACATAGTGAGGAGCAACATAATAGCAACTTGAATTTTATTTTAAATGATCATGATAAATATGCCATTCATTGTCAGATGTTATTTTTAACATGCCTGAATCAATGTAATGTTTTATTTGTATTTTCAAAGCTTGACACTCATTAGTAGAATGGCCATGGGTTTGATGATATTTACAAAAAGAAGAATTTTGAGAATGTTGTTTATGTTTTCTTCTTCATTTATGACAAAGAGGAGATATTAATTTGGAATTTAGAAGATTGGTCAACACATTTTATTGTTGTAAATCAAAATTAGAATGAGAATGTTTGGATTTATAAGATAATGGAGAAGAAGATGTTGACAAAGGAAAGTGTGATTTTTCATGATATTGTCGCTCACATTCAAGAATTTTTCCATTGCATCCATGTGTAAAAGAGGGTTCACTCTTAGGGGGAATTGGATTGAATTTTAAAGAGGCCCAATCAATTTCAAGATTTTTGTTAAGAGAAAAATTTGGAATATGAGATTCAGGCATCTTAGACTTTCTAGAAAAGGTAGGAGTGAAATCTAAGGGCCCCCAATCATCCTCTAAGAGTTATTCTTTAGGAACCTCTTTGGTAGGAAATGGTTTATTTAAGTGAATTGAAGAGAGGATTGTAGGAACTAAGAAAGCATATGATGCTTCACTTATGTTCTCATCAACTACCTCATTAGTATATGTGTAAGGCACAATATGATAATCAAGAAGAATTTTTGGTTTCCTAGGAACATGAATAGAATTGATTTGATTTTTGGGAGAGAGAATTATGATAAGAAATGATATCATCCTCTTGTTCTAAGGTATCTTTATGTTCAAGACACTCATTAGGAAAAGGAAATCCTATGTAATTAATGCTTCATCTTTAGAGGGAAGATCATGAAACGAAGGTATGGTATCACTAGGATAAGTAGCCATAATATCATCCTCTTGCACCAAATAATCCTTTTGAGGGAGGTAATTTTTAGGAGAAGAAGGAACAAAGTTCTCCAAAGATTCATCTTTAGGAGGGAGATCTTTGAAAGAAGTCATGTCCATATTCCCTTTTTGCACCAATGTTTCCTCATTAATGAGATCAATTTTGGGAGAGGGTAAATCATTGCTATGAATGAAAGGAAGAACTAAATTATCATCATATGCATGAAAGGGAACATCATGAACATCTCTAATGTAACTTGAAATTGAATTAGCAAAATAAGATAAGAACTCCATATGCACTTATGATCAAACAAGAAACTCATGTCATTTAACCATAATAATATTCAACCCATACATGCATATCAAATTGAATAAAGGAGGGAAAATGGAATTTGAATTTGAAATTGTGAGATTTGAAACTTACAAAATAATTGAATAATTCAAAATTCTAGGAAAAATGATTATTCAATTAAATGAACAAATTGATTAAAAGAATAATAATGCAACCTCTTAGGAAATTGAAATTTAAAATTAGGATTATCTAAAAAAATAACCTCTTAATTTAAAATTTAAAATTACCTAAAAGAGATTAAAATTAGGGCCTATTGAAAAACATCAATTTTTAAAAATTGAAAGTTGTTGAATTGAAATTTAAAACTAGGGCTGTTCTTAGTTAACCACTCAATTTTAAATTGTCTTGAAAATTGAAATGTTGAAATTGGAGATTGTTTTTTATTTTAGAGGGATCAAAATTCGACCAAATCAGCCAATTTTCTTGATTTAAGCAAATGAATACAGTCATAACAGTCTCCTAAAATTTTGGGAAAAAAGCTAGGGACTGTGTTGAAAGTGCACACAGTCCTCCCAAATTTTTTGAAAATTTTCAGGGATGAAAGATACGATGATTTGAGAGCTAACCCCCCCAAAATTGATTGATTTTACAATCTCTAGATAGTTGAAATTAAGGTTTGAATGTTGAAATAAGACCCTATTAGGGTTTTGAAAAAGATAAGAAATTGAATTGTAATTTTGAAAAAGGTCAAACCTAATGAATAAGGACACCTTAAATAATATTTAGAAGACTCAAATTGGTTGAGATTGATTGAAATTTTCACAAAATCCAATTAAATTTGAAAAATAGGGTTTTAGGACCTAACCACTAAATTTTGAAATTTTGAATTTTGGGAAAAGGAGGGAAAGTGAAAATTTGAATTTTAGACAAGAAGACAAGTTTGACAAAAATAATAAATCTGAAAATTGAAGTAAGATCCAAGTTTTGCACAAATTTAATTTCAAATCTAGATTTTTTGTAAATTGCAAGAAAATTCGTCGGGCCTGTGTTGAAAGTGCACATGGTCCCCCGAAAAGTTCGCGAAACGAAAAGGGTTTTTATGTCTCTGCAAATGAAGCCCAAACCTACAATTACAATTGTGCACCTGCAACCTACACACAAAAAAGAAGAGAAGAAGGGTTGTGGATATGGGTTTTCCTCAGTCAAACCCTGGTTGAGGAATTAACCTTGAAAGAAAGTAATTGCAAATGCTTAGATGTAAATGTATACCTTGTAGATCTGCAATTTATTGATGATGATTGATTTTCTTCTTGAATGTAATCACAAGTGTCCCATGAAATGACATGTAACATGACAAAACCCTAACACACACACATTCTTGCAAATGAATTTTGTAATGTTGCTCCAATGGATGAATGAAGAAGACTTGATGGATGCTTGAAGACTTGAATGCTTGATGAAGACCTTTCACTTGAATTTTGCCTATCGTGTATTTCGTGTATATCCTCTCTATGCAAATGAGAGGACCAACTCCCATTTTATACATGCCTAAGAAGATTAATTCATCTCACCAAAGGCCGACATCGAGGGGATTTGGAATCCTGAAATGCAGATAGGACCAGAGGGACCTATCTTGGGACCACCCTAAGAGGGGAAGATAGGGGCACCATGCCCCTATCCTAACCTATCTTGGGCTCCCTGAGGCCATCTCAGGGCTTAAACAAGGAGAGGTTCAAGGTGAAAATACAGAGAGAAGTCTCAGTTGGGAAGGAAGATGTTGTTGCCAAGGTGAGGACCTCAAATGTGGTTAAAATTGCTAGGGTGACAATTTTATGACACTACACAAGATGGTTGGGACCTTATGAGATTAGTTAGGTTTATGATAATAGTGCAGTCCAATTAGTACCTATTAATGGGGAAAAGAGGATGATGTTGGTTAATGGTCACCATCTCACGCTATATCACAAACCAACATCAAGAGGAATTATAAGAAGAGTTGCAGTAAAAAATTGAAAATTTCATCATGGAAGATATCTTTTCTATGATGGAATCCAATTATGCGTAATTCCAGCAAAAGACAAAATAAAGGAGATAAATTGAAAACCTAAAAAGGTAGTTTATCTCCCAAAAAAATGAAGGAAGATTGAAAACCCTAAATGGCGGTCTACCTTAGGGGTGAATAAAAAACCAGAAATGGCGATTGATACCTAAGGAAAAAAGTTGAAAACTAGAAATGACAACTTTTTCCTGATCAACTCCAATTTGCTCTTGATGGCTCCTAACAGCTCCTAATGACTTTCAAAGACCAAGAATAAGTCTTTGTTGATTCAATACCACTCTTTCTCCTGACAAGTTCCTTTTGAGAAATTCTTTTGTTTAATGTTTTATTGGTACATGCAGAAGAAGCTCTGAATAATCCCTCATTAACTTGTCATCATGACATGTTGATATTCACACTCCTGATAGCTCCTGATCAACATGCTGCTTCTTTTTAGTAGCAAGATGAATCTTGACCAATATGTATTAAGCGATTAAGAGGTAGACATTTATCATAACTATTATTTGTGAAGTATTATTTTTTGATTTTGTAGATATAATGTAGAAATGATAAATTTTGCTTGTATTAAGTTTCTGCCAGCTTATTAATAATGTATTATTAAAAGTAAAGGTTTAAAACATGAAATGATTTGAGATAGATTGAATTGACGTCAGTTGTCATTTCAAAATCTAAAAAGTAATGATTATAGTGATAATCACACATACTCAACCACTGCCAACTCAAAAAATCTAAAACCAAAGTACATGATGATGGCGGGCAGATCATTTGGTTTATTATGAAATTTATGAAACATGTGTGTATACAATTAATGATCATTATGGATTAATTTCTATTCAAGATTTGGAAATTATTTTATTTCATTTTTTTATTTTGAAAGCTAAGTTTAGTGATAGAGTTGAGAAGTGCAGAGTTATGAGAAAATGGGAAATTAGAGAATTGCGGAACTTGAGAATTTTAGCCTCGACCCAAAAATAGAAAGATTATTGCAGGAAGTGGGATGGCTAAGATTCATTCAAATGTATGATGGATATGTTCCTAAAATTATGGAGGAATTTGTGAAAAAATTTCATGTCAATGTTACTAGGGTGGGGGGTGAAAAAATTGAAGTCAATCTGTAGGTTATAAGTGAAATTTCAGGAATTCCTGCAGAAGGGGAGCTGATAAAGAAAGGGCATATCAATTTTGATGAGGTGATTAATTCATTCCATAAGGGGAGTGAGAGAAAGCCTGTTTTACAAGTGTACAAGGGTAGTACAACAGGTATAAATAGAAGAAGCCTGGATGAACCATGAAAAATTGCAGTCCTGTAGCTCATGAAGTTTTTCACTTGTGAAGGGCAGAATGCTAGAGTGTTGGGCCGAGACATGCAAGTATTGATTCACCCAAGGTATGCAAATACCAAACCTGAAGCTCAAGTGAATATTTCCTCTTTTCTATTTTTTGCAAATTTCTTCTATTGTAGTTAGGGTAAAAGGGAAAGCTGGGCATATCAAATACCTTGGTTTAATTCATATTATTGTTAAAAATGACTTTCTAAAGATGGAAGCAGGAAAAGGAAAATGGCTTAAATTTTTGTCCTCACCTATTAATAGAGCCAAGAAGGGTCAATGTTAATTAGTTCAAAGGTAGAAAAAGGGGAACCCTCCAAGAAAGGGGTAAAAGGGCATCCAAGAATATTGAAATTATGGAAGAGGGCCCATCACATAAAAAGGGAAAATTTCAAAGCGAGGAGCCTAAAGTAACTAGAGTTACTCGTAGCTCTGCCCAGAAGACTTCTCAACCAACAAAGAATGGTGAACATAGTCCTCCTTCTAACACTCGTAGGGCTCCTATCGACCCCTCTTTATAAAAGCCTGAGGAAGAACATTGTCCTGTTGTTGCACATAATGACCCTTTTCTATCAAACCCTCCTCCCCAATATAATTTTTCTGATACAAACCCTGTTATCTCCATTGAACTTGGTCAACCAAGTGTTGACAATGTGCCATTAAAAGAGCTAGAAATGGACAAAGTTCCTAAATAATTGCCTCCTCAAATAATTTCTTTTGATGATGACTCTTTTGATGATGAACAAGAACAATAGTCTCCTCATCCTTCTACACCCCTTGGAGAAGATACAAAAAATTTAGAAGCTCCCAAAGAATTTGAGGCTGCTCAAATTTACTCTTCTCCTCCTCATGATTTTGAACCTCAAATGCCTCTGTCTCCTTCATAATTTGTTAGAAGAGAAGGAAAATAAATTTTGGTAGAAGACAAAATTGCATAGACTGTAGATAAAGGAAGAGAGGAGGATGATGTTGAATTGATAGAAGCCATGATGATGTCTCATCTAGAAACAAAACTCTCTGATGCACAAAAGAAGATAAGTTTTATGGAAGAAACTTTTAGACAAAAAGAAGAAGAAATTAGAAAATCTATTCTAAGCAATGAAATAGCACAAAAAGTTGCTCAAGAAAAAGAAGAAAATTGGAAAAAGGTTGTGGAACAAACTGAGGAAGCTTTGAACCAAACAACTGCACAATTGTTACAAAACAATGAGGAAATTAGAAAATTCAAGAAAGAATTGGCAATAAAAGAACTTCAAATAAGGAATAACAAATAGTCAACATCCACTCAAGGAACATTAACCTCCTTTTCCCTTCCATGGGAACTTTCCTTGGTTATTGATAAATTGAAGCAAGAAAATCCCGAACTAACAAAACAACTGGAAGAAGAAAAAGAACAGAAAGGTAAAGCAATTCAAGAGATGAGCAGATTGTAGAAATTTCATCTTCTCTATAATCCATGAGAAAACCTTCTGGTTTCTACTCTCTATTTTTGCATGAAATATTCCTTAAATGGAAAATAAATCAGTTGGTTTTGGATAGCAAAATAGACTATGTAGATGATTATGATTTCCTTGAAGAATTTTACAAAAGTTATCCCATATACCAGAATCAAATGTGTGAATTTTTCTTGCATGGATTTTTGATGAGCGATTGTTATCAATCCTTTTTGAATATCTATTGTGTGCAGGAAATGTGGGTGACATAAACATAAAATTGCATGATTTCAAAGTGTCCACACACCAATGGGACTCTTGGTGCAAGTTATAGGAGCTATATTGAATAGATCAACTTCCCAAGGGGTGTTCCATTGTTCTCTATCTCACAAGATCCTTGAAGTCAATGTCTTTTCTCTCAGATCACTAAGCAAAGTGATTTATGAATGACAACTCCAAGAATGAGTGATGTTTTCTTATAAGTATGAATGCATTCCTACAACATGTATAATATTGAAACTAGTATAATATGATGCTATGATAAAGATTAGTAGTCCTATCCTAAAAATATATACTAGTCTTGTTAGGCCCAATATGGAAAGCTAATGTACTGAGAGGGGAGGGGTGAATCAGTACTCCAAAACTTTTCTTGAATAATAACTTTACTGTTATGCATAAATAGAATAGTGCAGTACCATAAAATAAAGTTAAAAAAAATACATAACAATCATACATGATTCACTCCATAACACATATATTTTGGTTACGCATAAACTCTTGGTTAGAGAGAAAAACTGTGGTAGGGATGGCACCCACAACTTCACTACTGCAATAATAAAGAAGGCTCAGTTTGAGCTACATTTTAGCTATTTCTGATAGCTTACCCTGTTAGGAGTAACAAGATTTGTTAGATCTACCTTGCTAAAGGATTTTACAACACTTAATCTAAATGTTGCACCTGGTTAGAGGCTTTATAATTTATAGACTTGATTAGAGTCTTTTACCCTGTTAAAGGTTTCTCTTTCAACTTCACAATATTACAATAAAATCATTACAAATATCTACAACTTTACATCGGAAATATTATAGCAGATTCTATGTGCTCAGAATATATTACCTTGCTTATAGCATACCTCAGTAACCCATATAGTAACTCAGTAAACCCTTCTGTTTACACTGTTCTTCGACTGTTCTTTGAAAACCTTCTCGGTGACCTCCGTGTCTCTGTAACAGTCTTCTTACACACACATATATACACACCCTTAACTCATGCTGTATAAATAGATCTCTTAAGATGGTGATCTAATTCATTGCTTCAATCTTACAAACAAGATTTATCGAATGAATAACTGTACCAAATATTTCATTGGTTAGATTGATCTCAAAATCATACACAATCTTCTGGTTAGATGTGCCTCAATCTTGTAACATGTTTTCATATGCATGTCCAGGTTCAATGTATCTAGTAACACGTTTCACTCGGTGTATATCAGCTCGGTGTGTCATCTTTGCTGCTCGGTAGACATAAGAAGATACTCGGTAGACAGCTCGGTGTGTATTGCGTTCTTTGACTTCTTTCTTCTGTAACTGACTAGACTATGCATACCGACTTCTCTGTGTATACCGACTGCATGACTCGGTAGTGTTAACCAACTAGAGTATATAATATGACTTTGAATATAAAAACTAATGGCAATTTGATAAGTAGTAGCAATCTCCCCTTTGACATTAGTTGAGATGTTTGACAAAAAAAAAACTACTTTCAAATTCATAACTCAAAAATCTATATACTTTTCAAAATGACTATACTTGACAGTATATACAATAGTCAATGAAATAGTATATTCAGATATACTCCCCTTATCATTATACTGTACATAACTCTGATTTTGCATGCTCAGTTCTGTGCTTGTGTGCTCTGCTTACTATCCTTGGATACTCTGCATACTCTGCTCGGTATACTCCCCCTATATACAATACTCCGAATACTATATCAAAACTGTATCACCAAAATTGTGTCACTCCCCAAATATATTATATTACCCCCCCTATATAGTATCACTCCCCCTTTTTGACAAACATAAAAAACTTCATTTCCATCCAGGGGTGGTAACTAGTCAAAAATAGATTTATACTTGTTTCGGGCATTGGTGAGAGAGACAGAGAGTGCATCCTTTACACTTTCCATTAAAGAATTTTGTGCTTGAATATCGACCAATAGTGATATTAAGCCATCAAGAGTGCTTCCCTCTTGTGTAGTAGATAGGCGTGTGGCTCAGTTAATCTGTTCTTGAACTGATGAAAGATGAGGAAGGAATAATGTCTGGAGTGTCATTATATCCATCCTGGTCTTATGTTCTTCATTTCTTAGTTCCAATTGTTGAGCCATGAGCTGTTGAAGATTGGTATAAAATTTTTGAACTGAATTGGGCTCTGGGGTCAACTTATTTGAGAGATCGGTGATCTCTTTCTCAATTGCATCAGTTTTATTCTTGATGTCTTTAATGAATATAGAAAATGTACAAAGTTTCTGAAATAAATAAAGAATATGCTTGAGTTGAGGGGACAACTCGGCAATGAATTTGACAAGTTTGACTATGCCAATAGCTAGAGCTTTTTGTACCTCTTATATCATTTTTGCAGTAAGCTCCTTGTCTTTGAGCTTGCTCAAATACTCAGATGCATCAACTCCGGATGTTTCTATTTGATTAAGGAGTTCATCCAGTTGAATGTGGATGGCTGCATCGGTTGACACTGTAGCTGAAGGTAACATATCTGATAGCAATGTCTTTACCTTCTGAAGTACTTTATTCTTCTTTTGTATGGCCATCTGTTTTTCTTGTTCGGCCTTTTCTTTGCATAGTTCACTGAAGTCAATGAGTGCTTGCCCCTTTAATTTTGATATATCCACATTGGGCAACACTATTGATTTAGATAAATCATCTTTGAAACTATGCTTTTTCACTTTCTTTTCTTTACCTTTGGTCGGTTGTACCAAGACAATAGCTTGTGAGGCTTGTTGACCCTCGGTAGGTTGCTTGGTAGAGGCAACACTTTGGTCAGTTCTTGCAGCTACTGTGGTGTCTTTTGGTGTCTCGGTACTGGGTGTCTCAGCTGCTACATTTTCAGTGCTCGAAGGTGCTTGAGAGGTCTGGTCTAGAGTAGTATCTTCTCCTGTTGTAGACTTGTGACCTTTGGTGCCTTGTGCTGTATCCTGAGGAGTTTCGGTAGAGACAGGTTGATTGATCGGTGGATAAGGCTGAACTTGTTCTAAAATGGATTCACTAGATACAAGTTTTGCATATGTAGTGCCTTCTATCATTTCCTGCTCTGGTTCCTCTGTATCCATGACATCTTCATCAATTTGAATAGTGTCAGCAAGGTCTTGCTTGGTAGCATTAGGACCTTGCTCGGTGACATCAGGATCTTGCTCAGTGACATCAACTATTTCAACTTTAGATTGTTCACTGACATCTTTGATTTTGAAGATTTCCTGCCACTTTGCTTTTGTCTCTTTTTCTACATCAATATATAGCCCATTCATCAGTTTTAAGGCTCTCTGTTTGACAAGAAATTTTGAATTGTAGGTTGTCAAGTGTTCCTTTATTTCTACTACAGACATATCAGGAAATAGATGGACTAGACTTCTTTCTCTAATTTGTTTCTTTGAGTCCATTGCATATTTCCACCTATTATCAATATGTAAGTAAAGTTCATTTGGAAGTGACTTTACTAGTTCTAATGGAGCTAGCCGAAACTTTAGAAGTGTGCAAACGATAGCTTCTTCAATTTGTCTCTTTTCATCATTATTCCTTGTTTCATACTTGACAAATCTAAATCCTCCAAATCCACCATATTCTTTTAGATTAGCACAGAAGTTTTCAACATTATGTATATTTACCTTCTTGCTCTTGACAATCTGGAATTTGTTGGCATCCTCAGACTCTGTATCACTAGACTCTTTTGCCAAAATGAGTCTCTGAGTAGATTTCTTGTAGGTCTTGGTTACTTTGGGAGCAGTAACACTCTTTTGTTTCTTACTCAGTGATGCAGCTGATGCTCTTGTATTAGGTCTCTTTGTTGGAGGAGTTGGTAGGGCCTTTGAAATGTCCTGTTTCTTTCTTTTCAACACTTTACCCTTAGGCAATTCGGTGCTCAATGTTATAGCTGCCTCTTGAGCTTCAGTTTCCTCTTCGGTAATGGCAAGAGTGCCTTTGACAGGTGTAGAGGAAGAGTCTTCTCTGAATTTCTCCGTTAAAACCTTAATCATCTTTGTTGCTTTCCTTGTAGCTTTGGGTACTACAATGCTCATTTTTACTTTTCCCTTCACTTCTTCATAAGTTCCATACCTCAGTTTGGTGGCATGCCTTGGTAATGAAAGATATGCATCAATTTGCTGTTGTGTGATATCAAAGTCAATCTCGTAACCCGTAGGTGGAAAATATTGAGTCCTCGGTTCCACATCATTCACATAACAATAATCAGTATCTACCTCAAAGCATATGTCATCTTTATATTTCTCCACTAGCTAGGGTGGAATCCGGTACCTGTTGTGCATCTTTCCTTGAAATTTGCTGAAATAGTCATCCATGATATCATTGAAATTATCACCTAGCTTCTTGATGAAGTCATTAATCTGATGGGTGATTGGTCGGTGTAGCTCCCAAACTACTTTACCGACTGATGGAAAGAATTTTTCAAAGTAGAAAAACATGCATACAAGAAGTGAACCAAACTTTAGAGTATCTGCCAAGTTGTTCTTCATCGGCTTCCTTATTATGTTCAAATTCTCAAACAGGTTCTTCAATAACACTTCACATAAGTCAACTTTCATTTCCTTTTTCACAATTTTATAAGCTAAGTCAACTGCGGCACAGGGTACACTGTTTTCCCTTGCAGATTGGAAGAAACAATAACCAATTACTCTAATGGCAAACTTAAGTTCTGCATCTATGACATTGTTCAGTTTCAGTCCTCTGTAATCAGATTCTACTCCGGTTAAATTGATTAATTCCTTCTGTGATATCATCTTTTGAGCTCGTGCATGATCATAGATAGGATAACCGGTGATCACATGAATGATTTCCTTGGTGATTTTGAATGGTTGCTCTTCTAGCCACATGAAATCATCATGAACTCTTCTTAAAACAAACTTGACCCATTGGGGTTTGAACACACGGGGATAGGTTAGGGCTTCAGTCAATCCCTTGATCTTAATATGCTTATACTTGCTATCCATTTTACCATCGGTACATAGCTCATCATATGTGTCTCTTATCTCAACATGACCGAGTTCTTCAACACGACATTTGGTGAAGAATCTCACATCTTCAAATAACAAGACTCGATCCGGGATGAGTGAAAAGGCGATTTTTTCATCCACTTCAGAGGCAACTTTGGGAGTCAAAGAATATTTCAGTAAGGGCTTCTCTACATTCTTGACAACTATGGGATCTTGGATCTTGGGTGCCATTTGTAAATTTCAGTTAAAACTTAGCAAACTATCCTTAGGGTTTGATGGGTTACAAATGACAGATGCTTCACACTCAACAGACAATAACAATTTGATAAGATCGGTAAACTAGCTTAACAGTGTGATGAGATTGATGTAAATACCTTGGATTTGCTTTGAATGAGGTTTTGATCACCTTGGAATCGCTTGCTCTGCTTTCTTGAAAACTTGGTAAGTGTAAATGACCGTGAAAATACTTTTAAGTACACAAAATACCTTATTGAGCTCCATACAGGTTAGGTCAAAAACATTAAATGCACTCGGTTCACCTTTAAGCGATTTACTCTCCTTTCTATTTTAACCGAGTAACCAAATTTCCTTCATTTACCGACTTGACAGGCTTCTTATATAGAACTTCAAACTTACTAATACATCTTAGCTATGCAGATTTTGAATTTAGTACATAATAGAATAGGAACTGTTATGATTTTAGCCTTTAGAGAATGCAGTCCCTTCATACCTTTATCGATTAATTTGGAATAGGTGCACCTAACTCGGTAGGTAAGGTGCTTTCTTCATTTGACACAATTTCCTTCTTTTTCCAGATCATCTTTAATTTTTCTTTTATTTCTTCAGTGTCTCCTCTAGGTTGATCTCTTCAATCTCCAGCTAAATGTCCAACTTTGTGACAATGAAAACATGCCATACCAGGATTTCTCCATGATCTTTGGTTGTTCATTCCAAACCTTATAAAACAATTGGCACTAATATGTCCATATCTTCCACAACATTCACACCATATCCTTATATTGTAATCCCATGGTACTGCTGCATATTGTCAGTAAGGATCTGTGTGAGTTCGGTAACCTCTAGCATTTGTTCGATGTGCATACCACATATAGTTCTTTTCCTTAGACCAGCACTTCTTAGTACTATGTCCATATCTATTTTAGTTCTTACAAAACCCTTTGAATTTTGCCTTCTGATAATTGTTAACAGACTTTATCCTACATTGATTAGATGTGTGACCATATTTATTGCAATTGTAACAATAACCATTGGACTTAGTGATATTTGGTTGCTTACCTTTTCTGATTTGGCACATGTTGGCAATGTGACCTTGATTTCCACAGTAGTAGCAAATAAGCTTCTTTCTTTTGATGTTATTCCTTTTTCCAACTTGCTTTGATGATTCTCCTCTCTCGGTAGTATGAATTCCTTTCTCGGTAGAGTCTTTTCCTTTGTAACCGAGTCCTGCATCTTTGTTGGGTTTTCTTGTATTCAATTGTTCATCCAACATCTTTGATGCTTCATAACTCTTCTTCAGTGTTTCTTTGGATTTCTTCTCTGTTTCAAGTTCATTGGTCAACCTTGATACTTCAAGTTTCAATGCTTGATTTTCATCATTCTTTAGAATTGCTTCATGATGTGCATAACCTAGTTGATCTGTCATATTTTGTTGATTCCCAATCAACCTTATGATTTCAGCATTCTTATTAGATACTAAGACTTCAAGTTGTTGTTTCTCTCTTTCTAGATCTCTTGCTTTATCCTCAGCTGTCCTTAATGCATCTAGATTTTCAGTCATCTGTGTGCTGAAATGTTCATGTTCTCTTTTCATTGCTTTTAGTTGATCAACCAATGCCTTGTTCTTTTCTTTCAATACTCCAATCATTTCTTTAGTCTCTTCAGATATACTGTTCTCAGATGATGTCTCAATTTGTTCCACTAATTCTTGAGAGTCCTGTAAATCATCAGATAATCTTCTTCTTACTTTCAGAGATTTTTGCATTTGCCTTTGCATGTCTGCAATCACTTGATTAGCATGATCTAGCTCTTCTTGCAGATACACAATCCTTCGAGGTTGTTTATAGCCTTCCATTGATAAGATCTTTCTCTTTAGGCAGTTAAACCCTTTTCCAAGATTCAAGCTCTGATACCAATTGTTAGGCCCAATATGGAAAGCTAATGTACTAAGAGGGGAGGGGTGAATCAGTACTCCAAAAATTTTCTTGAATAATAACTCTACTATTATGCATAAACAGAATAGTATAGTAACATAAAATAAAGCTAAAACAAATACATAACAATCATACATGATTCACTCCATAACACATATATTTTGGTTATGCAGAAACCCTTGGTTAGAGAGAAAAATTGCGGTGGGGATGGCACCCACAACTTCACTATTGCAATAATAAAGAATGCTCGGTTAGGGCTACATTTTAGCTATTTCTGATAGCTTACCCTATTAGGAGTAACAAGATCTGTTAGATCTACCTTGCTAAGGGATTTTACAACAGTTAATCTAAATGCTGCACCTGGTTAGAGGCTTTACAATTTATAGACTTGATTAGAGTCTTTTACCCTGTTAAAGGTTTCTCTTTCAACTTCACAATATTACAATAAAATCATTACAAATATCTGCAACTTTACATCGGAAATGTTATAGCAGATTCTATGTGCTCAGAATAGATTACCTTGCTTATAGCATACCTCAGTAACCCATATAGTAACTCGGTAAACCCTTTTATTTACACTGTTCTTCGACTATTCTCTGAAAACCTTCTCGGTGACCTCTGTGTCTCTGTAATAGTCTTCTTACACACACATATATACACACCCTTAACTCATGCTGTATAAATAGATCTCTTAAGACAGAGATCTAATTCATTGCTTCGATCTTACAAACAAGATTTATCAAATGAATAACTGTACCAAATATTTCATTAGTTAGATTGATCTCAAAATCATACACAATCTATTGAAATGTGGCGACTGATCAGAAAAGTACTATACACTCAGCACGTATCCTCGCCGGGGTCCGGGGCCGGGCCGGGCCCCGGGCAGGGGTTCGAGGGTGGCAGCCCCCGAGAAAGCAGGGGTTCGGGGGCGGCAGCCCCCGAGAAAATTTTTTTTGCCGTTTTTTGTTGATGAAAACCGACATTGTAATAAAAACCCTAAAAAGGCTGACTTTGTTTGTTGCCCTAAAAATGCATGTTATAAGTGGCTGGGATGCTTAAGGCATTGTAAGGTTGATGTACTATTTTTGCTGGATAATAAGAAAGATTGGACGGCTGTGTATGGTGGACGTAACCCATTTTGGGTGAACCACGTTAAATCTCTGTGTTATCTGTGTCCTGTTTTATTTCTTTATCTTTTGTATTTAAATCTGCATATAATTGTTAGTTCATATTTGCTTCGGATCTGCTTGAAACCCTAACAATTGGTATCAGAGCGAGGTTTTCTGTAAATTGGCAGGACTTTCAGATTTGAGTGGGAGTAATGGAGGATTCCAAATTCAAGGTCGAAAAGTTTAACGGCCAAAATTATCAGTTATGAAAAATGCAGATAGAGGATTACCTGTATCAAAAGGATTTGTGGCGGCCATTGGAAGGAAAGGCAAAGAAACCGACCACAATATCAGATGAAGAGTGGGACATTTTAGATAGAAAGGCACTGGGATCCATTCGATTGTGCCTTGCGGCGTCTGTAGCATTCAATATAACAGAAGCAAAAACGACTGTAGATTTGATGGCAACATTGGCTAAGCTGTATGAGAAACCCTCGGCTTCAAATAAGGTATTTCTTATGAAGCGTTTGTTTAATTTGAAAATGAGTGAGGGAGGATCTGTAGCGGAGCACTTAAATGAATTTAATACAATTACCAGTCAATTGTCTTCGGTAAAAATTACCTTTGCAGAAGAGGTTAGGGCTCTCTTGATTTTATGTTCTTTGCCAGAAAGCTGGAATAGCTTGGTTATGGCTGTAAGTAACTCTGTCTCTGGTAAAAATACTTTGGTATTTGATGATATTGTTGGTGTTATCCTAAGCGAGGAAATGCGAAGGAAAAGCATAGGTGAGACTCCAACATCATCGGGTAGTGTTTTGAATGTGGAGAACAGAGGAAAAGGCCCTGGGAATGAGAAGTCACGAGGGAAGTCAAAGAAAGGACGCTCTCAATCTAGAGGAAAGAAAGATTGCTGGTACTGCGGAAAGCCTGGTCATCTAAAGAAAGACTGTTGGTCTCGAAAAAACAAAGAAGGAGACAAAAATGAAAATGACAGTAAGGAAGCTAATATTGCAAGTAATACTCTACAAGATGCTTTAATCTTATGTTTGGATAATGTTAATGATTCCTGGGTAATAGATTCTGGGGCTTCATTTCATGCTACACCCCATAGAAAATATTTTCTAGATTATGTTCAAGGTGATTTTGGACAGGTATATTTGGGTGATGATGAGCCCTGTCAAATTGTTGGAAAAGGAAAGATAAAGATCAAGTTGCAGAATGGTAATGACTGGTATCTGCAGGAGGTAAGACATGTTCCTAATTTAAGAAGAAATTTAATTTCTGCAGGGCAACTAGGTAGTGAAGGTTGCATAGTTACCTTCTCAGACAGTATGTGGAAGGTCACTAAAGGATCATTAGTAGTAGCTAAAGGTGCGAAGGTAGGCACATTATATCTGTGTACTGGTAACACTTACTCTACCTTAGCTGCTACAGATAAAGTTACTGCAGGGACAACAACAATAAATGTTGCAAGAACAGATTCGATAATGTGGCACCATAGGCTTGGGCACATGAGTGAGAAAGGGATGAAAATCCTTCACTCCAAAAATCTATTGCCAGGACTAAAGAAGATTGATTTAGAGTTCTGTGAAAACTGTGTTTATGGTAAACATAAAAGAGTTAGATTTCTCAAGGTTGGGAAAGAGAAGAAGAGTGAGAAGTTAGAGCTTGTACATTCAGATGTATGGGGGCCGGCTCAGGTATCATCTCTTGGTGGCTCTTGTTATTATGTTATTTTTATTGATGACTCAACTAGAAAAACATGGGTATATTTCCTAAAACAAAAATCAGATGTTTTTGAAACTTTTAAGAAATGGAAAGCTCTGGTTGAGAATGAGACAGGAAAAAAGTTGAAGTGTCTCAGATCGGATAATGGAGGTGAGTATTGTAGCAAAGCATTTGAAGATTACTGTTCCTTAAATGGGATTCAAAAGCAGAAGCTAGTTCCAGGAACTCCACAGGAAAATGGTGTGTCAGAGAGAATGAATAGGACCATCATGGAACATGCGAGGAGCATGAGATTGCATGCTGGATTGCCCTTACATTTTTGGGCAGATGCTGTACATACTGCTGTCTATTTGATAAATAGAGGACCTTCAACCCCTTTGGATGGTGGTATTCCAGAGGAGGCATGGACTGGTAAAAAGGTAAATTATTCTTTTCTAAAAACTTTTGGTTGCGAAGCTTTTGTCCATGTTGATAAAGAAAATAGAACCAAGCTTGATGCTAAATCTCAGAAATGTACCTTCATTGGATATGGGATAGATGAATATGGCTATCGGTTATGGGATTTTGAAAATAAGAAAATAATTAGAAGTAGAGATGTTATATTCAATGAGAAGGTTATGTATAAAGAACAGATGCAGGAAAAGAAGCATGAACAGGACAAACAAGAATATGTGGTGTTGGATGAGATTCCTGAAAATGAAAGGCCACAGGTACCTGATGCTCAGCAACAACAGATTGTCCCACAAACTCCTGCAAGTGTTAGACGTTCTACGAGGACAAGTAGACCCCCTGAAAGATTTTCTCCTTCTTTGTATTCTATTTTATTAACAGATTCTGGTGAACCAGAAGAATATGAAGAAGCAATGCAGGTGGATGCCAAACAACAGTGGCAACTAGGCATGAAAGAGGAGATGGACTCCTTGATGAAAAATAAGACTTGGGACTTAGTCCCTTTACCTGCAGAAAAAAGAGCCTTGCCTAACAAATGGGTTTATCGGCTGAAGGAGGAGGAAGGAGGTCAGAAAAGATATAAGGCCAGACTTGTGGTAAAAGGTTTTGCACAGAAAAAGGGTATAGATTATGATGAAATATTTTCTCCAGTTGTAAAAATGACTTCAATTAGAACTGTACTTAGTCTTGTGGCTGCAGATGATTTACATCTTGAACAATTAGATGTCAAAACAGCTTTTCTCCATGGAGATTTGGAGGAGGAAATTTATATGTTGCAACCACAGGGATATGAGGTCAAAGGTAAGGAGAACTTGGTGTGCAGGTTGAAGAAAAGTCTGTATGGCCTAAAGCAAGCACCCCGACAATGGTATTTAAAATTTGATAGTTTCATGGCTGAACACGGTTATCATAGATGTCATTCTGATCATTGTGTATATTTTAAGAGATTTGATAATGGCAGTTATATTATCCTGTTGCTTTATGTTGATGACATGCTTGTTGCTGGGTCTAACATGCAACATATAAATGATCTTAAACAAAAATTAGCCAGGTCATTTGCTATGAAGGATTTGGGTGCAGCTAAGCAAATTCTCGGTATGAGGATTACACGGGACAGGAAAAATAGAACCTTGAATTTGTCCCAAAGTGAGTATATAAAGAAGGTGTTGAAAAGATTTAACATGCAGGATGCAAAAGCAGTTAGTACACCTTTGGCTAGTCATTTCAAATTGACTAAGGAGATGTGTCCAAAGGCACAGGAAGAGGTTAATAAAATGTCTAACATCCCGTATTCATCAGCTGTTGGCAGTCTGATGTATGCAATGGTATGCACAAGGCCAGATATTGCACATGCAGTGGGAGTTGTGAGCAGGTTTATGAGTAATCCGGGTATGGAACATTGGAATGCTGTGAAATGGATTCTTCGGTATTTGAAAGGAACTACTACGAAGGCATTATGTTTCAAAGGATCTAATGCTTCTCTAAGTGGATTTGTTGACTCTGATCTGGCAGGTGATATTGATTCATGGAGGAGTACTACAGGGTATGTTTTTACTATAGGGGGAACTGCAGTCAGTTGGATTTCTAGGCTGCAAAAGGTTGTTGCACTTTCAACCACTGAAGCTGAGTATGTTGCTGCTACAGAAGCCAGCAAAGAGATGATTTGGTTGCAATGTTTTCTGAAGGAATTGGGTCAGACACAAGAGGATAGCCCATTGTATACTGATAGCCAGAGTGCCATTCATCTTGCGAAGAACTCTGCTTTTCATTCAAGGACAAAGCACATTCAGCTCAGGTACCACTTCATCCGGACTATTTTGGAGGAGGGTCAGTTACGGCTTGAGAAGATTCACACAAGTGAGAATCCTGCCGATATGTTCACAAAGGCAGTTCCACAGGAGAAGCTGATTTCTTCATCAGTTTCTGTTGGCCTTCTTGATTAATAATTGTGGAATTTATACTAGTCAAGTCCTAGTGTTTTATCCAGCGGATGTTGCATGTACAGTGGTGTCGTGTAGTATCAGTCTCCAAGTGGGAGATTGTTTGGTGTGGAGCCTGATCAGTCTCCAAGTGGGAGATTGTTGAAATGTGGTGACTGATCAGCAAAGTACTGTACACTCAGCACGTATCCTCGCTGGGGTCCGGGGCCAGGCCGGGCCCCGGGCAGGGGTTCGAGGGCGGCAGCCCCCGAGAAAGCGGGGGTTCGGGGGCGGCAGCCCCCGAGAAAATTTTTTTTGCCGTTTTTTGTTGATGAAAACCGACATTGTAATAAAAACCCTAAAAAGGCCGACTTTGTTTGTTGCCCTAAAAACGCATGTTATAAGTGGCTGGGATGCTTAAGGCATTGTAAGGTTGATGTACTATTTTTGCTGGATAATAAGAAAGATTGGACGGCTGTGTATGGTGGACGTAACCCATTCTGGGTGAACCACGTTAAATCTCTGTGTTATCTGTGTCCTGTTTTATTTCTTTATCTTTTTTATTTAAATCTGCATATAATTGTTAGTTCATATTTGCTTCGGATCTGCTTGAAACCCTAACACAATCTTCTGGTGCAATTTCCAATGTAATAACGGTTAGATGTGCCTTGATCTTGTAACATGTTTTCATATGCATGTCCAGGTTCAATGTATCTGGTAACACATTTCACTCGGTGTATATCAACTCGGTGTGTCATCTTTGCTGCTCGGTAGATAGCTTGGTGTGTACTGCATTCTTTGACTGCTTTCTTCTGTAAATGACTAGACTGTGCATATTGACTTCTCTGTGTATACCGATTGCATGATTCGGTAGTGTTAACCGACTAGAGTATATAGTATGACTTTGAATATAAATACTAATTGCAATTTGATAAGTAGTAACAAGTCTAAGATGGATATGCTATGATATTAAAATGCATCTAAATGTTTAATACGTTTTTAACAAAGAGAGGCTTGATGCTTAGTAAAAATGACTATAAGTTAGATGCATGAAACTTGGATATATGAAAAAAATGAGATAATGAGAGCTCTATTTATAGGAAAAATAGGGCAATGGATGGTCAAGATTGGATAATCTTAGCAAGGGAAAGGATTGAAAGTTATCAATCCATTTTTACAATTCTCACCAATGAAATGGTGACAATTTTTAACAAGAAGTTGCTTGAGAGGAGATGAAAGAAGCATTTAATGCTTGAGGAGACATGAAGGTTACCTTGAGGTAAGGATTAAGGTTAGGTTAGGGTTATTCATTGGATAAATATTTTATCCAAGAGGTAAACTCTTGTGCAAGGGTTAAAGGGATAACCTAGGTTAAAGCCATCAATGCTTGATGAGACCCTTGGGTTAGATGAGGGTTGAGTTAGAGAGAAAGTCTCTAATCATGCAAGAAGGTTGAGTTTAACCATTAATGGTTATGTAGGAGCCTTTAATGGTTTGGAAGACTTTGAAGGTTTGATAAGTGACTTCCCTTTGCTTAGGGATGTGACGATATTTAGGAGATGGATTAGGATAATTTAGAATTGATTAGAAGAATCTAGAAGGGGTTTAGGAAGGCAAGTGGGAGATGTATGAAAATGCAAGTGGAGGGAAAAGGAATTTAATTAAAATAAAATTACTTATTTCAATCAAATAGATGCAAATTGCATAAATACAAGTGGGAGATTTAATAAATAAATTAGATTTATTTATTTGCAAGGATAAATTTAATTAAATGTAGATTTAATTAAAAAGGGAGAAAGGGGAATTAATTAAATAAAGTGATTTATTTAAGTAAAGGTTAGAAAAATCTTAGGTGAATTTAATTGAATAAATTGAGTAATTCATTTAATTAAATAGATGAATGTGAAGAATTTAATTAAATAGAATTTAATTAAATAGAGGAATGAGGTTAAAATGAATATTAAATATTCACTTAGGAAAGTTGTCAGATTTATACGTCTACATTTTGCCCCTCTTTGAAGTGATGTGTGTGCACATATTGATTCAAAGAAAAATTGTCAGACATGTCGTTTGTATCGAAATGTCGATATGATGCCCCAGATTTGATAAATGATATTGATGATGCCCCCTCGGGAGATGAATCAAGGATTTGAAAAATTTGTTGATTTGATGAGCATTTTTAAGTTAATTGCATTTTGAATATTTTGACTGTGTTGAATGCATTAATTGATTCATCTCCCAAAAATGATGTTGATAAGGTTAAAAAATGAAAAAGTGAGGAAAATGCACGCCTCACTTATTAACCTGGTTGTCTTTTACCCTATAAAAAGGTAAAAAGTGATTTGATTCTTATCCTTTCCACATTGTCTCCTTGTGATTGTGACACTTGATCTCTGATGAAGATGTCAGTTCCATATGATTTGCACCGGTTTGAGCACATTCGTCGATACCAGAGGCCCGCCACGTATGGCCCACCTGTAAGTGATCCAAATCTTGCCACATTTTTGATTCATTTTGCCTGTTTTGATCACGTTTTTTTGTTTTTTTATTTAAAATTTGTTGTTTTAGCACTTAGAGGTTTTTTAATAGTGCATACGATAGATAAGATAGCACGTAGGGTAAACCTAGGTAGGTTAGCGTCCAAGTATCTTTCTACAAGGCATCAATAGGTTAGGTTAGTGCGTATATCATTTTAGTGCATAGGGTTGACAGGTTAGTGCATGGGGTAGATAGAGTAGCACGTCTAGTAGATTAGCGCATAGGGTTAGTAGGGTAGCGCAGTGGTGGAGCCAGTTAGTGTGTTGGAGGATTTAGCACATAGGTTAAAGTTTCTAGCACATTGGAAGAAGACAATGGTGCATAAGTAGCATCTTAGCACGTAGGAGCCTTGGTTTAGCGTGTAGGGTCTAAAATGGGTAAAAAGGGCTTGGAAGAATGCGTTGCAGGTCAAATAGATTAGGTAGATCGCTTAGGGGTTGAGAGGTGTCTACTGAGTGTTTTGAGATGGGTCTTGAGCCAATGTTTTACCTGCTGTGATGATGTCCTATTTTTGATATGATAATTTGGAGTCTGTTGAAATTTGCTTTCGATATGGAAGTTGATTGATTGTGTTGATGAGGATCCTGATTTTCTTTTGAGGTGGATATGTGATTTTTGCCTCACGATATGAATTTGATGTCCGATATGGGTTCTGATTCTTGATTTCTGATATGATTCCTGATTTGATGCTTGTGATATGATGCTTGCGATATGGGTCTTTGATATTGCTTTTGATATGATGCATGCATTATGGATCTTTGATTGTCAATATGGGTCTTTGATGTTGCTTTTGATATGGGCCTTTGATTTTTGATACGGGTCTTTGATTTTTGATATGGGTCTTTGATTTTCGATATGGGTCTTTGATTTACGATATGAGTCTTTGATTTGGGATATGAGTCTTTGATTTTTGATATGGGTCTTTGATTTTTGATATGGGTCTTGATGTGATGCTTAGGTAATGATGTTATTGATTTTATGCTTTGTTGTTTCAAGTTGATTTTGTTTTGATTGGATATATCGGATAGATGTGGGAACCGATGATGGACATTTGTTGTTTTGCAGGCACAACTTGGCGTACTTTAGTCGAGATTTTTTTTTTCAAGACTATGGTCATTGATTCCTCATTTATCACAGGTTGATAGAGATGTGATTGAGAGATGCAGTTTATCATCCTTACTAGACATGCCTTGGTATATCATTAATTGGGGTTTGCTGACAGCTTTGGCAGAGAGGTGGCATAGTGACACGAACACCTTCCATTTGGCTACGAGCAAGATAATAGTCATACCAGAGGATTGTTATCATATTTTGTGGATTCCTATCATTGGGGCCTTGTTGCCATATGAGCAGACTGAGGAGGGTGGGACAGAGGCTTTGCAACATATATTCTAGGATGATCACATCAACGGGTATGAGATCCCATGGCAGGAGTTTCTAGATCTTGGTTATGCTCTGTTGCCTTTGGTACTAGTAGGTTTCATTGGTGGATTTATGTGTCTTGATCGTAGGTCGAAGGGGCTACCTATGGGATGGGGATTGGTGTTAGAGGATATGGTGACACAGGGGCATAGGTTCGCATGGGGGTCCTGTATGTTAGCCCACCTTTATAGAGAGCTTCACTAGGTGGTGTATCTAGGATACAACAGTTTATCCGTGGGTGTGACATTCCTATAGGTGTGAAATTGGGAACATATTATTGTGTCGAGACCACTTGTAGATAGGGATAGGCCAGTTGGTCGAGCATATGCTTATGGGTATATAGGTATAGTTGTCCAGCGTAAGCTCAGAAAACTAGAGCACTGGTGGAGAGCGTTGGATGATATCGATATGATCATTTGGAGACCATATATGGATTGTGAGGTGTGGGCTGAGGATAGGATAGAGATGCCCTATGTGTATATGTCGATATATTTGATCGGGTAGACACCCTTTATCATTGAGTGATTTTTGCCTAGCTGTGTTCAACGACAGTATGGGAGACAACAGGGGATGCCACAGGGAGCATCTTTATATGCTTGCTAGAGATAAGATATGCCAGAGTGGGGACCCACTATAGATAGTGTAGCGGCGATAGAGGAGTATTTGACATTGGGAGGACAGATCTGGGATTATGGAGCTGGGGTATTTGATGCTGGGATGACAAAGGAGTTTGCAACGTACTTCATGGCACATGCAGTGGCATGGATATCTGATCCAACAAAGATGCTATCTGCCTTTGATGATGATGAGGATGAGCAGCCACAAAGAGGAGGGGGAGTGAGACAGAGAGATGAGGAAGGAAAGGAGGTGGAGATGAGGGAGGAGGTGGTGGAGGTGGGAGAGGAGGAGATAGAGGGAGAGATAGACGATGAGGGGGAGATGGTGGGAGAGATAGAGGACGTGGGGGAGATAGTGGGAGGAGGAGGGCTCATTCCTGGTGTTGGTGGGGTTGGTAAGGTAGGTGTAGTGCTAGTGGCAGTGGGTGGTATAGAGGATGTTAGGCGACCCACTTAGAGGAGGAGATCTGATGTTCTACCTCCACCGATGCTTCAGATAGGGATAGGTATGGGTGGGACCATGACATAGGTACCCATTCAGATTAGGGTACCCACCCATCGACAGGATTCACAGATTAGAGCCCTACAAGTCATAGTGCAAGAGCTACAGGCACAGGTGCTAGCACAATAGCGCCAGATTATGTAGATTATGGTAGAGGGGGATATAGAGAGAGAGCGTTGGGGTTGGGCAGAGGATCTTGCTGAGAGATTGGAGAGAGAGACATGTGGTTCCCTGATGCGAGACATGCTGAGGGAGATACGGTACATGACCAAGGAGGGTGAGTACTACAAGCGTCTATATGAGGAGGTGGTCTCTAGAGATCATAGACCTCCTAGCTATGCAATTAGTTGATCTGCTCATAGTCATATGGGGACAAAGAGTAGAGGTATTATTGGGCCGACCCGACATGATCCACTTAGGGGCTAGGACATCTGTTGTGAGACCGTCAGCCTTAGGAGATAGTCATACCTGAGAGACTTGTCTCTATTGTATTTTGATCATTTTTGGTGTATTTGGACAGACATGATATCCATTGTACATTTCGACCATTTTTGAGATATATATATGGCATTGATTCACTTTGATCCACATGTGTTATTGATGATGATTGATGATATAAATTGATATGATGATTCTATGATGATGATGTTATGCTTAGATAATGATGTTCTTGATTTTGATAATGTATGATTTATGATGAGAATGTGATGATGTATCTTGAAAATGAGATATATGGTAATGATTATGATGCGAGATTAATGTTGTGAGATGTATCTTGAAAATGAATTTATGATAATGATTATGATGCAAGATTAATGTTGTGAGATGTATCTTGAAAATGATATATATGATATGCAACTAAATGTAAAATTTACAATGATGTTTAAAATGATATGCAACTAATGATCACTTTTATTTTGTTGTTGTCATTCCTGTTTAGTCACTTGTTTATGCTCTGTTTTTGTTTGTCATCATTGAGATTTTGATATGTTGGAAGTTTATACAAGCATAATGGTATAATTGAGCCATAATGACCTGAGTGAAACTTACATGGATGTTTTGATATTGCAAGATGACACAAGTGTTGAGGTATAATTGAACCAAGATGACCTGAGTGTTGCTTGTGTAAAATAGACAAGAGTTGACCATTTGTATGCACAAAGTGGAATAATGTCTTCAATGATATGTTTCCAATCATGTCTCGAGACAATATTTGCACTGTATGAATGATCTCCTCACAAACAAAAAACCAAAAAAAATATTAGATTCCTTCGTTGCTTTCTCTAGCTCGATGCATCCTCAAGAAACTTAGGAGATCCAAAGATTCAAAAATTTAAGATTAAAAATAGTCAAAAATTTATGCCAGATTTTAACAAATTATAATTCAAAAAATCATCCATCATGTGTGTGTTAAAGTTGTAGCTGGATAATGGTCTTGATTTCTAGCCTGATGAGCAGTTGTTGATAGGGTTTCCTTAGCATGTTGCGATCCTTGTTGTTTGTTGTCGGAATGGTTAAAGCGAGAGGAATGCTTCCCCTAGCCACAAATATCTATCGATGTGAATACATATGGTGATCACCAAGCCATGGTGGGATATGATGAACTGATCTTCAGATAATCAAGAATAGTGACTATGCTAAGTATGTCTAGGATAATGCTACGTGAATAAGTGTTTGGGTGATGGCCATTAGCTGAGACTTGGATAGATGTAAAAGATATGAGTACCGATAGATAGAGGAGCCAGTCTCTCACAAATAGCATCTATTGCCAGGTTTTCACTACTTGGTTTTATTGTACTTTTTTGTATTTTTCTGATTTTTTGTTTTGTATTTTTCGCTTTTTCTATGCATCGGATGACTCAAGTGTAGAATTTCTTTAGATGGATGTTGTTGGTTGGCTCATCAAGAATGTCTAATTCTAAGGTTGTTAACTGATAGGCACCTGATTCCGTAGGCTGATATGATGACAAAAGAACCCAACCAGTTAGGTTCAAACTTCCCCTTCTTTTCATGGTCCTATTGATTTCTGGGATTTTCTTTGAGTACAAGATCACCGACTTTGAAAGCCCTAGGTATGAATTTGTGGTTGTAGCTTTTTCACATTTGTTGCTAGTATGCTTTGAGATGATCATAGGCATGTTATCATTTTTCATCTAGAATCTCTAGTTCATGCAATCTGTTTACCCGATATTCCTCATCTGGTATGAGGCCTTTCAAAGATACTCTGAGAGATGGAATTTCTACCTCAAGAGGTATAATTGCTTCTGATCTATACACCAATTAATATGGCATAGCCCCTGTAGGTGTCTGAATGCTAGTCCTGTATGCCTAGAGTGTCGGATTGAGTTGTACATGCCAATCCTTACCCGCATCATTTACTATTTTCTTGAGGATTTTCAAGATTGTTTTATTTGATGTTTCTTCTTGACCATTCCCCTGTGGGTAGTAAGGTGTAGAGAAGTGATTTTAGATTTTGAATCTTTCATATAGCTCTTGTACGTCCTGATTTTTGAAAGGATGCCCATTGTCTGTGATAATGAAATTGGGAATGCCATATTTGCAAATTAGATAATTGAGAATAAAGGAGGCAATCTTTTTTCTAGTTACTGTGGTCATCGGGACTGCTTCAATCCACTTTGTGAAATACTCTATTGCAGTGATAATGAAGTTGTGTCCATTTGAAGAGGAAGGGTGAATTTTCCCTACTAAATCAAGTCCCCACTGACAAAAAGGCCAAGATGTTGTAAACGACTACAGCTCCTGTGCTGGTGCATGGATAAGATTTCCATAAATTTGGCACTTAGAACATTTCTTTTCAAATTGATAAGAGTCTTTATCCATTGTTGGCCAGTAATATCCCATTCTTAGAAGTTTTTTGGTGAGAGTAGGACCACTTGAATGCATGTCATAGATACCCTCGTGAAGCTCATGTAAGGCAGAGTCAGATTCTTTACGATCAAGGCAACAAAGAAGAGTACCATCTATACCTCCATAGTAAAGTGTGTTAGCAGTTAAGGTATAACGGGTGGCTTGCCGAATAAAGCTATGTTTTTTGTTGTGAGATAGGTTGAGTGGTAGGGTATTGTTTTTAAGATATTCATAGATTGTCCCATATAGAGGGGAGTCTGAACTGGTTAAGGCATAGATGACTTGGGATGCAGACTTGTCATATGCTGGGGAAAACAATTGCTCTACTAGGAACTCATAATGACTCTATTTCTCTGGAATTTGCAGCAGTGAAGCGATAGTGGCCATTGCATCGACCACTCTATTGTCCAACCTTGGTATTTTATCGAAGGTGATGTGTACAAAGTACTATTTGAAATCATCCACCATTCTCTTATAGGGCATTAGTTTATCATACTTTATCTGATATTCATTGTTAATTTGATTGATGACTAATTGAGAATCCCAATAAACTCTCAATTCCGTGATTCTCCATTCCATAGCCATTTTGATTCTTGTGACCAAGGCTTCATATTCAGTGATGTTGTTGGTGCATGGAAACATCAATCTATAAGATCGTGGAAGGGTGTGCCCTTCTAGGATGATGAACAAGATGTCGGCACCTGATCCATGTTGGGTATAGGATCCATTAAAGTATAGGGTCCATTGCTTGGGTGTGGCAGTAAGGACATCCATGTCTAGAAATTCCACCTGCATTGGTTGTTTATCTGGTAGTGGTGCTTCAACCAGTTGATCTGCAATTACCTATCCTTTGATTGCCTAACGCTTTGTGTACTGGATATCAAACTTACTGAGTAAATACTTGAGAGGATCAATTTTTTCCATTAGCTTGATTGTATGAGATAGCATGTAGTGACAAAACTTTTGAGAGGTGAACACCATAGCTAAACAAGCCTTCTCAATGAATGTGTAGTTTATCTCATATCCATTTAATGTTCTACTGATGTAATTGTGTGGGGGAAAAAGCGAGACTAGGTTAACATGCCCTAATCCTACCTAGAGGTATCACACAATTGGCTACTTCTTTTTGTGAAAGAGAGAGCCACGAGCTACCTATTAGGATTTCTATTCCTTTGTTGTAATTGAAAGGTAAGATTATGCAAGTTCAATTCCTAACCCTAAAATGCAAGTATGAACTAATAACAAGATTGCAGAATTGAACTTAAACAATGGAAAGTTGCAAACACAAGGACAAGACAAGAATGCAGATGCGTACCCGGAGTCAAAATTTGATTGAAAATGTTCGGGACGGGGGCGCGGGCACCACTGTCCTGATTCTGTACCAGAAATTGCACCTGAAACTACTGTCTTGCACTCTGGAAAACTGTCGGAAATGCTGTCTGTCAGGAGGACCAGGGCGCCCAGCACCTCTGTCCTAGGGACCAGGGCGCCTAACGCCCCTGTCCTGGTAGGACCAGGGTGCCCCACGCCCCTGTCCTGGTCTTTTGCTCTGCAATTTGGTGTGGAGTGCTGTCTTAACCTGCTTTTCCCAGATCTGTAACCTGCGGCATCGTCCGAGTCCCAAAACCTGCACTTATATCTGAAAAGGGTGTTTGGGCGGCTATATAGGGTTTTGCCTTAGTCAAACCCCCGCTTCGGTGATTTCCACCTTCACGAATAGCCAAGTTGTATTGTAAAAGTAATGTGTGTGTGCAAGATCTAAAATGCAAGTAAGCAAACTAGAGCAACCTAGAAAGTAAACCCTAATTGCTTGTAAATGATAATGTAAATGCTCTAAATCAAGATGCAAAGTGATCTAAAGCATGAATAAATGATATATTGAAGCTTATGCAAAGACATGAAAACAACATGAAATCATACCCAACCCCCAAGGGAGGGGTACAAGCCAATCTTCAGTTAGTAATCTCCTATTGTTCTTCAATGTCTTCCAAGCCCTAAATAGATGAATGGAATTGATAAATGCTTGATAGAGGGATGTTGAATGTTGTTGAAGTCTTCAAAGATTTGCTGTTTCGTTGCATATAAGGTTCCTGAAAACAAATTTTGGATCCTTTCAAATGAAGAAAGAGAGCTCTTATGTATGAACCCTAGGTCGTAATTTCGTCTTTTGGCCAACCTAGAGATTGAATCTCCCACCAATTTCTTGGGGTTAAGCTTTATTTTATGATTGGATCGTGCTCCTAAAATTTTGGGAAAAATGTCCAGGACCGTGTGCACTTCAGGCGCCATGGTCCCGACAACTTTTCACCAAATTTTCAGGGCCGTCAGATATGATGATTTTAGAGAGAATCCCAAAGTTACAGGTGATTTCGAGATGTTTTGACCCCCGAAATCAAGCCCCGAAGTTCAAAATAGGACTTAATTAGGGTTTTTGATTAGATGATGTATTGGAGGAATAACATGAAAAGGGGCACACTTTAATGAAAGGGCCCAACTTTATGATGTGAAGGATGATGAAATAGGACCTTAGACCTAATTAATTTGATTAATTAAGTGCTAAAGGAGAAATGCAATGCAAAATGTAAAATGCACCAAGGCGGGTGCTAAACTAGGTGTGAAATTGTACCACCCTAGCAAGTGCGTACAATTTACGACGCTACAGTAATATATAGCTCATTCCTTTCCTTCTTGGTCTTCTTGTGCTAATAGTGCCCCCAATGATACTTTTGTTGTTGATATGTAGAGAATGAGTGGCTTTCCTCCTATTGGTGGTACCAGAACTGACGGATTCATTAGATATTGCTTGAGTTGGTAGAATGATTTTGCACACTTGGCTTCCCATCTGAAAGGTATGTTCTTATGTAGCAAATAATTGAATGGTAGGCTTTTATCTGCTAGTTGGGATATGAATCACCAGATAGATTGCAATTGTCCTTGTAGAGATCTGAGTTGGCTAATGTTCCCGAGAGGTGGCATCTCCATGATGGCCTGTACCTTCGCTGGATCTACTTCAATGCCCTTTGGGGACATAATGTAGCCTAATAGATTGCCTGATGTGACCCTGAAGACACACTTTTTAGGGTTTAGTCTGACCTTGAACTGTTCCATTCTTTGAAAGATTTTATGTAATATGCCCAGATGTTCTTCTCAGGTGAATGATTTAGCCAGTAAATCATCCACATAGTCCTCCATGAAGGTATGCATCATATCATGGAAGATTGTCATCATGGCTCTTTGATAAGTTGCCCCAACATTCTTTAAGCCAAAACACATGATGTTCCAAAAATACGTTCCCCATGGACAGGTGAATGCAGTTTTATCTTGATCCTCTGGGGCAATTTTGATGTGATTATAGCCAAAGAAACCGTCCATTAATGATAACATTCCATGTCCCATTTTTAGATCCACAATTATGTCGATGTTGGGCAAAGAAAATTCATCCTTTGGACAGTCTTTGTTGACATCTGTAAAATCTATGCATATTCTGATGCTTTCGTCAGGTTTTGAAACCGGAACAATATTTGAAATCCATTCAACATAGTCTCTAGGTCGGATGAATCCAACGTCTAATAAATTTTTTAGTTCAACTTTGACCAACAATGCCACATGCGAGTTCATCTTTCTTAACTTCTGTTTGACTGGCTTGGCTCCTGGAGCAATGGACAAGTGATGCATGACTAGGTTTGGATCTATTCCAGGCATATCTGCATAGGACCAAGCAAAATTAATTTTTTTTTCTTTAAAGAATTTGATAAAGTTTGGTTGCTCTTCTTCTATCAGTGATTCTGCTAGGTGTATGGCTTTGATTGTTGTTTCTGTACCAATGTTTACTGATTGAGTGGGTTCGATCAATATGGGTGACTACTCTTGGTAGTGTTCAGGAAGAGTGTCAAGTATCCCATCTTTAGGTGCCTCAAAAAGGTTTTCACTTGCAGATGCGCCCTTTATTTTTACTTTTTTGTGATCGAATACTGTCATTGACTAGTTTTCAGTATTAGACCCTTAGTTTCTTTCATTTTTGCGACTGAGAGACTTGGCACTCCCTTGATTGCAGATATCATTATTTTGTTTGCTGGTAGAGTATGTTTCTGGATTAGTTGTACATAGATAATGGACAATGAATTTATCATCCGGGAAAATGGGTATATCATGGTGTTCAGGTTCTTCCCAATCTGTCAAATCAGGAAATACGAGCGGTAGAGAGTCATTTGGTGGGTTGAGATCGGCTACGGTAAGTGTCATGATAGAGGTATCATTACAGTCCTTTGGGATGTTGGTTAGGTTAATGATATTGTCAAGGTCTTCAATGATATCATCTTCGATGTAGATTTGTTTGTATTGTTGCTACTCATTCTCTTTAGCCTCATAGATATGTCGTGCTTCGAATTCAAGTGATCAAGACTTTGTGCCTTGTCTCTCCTAAGAAAGGGGTGGGGGGGAATGAATAATACCTACCTCAATATCCTCAGTAATATCTAACAAACTACCTCATTCATAGTCATTAGAATCAGTTTCAGAAGTACTATCCTAGAGTCCCTCATTGTTACTAATAGGTACGTTGTAATTCAAAATCAGAGCCTGCTTGTACCCTTTGCATTTGTTCATACATTGTTTCTCCTTAGGGAGCAGTGATTTCTTCAGGTGGTGACTCTACCTTGTTTTGAATAGGTTCTTGCACATGATGCACTTTCTTATAAGAGGCTTTTTCCCTTTGAATGGCCAGTTCCTCTTGTGGTTTCTCTATTTCTTTGTGTTCTATCTCTTTCCTTGTTATTTCAGCTGGTTGGTGTAGCGCTTCATACCATGAGTTGTTATTGTATTTCTTCTTTGATTTCCACAGAGGTTTCTGATACTTATTTTGTTTTGGCTTAGGTGGTATAATGTGTCCATATCTTGGTTCTGTTTTGTCTCATGATAATTGTGAAGGAGGTTCTAGTGGTTCCGTAATGCCTTCCTGACGCTTGCCTATAGGTCCTTTTCTGTTGTATCCCATCCATTGCATGATTCAAAATCCTTTTCCATATTGTTGTGTTGGTATGGCCACCTCTAGAGTAGCATCTCTGACCTCTTCCTCATCCTTATATAGCCAACTAATGATGTCTTTCTCTTCTGATTCATTTGCTAGTGTGCCCAATTGGATAAATTTTCCATCAAACTTGGTGATTGGCTGGGTTGCTTGATGTGTTGATCCCAAGGTTGCCCATAAAATTTTGGCGATGTTGGCAACTTTGATAGACACATGGATTCAAAAGAGTATTCCCCCATGGCTTGATCTTTGATTTTCATCTTTTTCTTGAAGTCTATGGATAAAGAATTGAGCTTGTCTTGATGATGATCAAATGTCGAGGACACTTGAGCCTCCCTATTGTGTGGAATCAGGTTGTCTTGAGCTGCCCCCATAGCATTGCAATGTTAGAAAGGGTTATCATCTGCAGATATGGAAATTTCTTGTCTGTTGTACAAGAATTTGATACATTGATGGTATGTTGAAGGCATTGCTTGCATTTCATGTATCCAAGGATGACCCAATAGAATATTGTATGTTAAGTCTATGTCTAGACTTGACACATAGTGTCCTTTTATATTGGTCCTACCTAAATAGGAAGTATCACTGTTCCTTTGGATGACCTTTCTTCATCATCATAGGCCTTGATGGTGATCTTCTTGTTTGGATCAATAGACTGCTCAGAGAATCCCAATGCACATATAAGCTTTAAAGTACAGATATTGAGACCAGCTCCTCTATCTATTAACCCTCTCTTAACTCAATATTTATAGACCAGGACTTCGATATGGAGTGGACTGTTATGCAGATGATTCAAGGAGACATCATCATGTTCATAAAATCTAAGGTTATGAGGTTCTGTCATATGAGCCACCATGGCTTGGAATCCATCAATGTCTAGATCTTTAGGAACGTTTGTTTTGACAAGTGCTTTCTCTAAGATGTCCTTATGTTTTGGTGAGAGTTTGAGTAACTCGAGTATGGATATTTGAGTGGGAGTTATCTATAGTTGATCAACTAAATTATATTGAGTCTTGGGGATAGTGGTGGATGTTGATGTATGCCCTTTCAAGACGTATTTTTGAGCTCTAGTTATCACATTGATCGACGCATGTTCTTTCTTGTCCTTGATTTTTATGACATTTACTTGGTTGTCATCTCTCGATATGTGATTGCTGGTGTTATTGTACATGTGATTTATACAAGCTCCTCTGATATCATTTGATGTTGAAGCTCCTCCCTTGTAATTTGGAAGAGGATTTTTAAAGGCATCATGGTCACCATTTGTTTTGAGACTATCAACTGTCAAATCTCCTCTATCGATCATGTCCTAAATGATATTCTTAAGCCTCATGCAATCATTTGTGTGATGTCCTTTGTTTTGATGAAAATCACAAAAATGCAAGTCATTCCACCAAGGTGGTTTGACTTGGGGTTCAAAGTTGTTTATGTCTGGCAATGTGATAATTTTATGCACCAGGAGTTCTCAAAATTCTGATTCTAAGGTTTTCCCTAATGGTGTGTAGGTGCATCTATTTGGGAAAGTGTTGGTGTTGCCTCTCTGGTTTTTATTATTCCCTCGGTTAGTGTTGTTGCCTTGGTTATTGGTGTTGTCTTGGGTATTGTTGTTGGTGTTTGAAATTGAAGGTCCTTGATTGGTATTTTGTGAATAAGTGTTAGTGCTCTGATTAACACCTTTTTGATTTTTGTTAGATGGTGGGTTACCTGATAAAGCCAATACTAGTTGTTTAGACTTCATATCATTAGCATCAACTACTCCATCATTAACAACGTTTTTGTTCCTTGTCCAAAATCTAGATTTGTCTAAAGTGTTTTTGTTGTTTTGATTGTTAAAGGGGTGAGTGTTTGATGAGTTAGCTCCTTCCTTAAAGAACTTCAATGTTCCTTTCTTGATGCAGGCTTCCTCCACTTGGATTCTATTTTCTATCAACCTGGCAAAATATGGTATGCATTTGAGTTTGAGTTGATAACTCATCTCACTATTTAGATTATCGATAAAGATCTCCATCTTTTCCTTTTCAGGAACATCTTGAGGATATCTCAAAACCATGCGTCTCCAATGCTAAAGAAAAACCATAAATGTTTTATTTTTATTTTGTTTGGTGTTACATACATCCAACATGGTGATTGCATGTTGAATATTATAGGAGTATTGCATGATAAATTTGTTTACCAGCTCATCAAATGATCTGATGGGAGGTGTGAATTTAGGCAACCACTCCATTGTTTTCCCTCCCAAACTGCATGGGAATAATCTCATTAAGTGTCATTGTGATCAAACTCTAGGCTTATGGTACAAAATTCTTGAACATGGTCACGAGGATCACTTTTACCATTGTAATTGTCATACTTTGGTATATCTGAATTTGGGGGAAAAGGTACCATGTTCAATCTCTTGTCAAAAGGATAAGGATAGATCTCATCCAAGGAGTACCGTATCGTGGTTCCTTGTTGCATATCCTTCATTTTCCTTTGCAGCATTTGGATTTTTTGTGTAAGAGTGACCATGGGTGCATTTGTACGTCGAGGGAGAGGTTCCTTCCTTTCATTAAGATTATTCCGATTGTGGGCATGGTTGTGTTCAGGGATATTATTTTGTTCATGTATGATTTTTGGGTCATGTGTTTCTTCTTCTCTTTGTTAGTCTTGATAGGCGTAATTTCTAGACCTTGTTCTAAAAATTCTTTCATCTACATTCCTTAAGTTTTTTGTATCGAAATCTTCAGGAAGTCTAACTCCTTTGCTAGTTAGCATGAGTATATATTTTTCCTTGTTTGCTTCAATAAATCTTTCCATGAGCCTTTGGAATGATGGGTTTTCATGACACTCTTGGAGAAGTTCCTCGGTGATCTCTATATCACCCAGATTAGCATACTCATCAAAAGGTTTGGATAATCTACGACCCATACTTGATTCTGGTTGTGATTCACTTTGTTTGTTTCTCTGAGATTGAGTGACAATAGGCATTTAGTAAATTTTTACCATGATGAATTCTTTGTCTTCTATGGGAGTTCTGGGTGGTGTTGGTGGTTCGGGTTGAGCTTCGTTATATGTCATACAGAATTGTGGGAATAAAGTGGGGTTGATCCTTCCTCCTTGATTTAGGCGTTGGTTGAATGTCGCTTTCTGAATATAAGCTCTACTTCTCAAAGGTTCCTTGTCAAACTCGTTTGTTTTTCCTTGGATATACAATCACATGTGACGCAAGAATGCATGATGTGGTGCAAATAGTTGGCGATTGATGTAGATAAACTTATTCCTTTTTGCAAGTACCTTAGAACTAGGTTGTCTCTTCTTCAACTTAGTTTTGGGATGAATACTTGTTCTTCTCAAAATGTGAGAAGTGGTCATACATGAATGATCAATGGTTGCCATTTGATGTTGGATTTGAATACTTCGTAGAGGTTTAGATTTGCCTCCACAACAAAGTGTGTCAAATAATATGGATAAAATTTTCCTGATATGGAAACTTGATTTGACAACTTAAGGATTAAATTAGGTATGTTGTTTTTGATAGAATCCGTTAGATGGTGGAACTTTGATCAATGTTATGATACTGCTTGATTTTGTTGGATGAAGTTTTATCTCAAGCTAGTTTAAGATTTGAAAAATTTTGTTCTAAGGATGCTTGTTTGATATTACAATTGTTTTCTCTAATAATATGATTTGGATTTTGACTACTAAGTTTGACAAAGACCAAAAAGGGTACTCAAGATTGTGGATGAAAATTTTCTAAAAGGTCTAATCAACTCTCTATTTTTTTGGGGTTTTTGTATATGCACTAAGACAAAGACTGGATGCGCTAATGAATGTTCTATATGCACCACAAAAAGTTCTCTATGCGCTAAGCTGCTTTTCCTACATGCTAACTTAGATCGTTTAAAATTGACTTTGTTGGAAGAGTCATGTGCTAATATGTCCTTGATACACGCTACCATTTAAGATAAAAGTGCTAAGATATGCCTCCTATGTGCTAAGCTGATGTGTCAATGCACTAAACTAGTCTCGAAAAGTGCTACTGAGAGTTTTACCAATAGGATACTGGTTATGCACTAATGTGACTACTGAAAGAGCTATGTTTTGGTTGAAATGCGCTATAGAATGGTTGATACGTGCTAGGATGTTGCTCCTATGCACTAAGTTGCCCTGATTTCTTTGCTTCTGCTGTTTTTGGGTATTTTTAACTTGTGTTTTTGATGAATGATTTTCTAAAAAATAAATTGCAAACACAACATAAAAGAGAACAAATTTTGCCTATGCCATACAATTAGTGTATTTTCTGTGAGGATGTATTCAAATCCTCGATGTTTTCACTGGATTAGATAACAAGTAATACAGATTAGAAAGACTCTTTATTCAAGGGTCATTAACAATATCATAGTCCACTAGTCTCGATACTATGTTAGCTCAAACAACAATGTCACTCCCTAGAGGGCGGCCATTTTTTTGCCTTTTGCCAGAAATTAACCCAAAATGAATTGCTTCACAATTGAGTAGTTATCTTGGGAGATATATGGTGAGTGATCTTGGGGGTGGATTTTTTCCCACCCTTGCACTATGATATTGAAAATGTTTGGATACTGACTCGGTTCAATGTTTCTAGTGCTAAAGTTTTTATTCAGGCTTCCATTCGATCTTCAGTGATAAACTCCCTCGGGAGGCTTCCCAACCTTTAGAACAAAGGCTTTACATATCTTAAAGATACTGGGGGAAGGCTAATCATTGAGAAAAACTGTTGAAGGGGACTTTTGTCAGCCTCCACATTTGATTATAGTGGGTTGGAATACTTGGCGATAAAGTTGTTTCCCACTTAGGTCATTCCCCTCTCACCGACTATTAATGGCGCTCTAAGAGCAACTCGGGAGGGCATGCCTGCTAAAGGATTTAAATTCTTGAAATAAAGAAGGCATAAGAGTGGTTTGGCTTTTTGGCGACCCAGTTAAGGGAGAGCATATACCTTCCACTTTCAAGACAAAGAAAACAAGTTCTTTTTAGCTTTCAAATCAATGATTTGTTAACTTCTACTTGGAGATTTTGCTCCAAAAAGTATGGTGTTCCTTTTAACTTTAAATAGAAATGATTTTCTCTCTAAAAATAGAAATACTGGTCAACAAAATAAATTGCGATATTGGTCAACAAAAGTAAAGTCGATAAGTGAAAATTTCCCTTTTGCCTTGCACAAAAATAAAGATGAGGTTCTTTTATTCTGTTGGTGCCCAAAAACAGGTTTACACTGACTCAAAGGTAGAGACCAAGTTGTTTTATCCTAATAATATCTATGGAAAGCCACTTCCAACTATTTTATATTCTTTAGACTTGGACCAACAATGAAAAGGATGCTAGATCCTTCTACGCTTTAGGCTCTGCAAAACTAGGGAGGGTGATCCCCACGCTTACTTGCGATTTTACGCCACTCACAAATCATGCATGAAATAAAGCAGATAATATCATATAATGACTCAACAAGGGAGAATGCTCAGGAACGACAAATTCCTCAGTGATCCTCAATCCATTTGGAGCATAAGATGACTAGTACATATGATAACATTCATATAAAATGAAAGTATTCTAATTTTCATCAAGTTATAGCAAACCAGTGGTGATTTCAAATAGTAAATAAACACCCAGGCATTCACTTTACTATGATCGGTGCCTTAGTCCATTGGGTACATGAATTCATATTGCATTAGACTGTACTTCTGAAAGAATTTATCTAACAACATAAAATCAAAGATAATATTGCTTTACAATATATAATATTTGTAATTCCCACCAAAAACTACTTATCAAAATCCCTGTAAAGACCCCTATCACTCTACAATTTTATTCAAGCATTTAATTGACCTTTTAGACCAAAGCATGAACAAAAGGTTACATACATCACAACAGTGCAATGAATGATAAAATCCTTGATAATACACATTCAAAACATGATAGAACAAAACATTGGAGAGAAATGGGTTTGAATAATATATTCATTCATTAATTCTGTTGTCTCTATAAGAATACAATCCATACATAACTCCTTCAAGAACCTTCAAAAATCATAGACACAAGACTCTTTTCTATTTTTTGCTCTGTAAAATGACCTCTTACAATCCTTTTCTTTCACCTGGACTTTGCTATTTGCAAATGAAAATTCCAAACACATAAGGGACCAAAATTCCCAACCCTGTCTCATACCTTGAATTCCCTTTTATAAAAGACAAGGGAGAAAACAAGGTTCAGGCTAGAGGAGACACCTATCATTTAAGAATGACTATGCATAACCACATTCTGTTATATAAAACAATCATCCTCAAACTTGCTTATATTGTATCAAAATTTGCAGTCGCCTTCTTCAAAACTCATGATGAAAATTACCCCCATCTTGTCTTACGGGTTGCAAAATATCTATCACTAGAAAACAAAAATAGTTATGCAAACAGTTTACAACTTTCTAGTCATCATTTAAATACATGTCACTCCACACGCTATAATCTTCATCGGATGGCCAATTGAAATTCATTAGTTCATCTTTTTTAGCCCTATATGGAATATACTTAATGGCTACTTGATTTGCCTCTCTTTCAAAAGTTTCAAAAAATAACCCTGTAGGAATTATCTTATCCATACTGTCTTCTAGCAAATCCATATTTATCCCATCACAAATCATTTCTACCTAGGTTTTGATGACTCTCTCTACCTCTTCCTTCCAAGACTGCAAAGGCTTAACTACTCCCTCTCTATCTTCAATATCTGGCAGAAGAGTTTGTTCTAATTCACTAAAACTCTTCATCAACTCCCTTATCTTTCTTTCTATATTTTCTGGTAGAATTTGGGATTCCTGCATTGATTTCCCCAACAAATATGTTGGTTGGAGTGCATGTGGCTTATCAGTATGAAATTTAGAAGCCATATACATCATTCTAAGCTCATTTCCCCTTTCTAACCACCTTGTAAACATGGGAATTGCCACTTCTTTATCATCATTAAACTTTTGAATAGCATCAAAAAGTAAAGAATATAAGGCATGAATACTATTTAACCCACTTTCAATTTTCTCATTTAAATGAGTTAGCACAGAGCTAACTATATTCTTTTGCTCCTCATCTGATTTTTTCTCTGATTCTTTTAATTTATTCTCTAATTCAACAATTTTCTCCAGAAGTTGAGACTCATTTGGTTCAGTTGATCTTGTAGTATCAAGCTCATCATCATCATCATCATATGGGACTAACATCAAGCTAGGGATATTAGTACTTATATTTAATTGAGCTACTTCTCCTTTCTGGATCATAGGTGGTGACCTAGATATTGATGGCTCAGACAGCCCCTCAAGTGCAGGATATGAAACCTTTATTTGTCCTTGCTCTTAGAGTTTCACTCTCATTTGCAACTCCACACATCTTTTTTGAGATGCATTATAATCATTTAAAAGCTTGTCAATTTTCTTCATTAGCTCAGCCCTCTCTGCAGCTTCCTTTTTTGCACTCTCATGTGCTAGCTTAGCAACATCAACATTCAATTTTGTAGCCTCTACACTTGATGTGTCGGCTGCCCTCTTGATAATCAAACTTCCCCTCAAGCTGGGGTTTAAATCACTGATGTTAGGCTTCCTAGGTCCTTCCTCTAGTGCCCATATAGCCAAGGTTGTATATCATTTGCAAAGTTTGAACCTCTTAATGCTAACCCTGCTTCTTTCTCCATTGATTTCCTCATGGCGTCAAATGCCACTGCATCTGCTATATCCCATTCTGGTAGTATCAAGACTCCAGCCTGACTTACAATTTTCCTACCCTCATCAACAATGATTTCCTTGAACTCTTCCTTCATTTCACTTTTTACTTCCTCTTGGATTTCTTGGTCTAATTTGTCTAGCTTTTGGGCATTCCTCTCAATAATCCTTTCTTTGTATTCCTCAACCTTTATTTTCCATACCAACTATAAAAAGGTCGGGCATTTTACAAATGCATCATCCTCAAGGAAGCTATCACATGCCTCTTTTCTTGCATCTTTAAAATATTTACCCTGAATATATCCAATTTTCCACATCACCTCAGCAAAGCCCATTCTCAAGGGAACATTGTACATGAGGTTGTCCGGAGAAGCCATAGATTCTAATTGCAGTACTTACAGAGTATGGGATAAAATCTCCCCAATTATGTTCAATTCTTGCAAGAGGTACCCTTTCCTTGGGTCTCACAAAATCATGCAACTCTTTAGGAATCCTTGGTGGATTCACTGTCAACCTTTGTCTTAATCTAGAGACAAAATTGTTATCAAATCTTATATAACTAGCCTCTTGTCTATCCCATGACATGTCTGTGCTCTAGAGTTGTACTGGAATCTTCTGATTATCTATTGTCTTTTTGAGGTTCATGGTACCCTCAAAATAATTTGCATTCCTTGAAAGGAACATATGCATGAGTAAAGAATACTAGGAGAATTTAACCCTAGCCACCTAATTCTTAATGTCTAATAATCGCTCATGAATCTTTTCCTCAAGATAAGGTGCAAAGTCAAAAACTACTGTAAAATCCAGATGTTGTATCTGCATAGCCATGTACATGAAATCAGGTGGCATTATTGTCATGGGACTAAAACCCAATACTTGGCAAAAAGAGAAGAAAGTAGCATGGAAATAGGGAGCGAAAGCACCAACTGGGAATGACTCCTCTGAATTAGGGATGATATGATATGTTGTACTTCCTTCTCTGGCTAAGTGAATTAAAAGGAAATTATTTCTAATGAAATCCTTCATTTTGTAATATTCTTCCTTCTATTCATTTAAATATATTGGTACCAGGCTAGGGGATGGTCATATAAGTCAAAAATCTCTTGAAATTCTTCCCTTCTGATGGTTAACAAAATCTTCCCATCATTTTCTTTGACAACCCTTGAAACCGGGTCATATCGGTCTGCCACAACCTTAAGCAAATCGACATCCATAAAGACACCCAGTACTACCAACCTACCCAAGTCATACTAACAAGGGCTAGATAATGGGGAATTTAATTTCCTTTTCCCATACTATAATTTGAAAAGCTCTAACCTAGTTGTCGATATATTAGCATCCACCAAATGGAATGCTTTGTCAGTCAACCCTTCCCCTAGGGTTTTTCCATGCACATACCTTTGCCCCTGTTGTTTATCATTTGTGGAAGGCTTTAATTGGTCAAATAAATAATCATAAAGATTTCTTTTCATATAATCCACCTCCCCTGAATGCTTTCATGCAAGAGGCATTTTCTACAACTAGGGCTTTCTACTAAATCTCCCAGTCTAGGACTTATCACAAGATTTTTTAAATTTCCAAAGTAATTCAAATAGATTCCACTATTTTTTGTCTAATATCTTAACCCTAGAACAAATTGAATCTTCTTTTTGCAATCTTTCATACTTTGTAATATTAATCCATTTCAAGAACATATGGAGAGCTTAGATAGACTTAGTGCTTTTGATTTTCACTAGAAATCACAATCTGTGTCGCAGAGGGTCGCTTTAGTCTCCTTCAGCAGCAAGAAAATCTTTAGAATCACTATGAAATATTTTGTGAATGAAAAACCTTTAAGAGTATTTTAATTATTTGTTCGGGAAAGGACATAAATGTCTCGTCCATCATTAATATTCACGTGAGTGAAACAACGGCTCCTAGCTTTGTAATTAAGAAATTTGAAAACTAGTCGTCGATCGTCTTCCTAGTTGGCCAATCCAACGATCATCTCCTTGTTGACTGGTCACTTATTCTTTCATTTGTATCAATGGCCCCACAAAATCATGACACATCAACAACACCTTCTCTTTCTGTTGAATTCTGTCAACAGCCCCACTATTCGTCTTTCTGGCCAATTCGAGAGACGTGGCATCATCTTGTGTTGTCATGGTTCATAACCACCTTGCAACTTCCATTGCGGGAAAATGAGGTTCGTCCGATCTATTCAATATTTATCGCTTTGCATACTGCCCGTCAACTTCTTTAGGACTTAAAAGTTGAGCACCTTTTACCTTAGGATAAAACATCCTCATTCAATCTGAGCACGTGCACGTTGATAGGACTGTTAGTAGACCAACCTTTACCGCCTACAAACAGGTATTACAAATCTCTTGACCGGTTGCACTGCTAACCCTACCAGTTTCCATCAATAACACGTGGCACAATCTTGTGATGTCGCTAGCATTAAAATCCTCACATCTTTGATTTAGGGAAGCGCTAACTATTGGATCTATCCTTTCTTTAATAGACGGTCAGGGTATTTAGCAGTTGTCGAACTTAGGAAAATGCAAGTGCAGGCATAAATATTTTAAAAGGGGACAGATTATAGGTAATTTCATGCAGATGACTTAGGAAAAACATACTTTACAAACCGATTAACCAATATTTTGCCTAGAGAATGAAAATGGCCCCGTGAACGAAAGTAGAACCCTCAGCCTTAAGTGAGAAAAAGGTAACAAAAGGAAATAATAGGGGCCAAAAACATACTTTCAAACCACTCTTCAATCATAAAAGACACAACCCCCCATAGCCCTAAACCCTGATACCTTGACCTAGGGCAAAATAAAACCAGGATGACCAAATTTTGCAAGACACAATTTTAGGTCCTATCATATTCTTTGCAAAAAAATCAAAATGAATCCTTTTATGCACCAAAGGAAGGTGTGGTAGGATAACCGATGGAAAAATAAGAGGGGGGGGGGTGAATCAGTTGTTAACAGATTATATCAATTAATCCACTTAATAACCTTTAACCAGAGCACATAAACATTGCATACCGGAAAAGCAGAAATAGATACCGGTAAGCAATAAAAATTAAGAATGAAACAAATAATTAACACAATGCAACCAAACCACACAACACCATGATTTGTACGTGGAAAACCCGGAAAGGGAAAAACCACAATGGGAAGCCTACCCATAGTAAGATGATACTTTTGCAGAAATTATGTGATATAATGAGGGGCTTGCATATGCAAGAAGGCACACTACCTAGACCATATTGCTCATTACAAAAGAGTCTCACTGACTACAGAGAGGTTATAACCACCTCAAGATAAATGGATAACAATCCAGAATAATAAATAGTATCTATGCTGGTTTTTTAGCTGTTTGTTCCTTCTTGTTTCTTAATGCTCTAATTTCTTAAGGATCTTTTGTAAAGGGTTTTGGGGTCCCTTCAAAACCTACTTTTATTGTAATAAAAAACAATCCAGAATAATGAACTACCAGAGATAGCATCTACCATGCCTGATTATAGTCTCGATTAAGCTCAATACCGGAGGCCTTTGACCTCTTCCTTAATCCCAATTCGATCACCTATGATCGACCAAATCTCCTTTGCATATGATATTACATTCCACGACCAGGAACATATATTTTTTCCATTCCATGATCTACAATGAGATCTTACATCATTTTATACCAACCCTAAGGCCTAAACCAATTAGATCGGCCACCTAAAAGATATTACAATAAGATCATTATATACATCCATATTATAATGATATGCCATATCGGCTTAAGACCAAAACGACAATAACCAATCCATAAATCATCTCGGTAAAGTGTAGAGAACACATTGACATGATACTAGTCCATAACCTAGATAGGCACTAGACCTATTCTAGGTCTACCACACCAAAACAATGTCTTCAATCAGTTGAGGCACGATCAAACAACATTTTCAACATCCTTAAATCCATCTAGAAGCCGCACCAACACCACTTATGCATCCTGTCAAGATTTCTTAGTGAAAGCTTTGCGAGTTAAACCTTAAACCAATGCCAGTATGGGTTTACAAGAGTGAATGATAGCATTTGATCACCAAGTCAATACCAACTGACCACAACATGCTCCAAAAGCATGTAACACATAAAACCAAACATACTCCATTGATCCAAACATGCAGGAAGTGTCCAAGAGATAGTCTCTTGTGACGGTAACACTAGATCTTCTACTGGTAACCAAAACTTGTTTGTCGGTAACCAACCATAACAGCTAGTGTTGACATCAATGACAAAAAATCAATGCAATACATAATCAATTCATCCATAATGCCAACAAGGTGACGTTCTTTTTACCTTTGCAAAATGAAAAGTAAATTTGTTTTGTTTCTTTTAAACCCAAATTGAAGTGTTTTCCTAAGTTGCAAGAATGAAAAATTCACTTTGTTGTTCTTTTTATCCATGCAATACAGAAAAGATTGAGTTTTGTTTTAAATACCAAAAGGAAAGCATGAAGTTCATTTTATGGATCCCAAAGAAGTCATGAGGTTCATTTTAAGATTTTGCAAAAAAAGAAAGGTGAGTTATTTTTACTAACTTTAACAGAAAGCAAAGAAAACTAAACTAACTCCTTATGTTCCTGCATAAAAACGTTAGCACCTGTACACAGTCAATTAGCAAGAAAAATCAAAATCATGATGGTGGGCTTCACAAGCCTAAATTTTTCTTTCTTCGGTTATAGTTTTGTCTTTTTCTTTGTCAGAGCTATGTGCTACCCTGTTGCATAGATGTGCTACAGAAAAGTGCAGATGCGCTACAGAAAAGTGCAGATGCACTATAGAAAAGTGCAGATGCAGTACCCTAGCTACCAAATGTGCTATGTTGTTGTTCCAATGCACAAAATAAAACCAGAATGTTATGCGCTATCCTAGATTCTATATGCACTAGGGAACGAGTCTGATGCACTAAATAGTGCACCAAAAGTGCTAATGAAAGGTCCCAATGAGCTAATGAAAGGGTCCAATGTGCTAATACAACTTTTTTGCATGCTTGTGAGCTTGATCTTGTATCAAAAATGATGTGATTAATGTGGTTAGGCCCTACAGTGGGCACCAGAAATGTGTGTGGGAAATGTGGGTGACATAAACATAAACGTGCCTGCTTTTAAAGTGTCCACACACCAATGGGACTCTTGGTGCAAGTTATAGGAGCTATATTGAATAACTCAACTTCCCAAGGGGTGTTCCATTGTTCTCTATCTCACAGGATCCCTGAATTCAATGTCTTTTATCTTAGATCACTGAGCAAAGTGACTTAGGAATGACAACTCTAAGAACGAGTGATGTTTTCTTATAAGTATGAATGCATTCCTACAACATGTATAATATTGAAACTAGGACGATTTAAACTAGAATGAATATGATGCTATGATAAAGATTAGTAATCCTATCCTAACAATATATACTAGTCTAACATGGATATGCTATGATATTAAAATGCTTCTAAATGTTTAATGTGTTTTTAACAAAGAGAGGCTTGATGCTTAGTAAAAATGACTATAAGTTAGATGCATGAAACTTGGATATATGAAAATGAGATAATGAGAGATCTATTTGTTTTTATTATACACTCAGATGAGAATATACGAATGATTCAACTCCTATTAATCCGACAAGATACAAATCTATGATTGGAGGTTTACTATATTTGACACAAATAAGACTTGATATAATGAATGCAATATGTATTGTTTCAAGAATTTAAATAAATCCTAAAGAAAATCATGAATCGGTAGTTAAAAGGATTTTCCAGTACCTACAAGGCACAACAAATATTGGTTTATGGTATCCTTAAGATGAAAATTTTGATTTATGTGCATACACCGATGCAAATTAGGCAGGAGATGTAGATGATAGAAAGAGTACCACTGGTGGTGCATTCTTTCTTGGTAACATATTGATTTCATGGATCAGCAAGAAGCAGACTTATCTCTATTTTTCTTAAATCTGTATCTCTGATATTCAGGGTTAGGCTTATATGATCTTTTTGCTTCCATTCTTAGTCTTGCATGTCTATCAGGACATCTAGATGCCATATGACCAAATTTATTGCAATTAAAACATTTGAAAGGTGCTATACCTTCATACTTACTTCCTACTAGACCTTTAGGCATTTTCCTTGCAAATAGTGCTTCAAGTTCTTCAAGTTCTTCATTTTCTCTCCTCATATCTTCAAATTCTTTTGCATAAAGTTCTTTCCAATCAGTTTTGTCAGATGATGATGATGCTGATGCTGATGATGATGCTTTAAAAGCTAAATCAGTCTGTACAGTAGCAATAGGGTCAAATTCCTCAAGCTTAAATGTTGAAAGTTTTCCAACCAAAGTATCTCTAGAAACTAAAGCATTGGACATTTTTCTCATTTCATTAGTAGCAGTCACTTTCATTTTGTAAGACGGTGGCAATGCTCTTAAAAATTTAGACACAATTTCATCTTCACTTAAGGATCCTCCACAACATTGTATTCCTAAAACAATTTCATTAACTCTTTCCATAAATGCACAAATTCTTTCATCTTCTTCCATTTTTAAATTTTCATACCTGACCCGGTAACATTCTAATTTTGTAATCTTGACAGTGGTATCTCCTTCATTCAATGTTTCCAGTTTATCCCAAATAGATTTAGTTGTAGATCGGTCTGATAATCCCATGATTTGTTGATTTGATAATGCGCACATAAGTGCTTCTCTTGCTTTGCAATCATTGTCCATGTCCTTAGCCAATGTTGGTGGATGAGGTTGATTCAAAATAGGAGCAACATAGCCATTCTTTGTAACATCCCATATATCTCTTTCAATGTAGTTCAGATGTGTTTCCATTCTAATCCTCTAGTCATAACACCTTGATTCTTGTTTCCAATTATCTGATTCTCTGAATGATTCAATCTTACATACCTAGGTTTTTTTTTATTTACATTCACATGCTTCTATTCTTCAGTCACAGCTGAGTTTTCTAATGATGTCGGTGTGATTGGGTCTTTGTTCTATACCGGTGCAATTTGTGTCGGTTCATTTATAATCATTTCAACTGCCAATTCTACAGATCTTGAATCTCCTCTAAAGTGTTCATCTATCCTCACATTAGTACTCTCAATGATTTTTTGTAACCTTTTATTATAACATCTATATGCCTTTCTTTTAGATGAATAACCAAGAAATATTCATTCATCACTTCTAGGATCAAACTTGCCAATATACTCATCTCTTCTAATATAACATTTGCTTCCAAATACTCTGAAATATTCAAGAGTAGGAATATGACCAAACCATAGTTCATAAGGGGTCTTACCGGTTTCAATTTTGATGTGAACTCTGTTGAAAGTATAAACCGATGTATTCACTGCTTCTCTCTAGTATACATGAGGTAGATTTTCTTCCATTAACACAGTTCTTGCTACATACAAAATAGTTATGTTCTTTCTTTCCTCAACTCCATTCTGTTGGGGTGTCCGAGGTGCTGATAGTTGTCTTTTGTTCACCCTTTCCTTAATAGTCTCTTCATTAATTTGCAAAAGCCTAATAACTTGAGGAATATTCTGAAACTGGTACTGATGGAAAGCTTGAGACAACAGTTGGAAGGACCTCTTGAAGATTTTGATGGAGAAAAATTGAAGAAAATCAAACTGGAAGATGAACTCAGAACTGCCCGGGAATTTATCAAAGCACTTCAAGATAACCTGGTTATAGCAAAGAATAAGAGAAAATAATTACATGCACAATTGCAAAATCAAGATGATGAAGAAAAAGAAACTCTCAGAGATATTGCAGACAAATTGAGACAAGAGAACAATAACATGAAGATGAGATGCAAGATTTAACCATGAGACTATGCAAGGATATTGAAGATAGAAAGAGGAATGAGGAAGATTTGGCCAAAAGACTTAATGAAAGATCAGATGAATCTCAAAGACTTAGTTATGAAAATGATATGCTTAAAACTGATTTGATTCACATGCAACATGAGAAAGAGGAACTTTTGAGACAAGTTAGCACTTTGGAAAGTGAGTTGGTCACTACAAATGAATACAAAGACAAATTCAAGAAGAGTTAAGATAATCTTCATGATATGTTGAAAAGTTAGAAACCTGATGGAGAAACAATTGGAGTTGGATTTGAACATGGAGAAAGTTTTGGGACTGCAAACAATCATGATCATAGCAAACCGGTAAGGCAACCTAATGCTTATAAATTTAATGGAAATTTTTTTAATTGCAACAAATTTGGTCATAGAGCAAATCAGTGCAGATTTAGGAATAATCAAAATACAAACTTACCCACCAATCAATGTTCCAAATGTAATAAAAATGGTCATATCTTAGACAATTGTAGAATGAATATGAAATTCTATGTTTGTGGTAGATTTGGACATTTATCTAATAAATGCAGAACTCAAACTGATCAAGGTTATGGAAAGGTTATTCAGAGAAACAATGTAACTTATTATGCATGTAACAAGATTGGGCATATTGCAAAATTTTGTAGAAGCAAGAATATACAGGTGAACAATAAAGGATCAAATAACAAAGGCAAAGAAAAGGTAATTGAAATCAAGCAAGAATTTTCAAAATAATGGATTAGGAAGAGAGATCAGAGAAGTGATGAATCGGTCACTGCACCGGCAAGAGATTCTTCATCTAATTAAGGAATAATCCTTAGGGGTAAGGCAACAAATTGAAAATTGTGCATTTACCCTTGGTTGGTGGTAAGAAGTTATCTTTCTTCTTTACTAGTAGAAATGTGGAGTTTTCACTTCACCGGTGAAGCATTTATTGCGGTTGTAAGTCAATTTTTGGTTATAAAGGCATTGTAACCTCTCATTTCAATTCACCAAGAATCCAAGCATTTGAAGAGAGAGAAATTGAGCAAAGGAAATCTAAAGGCGAAGCAGCAAAGGTCTTTTCAGAGCATTCAAGGATTTCACAGTTAAAAGGTATTTATCTTTCGCAATGGCATCTTCATCTTCTGTTCCCGAATTCGTAGAAAACCCTACCATTGTGGAAAACATTAAATGACCTAGACCCATTTTCAAGATCATTCCTAAGATAGAAAAACTGGATGACTCTATTGGTGTAATTTCTAAAATCTTGAAGGGAGTTGCGTTTGCTGAAGACCCTAGGGCATACATACATTGTTACATAGAAAGTTTAGGATCTGAAGATTTGATGAACATGTACATGAATATAATCACTGACAAGAATGGGGTAGTGAAACCGAAACATAAGGTAGTTGAAGATTTACATTTCATAGACATCCTCCATATGCCAGAATTCTCAGATGAAGTCGTTTGCTATGTCCTTAGCAGGGTTCACGGTGAATTTATGTGGTTGTACTCAGTATTTAAGATTACCAAGGAAGCTATAAGGGTTGTTACTGGTTTACCCTCCACCGGTTCTAGATCTGACAAGAAGAAGAAAATCCCTAACAAAGAGGTTATGAGCTTAACCAGAGCTACATTTGACAACCGATCACTTAGGGGATCAATGATATAAAGGATAAAAATGATAAATTTGCTAGAATGGTCATTGGATATAAAGTTGGTCATACAAATAGGTTGAATTTTGTATCTAGTTCATGCATTCACAGTGCACATGAGATGATATTGAACAATGCAAAGATTGATATTTGTGAATGGTTAAAGGATGAACTGTGAGAGAATTTGCATAAGATCAAAGGTGATAAGAAAGGAACCGTCAAATTTGGAAGTCTGTTAGTGTGTTTAATGCTTTACTTTTCAAAAGAGATCCCCGGTATAGGTCACAAAGATTTTGCCTATGATATTTTTGTTGGAAAACAGATAAAGGAGGAAATCACCAGTATGGGAGCTAACAATGATGAACTAGTTAAAGATTACTTTAAGAATTTCCAAACTAAAATGAAACAGAGGGAAAGGATTCCATAGAGCATTGTAGATAAATATGACAAACAAATATGCTTTGTAGTGAAGAGAGATGAAATTTGGATGGAAGCAGTTAGACCCAGAACTATATGGATTACTAAAATGGGATATGAGGTGGACTCTCACATCTTGGACTTATATGCAAAAATGCTCCTAGATACTGCACCAAAACCAACAGAGAAAATTTTTGGTAATGTTGAAACCATTGAAAGTGATGTTGCTATGATGAAGCAGAGGAAGAAAAGAAAAACTTATGAAAGATGCTTCTAAAATGGTAAAAGATGTTACAAAATGTTTGATAAATATTAGCGGTATTGTTGCTAGTGTGACAGAAAGTCAATCAGAGCAGATACCGATAGCTCACATTTCCCCCATGGCTACTTCTTCTAATTCTAACAGTGACAGGGCAGTTGAATTTAAGAGAGTGGACAGGAAGAAAAGAAAACCCTCACCGACACTTTCTCCATCTCCCAAGAAGTCAAGGACACAAAGAAAGAAACAACAGGCTGTAAGAGAGACCATTGGTCAGAAGAACAAAGTGACTCTAAAAAAGAAACAAGAACCTAAGGCACCAAATACTCTTACACTAGAAGAGTTGATCAATGAAATCACACAAGAAGGTAACCTTAATAATTTGAATAAACTTGATCATTGTTTCAAATATTCGGATAAGGTAACCATAGAGGAAAGCATTATTTTGCATCATGATATCTACAAGAAAGTTCTTATTGAGGTTGTAGATGATCTACCTAATGATTTATACTTAAGGTTAGAAGCTAAGAGAATGTCGGTCATGGAATTAGATAAGAAATTGAAAGTAGAGGCTCTACTTCTTATGCATCTTGTTAATTCCAAATAGGAAATTGATGACTTAATATCAAAGGCAAATAGAACAGTTTTTGTGAGTGGTCACCGATAGGTTAGCCTTATGGCAGGTAGAGTGAAAGAAATAGCAGATGAAATGACACATAAGTGGGATATATTTTTTCTGGAAAGAGAGAAGAAAGAAGAAAATGATAGATAGAAAATAGACAAATTAGTGACCAAGGTATATCAGAAGGATAAGGGAAAAGGAAAAATTGGTAGTGTACTTGATATCACGGTCAAGGATAACCTTCCTCCACTGGCACAAGACACCCACCAATAACTACAGAGGCACTGACACAAACTGATAATCAGCCGAAAGAGAAGGTAGAGGAAATGACACAAGATGAAACTAATCCGGAATCTGAAATTCTCTTTACCATGAATGTTGACAAATAGGATTTTAACATTGTCATGGATAAGGAAAGTGTAGAGGTTAAGACAGCTGAAGCTACAAATGTTGAGGTCTTTGAGTCACCGGTCAACACTATTGATTCTCAGAACATTGAGATACCAAAGGGAAGTTAAGAAACCTGATACCATCCTTGATGATGCTTAGCTTAACATTAAGAAACCAGTAGAAGCAGAAATAGAAGATCAAACTGAAGCAGAAAAGGGACAAGAATAGAGTATAGTTGAACCAACAGTCAACAAGGTGGATGATGGTAAGGATGAAAACAAAGTTGAAACACAGAGTGAACAAAAACAAGAAACAGTGAATAATGAAGAGGTCAATGATGGAAGCAAGATAGCAGAAGTGGTTAAGGATAATGTGCAGGAATCCAGAGATGAGAAGAAACCAACTGCAGAACCTTACACTCTGCCTAGCACTTCCACTATGGATTACAAACCTACTAATGTGACAGAAGTACTTTTGGGTTCCATAAAGAGGATCACAGATTGCAATGCCTTAACATTTAAGGCCATTGATGATACTTTACCTATTATGAAAATAATTGCACCGGCATGTAAAGTTGATCATATTGATGGATCTTTAGGTAAATTGGACACATTGTCCAAATTCATTGCTTCAAATATTCTAACTGTGGATAAAATTAATGAAGAGACTGTTCAGAAAAAAGTGAACAAGGAGAAAGGTGAATTCTTTGATAAGACTATTAAGGATTGTAATAAGCATATTGACTATGTATTACCGTCACTTAATTCCACTATTTTGGAATATAAAGAATTGTATAAGGAAGCATGCAAGCCTCACCACCTAATAGAGGACATTGATGAAGAGATAAAGAAAATATAAAAAGAGATTGATGATATAGAAGATAACATGATAGATTCTTCGGAACTTACCTCAATTTTTTATCAAGAAATGGCAGTTTTTGAAGAAAAGATTGAGAAATTAGAAAAGGAAAAACCAAGGATAAGAATGAAGGCCCGGGAGCTGAAAAATAAACTTGGTCCTAGATTGGATAACCTTTTAAATCGGCGGATTGAGCTGTCTAAAGCAACAATTCAAGGAGAAAGATCACCAGAGCAATAGATGCATTATCTGACCAGTATGATCCAACAGATTGAAACCATTATTTCTGACAACACTAAATTTATGCAGAGTCTTAATCTGATTTTAGCGGATATCTTTCAGATTGTACATAACTGGATACAGACTTTGAGGTAAATTTTGAATTTTTTTTGACATCCTTTGTAATTGTTGTCAAAGGGGGAGTAGTAGTGTGGAGGAAAATGTACAGAAGGGATCATTTGCTTTGGGGGAGCTCTCTTATTTTTGGATCATTCTTGGACTTCATTTTTGGATATCAGTTTTTGGATTTTTCTCATGTTGCCATCAATGCCAAAGGGGGAGATTATTCTCACCGACATCCATTCTACACCGACAAAAGATCTTACCAACACTCCCAGCTGACATGAAAATTATATTGTAAAACTGACATGATGTATTGTAAAGACTCATATATGTATGAGATCTTGTAGGTCATTTTTCAAGTATCCATGTAAGAAAAAAAGTGTGTATAGGTAATGAATATAAGCGGTATATAAGAGCAAATAACTGTATATGTATTATTATGAAATTATTTTATGAGAGAATAAGAGCAGAGCAGAGTGAAGCAAGGTTTATGGTAGAGGTATCTAACAGATCTTAAACCTGTATTGAATCCAATATTGCAGATGCTATTTTGAGCAGTACATTGTCAATGGATTTAATTATCCAATTTTGTAGTCAGTGTGACTCCTTTTTATGATTGAGCAGTGAGGTCTAGGCTATTGGCCTTCTTGCATGTGCAGGCCCCTATTGTATAAGTAATATTTATTCATATTGGCCAGTGAGTAAATATTGTGGGTCACAAATCCCGTTGAATTTTTTCCCCTATCGGGTTTCCTCGCCAAAAATATCTTTGTTATGGTGTGCATTGATGGTTATACTGTTATTTCTCTTTATTGCATTATTACTTGTTTACTGGTATATTAATTTGGGTTATAAAGTTTAGACACTGATTCACCCCCCGCTCTCAATGTCTTTGGGACTGATCAAGTATCTAACACTATTTATAGGAAAAATAGGGAAATGGATGGTCAAGATTGGATAATCTTAGCAAGGGCCAGGATTGAAAGTTATCAATCCATGTTTATAATTCTCACCAATGAAATGGTGACAATTGTCAACAAGAGGTTGCTTGAGAGGAGATGAAAGAAGCATTTAATGCTTGAGGAGACATGAAGGTTACCTTAAGAGGTAAGGGTTAAGGTTAGGTTAGGGTTATCCATTGGATAAAGCTTTTATCCAAGAGGTAAACTCTTGTGCAAGGGTTAAAGGGATAACCTAGGTTAAAGCCAACAATTATTGATGAGACCCTTGGGTTAGATGAGGGTTGAGTTAGAGAGAGTCTCTAATAATGCAAGAAGGTTGAGTCTAACCGTTAATGGTTATGTAAGAGACTTTAATGGTTTGGAAGACTTTGAGGGTTTGAGAAGTGACTTCCCTTTGCTTAGGGATGTAACAATACTTAGGAGATGGATTAGGCTAATTTAGAATTGATTAGAAGAATCTAGAAGGGGTTTAGGAAGGCAAACGTGAGATGTAGGAAAATGCAAGTGGAGGGAAAAGGAATTTAATTAAAATAAAATTACTTTATTTCAATCAAATAGATGCAACTTGCATAAATACAAGTGGGAAATTTAATAAATAAATTAGATTTATTTATTTGCAAGTATCAATTTAATTAAATGTAGATTTAATTAAAAAGGGAGAAAGGGGAATTAATTAAATAAAGTGATTTATTTAATTTAAGGTTAGAAAAAGCTTAGGTGAATTTAATTGAATAAATTGAGTAATTCATTTAATTAAATAGATGAATTTGAATAATTTAATTAAATAGAGGAATGAGGTTAAAATGAATATTAAATATTCACTTAGGAAAGTGGTCAGATTTATATGTCTACATCTATGTTGGTGATGTTCAAGTTAGAGCTTTTGTGTCCTTGTTGCAGAATCAAGTAGACTGGGAAAACTAGTTGAATTAGTACATGGAAGCACAAACCAAACTTGGCCTTCCTATTAGGGATTAAATGCCTAATTCCTCATCTTTCCGGTCCAAATTTGTTTGAATTTCACAGTTACAACAAGTGCAATCCACCATGGGGGATTTACTTAGTGAACCTGGGTTATATCACGTGCATTCATGGCATATTAAAGAATCCCCCTATTTTCAAAAATATTGCCCTAAACTCCTTTTTCTCACCCCTATTTTACACAGGTCGAATTAAAGACCCCCCTATTTTCACCATATATTGCATATTTTAATTGCCCGAATTAAAAACCCCCTATTTTCACCAATAGGCAATATATTGTACCCTCATTTTTGGGATATAAAACTGCCCAATATGAATGCACGTGATATAATATTGCTTATCTAGTGAAGCCCCTATGCAACCAACATATTCCAGAAACCTAGAGGACAGTATCAGGGCATTTAGAGATGTTCAAAACTAGCTTCCTTATACAGCATTGCAAGCAACAAGAGCCAAGTATAACACTATTCCACTTCCATTGAGGAGAAGAGAACCTATTTCTCCCACAAACATCACCTGGAGTTTGAAAAAGAGTAAGATATGTTATAATAATAATGGAAGATCAATAAATAGAATGGGTCGGCATGACATTCAGGCCACCATTGATTCTAATGCCAATACCATAGCTTAATACCCTAGCTAACTTTGCAGGGGCAGCCTTAAGGGTCTGGACAGATGAGGTTGAACGATGGAAAGGTTATGTACCTCCTAGGAAATATTAGGAATATAATTTTAATAAGTTAGATTTGTTGTTGTGGATTGAGAGGCAAAATCGATACTTACCGGATCAACCATGAGGACATGGTTGGAAATAGGAAGGGGAGAAATGATGAGGGGCTCATCTTTGCACTGCTAATCATACTTTATGGTTTAAAACTTTTAATTATCTATGAACTAATATAACTGGCATCATCCTTATAACTTGCATGTTTATTCATTTTTGCTACTATATTCTTTTTATTAGAAGTAATATTAGGAATGATATCTTATAGATAAATGTTTTACTTTTTGATTAATTTGCAACTATGGATGTCATTATAACCAGAAATATGTTGCTTTGTTCTATTTAATCTTCATAAATGTATTTTTGAATATATTTGAATGAGAACAAGTGAACTTAAACAGTCAACTCCAGTTCAGTGGCCACCTGTATGATGACAGATCCTAAAGTATTCTAGATTGAAGATCCTCTTGATCTTCCTTGTGCCTATTTCATCGGTTGTCTTGGAACTTTAACTTCCTTCTGAAGTTTATTAGTTTGATATTAAGTTTTCAGCCGTTACTCTATTTTAAGTGGGTAGCAATTATAGTTTGAATTTTAATAAAGGTGGATATCTATAAATATCCAGTTGAGTTCTATAGAATGTAATAGGAAAATTAGTCAGTATGTTAGCCAATAGTAGAGCTCCATATTTTGTAATCAACAAGTCTGTTTTTACTTTCTACTGGAAGTACATTTCAATGAAAATCAAAAGTTGATCTAAGAATTCTTGTAAGTTTAAGTTACCACCAGAGGAAGAGAAGGGCCCCTCTCAACTGAAAGAGGTGATCCTTGTGTTATTTCTTTTTCATGTTTAGTTTTGTGCATTGGAATTTATCTCATGTTGTTCAAACTCTTTGTTAATGCATTTTGACTAGATTAAGTGTTAAACTTCAAAAGTTGTAGTTATTTAATCTCCATTTAGAAATTGTTTCGATGAATGCATGTTAAGAAGTTTTAGTTTTCTGTTGTCATTTAGTTTCTTTATAGTAAATGAATTTAGTTTCTCATTTTTGTAAGATGAAGAATTTGGGAATAAGAAAAGAACAAAAGAATTGTTGGGTTAACTCATTGAAATTAGTTGTTTTCTTGTTTGTTTAAGTAGACTTCATTTCTCTAGTTATAATTTAGATTTATTTCCTACAAACGTAGTTTAGATTTTTTTGCTTTTTTTTAATGGTAAGAGCTATCTTTAAAGGGGATAGAACCCTTATATTAACTTTCAAAAAGTATTTAAAAAAGGCATCTAAGCCTGATAGCAACTACATAGTCCATCTTTCTACCTATCCACCTCCTATATACAAAGCCTGATCAGACAAATATTACTTATCCACCCCTTAGTCTATTTTGCTACCTAGCCAACCCCCTGCATTCCTAAACCCACAGCTTAAACAATATAACCAAGGACAGAGACAAACATAATCCAGGTCTACATTATGCACCGCCATTAAGAGTTTGCATGATGACCCCCGCAAACTGTCCAACACTGATCACAGTTTCTTTTGCTCTGGCTGAGAACCACCAAGTTTCAGAGTTTGACACTCTACGGAAAGGAGCCATATTCCCATTCTGCACCGCACACCTGAAAATTCCCAAGCATTTTCACTGAATGTCCTCATCATCTCCTTTAATTCTTCCTTCTCCAAATGCTTGCGTTTGACCCTTTTCTCTTACTATCATCAGACTCATCACTCCCTTCATCCACACTCTCCTCCTCTTCATCCTTAGACTCAATGGGTAGGAATATGTTTCGGCTGAAAGTATGTCTTTAGAATACTAATCCACACATTCTCCGATAGGCTTAATATGGAATTGGCGATGCAGTTCCCATTGGAAGGCTTAACAAAACCGCACAACAACTCCACGACTCTTTCCCTAGACTCAATGATGTCCACTAGTGGCATAAGGACATCTTCATAGATAGTGGAGTCACACCACTGTCGTTCGAAGTTGAGTGTTATCCCAACCGGACCTTTAATCGCCTCATATGCATACTCCTCTAAAATAAATAGATTGCGAAGTTGGGCATCGAGTGTTTCCTCATAGTTCATGCAACCAACATTACCAAAGTATGCCATGGAACAAGACATTATTCTCACTCCCAGAAATTTGTGCTCAACACTCAATTTTATCAAACCATGAGGTTGAGCCATGGGGAAAGCCACTTTAATAGGTTCTGAGACATCTAGTATTTTCCATATGAAGCCCATATGCCAAAATGATCAAGATTGCATAGTCTGCACAAATCTGTCCTACAAGTGCTTCTTGTCGATCACATGCATCTTAATTTGCCGGCACTGCAAGTTTGAGTAGTCAGTTTGCTAAGGTTGTGTGATTCCTCTACCACCTATTCATGATGTTGCAGGCACATTCACATGCCTAGAAACTGGAGACATTATCCAACCCCATCACGCTTTCTTTCCATTAAATCTTTCCTACTCAGTTCCGTAATCTCCATGCTTATTGATTTGGGGTCTACTAACACTTCTGCCACATTCGATATGACACTAATATTAGCAAAAACATTTGCCAATCGATTACCTTCCCTATGGATGTGAGATATTTCATAAGGTTTGATTGCTTGTAGAAGAGTGTGTATGCGTGGAAGCCATTTGGCCAATTTCCAATTTGTAAACCTAGAGTTGATCACTCCATTTATAATTATCTGAGAATCACCCTTGACCTGCACATTAGATAAACCCTTCTGTTTGTAGAGAAGCGGACCAGCCTCAAGGGCTCTAAGTTCCACTTCATTATTTGTAGCTCATCCAATATGCCCGTAGGTACCTGACACAATATTCCCAGCCTCATCCTAAATAACTACTCCATAACCAGCCTGCCTAGGATTACCTCTGCAGGCCCCATCAAAGTTTAGTTTTACCCAATTGCAATGAGGCTTAGCCCACCTAACTTTATTCCTGTCAATTTTCTTTTTGGGATAATGGAAGATCGCATTCTTAAGAGACCAGTTCTTCTCCATTTTCAAGTCCCAATCATTGAATTTGAACTTTCTGACATTCTTTGATTTACCACATAGAGATTCTTCAATGGCATCCTTTAGATTGCTAATTACTACATCTATTGGTTTAGATGTTTCTTTGAATATTCGCTTGTTCCTTTCTTTCCAGATTAGCCAGACAATCATTGCAGGGCCCACCAGCCATAGTGCACCCCACTTAGATAGGTTGATATTGGCCATGAAACTAAAAATTCCTTAAGTGATGCATTCCTGACTATGTGCAGGTTCACCATACTTAGAAACCACTCCCAACACCTTTGAGAAAAATTATAGTTGAAAAGTAGATGGTCCACCGATTCTTGCTCAGCGTTGCATAACACACACCAGCTTGGTCCATGGATACTAATTGTCTTGAGTTTGTCGCTAGTGAGAGTACGGCCGTTTAGGGCTATCCATAAAAACACCCCTACTTTAGGCAATACCTAGTTATTCCAACATAATTTACTAGGCCAGTTCAGATTGATAACTCTATGCCTCTGAACTTCATATCCCAACTTAACACTGTATTCCCCTGACTTAGCAGCACACCAAAATAAACAATCTTCCTCTCCCGAGGCTAAAATTGCTTTGTTTCTCAGAATTTCTTCCAACCTTTTACACAACTCTAGGTTACCTATTTTTATCTGTTTCCAAGTCCTTATGCCATGATAGTCGACACCCTCAAAGTAGTTAGCCACCTGCATACCTATGGCTGATTCAATGGAGTTAGTCCAATCCTAATCTTCGAAGATTTCTGCCAGTGGCAATTCACCATCCCAAGAGTCCCGCCAGAACTTAGCCCTACACCCGTTGCCAACTTTCCAGGAAATGTGGTTCGTAACAATGTCTCGGCTTTTCCAAAGAAAGTTCTAGGTGGGAGAGCCCTTCTCTGAGTCAGCAATTGTGAAAATTCGATCCGGTGCATCAGAGTCCAGATATTTTTTCTAAAAAATTCTACACCATAACTTCTCAAGATTTCTATACATTTTCCATGACAGATTTGCACCAAGGGCCATGTTTTGGATATTCATTTTTCTCAGCCCTACACCCCCATCCTCTTTCAACATGCACATGGTATCCCAATTTATCAATAACATAATTTAGATTTCATTTTCAGCAAGCGTAAAATAGGTTCATTTTCAGCACTTGGTGATAGATTTCATTTCAGAGGAAGATAAAAGTTATTAAAGTTCATGATTAGACAATTCCATGATTTATATCATAATCTCTATTCTGTTCGGACACTTAGTATCAGATTTGAACTCTTAGTAGGATAATTGATTTAATTAGTTACATTTGCAAAGTGTCTTTTTAGTCCTAAACCACAGTCATAGGAATAGTTCTGAATAGATCCTGACAGCTCCTGACGGAGCATGATCCAACCCCAATCAGTGTTTTACAGTGCAAAACCCCCAATTGAGATCCTCCGTATCGTAAACAACTTTCAGACACACCCCAAGTCGATAATGAAAAAAAATTAAATTGTGCAAGTTATGACATCTATGACCTTGTCCACCACCTATTGTTATAACTTTCACCATTTCTATTTTTTAGGGTTTTACTATTTTTTGAGTGATTTTGTTTAACCTCAGTCATTATTGTTGCATAGGTATCTATTTTTCCCCATCTAATTTATTCTTCACCATGTTTGCATTGCATTTACATCTAATTGAAATGTGTCTATAGGTGATTGCTTCAATATCCTTTCCAAGCTCCTATTCACCATATCCAATCTCCATCAACACTTGCACTCTATGTTTTTGATGTGTCCACAAGTAAAATTTGGTAATGATAAATATCTCTTTTTCCTACAACCATTTTCATACATCACATCTACACTATGTTGTGATGTATCCATAGATCTCTATCAATGAATGAAGGAGAGGAGTGCATTGGATGGAAATAAAGGAAGGAAGATGACATCTTTATTCTATTTGTACTCTTACAAATTTGTCTTCTTCATTGTTTGTTTTTGTGCCTTGAATGGCTCCCCTTGTGATGTCGGTTAGCACATTCCATGTGACATCAAAATTGCCTACATGCTCAATAATGGAGCAATTTATTAAGGATTAATCATGTATCCAATCATATTTTATATTGTAAGTCCTTATTTTTTGCAAATTAATTATATCTATCTATCATGATCACTATAATATTTGGATGATCTATGCCTTGTATTTTCTTACCATTATCTATGATCTATATTTTAATAATGTATTATCTTTTATCATTATTTATGGTCTATTTCTTATCATTGTTATATCTATGTACTTTATAGATAGTTTGTATGATAATTTTATATTGCACTGTATTTTTATTGTCATATTGTAGCACCTTACTCACTTCACTTTATTTGATGTTATATTTCTTTATCCTATGACTATATGACCCCATATTTTTATTCATCCTTATGTTGCCACATGAGTATGTGTAAAGGATAACTAGGTTTGTATAGGTAGATATAACAATATACCATGATTACCATGTTGCATTTAATTTATGTAAGGTTAAGAATAATTATATACTTATAGATGCATCATTCATACTTAGATATTAACATGCAATTCAAAGTGGGAGAAAAATGAAATGGTAAAAATTTCATCTCCAATGCATTTCCCATTTAATTTTATTCCTTATTTGAGGTATTAATTTAATGCATTTATATAGCTACAAATGAATCATTTATATGAATAGTTTGGCTCACATACTTATCCTTTCTTGCACCTAACCACATGTTTAATCTCAATCCAATTAACTTATCTATATTATTTTGATCAATAATCCAATCATATTTGATATCTAGATTCAATTTTAGTGCTTGACCTAGGTTGTTTTCATGAGTGTAAGGTCATACTAATAACTATGATCTTTGTCATTTTAATTATGAAATCAAAATCAAACATTTATCTAATTAGACTCATCTTCCATTTTGGTCCTAGGTTGATTTTTGCCCATACATTTGTGACAATGTTATGTTCATTTACAAAAAGATATAAACTTGCTGTCATTTTAAAAGAGGAAGAACTATCAAAGACCACTTCTCCACCATTAATTAGCATCAATTGACCACACAAGAATATTCATTCACATGTACATTGAAATCAAGCATATTTGATAATATTCATCTTAGTGCAAGTGAATCACCTAGTAATCAATCTAGATTCTATATGCATGTTTGAAGCTTTCTATCTATCAAGGTATTTTTAAGTAATACTATCTTAGAGAAATAAGATTTCCACAGTCCATGCTAAAGTTATTCATGAATGCTTTTGGATTCAATTGTGTACAACGTTTTTGGTATCAACGTTTTGAATCACACTTTGTGATTCATTATCAGGATGATAGAGCTATAAGAGAAAGATGGATAAAACTATATACCAGTGCAAGATAAAAAGGATGAGAGAGGGGGAACAGTGGCAAGGTGTTCCCTCCCTTGAACTTTGTGCCACCCTTCCCCCTCTCTCATCCTTTTTATCTTGCAATGATCCGCAGTTTTATCCATCTTTCTCCTATAGCTCTATCATCTTGATGATGAATCATGGAGTGTGATTTGAAACATTGATGCAAAAAAAGTTGTACACAGCTGAATCCAAAAGCATTCATGAATAACTTAATACTATCTTGATAAGAGAAGGCTAAGAGAGTGACTAAAAATTGATAATCTAGTAGTCTATTTTTTTAGAGAAATTCATAAGACAAAATCTAGAGAGCATCACATCTTCAATTCACAAATACAAATTGAATTCATAACTGCGAATTAGATTAAAACTATAAAGATAATCCAAAATAGAAAAATAAAAATATATTTTTATTCCCAACTATACATATGCCTATCTAACACATTTTGAAATTTTAAAGACTTTAATCAAAGATAAGTTTATTTCTTTCCTTATTATTATTTATGATACATTATTATTTACTATCGTATTTAGTATGTTCTAATCCATTTTATTCTACTTCACCTACACTTCAAATTCAATCATTAAAACAAATAATACTTAATCATATGAATAGGTTTTCCCATTTAAATATTTCAGGGTAGGGCAAGGCATATTCTCCGTCATTTATGAAACAAAATTACATGAATATATTCATGTTAATATCACTTGGAAGTTTGAAGCTACATATACAAATTACACATATACACACTTCTCCAGTTGGCAAATCTGGGGCAGGTGCTTTCTAGCTAAGTCCGGATTACAAAATCAGAAACCCAAGTTAAGCTAAGCACATAAAACTGTGAGGCAGCGCTTGAGTCGCCTGCTCGCCCACAGACCAAATAAATTGATTTCTATCAACCAAAGCAGCACACATGGGCATCATGGCATTCATAACTTTCTCTATAGATGACCTCTTGCACGTACAGGAAATCAGAAAAATGACATGGAATGGAGATTCTGCCTTTGAGCTGAAACCCATATTCTTCCTCGGCCTCCTGTAGAAACTTCTGGAAGAGAGGATGGTTCATGTATTCCACCGGTATCACACAACGCTTCTGTTCTTCTCCCTCTCCAACATCCAGTGCAACGCAGCCCTTGGGCAACTCCCCTCCTCTCTTGGGCAAAGAAAAATGAGGCAGATGCATCCTCATGCCCAGATGAGGCATTATGATCAGAATTGAGAGCACCTACAAACACTGAAACCTTCAGACACAAACCCAAATGCTAATAAGCGATGAGAGGATTGTTTGCGGGAGTAGTTGCAGTTTATATGACACAAAGTCGGTAATACTTTGTCACTCATACTTCCACTCTTGAAGAAATGCGCCACGTTTATATACATACCTCCCCTGAGAGGCCTAAATGATTTGTAGCTTTACAACTTTTGACTTTTTACACACGGTCGTTTGTGATAGCTTCACAACAACTCTTTCGCGCACGCGGTCATTAAGACGGATGAAGTTTATGCGCACGTTTGGAAGCATGATGAACGGTCGGTCATATGCTGCCTAAATAGATAGCAGTTGTCCCATGGAGAGAGGGTAGGCGTTATTGCAAACCTTATGTATGACGTCATTGGCTTTTGGAAGGATAAACTCACACGGGAATTTCTAAGACGGACTTGTAGACGAAGATGCAAATTTTATTAGGTGGAATTTAATTACATTTAGGAAAATTTATAGATATTACATTGTTCTTTCACTAATAGATTTAATTTTATTGTAATAGTCAATTTAAATTCTTCAAATATCTATATTATAAATCATAAAGATTGAATTCACTATTTGTGTATTTCATATGATTTGATTTATTTATATTTTATTTATATATATATATAATCTTAATTGAATCATTTTTTAATACTAATGTTAATTACAATCTTAACTCTAACCTTTATTTGACTTAACTTTTAATCTTACTTGAATTATGATCCTAATTGTAATTAAAATATTACTTTATTCACTATTTCTAAAATTAAATCTTAATTTTTTTACCTTATTCCCTAGATTATTCTAATTGCTTAAAAATATTCAATATCTCTATCTCAAATAAAATCTTATTTTAATTTTTATTATTCGTTTATCTAAATTCTATCTTGTTTTTAGTATCTAAAATAATATTTAAGCATTTAAAAAATGAAATAAAAACGTATCTTTATTATTTGATTTGAAATTAAAAGATTAGTAGGATTTTTTTTTTATATATATATATATAGTCTTATCTTATTCTCTAAATTATTTTAATTATTTAAAAATATTCAATATCTTTATCTTAAATAAAATCTTATTTTATTACCATCTTATCTAAATTCCATCTTTCTTTTGAAATCTAAAATAATACATAAAATTCTCAAAAGGGAGATGCAATTTTCCTTATCATTAATTTGGTTAGAAATTAATAAAATTACTATATTGTATTTATTTTTATTTTTTTATGTATCATCCATCATTGCAAGCTATCAATATTTGCAACAATTGTTTTTCTATTTTGTGAACACACATGCATGACCTCCTATATGTTAGTGGTACATGCCTTTGGCGTGAAGGGAAATTGGACATCCCATAAAAGACATATGAGATCATTATGCACATCCAACATTAATTACAAGTGCACACTACTATGCCATAAAGCGAAATTAGATACAGTCAACCCTTAGAGGAAAGTGATTACAATTTAAGATCTTGCTAGATCAAAGAGCAGTTTTAGCAGCATGCATATATGTAGATTCAACAACATAGAATCATAAAACAGAAGAAAAAGACAAAAGAATAGAACATACATTTATTGCGGGAAAAACCCCTTTTGGATTTAAAAAACCCCACACTTCAAAACCAGAGAGACATTGTATTATTCAACAACAAAATACAGTTACGATACAATATTCAGGCTCTAGGCCTTAACATGGAGATTTACATCTTGCTCCATCCTGGAGAAAATCTGGCAACATAACCCCTATGAAAATGAACTCCTCTCCTCTTCAACTCCTCTAGCGATTCTTACATTTATAGAGATTACAATCCAAAAGGAAGCAACTTCTCAAAAGCATCCACATTCAATGTATCTACAACATAAAATTAGAAACTTCCTTTGTGTACAAATCTTTCATAAATAACATTTAATACAAATATGATTTATTCCATAAGCATAAATCATCTAAGATGAGATAAACAAGCCTTTTGTTAATTTGGAACTTTCCATTTTACTCCAAGCCTATCCAAATGAAAGATTTGGTCCCACTAAAAATCTTTCCAAAAACGTGCTATAGAATGCAATTGCCACATGCCACTTGGAGGGGTGTTTGAGAAGATTCTAAGAATTTTACTTCTCCAAAGTACTCTCCTTGTGCCAAGTGTCACAATTTCCTTTCACCTCAAATCTTGATACACCCAACTTGCCATTGGGCCCCACAATTAAGCTTTGCACTTTGGAAACTTAAAATTTTTCACTAAATAAATAAAACCAACACACAAGACCATTACATTAATTAAATAATTTCCTTGGCACTCTTAAGGTTGAGACACCTTAATCCCAACAATCTTCCACTTGACGAATACCTTACATGAGTCATCTCATCACAAGATTTACACTGCTAAGAGCCGCCTGATGAAATCACATCATCATTGCCATCCATGAAACCACATAGATCCCAAAAATTATCTCATGCTCCATAAAGACATATACAACAACATCCAAGATGTTCACCATCTCAAGCAACAATCCCTGCCATCCTCCAACATGCTACCTATGGAAGAAAAGGAACAAGCCAAGGTGAAAATGCACCAATCCAAAGAACACAAGCATAAGATCCCAGTGATATCAAAGGCTACATGATACTACCACCTCTACACTTTGCTCACAAGCTATACAGAAGCATCAACAATATCAACTTCAAAGCCCATATCCAGAAGATAGTTGTGAAGTAATCCTCTAGAAAACAAGATTAAACACCAACCAGAACAACAATCAAATCGGCTACTCCCATCCAACTTATAAACCCACATAATTGAAAATAGCACCCACATCAAGTGTGAATCCATCCAATCACACATACCTCGAAGGTATACATCATCAATAAACTCATGCCACCAACATAACTAACCCAAGAAACTGCAACCTCAAGCTCCATGTGCAAAACCAATCAATGAAGACCAAACACATCCAGGAACTCCCACTACATGGGTAATGTCAAATCTATACAAATGATCAAAGGCATACCGATTCTACCAATTAAAACACATAGAGAGGGTAACCATGTAGTACCAAGGACCACCCACAATGATATGCACATCCTGCAAACAAAACTACTGTAAGAAACATCTCTCTCAACAAGTCTCCATAGCTATCCCAAGTTCTCCACATCTGACAAAAGAAAGAGATACATTAACCTCCATGTCATCACCCAAGTGACAACATATGACCACAAAATAGTGATCATTGCAGCCCCATATAGAACCTCACATCTAATGCCAAGTGAATCCAAATCTCCTGGAATATCACTAAGACCAAAGAGAGAAACTGCAGACCATAAACATGTAGCATATCCTTCTACATACACCTCTAAGTGTCAGTTGTTCCAAGTAAGATCTCCTTAACGTCCCCATGTGAAAAGCCATAACAACATCCAAACCCGTTCAAACTCAAGAGATCAAACATAACATATGCATCATGAATCTACATGGATGTAAGCCTCTCAAAGAAGATCAAACTAGTCAATTTCCCATTTCAAGAAATCAGCCCACTACCATCCCCTATGATCATTATAAAAGAGAACATATTCCAAGGAGATAACCATTCTATTCATCTCTCTTAATGAATCCTCCAAAACTATCTAAATTTAGCTCAAGATCCATGAATATGAAAGCAAAGCACAAGCTTCTTGAGAGAAACAATGGGCAATTCCTCTCAAGTTATAAACTGCCGAGTAGACCAAGAGTGGGGAATGAAAATGCTCCTCCAAGATATTCGAGTCATCATGACTCATCCAAGAGAAAAATCCTTATAGGCCTCTATTGAACTCACGTCTAATCAAGGTGTAGGCTGCTCAGACTTCCAGCTGAAATCTTGTCAAGAGTAACCATCTCATCCCATGTCTCTCATCTCAAGAGAACTACAACCTCACGTAAGTCTCTATGTATCCATAAGTACCATCAAAAGATCAATCCATGCTGAATTCCAAATGCTTCTTTACACTCCCATGAAGTTCTCAGGCATACAACCAATGTACCCTATACAAAGAGAACTCACTAGACTACTGTCAAAGTTCCAATCAGTTGAATCAGGAATCCATCATGACATCATGATCATATCATCCCCTCTAAGAAGATCAAATCCTCCAAGTGAACATACCATGGTCTCAAAAGAAATGTATCGTGCCAAACTCTAATGCGCAATCAAGAGCATACCATGACATAACACCAACATACTCTTAGACCAACATCACCTATCAAGCACCACCAACACCTCACACCAAAGACTCTAAGAGCCCTCCATGGCTACAATATATTACACATCCTCAAATAGTGTACATGCAAAAGATGAAAGAACCCTTCTGCAACAACAAAATCTAAGAGTCCCTCAGAACCATCTACATCACTAAAGAAGATTATCCATCATCAAGTGATGAATACATAGTCATTTCCAAAGCTCCCATTGAAACGTGATACCGAGCTCTCCAAGAACATGAAACATCCTTAAGTAGATGTACATACTTACTAAGAAGTTGGAATTGCATATCTTGAAGCTTAGAAGATGAAATGAACAACTAGAACCTTTGAAATTCTATGTAGCATACACATTGAACATATTTTTTCATTTAGCAAAAATTTCCTTACCACTTGTTGAAAGCATTCATCAAGGAAAATGTCAATATTAGTTTTGTGTTTTCTCATAATTGTACGACTTAATAGTGAAATCCCAACACCTCAACAACAACTGCTAGAAAAAAATATCTTCCACAAGAGAGAAAATGGCAAAATAGTTTCTTTGATTAAGGATGACTGAATTATGAAAAGGTACATATTAGATCTTGCTTATATATGAAATGTAGGGGATATGATTAGACAAGAGTGTGACATGCATCTTAATGCTACGTTATGAGACAACTAATGTGATAATTATTAAATGACATAGGACACAAGAAGTAAATGAGATGTACATGACCCTATTTATAACTACCTTCTAGAAATAACACCTAGGACCTAGAAGTTAACACGTGAATAGGTCCCCAGTGATTATTTAGTTAGGCACATAACCTTATTTTCACTAACACTCACTCTTAATTGCAACTTATGGAGTGGAAGATTATTATGCAAATGATGCAAAGATGAAGATTATTATGGGTCATGCCTACTAGGCCATGTTAGGCACCCAAGTATAATTCAATCTCTCACAAATAGAGAAAATGATAAAACCCAGTGGAACAAAACTTCTCTCTAAAAAAGAGAAAAGATACAAACAAGGATTATGTATGGAGGACCCAATGGTAGATCCCCAAACAACTACATCCATCATGAATATTACAATCAATAATCCACTTATAAAAGGAAAAAAGAGAGACTAGATATCCTCCCATAATGAAGAAGCTCCAATATTGTTGAAGAAATATTAATAAAAAAAAGATGATCCAATGGTTGCAAGCAACATGCCTTCCTTTGGGAAGAAACAAGTCCATTATAATATCTAAAAGTAACTCTATATCCAAATGAAAGGATGAGGGAAGAAGTCTCAAAATGCGAGTCTATAAAAATTTATTAGGAGTCTCCAAGCTTAAATACGCCACATCAAAACCATGGTCAATATTAACCAAAAAACATGACAAATCAAGTGAATGGAAAAACTCATGAATGTTAATATCCAAAGACAATGAAGTTGGGATAACAACTACGTGAAAACTATCACAAGAGGAGAGAAACCAACTTTGCCTAATTCTGCTCAAACCAATGCTAGATCTACGGTCTCTTCTCTTTATATTGGCTTCCTAATATTTGGACCTATTCCTCCTAGAATAAGGAACTAGGCACCATAGTCTAGGCCAAATGGGCCCAAATTTGAATCAAGTTTAATAATTAAAAAAAAGTTGAGTAGGAAATAAAACCCGATGTTGTCCTTCTTCGTAATTTTCAACAATTTTCATGAAGATAGGTATAAAATAAATTCTTATCCCCTCCTTTGATACATCACTCATCAAGGAATTCACTCTACATCAAGAATTTCAATTGAGCAAGCAATTAAGCACCATTAAGGCAGTGCAGGAGAGGTCAATTATTCATATTTTCAAGCATTCAAGATGACACCCATGATCAAGTTTGTATGAAGACATGCATAACAAAATCAACCTTTTCATGAAGACTTAAAGGAAAGGGAGATTCATGAATGAAGGTATAACATTTCAATTGAACAACATTTATTTTTAGATGTAGCCTCTTCCCTGCAAGGGTAAACTCTCTTTTCTATTTACTCATCATATGGTTAATTACAAACCTAGGGTTTGACCTAGACAAAGACCTATCAACCCAACAACATTTTTATTCTCTTATGTGTGTAGGTTTTTGATTCAATAAAGAATGAATATAGATTTAGAAAGTATAGACTAAGATGAAGAGAACCATACTTTGTAGAAGTAAAAAACCTTGGACACTGTGGTATCATAGTGTCTTATACTTTTTTGAGAAATTTTTAGGGAGATCTTTAGAGTGACATAGTGATGTTGAATATAATTTTCATATCTACATCTAACACCTTCATGACCAAGATGCCTATTGAGATAGTCTAACACTTTTGGGATTAAATTGTAGACACAAGTTCCTTTCTGATTTCCATTTCTAGATTTGTACTTAGAGTCTGCATATATGATCTATACCTTGTTGTTTATACAAATTACTCTCAATTTTATATCATTAGTCCTAGCTCTTGCATTTAATAATTCTATCTATAATCTAATTTCATATACACTTAGCAAGGAAACAACTAACCATTGTACCTATCTCTTCCAAGGGTTTGTAAGTGGCCTATTTGGTGGTTCTACAAATTGTATGTTTATTTGAATTGGTGTAATTCCTAGTTTTCATATTTAGACTAATGAACCATATTCCACCACTTCACACTTTAATTCTTCTTATTAAAGTTCTTGAAGTGTTGATTTACATGTCGTTATGCTACCAAATTTTTATTAGATTTGCAAACTAAATTATCTTTCCTCTCAAGGTTAATGGATGAAAAATTAACTATTCTTGTTTTTTCTTTAATGGCTTAGTAGTATGTACTTGTATCAAACTATTGAACATATAATTTAAAAGAAAAAAGTAGGATACTGAGGTGAATACTAGCTCTTGGAGGTCTTTTTGGGTTCATCTTTCCCTTTTACATATAACATAGCAACCATGACAGCCATTAATTTTTTCAAGGACCCATAACCTATAAATTTTGAATTAGAAAAATGCATCCAATATGACATGGATACTCATTCATGAGTTTGTACTCACATACCATCAAAATCTATTTTGGTAATTTTGTATGTCTCCAAAAGATATAAATGATCAAGAATAATGGCGTGAATCTTGTAGACACCTAAAAGTTGCACAATAAATTAAGTGAATTTTATTCATTTAATTATCCCTAATTCTTCCAATTAATTAAATTTAATATCCCTATTTTTCTGATTAGCCTATTAATCAAATTAAAGATTTGATTAAACCCCTTTCTTCTAAAGCCTAATCCATTAATTAAACTAAGGTTTGATTAAATACCCTTAGCCATTTGATTGAAATCTGTAGAGACTGAGGGTTCGTTTGATATTGTTGAATTTTGTAAATCCACTCAGATTCAAATTACGCCAGTTGAATAACTTAAATTAAAGCCTAAAGAACTTGATAGGCTGGTTAAGTTTGTGAAAGGAAATAATGCATATGTACAAGCTGATATGATACGACAATTAGCTAATGCTACATTGTCCCCCCAACGAGATGCGCTAACTTGTCCTGCTACTCATGAAGCTTCTCCTGAAATAGTTACCCATCAAGTTGATGACATGTTGTCTATCCTTGAATAAAAACCTGAGCCTTTTAATATATCCCTGTTCATAAATGGTCATAAACTGAATAATTGTATCATAGACTCTAGTGCCTCAAATAACATCATTCCATCTTTTTTAGCTAAAGCTCTGGGATTATCCTCGACAAAAACCTTTGGTAGATGTTACTCCATGGACTCCAAACAAATACCCTTGTTAGGACAGATTAAAGATGCTCAAGTGGCCCTTGTTGCTCATCCTGATAAAAGAGTTAGGTTAACTATTTTAATAGCTGATATTCCTGCAAGTTATGGCATTTTACTGAGCCGTACATTTTGTAGAGACCTAGGAGGCGAGATTAAAATGGACTGGTCTCAGGACACCATTCCCATAGGGAAACAATATGCCATTTTACAACCAAAGCCCAAATCTAAGTTCACTGTTTTTCCTTTTGATGATCCAAAGGCACAAATATTGTACCATGAATGTGAATTTGGGAATTATATGATCTTATCTGATAATGAAGTTGTAGGAAATTTGTCTCATCCTAAGGCACATAAGGAGCTATGGATAATGGAGTTCGATGGAAGTTGTTCAAGATCTTGTGCTAGAGTCGAAGTAGTTCTTATTCCTCCTTCTGGCAAACATATTCCTTTCTCCTTCAAGTTGGAGTTTAAAAGTACAAATAATATTGCTGAGTATGAGGCCTTATTGAAGAAAATAAATTGGGAGTAAAATTGTTACAAGTAAAAGGAGATGCCGAGTTGATTGTAAAACAACTAAGAGGGTTATTCACTATAAAAAATGAAAGATTAAAGCACTATCGGAACAGGGTATGGGATGAAATTGAAGGTTTTGATGTTTTTTCTATTGAAGCCATTCCATGTGAATTTAATTCTAAAGCTAATTCTTTGGCAATGTCAGCTTCTTTCTTGATTCCTCATCCTGAATTCACAATATATACTTATCGGGTGGAGTTAGTATATAGACCAAGTGTCTCTGATAACTCAGAATTTTGGTAGGTCTTTGAAAATGATAGGCACATTAAAAAAATTCTACATTGTGTTGAAATGTTCATAACTACATTCTTTGAAGGATCTAAAATTGAATGTAAGGAATTCTCCCTAGTTCTAGGAGAAAAACCACGAGATGAAATTATCCATCTAAAAGGAAATAAAATTCCTAGAGGGTTTGTGTCTTTAGAGCACCTTTTTTCCTATCAGGATGCTTTCATCAAGAGGAAGGATGAATAATTGCAAGTAACTCATGACTTTGGTGATTATGAGAGGATTAATATTGGCGATGAAGAAGATCCTAAGTTCATCAATTTGGGAAAGTGTTGTACCCCTGAAGAGAAAATAAGATTCATTAATTTGCTAATAGAATATAGGGATGTGTTTGCCTGGTGCTATGATGACTTGAAAATTTCTAGAGATGGGTAGTTTCAATACCATATTCCTATGAAACCAGGAACAAGTCCATTCAGAAAGAAGTTGAGAAACTTTAATCCCAAGGTTGCAAAGGCCATCTTCAAGGAGGTGGATAGAATGTTAAAGGAAAAAATTATATATCCTATTCATCATTCCACCTGGATAGCTAATATAGTTCTAGAGTTCGTAAAAAGAATGGATAAATAAGGATTTGTGTGGATTTTAGAAATTTGAATCAAGCTAGTCTAAAGGATAATTATCTGCTGCCTACTATGGATCATATTTTGTAAATAGTGTCAGGTTCTCAGATGATGTCAATGTTAGATGAGTTTTCAAGCTACAATCAGATTAGTGTCTCAGAAAAGGATGAGTATTTAAAACAAATTTCATCTTTCCCTGAGGTACCTTTGCATATAACAGAATGTTGTTTGGTCTGATAAATGTTGGAGCAACCTTCCAGAGGGCTATGGACTTGTCTTTTGATCACTTGAAAGATAAAATAATTGTTGTGTACCTTTACGAGTTAGCTATTTTCTCAAAAAGGAGAAAGCATCATTTGAGAGATTTAAGGAAAGTTTTGCAGAGGTGCAGAGAGCATGGAGTTTCTTTGAATCTAAAGAAGTCAGTGTTCGGTGTTACTGAAGGTAAACTACTTGGTCACATCGTTTCCAAAGAATTTGTCAAGGTAGATTTGGAGAGGGTGAAGACAATCCAGCAGATAAGTTTACCATCAAATAGAAATGGAGTTAGGTCCTTCTTTGGTCAAGTGAATTTTTTGAGAAGCTTCGTTCCTGATTTTGCAGAGATTACTCGATAAATAGTGAATTTGATGAGTGAAAAATAGGTTTTTCAGATGGAATGACAAAGGGAAAAAAGAATTTGAGATAGTAAAAGAAGCTATAGAGAAGGCTCCTGCGCTTATGAATCCAGATTTTAAGAAGGATTTCATCATCTACTGTTATGCCTCTGAGCATACTATGTCAGGAATTTTATTACAAAAAAATTAGGAAAATGAGGAACTTCCAATTGCCTTCATGAGTGTATCGCTCAAGAAACATGAACTAAAATATTCATTAATGGAGAAGCAAGCATTTGCAGTGTTAAAAGTTGTTAAACATTTTAGGTATTACATTCTTCATTCTCATGCAATAGTGTATGTGCCACACTCGACTGTTAAAAGTATTTTGACACAACAAGATATTGGAATGAATAGCAGAGCTACATGGGTATCAAAAATACATGAATTCAATTTGGATATTAAACCAAATAAACTGGTAAGGGGATAGGGCTTATGTAAATTGATTGCAAAGAGTAAGAATGAAGTGCAGGAAGAGTTACCTTTGGTTCTATTTGTGGGTCTTCAAGATTCTTGGTTTGAAAATGTTGCATTTTACTTAACCTATGGAGAATGTCCTGAGCATTTATCACCTAAGGAGAAACACAATTTGAGATTGAAAGATGCTAGGTATGTCATCTTTGGTGATGTTTTGTACAAGAAGGGATTGGACGACACTTTCTTACATTGTGTGGATAAGGAACATCAAGAGGCTCTTCTAAAAACATTTCATAATGAAGCTTGCAGTGAACATTTTTCTTCGATGGTGTATTCTTATAAATTTTGAGAAACTGTTATTATTGGCCAGACATGTTCAAAGATGCTTACACCTAGGTGGAAAATTGTGAAAAATGTAAGTTGTTCATAGGAAAGACACAACTTGCAACATTACCCCTTAGACTTGTTGTTATTGATGAACCATTTAAACAATGGGAGTTGGATTTCATAGATTCATTGTCGCTCATTTCAAGTGTTGCACATACACATATACTTATTGCAACCAATTATTTTACCAAATGGGTGAAAGGTGCTCCTGTGCAAAAGACTACATCAGAAGTGGTTTGTGATTTCTTAAAAGAAAATATTATTGTTTGCTTTGGAGTTCCTCAGAAGATAGTGACTAATAATGCTATGAATTTCTCCTCTACAGAAATCTCTATGTTTTGTTATGATCATGGGATTTCCCTTGCCCACTCATCAGATTACTATCCACAAGGCAATGGTCAGGCAAAATCCAACAATAAGAATTTGATAAACATTATGAAAAAGCTGGTGAGTGAGAATTCAAAGGATTGGCACAAGAAACTGTATGAGGCTCTTTGGGCAGATAGGATATCTACTAAAAGGGCAATAGGGATGTCTCCTTTTTAATTGGTGTATGGTGTGGGGGTACAATTATCTTTGCCTTTGGAACTGGCAGTTTCAAAATTACAAACAATTGTTGAGGATGCATATTTTCAAGATTCCATAGAAAAAAGAATCATGCATTTGATGAAGATAGAGGAGGAAAGGGATAAACTCATTGACCAGATCCTTGAGCATCAACTACATGTAAAGAAATTTTTAGACAAAAGAGCCAGACCCAAAATTTTTTAGACAATTCAGGTCTTACTCTGGGATAGAAGAAGAGAACCTAAAGGGGCACATGGTAAATTTGAATCACTGTGGAAAGTTCCTTTTTTATTCATGAGGTAAATGTGCCTAATTCTTTCAAGCTTGCCTATATTGATGGTACAATTCTTCCCTTGTCTAATAATGGACAGGATCTTAAGCTTTATAAGTTGTAAGCAGGTGTCCCTTGCGTGTTTTGTAGGTTAGTTTTGTTGGTCTCGGTCTTATTTTCTATCTTTTGTGTGAAACTAGAGATTTAGAATTCCTCCCTATTCCTTTATAGTCCCGGTCCCCGGTCAGAGCTGATGTTACCCTCCGTATTTTCCTGAGGCATTTTTGTTCTCACATTATTTAAAAATAAGGAGTGTTTATTTAGTTTGAGTTTGTATAATTCTTGGTTTTGGTCTTATTAAATTTTATCTTGAACTGAACCTCTCAGTTGAACCTTTTCAAAAGTTCAAGGTTCAAGTTCAAGCAGAGCATGTTGTATCGCGACCTTGTTCCAGTAAAAAGTTAACTGTCTTAGTGTCAATTGTTATTGAACTTGAACTATTGAACCTTTTCAAAAGTTCAAGGTTCAAGTTTAAAGTTGAGAAAGTCGAGTCTTGTCTAAGTCCTGTCTTTGTAACATGTAAGCTGCAACATTGTGGTGGCTTTGTCTTGGTTTGTCCTTGTTCCATTCTTTTGAACTTGAGCTTTTGAAATACTTCTCAGAAGGTTAAAAGTTCAAGGATTGATTATCTTTGGACATAAAAGTGGTGGACATGAAAATGACGAAGCATCAACATGGAGGGAATATTCCAGATTTAAAAGTTGAACTATGAGGGAATGAGTCGCGATGAAGAGCCATACTTGAGAATAATTATTTCAGGGAAGGATATGGGGGGAAAACACTTGTAATTAATGTATTGTCAGAATTAAGTCTTTTCAGAATATTTGACATGGATAAGCATGCAATTACAATTATATCAAATCGTGTGACCGATTTTTAAGCCTGTTCTCAAGATTTGCTTTTTTTTTAAAAACAAAATACTTGCCTTCTTCATTTGCCTAATTTGGTAAGTAAGGGATTTGCACAGACGATATTTTTTGTTCTGTCTCTTTGGATTCTGAGCTCTACGTAAAAGGTGAGTTCAAAATATTCTTCTCATCCTTGTGATTTCTTAAATTGGAAGCTTTGCTTGGTTGTTCAATTGGTTCAGTTGGTCTCCCTTGTTGTGTTTTCTTTCTATTGGTAAATTCAAAATGAGACCTAAATTGCCCAAGATAGACCAGAAGTCTTCGTTAGTTTGTACCTTGTTGGAGTTAGGGGATACTTTTCTGCCATCAATAGACCTAGATGAATTCCATGAAAGGGCACAAAATCCCACTGGTTCTCCTTTAATGCAGAGGATTTTGGATAGTGGCTTAGTGGAAGTGGTAGCTTTCCCTCCAGTGGTATCATGTCTTGAGCTAGTTCTAGAATGCATGAATAGATATGACCCTATTGAGAGATGTGTAAGAGGCACAAATGGTGAGGTTTTGCTTAGGGTTAGTCAGGAGGTTGTTGCTGCTGTTATGAAAATACCTGAGAAGGAGCAATATGAGGATTGGATGGTGTGTAAGTCACAAGGGCTTTTCTCAGAAAAGAAATCATTTTATAGGAATGTCATTGCAAGGAACTCCCTGTTAAAGTTTCAAAGAGGAGGTTCCCGACTGCCAAGTCCATTGACCCGGGAACATCTGATCAAAGAATTCAGGGACATAGTCATTATGTTACATAGAGTGAGAGGGAACCAAATTGCCTTTTATTGGGAAGATTGGATGTATTGCTTCATACAAGTTATTTTTGGTGCAAAAAGATATATTGATTGGGTAGAATTAATTGCAGACAGATTGCATGAAGGTTTGAGTTGCTTTGGTAAAAAAAAATTCTATATGTCATCATATCTTATGTATTGCTTGGCATGTGTCAGACCATGACTTGGTTTGTACCATGAAGCATGGGTGGATAATGAGAATATTTGAATATCACCCACATCTTCAACAACAAAGGTCCTGTGACACAAACTGCATGACATATTCCTAGGAAGGATGGTGTATGAATTGAAGGGAAACATTCATAAAATATTGTCAGATGAAGCTATGCAATTGATTGGTACTTATGGCAGCTTCTTCATACAGTTTCCCAAGTTTACTTACCTAAGGGTAGGGGGTTTTGAAAGAGAACAGTACAAGCTTCCCAGATATATATTTCACTATTAGACACACTGCACCACTAAGAGGGGGGTGAACCAATGGTTCTCAAACTTTTCCCTTTTGCTATCTTATGTGAGTATATCAATTAACAGTTCTTATTGAATGCGGAATTACCGGTTAGAAGGGAGAATAATCACAAATGCACTCACACATAAAAGGACATCCTATAACACCGACATATACGAGGAAAACCCAAGATGGGAAAAACCTCAGTGAAAAATTCTGCTAGAGTCTACTACTCCAATCCAGCCTCACAATGAATCTTTGATTAAAATGTTTAGGGCACCAACACAAGGAGTACCAACCCCTGATTTAGGGCACCAACCCAAGGAGCTACAACCCCTGCACCGAGCTACAACTCAATGAATACAGAAAGCATATTTTGATACTAAAGTTATCTTCTTGTTATAAATGGATTTTGTAACTCTTCTGCCAATCTCTTTGTTGGATCTTCTATCTAGTTCATTATCGGTTCTACTCTTTGTCGGTTCTCTCTTCTCTCTGCTACACTGGTGCTCTCCATCGGTACTACACTTTGTCATTTCTATGCCTGCCTTCTCTATAGTCTCCTTCACTTCTTCTCATATGGTATGGTCACTGTCAGTTCTACACTTCTCTGTCAGACTTCAGTGGTTGACTACTAGTTCTACACTTCTGTGTCAAACTTCAGTGGCTGACTGTCTGTTGCTTCACTGATGCTAGTTGAATACTTCAACCTTGTTCTTCCTCACACACAGTCTCTTCTTCTTCTTCTTCCTTATGAGAACTTGACTGATTTCTCCTTGTATATAGAAACACTCTCTCATCTAGCGGAAATACTCTCTCCTTTAGTAAGTGCACTCAACAATTTTGTCCTGCATATTTATAACCTGGTTTTCCCACAAAAAGCCAATTCAAATTTAGGTGGTTAAGGTTTTCACATCAACCTCAAGACAAACCAAATCCAATCAGATCTCATTTGATCTAATTCCTTGGTTGATGAACTGTAACTCATCAATCAATCCCGCCATTGTCATGCCTTTCTGATCACACCTTCTATTTATGGCAATCTTCTTTTGCCCTGTCGGCTAATTTCTTGGTTGATCACCAAGATTGGTTTTGCGGTTTCCTTCACCTGCCTCGATTTACTCAATCAGTCTAAGTGGATCTCTGTTGTCCTCCTTCCCTTGAGCCACAAACCACTATAGTTCATCCCATGAATCTTGCAGTCAACATAAATGTCGACCTGTCACCATCTACCTCGCTGCCTGACACTTCACGGACTCAACACACCAACCTGTGCATGCATGCCACTTCATCTCCACGTGGCAATAGTATCGACATTGACCTTTTCTTGATCATCTATGTCGGTATGGATTGGATCACCAACCGACTCCATTATCGAGTTCATCTACCAGTTTACTAACCTTGTCGGTTAAACCGTCAAACCGGTTTGTCATCAATCTTGCACTCTTCTTCTATTTCGGTGGAACACTCAACCGGTCAGAACTCTTGCTAACCTTCCTTATGCACATCTTCATCAGATGGGAGTCTTTTGCATCTGCACCTTGTCTACATTACCGGTGGACATACATACTGGTAGACACCTTGATGATACCATGTCATCAAACTTCCACAAACTTCATCTTTAATTCGGTCATTTTCTTTTGTCTGTAGTTTCTCGGCCTTGCCTTCTTCTTCATGAGTCTAGACCACATATCAACTGGTTTATCAAAGTGACAAACTCATCAATTCTTCACTCTTCCTTTTCTATCTTGGTGGTATAACATGTCTTTTATGTTGGTCCAGTGCATATCCCTGATTTCATGCACTTTAGACATTCCTTTGATTCACCGGTAGATTCGGTGTGAGTATTCAAACATCTTCCTTTACCACTTCTTTCTTATCTCACAGAACTATGATGCACACTTTGCCTAATGGGAGATAAGTTCCACTTACCAGTGGAAGTGAGTCCTTGTTATCTGTATCCTGAAATATACTCATGTGGCTTCCTTGTTTGTGCAACATATCTTCAAACATGAACATGTGATTCAATGTGGGCACATTCACTATCAGTCATCTCCTCACATGGTGACTGCATCTTAATCCAGTGGGATTCTTGTTATTCTGCATCCACACAAGATACCAGTGAACTATACATCCTTCTCCTTCCGTGTTGATGTGATTTAGGTAACATTCTACCTCTTCATCACAAACAAAAGCTCAACATCTTGCCCACTCTTCTTGTACACTGGCCATAAGCTTGTTGGTTGGCGACTACTCACTATCAACACAACTCTTATCAGTTGACATCCTTTCCTTACCGATGATAGACTATACTGGTAACCTATTCATTTCATCCACACAAGTCAAACACTAACTTGTGTATTGGTGACTCCAGTGGTCATTCATCTGAATGACATTCTCTCCCTTACCTTACCGGTGTTCTACAACACAAGGTGATATCAAAGATATCTCATCCCGTACTCATCCATGACAATGTTGTACATACATTTCTTATACCGATAGTCATCCTATACCGGTTGACATCAATAACAACACAATTCCAACAATCTCCCCCTTTAGCATTGATGTCAACTGATGTAGTATCTGGCATACTACATAATCTCTCTCCCCCTTTGACAACAATGGCAAAGGGCACTATCAAGGTTCCACACCTCCTTGTATTTACCAGGCACTGACAAGAAACTTTCTCCCCTTTTTCTTTACCGGATGTATCTCCTCCTTTCATACCACTTGTTACATCTTCTCAATCCACAACACTTGAGATGGAGGCCTCAACCATGAACTAGCACTAATTGAGCATGGAAATCTGATACAAATTGTTAAAGCACTCAATTTGCAGAAGGATGTGTCAGTGAATACTACTCACCCTGCCAGTCAAACTGCATCACCTCCCGTTTGATCCCAAATTTCTTTAGAATCAAATGTGATTATACTATGAATACAACTAACCAAATGACAAGTGGATACCCTTAACCATGAAATTCTCCTAGGTATTCCTACAACACTTTCAATCATTTGTAGTTTGGGGAGTTGGTACCTCACAAGTTCAAGTATGTTAACTTAGCATCATAAGCACTTGAACTCCCCATGAGTTGTATATTTCAGGTCCAAATCTGGGGCTCCAATCATCTCTATATACCAGTTGAGTTGTGCATATGTGATCATTCGATGGTCTTTCAGCTCTATCATATCCACCGTAGCCTATGACAAGATCATGGATCTTCAAAATGCCATACAATGTCATCATCATGTCATGAATCAAACTAGTTAGCCCAAAAACATGCATGCCTACATGAACGACAACCGACCTTCATATGTCTTTCAGGTCTTCATCAACACCACCTAAGAGATAACTTCATTCCATGTTACTAAGGCTAATGCAATGATATCCAACCTCATTGTCTTACATAACCTGCAAGTACCTATTCACATTCATGCCAGTAACATCCCACACATACCAGTTTCCTGTACCGGTCCATCATCACTACCGGAGAACCTTCCTGTAACTCCTATCATTTTGTGTCACTTTGCATTTGATTCCAACTATTAATCTCCATCCATTGAAACATGTAGTAGTGATCCAACACTAATATGTAGGTGTGTAGCCAAGGCATCCACTACACACACTTATCTTCTCATTTCCATCCTTGATACTGGTAACGGTTTGTCCTTCCATGTGTTTTCTTCCACTAAGGGGGTGAATGGTAAATTCAAGGCACTACTCCCCTTAAGGTCCTGCATCACCTTCAATCCTTAGGAGATATCACCTATGCATTGAATGCACAGTGTCGACCCATTGTCTTCTTCCACCACACTTGCTTGGTCTCATTCTTCTTCCCATTTTTAGTCTTGGGAGCAGGTCTTACCTTCTTCTGATGATGGGTCCTTTCATTTCCAGACTCTGCATCATCACCAAAAGTAGTGCAATAGTAGCACACAACATCCATCCCAACTTCATGATTGTTAGGAATCCCACAGATACGGGGGGGTGAATCAGTATCTAATCGGTATATAGAATTTCTTAACTTAAAACATGCAGAACAAAATATAACAGTGTACCGATATGCAAGAAATAATGCAATAAATAGAATTAAGAACATCCACATGAAAAGCACACCATAACACAAGGATTTAACAAGGAAACCCGGTGTGGGAAAAACCTTGGTGGGATTTGTGACCCACAATATTCACTCATTGGCCAATAAGAGAATATTACTTACAATAGGGGTCTGCACATGCAGGAAGGCCAACTACCTAGAGCTCACTGCTCAATGAGAAGTCTCACTGACTTACAATGAGGATTATACAAATCCAATATCTTGTACTACTTTACAATAGTATCTTCAATGCCTGATCTAGTATCGGTTGCTACTCTGCTGCTTACATAAACCCCTTAACCTATATTTCGCATAATAGGTCTACCTAATATTTTTCCTTATTACTTTCTCGCTCATTCTAAAATGTCTACAATGATCTCTTTTATATATAAGAGTCATTTTTACAATTTGCCAAGTCTACTTACAAAGTTTTTCAATAATAAACAAAATATAATATAACAAAATCCTGTCGGACTTTGTGTCGGTATGCTTCATTTCTTCTGTGTCGGTGTTGGTGTCTTGAGTGCCAGTGTAGAGTGTGATCTACTGATGTCAGTATAATGCCTTTGCCGGTGCCATAGGATTGCAAGGTTGCCATCAATGACAAAACCTTCAATCACATACAATGTCTCATTGGAGTGTGCATATTCCAACAATCTCCCCCTTTGGCATTGATGGCAACACTCATGAGAAATTTTAAAAATGATCCAAAAATGTGCAGTCCAAAAATGTTATCAAAAATGTGTGTGCTCCCCCTGAGCATATGATTCCTATGATATTAAATTTTCTCATCCCACTACTCCCCCTTTGGCATCAATGACAAACGTTGTCAAGATGTCAGTTGAGTTTGTAGTTTCAATCTTGTAACTGGGTGGTTACAATTTGAAAAAGATCTCCCAAAATCAAGTTTATACTATCCACAAACTTCTTGCTATCCTTTATTGTTGTCTCTGTTCTCTTCACTGTACCGGTGAGATGCTGCAAATGCTCTGCCGATGTTTTCTTTCCCTATATTAGTGCCTCAGATACTTCCTTCCGTAGTGATGCTAGATAGTCCAATCTTGGACTTAGTTTTGATCTCAAATGCTTTGCCTTATTCACTATTATTTCTTTCTCTCTTTCCAATTTAAGTAATTCTTCTTCAAAATTTGTTATCTTTTCCTCAAAAACTGATAGTGTATCAGGTGAGTTGACAAAACTATTTGCAAGTTTATTGATCTCATCATGTACCTTGCTCATCTTCTTGTCTATATCTACAGTCAAAAAGTTTGTTTTACAGGTATCTTTGTACATATTTTTGTACTCTTTTAATAAATTACATAATTCTGGTAGAAGTGTGTCAAAATCTCTGTTACACTTCTTTATTTGCTCATCAAAGAATTTCTATTTTTCAACTTCTACTTTATCCTTCAATGGCTCTTCCTTTATTTTCTCAATGTTTTATGTGATATATTTACACAGTGTATCAAGTTGTCCTAAAGAATCTTTATTGTCTATATTACAGTTAGGAGCAATTACCTTCAAAATTTGCATGGTATCATCAATTGCCTTGTAAGCTTGTGAGCTACAGTCAGTTATTTTCTTGATAGAATCTAATAGTACCTTAGTCACATTAGTTGATTTGTAGCCTAATGATGAATCAACAATCTGAGTACCGGTGGAAGTAACCAAGATTGTATTGACCTCTAGTAGGTCTGTTTGTGTCTGCATTTCTTTAAGCAATGGTTTTTCTACTTCATTAATTGCCGATGGTACTGTTTCTTTATGTACCTGTTCCTATTGTTGTTGTTCCTGTTCCAGAGCCTTTTGCTTTGTTTGTTTCTTTGTTTGTTGTATTGCCTCAGTCTGAGTCTGAGTCTCTACCTTTTGCTCTTTATCTTTTGCCAGTTTCTCTTGTGTGTTATCAGCTACCAGAGGCTCACTAGCCATATTAGTTTTATCAGTTATATCTTTGTCTACCACTATGTTGATCTTTTGAGTATCAACATCCACAGTATATAAGAATTCAGGATTAGGATTATCATCCTCTATATCCATACTTTTAGCGACCGGTTGATCTTCTGTAGCTGTTGTTTTTATCAGTAGAGTAATTAGAGGAGGTGGGGGTAAGTTGTCTCTAACCTTGATACTAGGTGGTCCACCAACTTTACCTTTACCCTTGTCTCTATCTTTCTGATAAACTTTTATGGGTTTGGGGTTCCTATATTCTTCTTGTTTTTCTTTTTCAACTAAGAATATATCCCATCCATTTTCTATCTCCTCAGTCACCTCATTAATTCTTCCAACCATTAAAGCAACGTGCCGGTGTGCAGTAGAAAATAATGTCCTGTTGACTTGAGCAATTAGTTCATCAATTTCTTTGGGTGAGTTTACCGGATAAACAACAAGTAGCTTTTCAATCTTTATTTTCTTATCTAGTTCTATTACTGCTTGTCTTCTTGCTTCTAGTCTTTTAAATAGCTCATCTGGAATTTCATTGACTACTTCCATAAAAAACTTCTTATACATATCCATATGCAATATAACACTATTTTCAACTTGTTCTTTTTCATCAGCTGTTAGAGTGTCATATATTTTCTCTATATTTTTCAAGTTACCTTCCTTTGTGATTTCATTCAGCAGTATATCAAGAGGGGCCAAGTCTTTGTTTGTCCTCTTCTTCTTTTTGGGTGTCAGTTTCTTCTTCTTTGGTGTGGCCTTTCTTACCGGAGATCTCACTACTTGTTGTTTTTGCCTTGTCCTCCTGGGTGAGGGTGTGGTTGCCGGTGAGGGATCTCTTTTCCTTACAACTCTTTTGAAAGTTGCAGGCATGTCACTCCCTGAAGAAGTACCTACCGGTGATAGGTGAGTTTCAAGTTGTGAAGCTGATAACTCATCCTCTGTTATATCGGTTTTCTTCAACACATCTTCTTTGATGGCTTTTGCTTGTCTGGAACCTTTCCTTAAACTGCCTCAACCTTTTTCACTCTTTTCTTTGATTGTATTTGGCTTTCAATACTTTCTACACTACCAAATACTTCTTCCTTAGGTTCTCTGGGGGCTTCTAGAAGTGCTTTAGCATATGTTTCAATTATATGATGATCTGTTTCATAGCCCATCTCGGTTACCCAAACTGTCCTAGGGATGACTGCTTCCATCCAAATTTCATCTTTCTTGATTACAAAGCATATTTCATCTTTGTATTTCTTGACAATCTTTTGTGATAACCTGATTCTTTTCTTCTTTTTGGCCTTTAATGCTTGAAAAAAGTTATGAATATTGTTTTCCTTGTCTTCTCCCATGTTATTGAATAGTTTTGTTAACTGTTTGCCTACCGGTATATCATATCCAAGTTCTTTGTAGCCTATACCGGGAACCTGTTTTGTTATTGTATGCGGGAAAAGTGGGTCGATAGAACTCAATATGTGAAAAATGGAACTCTATGGAGCCTTGCTCACACACCCATAGGACTTCTTGGTGCAAGCTACGGAGTCACGAAGTATGGCTTAGCTTCCCAAGGATGGTTCCATGGTTCTCTATCTTGCACGGTCCCTCAAACCAATGTTTTTGCTCTCAGATCACTGAGCAAAATGGTTTAGGGATGGCAAATGCAAGAACGAGGGATGCTTTTATGGATTTTAATATGAGATGCATCCTAAGCTATGCATGATGCTACAAATGCAATAAACTAGTTATAAGATGACAAGATTAGTAAACAATACTATCCTAGCATACTATATTAGTTCATGATTTAAGCTAGATGATAATGAACATACTCTAAATTAGCATATTTAGATTAATTCCTATTTTAAAAGAGAAGCTAAATGAAGAGCATATAAAATATGAAAGCTTAAATGGATTTGAGTATAAGTGTGATGCTAAAGACTTGGATGATGAAAATGGAGGAATGAGAGCTCTATTTATAGCAAAAACAGGGCAATGGATGGTCAAGATTGAAAGAAGCAATCAAGGGCCAAGTTTGAAAGTTGGGAATCCATGTTTGCAATTGGCACCAATGAAATGGTGACAATTGTCAACATAAGGTTGGTTGAGAGGAGATGTAAGAAGCATTAAATGCTTGAGAAGACCTCATGGTTACCCTAAGGGTTAAGGGTTAAGGTTAAGTTAAGGTTATCCATTGGATAAAGCTTTTACCCAAAGGATAAACTCTTGTGCAAAGGTTTAAGGATAACCATGGTCAAAGAAATAAATGCTTGATAAGACCCTTGGGTTAGATGGAGGTTGAGTTTATGGAAATTCTTTAACCATGTAAGAGGGTTGAGTTAACCATTAATGGTTATGAAAACTTTGGGGATAACTTTGTAAGAGTCCTTCCAAATTTGGGGGCATTCAACAAGTTAGCTTGTTGAATGGATAAAGGCTTTAATGCATTTTGAAGACTTTACTCCAAATTTGAGAAGTGACCTCCTCAAATTTAGGGAAAAGGGATAATGGATGGGTTTGGGTTAATTAATTAGGTTTAGAAGAATCTAGAAGAGGTTAGAAAGAGGGTTAGTATGCAAGTGGGAGGTGTAGGATTTTGCAAGTGGGTGAGGGAAAATAGGTTTTAATTGAATTTAATTCAATTTGGTTGCAATTAAATAAATTAGATTTATTTAATTCAGGATAACTATTTTAATTAAATTTGAATTTAATTAAAAAGTGGACAGGGGCTTTAATTGAATAAAATGAATTTATCCTATTAAATGGTATAGTGAATTTAATTGAGTAATTTACTTAATTAAATAAAGGAAGGTGGATAATTTAATTAAATTAGATTTAATTAAATAAAGAAATGAACATAAAATATTCATTTAGGAATATGGTCATTTTTATACGTCTACATTTTGCCCCTCTTTGAGGTGATGTGTGTGCACATGTTATTTCAAAGAAAATGATGTGTCGTTGCAATTTTATGATCGATGTCATTTATGATTTTTATGTTATGCCCTAGATTTGATGTGTGATGCCCCAGATTTGATAAACGATGGTGATAATACCCCTTCGGGAGATGAATCAAAATTTTGAAAAATTTGAATTGATTTGATAAGTGCGTTTGCGGTGCAAAATTTTGGCTAGGTGAAACATTGAAATTGATTCATCTCTCGATAATTGATGTGTTTTAGGGTATGAGGGAGACTGCGAGAAAATTACATGCTCATTGCCCTAACCCTAATTTCATTTTTCTCCTATAAAAAGGAAAAAGTGCTTTGATTTGTTTCATTTGTGCTTGTTGACTTTGGAGAAAAAGATTTTTAGAGAGAAGACAAAATGCCTATTCCCTATTCTACGCATCGATTTGAGCACGTTCGGAGGCATCAAAGACCCGTCGCATATGGACCACCGATAAGTCAATGCTTTTGACCCCTTTTTGATTTATCATTTGATCGTTTTTAGTCAATTTTTTATTTTTGAAATTCGGTTTTAACGTTTTAGCACGTAGGGGTCGTAGTTTAGCACATATGATAAATTAGGTAGCACATAGGGTATGAATTTAGGGTAGCATCCAAAAATGAATAGTTTAGCGCATGAAAGTTTTAGGTTAGCGCATGGTCTCAGGTTAGTGCATGATGAACATAGGGTAGCACATCAGGTTAAAAGGGTAGTGCATAGGTTAGACGTAGTGCATAGGGGCCATAGGGGGTCGCATGGGTAGGGGGATTTAGTGCGTAGGTTAGACCTAGCGCATAGGGTCAAATAGGTAGTGCAAGCATGGGATAGGTTACCGCATAAGTCCGTTTTAGCACTTAGGGTAGGTTGGGTGGCGCATGGAGAAAAAGGATAGCGCATAGAGGTAGTCTAGCACATAGGGTAGACATAATAGCATGTGGAGAAAATAGGGTAGCGCATGGGTGTATTTTAGCATACAACCAAGTTTAATTAGCGCATGGATTAGGTTTTGCAAGAGTTAGTAATTTTTTTGAAGGTGAAAAATTACATAGGAAACGGTCAATTTTGCTTGGGGAGGTGGATTTTTGCTAGTTGTTGTGTCTTCGATCATGCTTTTTGAAAATGTGTCCAATATGATTGTTGATATAACTTGATTTAATTTGTGATTTATTTCAAGTTATTGATGTAGATATGAATGTGTTGTTGTGATCGAACCATGATTTGTTTTTGCACTATTTCAAGTTCAATGTGTGGAGCCTGATTTGTGTTACAAACTGATATGGGTTGGAAACTTGAGTTGTTTTACAAGTTGATATGGATGGGAAACTTGATTTGTTTTACAAGTTTATGTGATGTGGAGACTTGAGTTGTTTTACAAGTTTTGATATGGTTTTTGAAAACTTGAGTTGTGTTACAAGTTGATATGATATGATGTGGAACTTGATTAGATGAGCAAATTGTTTCATGATTTTGATATGATTTTGATTTTGATATCTTTGTTTTGATGTGGACACTAATATTGAACTCATTTTGCATTTTGACAGGAGCGATTGGGAGTGGTGCAGTCACAGGAGCGGTTTCCCAGACCTTGGGCATTGATACCTCGGTTGACATAGGCTGACTTAGATGTGATCGAGAGATGTGGTTTATCGTCATTGCTAGACATGCCTCAGTTCACTATGAACCGGGGTCTACTTACAACGCTCACTGAGAGGTGGCACAGTCATACGAACACCTTTCACTTTGCTACCAGTGAGATGATAGTCACTCCAGAGGACTGTTATAGGATCTTATGGATTCCAGTAGTAGGTGCTTTATTGCCATATGAGCAGATGGAGGAGGGTGGTATCGAGGCGCTGTGATGCATTTTCCATGATGAGATGGTATGTGGGTATGAGATCCCAAGGCAGGAGTTCTTGGATTTAGATTATGCACCCCTCCCATCAGTACTAGTAGGGCTCATCGGTGGATTCCTTTGTCTTGATCGCAGGTCAAAGGGATTCTCTGTGGGTTGGGGATTGGTTCTTGAGTAGATGGTGACCCAGGGCCGTAGGTTTGCTTGGGGATCAACCATGCTAGCCCACTTGTACAAGGACCTGCACAAGCTTGTGTATCTGGGTTACGACAGTTTGTTAGCTGGCATGACACTTTTATAGGTATGGTGCTGGGAGCACATTCTAGCAACGAGACCACTGGTAGATAGAGATAGGCTTGTTGGGAGGGCATATGCTTATGGTTACAGGGGTCTAGTTGTCCAACATAAGCTGGGCAAACTGGAGCAATGGAAGAGGGTCCTGGATGATATAGATACGGTCGTCTGGCGACCTTATACAGATTATGAGGTCTGGGTAGAGGATGGGCTTGAGATGTCCTATGTTTTTATGAGTCATTTTTTGATAGGGCGGGCACCCTTTGTGATAGAGAGATTTCAGGTGGGTACGGTGGTGAGGCAGTATGGTCGGCAGCAGGGTATACCACAGGGGACCTGCTTGTATGCACGTCGGAGATAGGATGTACCTGATTGGGGTCCTACTATTAATAGCGGAGCAGCCGTAGAGGAGTTCTCTAGCTTAGTGGGGTAGATATGGGACTATGCTCCTGAGATATTAGACACAGGGATGACCCACGAGTTTTCTAGTTTGTTTGCAGCTCATGTTGTTGCCAAGATATTAGATCCTGAGGAGATGCGGCCAGCCTTCGATGATGATGAGGAGGATGTTGGGGGAGATGGAGATGATGGAGGCGGAGGTGGACGATGGGGTAGAGGATATCAGGGGAGGAGAGGAGACAGGCGTAGGGATGAGGGAGGTCGAGTGGAGAGAGAAGTTCGATGAGCTATGATGGACAGGGGGAGAGGAGGGTTGGCCATTGGAGCAGGGGAGGAGGGGAGAGTGGGAGAGGTGATGGCAGTGGTGGGAGGGACAAATGAGTGGAGGAGGCTAGAACAGAGGAGGAGGACTGATGAGTTACCTCCACCAACACCTAGGATAGGTAGAGGGATAGGGGGTACCCCTTCACAGGTGCCCCTATGGGTCTGAGTCCCGACACATGTGGAGGATGCGCAGATCAGGACCCTGCAGTTGATAGTTCATTAGCTGCAGGCATAGCTATTGGCGCAACAACGCCAGATTACTCAGCTGATGCTAGAGCGAGACACAAGGATACAACGACATGGTCGGGTAGAGGAGCTGGCAGATAGTATTCTGAGAGCGGCAACAGGGGGGCTGATGAGAGATATTATGAGAGAGCTATCCTCAAGAGTGAGGGAGGTGGAGTATTATAGACGCCATTACGAGGATGCCGTGCCAAGGGAGCACAGAGTACAGAGCTTCACGCAGGCAAGATCGAGTCGATCTCGAGAGACTGGGACACAGTCAGAGAGTAGAGGCATGATGGGGCCCTCGAGATAGGATCTTCTTGGAGATCTAGGAGCTGGGACATTAGCTGCGAGACCATTCCCCTTAGGAGATAGTCATACTTGAGAGACAATGTCTCTATTGTATTCTAGATCATTGTTTTGCTTGTACTGAGCACAAACATGACAGATTTTGTACATTTGGATCATTTTTGATATATATATAGAGATGACACCATTTTCTTTGATCATGTGATATGTTATGGATGTATGTTCTATATGTTCTTTCTTTACTTTATGATGATGCAATGCTTAGATAGATGATATGATGCATGATGTAAATGTATGATGTATGCTTTGATATGTTGTGAGATGTATGATTTGATATGCAAAATGATATGCAACTATTTTTAAAATGATATGCAACTACTTTAAATGAAATGCAACAATTTTTAAGAAGATATGCAACTATTTATAAAATGATATGCAACTATTTGTTTTTGGAGCATCCTCATTCTACATTTTGTCATCTCGATATAACCATATGTTATTTTCTTTCAATATAGGTATCATCATTGAGCATTGATTTGTTTGGGATATGTTGAAAATTTATACAAGCATAATGGTATAATTGAACCATACTGACGTGAGAAAAATTTACATGATATTTGATTTTGCAAGATAGCACAAGCATCAAGGTATAATTGAACCAGGATGACCAGAGTGCAGATTGTGTATAAACAGACAAGATTAAACCATTTGTATGCGTAAAGTGGAATCATGTCTTCAGTGATATTCTATGTATCACGTCTCAAGACAAGTATTTACATAGTACAAATGATCGCCTCACAGACAAAGGACTAAGAAAATATTGGAGTTTCCCCATGATCTCTAGCTTGGAAACATTTAGTGAGAAAATGCAGAGAATCCAATAATTTAAAAAGTTCAAATGCAAAAATAGTCAAGACTTTATGCGATAATGCAACATTTAGTACTTCAAAAAATCGTCCATCTTAGCATGTTTGTGATTCTTGTTTTAGTGATCCCATGTTTCACTCTGCGATGGAGTGAAGTTTTTGGTTGTTGGATGCGATGTTTCTGAGTTTTGCAAATAGTCTTGATGTCTTGAATGTGTGGCAAGTTTTGACGATTTATTGCCCCTAGCTGAGTGTGCCTTTTGATGTGGATATGTTCAGTGATTTCCAAGCCATGGTGGAATGTGGTAACAGGATATATGGATAGACCAGGATAGTGACTACGCTAAGTATGTCCTGACTGGATATTAGCTAAGTGTCGGGCGATGGCCGATAGTACTTTATTGCAAGTTTATAGATATAGATAAAGGAGCTGTTCTTTCACAATAGCACCTGTTACCAGGTTTTCACCAGTTGCTTTTATTGTACCTTTTTATTTGCTTTTTCTTGATTTTTTGATTTTTTTGCTTGTTTTTTCTTTTTCCGTGCATTAGGCTACTCAAGTGTAGTATTTTCTTTAGATGAATGCTGTTGGTTGGTTCGTCGAGCACATCTCCTTCCAAAGTTGTAAGCTGATAAGCACCTGATCCATAGACTGATATGATGATATAGGGACCCAACCAGTTAGGTTCAATTTTCCCTTTCTTTTCTCAATCTTGTTGATTTCTTGGATTTTCTTTGAGGACTAGGTCACCAACATTGAAATTGCGAGGGATGATCTTGTGATTGTAGCTTCTGCACATGCATTGCTGATATGCTTTGAGATGAGTGTAAGCATGCTAACACCTTTCATCTAATAGTTCTAGTTCTTGCAGTCGGTTGACCCAATACTCTTCATCTAGAACTAAGCCTTTTAGAGAGACTCTGAGAGACAAAATTTCTACCTCCAGTGGTAAAATAGCTTCTGATCCATAGACTAATGAGAAAGGTGTGGGTCCTGTAGGTGTACAAATGCTGGTTCTATATGCCCAAAGTGCTGGATTGAGTTGTACCTGCCAATCTTTGCCTGCATCATTTACTGTTTTCTTGAGAATTTTCAGTATTGTTTTGTTGGATGCTTCTGCTTGACCATTCCCCTAGGGGTAGTATGGTGTAGAGAACCGATGTTGTATTTTGAATTGCTCACATAGTTCTCAGACATCTTGGTTTTTGAATGGTCATCCATTATCGATGATGATGGAACTTGGAATACCATATCTGTAGATCAGATAGTTCAGGATAAAAGATGCAATTTGCTTTCTAGTTACTGTGGACATTGGGACTGCTTCTATCCATTTGGTAAAGTATTCTATTGTAGTTATAATGAACTTGTGTCCATTTGAAGATGAAGGATGAATTTTGCCAACCAAGTCGAGTCCCCACTGACAAAAGGGCTAGGATGTTGTAAATGGCTACAGTTCCTGTGCTGGCGTGTGTATCAGATTGCCATGGATCTAGCATTTAGGACACTTCTTGGCAAAGTGGTAAGAATCTTTCTCCATTGTAGGCTAGTAGTATCCCATCCTTAGAAGCTTTTTAGCAAGAGTAGTCCCACTTGAATGTGTTCCACAAATGCCTTCATGAAGCTCGTGTAAAGCAGAATCAGAATCATTACGATCAAGGCAACCAAGAAGAGTACCATCTAGACCTCGACGGTATAAAGTATCAGCAGTAAGGGTATAACGGGCGACTTGTCGGATAAAATTACGTTTTTGGTTCCGGGATAAGTCAATGGGTAGGATGTTGTTCTTTAGATAATCATATATCGGTCCATACAAAGGAGAATCCGAACCAGTTAAGCCATAGACAACATGGGATTCAAAGTGGTCATAGGCTAGGGAGAACAGTTGCTCTACCAGGAACTCGTAACGACTTTGTTGCTCTGGAATTTGTAGTAATGAAGTGATAGTAGCCATTGCATTGGCTGCTTTGTTGTTCAACCTTGGTATTTGCTCGAAGGTGATGTGTACTAAATACTGTTTGAAGTCATCCACCATTCGCTTGTAGGGGAGTAGCTTGTCATCCTTTGTCTGATAGTCGTTGTTGATTTGATTGATGACTAGTTGCGAATCTCCATATACCATTGTGGGGTAGGAATTAGGAATCATCACAAGATAAGTAGATCAATCAAAACACAAGACATGATAACTTAATCATGAGAGCACTCATTGCAAATGAACCTAATCCTAAGCACACTCAATAGAGATATGAAAACAAAGCATTCAAAATGAAAGATTATGCAAACCAAATGCAGAATTGAATGCTCCATCCATGCGGCTCCATTGTTGTTCTTTCCTCTTCAATGGATTTGTGGATCTCACCTACAAGTGCACATACAATTGAAAGCAAGATTGATGAAAAGCTCAAGAGTACTAGAAACGTAAGTTCGGTAGTTTGATTAAGGATTCGGATTCGGGATTCGGGATTCAAGATTCGGGATTAGCTTTGATTGAAAATCATCCAATTTATAGAAGAATTGGATAAATGACAAGATTAGCATGATGCAATTCAAATGGAAATTGCAAATCAATATGACAAATTATGACAAATTATGCACTTTCCATGCACAATTTGATTGATTGATAATTGATGACAAATTATGACACATTCTATGTCAAAATTGATTGATTATCAATTATGACAATTTCATGACAAATTGAAATGTCATTCCCATAGAATTAGGAGATGAAATAGGAGGGAAAAGAATTTAGAAATTTAGGAAATTAGAAAATTGAAATTGATGAAAATTAGGAATTAGAAATTGATGGAAATTAGAATTTAGTGAATTAGAAGAAATTAGGTAAATTAATTAACAATTTGTCATTTATTAATTAATTTACAAGAGGAAGAATAATTAGCCAATTAAATAAAGATTTAATTGTAACTTAGGATTAATAAATAATTTAGTAATCCTAGAGGAAGAAATGGCAAATTAGGTTAAATGAATAAATCATAAAACCCTAGAAGATGAATTAGAAATGCGAAAATGACAATTAGGTCTTGATTGAAGATAATTAATGTCATGATTTTGAATTGATAAATGACCAGTGCGACAAAATGATTTGATTAAGAAAATGCACCAATTGACGAGGAACAATGACAAATTGATCCAAATTGACATAATTGAGACAAACAACAATCGATGACAAATCGGTCGCAAAATGACAAAATTGATAAATGGACAACGATCGATGACAGAATATATTGCAAACGACAGGATTGAAAATGACCACGATCGATGATAAATCGATCGCAAATGACAAGATCGAACATGACAACGATCGATGACAAATCGATCGTAAAACGACAAGATTGATAAACCAATCGCCAGATGATAAGATTGAAAAGAGGACAAAACCCTAATTAGGATTGACGATGTCCAAAATGATGACAAATTAGCACGCACATTGATGCAACAAGATAAGTTTGATCAAAATCATGATTGAATAATGTTGTCGACAAGACCAAATTTGAGGACGAGATGATTGAAGAATGTAGAAGAATGACTCAATGTTCGCAAATGATAAAGACCAAGTGCGAATCATAGGAGAAATGTTAATGCGACGCAAAAACCTAAAATGAGGCAATGCGCAAATGTTAAAGTATGACCTCGCAAGCGTTGACCTTTTTAGGTGTCTAAATTTTGCCCCTCTTTGAGACAATGCGATTTTAAGCGTTGTTTCAAAGAACAATAACTAAAATGCCCCAAACAACTGACAATGACATATGCATGCCCCCTCGAGGAATTGGCCGGAAACAGGCGGAAAAGAGGCCAATTGATCGATAAAAATGATAGGATCGAACGGATTGACAATCGGAGATCGGATGCATGAAGGACAATCAATTGATGACACAAAAGACCGCAACCAACACAAGATGGAGAGGATGCACGTCCATCTATGCAATGACAAAAAGCTATAAATGAGACCAAGAGGGTGAAAATTGCTCATTTTTACTAGCCAAAGAGGAGAATTTGTTGCTCTAGACAAGGACACTTGCAGAGAGATGGCGAACATTCCCATGGCGGATCACCTTGGAGAACATGTACGCACATTCAGACGACCGGACGACGCAGGAGCAGCGGTATGTATCTCGAAAACCCATGTTTTGAATTTCATGAATTTTGATGGCTTACGGGACATTGCGGGGCCCACAGGGGATGCAAAAATGGACTCCTGCGCTTGTGTCATCTAGTTCTGCGCTTGTGTAGGAAGTTCTGCGCTTGTGTAGGAAGACACAAGCGCAGGTCACCTGACACAGGCGCAAGTTAGAAGACACAGGCGCAAGTGTGCATAAATGACCCAATTTAACTCAAAATTGCATGCAAATGACTTGAAAAGGGAGGACAAGGGTGAGATAGGCCAATGCAGATGAAAAACACCCTGATTGAGACATGAAAAAGAGGATATGCAACTCGTAGGAGCAAACCCTAGAACTGACAAAATGATGCCCCGATTGTGATGCAGAGTCGACAGTATCCGTTGATCACGCGGGAGAATCGACCAGACTGTTTCATGCTACGACATAGACTCAGGAGCACAGAGAGAGACACAGAGAGACGAGTTAGTGGGGGAGTATGATTCAGCCACACATAGCCTATGCCGACTTTGCATAGCTACAACCGAGACAGTGGGAGTGGAGGTCAGATGTGGTGGATGCTAGGACGATAGAGGAGTATGAGACATGGTTTGCACCACGACGGCCAGTGCCATTGACAGATCCAGATATTCCAGTACCGAGGAGACAGGAGGACTTCCCACTCACAGGAGAGGAGGGAGATGATGAGGATGAGGAGAAGGACGAGGATGAGGATGGTGATGAGGATGATGAGGATAACGAGGACGGGGGAGATGATGGTGATGAGGATGATGAGGATGACGAGGACGAGGGAGATGATGAAGATGGTGGAGGGGAGGACGAGGAGGAACCAGACTCAGTGGATCAGGAGACATTGCAGGACATTCCTCTAGAGCCGGATACAGCTAGGACAGAGGAGGTGGAGATGTGCAGGGCTACCATAGCGAGTCAGTAGGACTATATTGCGACATTGGAGAGGGAGCATGAGCAGTTCAGAGTGGAGATAGCCAGACTCACAGCAACTCGAGATACAGCCATAGCTCAGGCACAGCGAGAGGGACAGAGAGTCACTGAGTTCATTGGGTCGATTAGGGATGCCAGTGCATGGGAGATGGCACAGATGCTGGTAGAGACCAGAGAGGAGAGACTGTATTGGAGGACACTATATGAGGGTGTTGTTCCACCAGAGCAGAGAGCGCCTTCATATCGGGCACGATCGAGGACAGAGAGTAGGTCACGCTCTCGGAGGTCATTGAGCAGCATGGGGGTGAGTGGACCTGTGAGACCACCACAGCCAGGACCAGGAGGGACATCATCTGCGAGACATGGCAGGGATAAGGAGGACAGAGGGAGCACCCAGTGACAGAGGCACGTGCTCCTTATGACAGATAGTGGACATTATGTAGTTTGACATTATATAGTCAGCCTGCGGGCCATACTTTAGGACAGACAGTCCGATTTTGTACTCCGATATTATTATGAAATGTGATATGAAATGTATCGATATGATGGGATGAAATGTGTTATGATTTGTAGTTATTTTTCATGTATGGGTGACTTATGCACTTGTTTATGAACATGTATGGATATCCTTTTATGTATTTTTGATGTATTTATGAAATGAAATGGATAAAATGCTTGATGTAATATGTGATGGAATGCAAATGTACTAACCAATGAATGCAGGATGCAGCATATATGTTTGGAGATCGGAGGACTGGACCGAACTGACTATCCGACCAAATGGAAGAAGTGTTAGTAAGAAGAAATGAATGAGACAAAGGACAGTTGAAGAAAAACTTGCTTTTAGTAATGCACTTTGTAGGTGAGAACCTTTATTTTTATTTAGCAAAATGGATGCGTAGCATCATGGCATTGAAGGCCAGAGCTGAAATGCAACCCTTTTTGCAAAAGACAGACACATCACAGACAAACGACAATCACAATCAAAAAAGAAAGAGACCATGAGCCATCCTGGTCACTCTAAATCACTCAGTGACATCATCGAGCAACATAGGAACATGATCGAAGATAAATCAAAAAAGATAAGATGCGCAAATTCAAACAAATCAAACAAACATCTTGATCTTTATTGTCAAAAGTTGAAAGTGCTGATAGGACGATCATGCTGTCTGGTTTCAGGAAATGCGGTATCCCGTCTAAGACAGGACATAGTCTGGTTTCGAGTATACCACACCTTGTATAAGACCCATGATAGCAGGAACAAGGACAAATGATTTTGATGTTGATATTTGATTGATAAGACAATTTTGATCAGGTTGAATGTTTGATTTAGATTGAAAACGTTCATCTGGTTAAAGCATGATTTCATTAAAGCACAGCGTTGGATTGATTGTCGTTGGATGTATGCTCAACGATTTGTCTTATGCACAAAAGGAATAATGTTATTGCAAAATGTTTGTTTTTTGGATTTGGAGTTTTACAATTTTTTTGTGTTCATTTTTTTTAGGACTTTATTTGACTTTTTAGGGATTTTTTTCAGGACATTATTTGATGTTTTTTATGACTTTTTTTCAGGACATTATTCAATTTTTATGAATTTTTTTTCAGGACTTTATTTGATTTTTTTTATGATTTTTTTTCAGGACATTTTTCAATTTTTACGATCTTTTTTCAGGACATTATTCGATTTTTTTTTTTTTGGATTATTTCAGGACATTATTCGATTTTTTATTATCTTATTTCAGGACATTTTTCAATTTTTAAGACTTTTTTCAGGACATTATTTGATTTTTATGAATTTTTTCAGGACATTTTTCAATTTTTAAGACTTTTTTCAGGACATTATTTGATTTTTATGAATTTTTTCAGGACATTATTTGATTTTTATGAATTTTTTCAGGACATTATTTGATTTTTATGAATTTTTTCAGGATTTTTTTGAAATTTTTTATGATCTTTTTTCAGGACATTTTGAAATTTTTTTCTTAGAGATTTTGATTTATTTCAATTTTTTTGGATTTTGCCCCCAGTGTCTAGCAAGGCAAGGAATATGATAGGTGAATAAATAGGCTTGCTGAAATGATGGTGGATAGAGGGAAGACAAAGGCCTTTTATTATGGAGACAATGCAGATGCAATTTTCAAGGGCTATGGCGTGATGGGACAAGAGACTGGATATGACAATGTAAAGCAGTGATATGGCATGAGGGACATGTCAAGAGGCTTTTGAAACCATGTTTTGAATTTTGTGTCCTTATGTTAGATCAAGATCAAGGAATGAAAAAGAGTGTATGGATAGTGATAAGATATGGATAGGATAAGCAATACCAAGAATGGATAAGGGACATGGACTGAAGGTCGGGATTGGATAAGGGATAGTGGCAGAAAGATGCAACAAGCTAGGGAATATGGATGAAAGGTTATAATAAGCAAATGGATAAAGACCAAAAGCTATGATAGACTGAAAGCTACAAACAAGATGCATGATGCTCATGAAGATCGTCAGCCTTGTCAAGATCAAAGGTGGAAAGGGAAATTGGACATGAGGGACAATAAGATAACGGAGGAGTAATGACATGGTATGATAGGATAATGGAAGGGCAATAGGATATGAAGGAGGAAACCTGCCCTCAAGTGTGGTGTGCAAGAAGTTCATAAATTACGCATGACGCCTGTTTGCCAGGTTTTCATCATGGTACTTGCCCAAGGTGCCTGTTTGCCAGGTTTTCACCAGTGGATGAATTATTTTTCTTTATTTTTTCTCTTTTCTTTTTTGTCTTTTTTTTTTTTGTCACTTTTTTTTTCTTTTTTTGTATTTTGACTTTTTCAGAAGAAGATGGACACATGATAGGGGATGGAAGAAGGACTCAAGCGTCTTTTTATTTGGATAGTAGCCTTGAAAAGAATGGACCATGACCTTTAAAAGTATGCTCAAAGACGTTGGTAGGATAGGGACATGGAAAATGAGATGAAACTAAGGCAAGGATTTATGCAAAGGATTGGACCAGAGGGATGGAAGGATGGAAAACATGCATTGGATAATAGATAGGATATTGGAAGAATTGGGCTTCAGTGGATGGAAATGTTGGCAAGATCAACATTGGCACACACCTTGAGGGGTGATGGACTGATGGAGGAAAGATGTATTTTGGATATTGAGATTTTGACGAAGGAAAGGCTATGGATTTTGGGACATAAGGGCCCAAAATGGATAAAGAAGGTGATGGAGGAATAGATATGAGAGGTTTGGATGGAGGAATAGCAACTTTGGATGCCAATTTTGATGTTTCTTTAGGCTTTTGTGCTTCAAGGAGCCGCTTAGGGATCCACATGGTTTTTGATTTTTCATGCTTTTGTGGTTCCTTGGAGTGCATTGCTTGCACAAGGGATTTAGGAACCCATATAGATTTTGACTTGGCTTTATTTTGCTCAGTGGGCGTTTGTGGCCTTTTGGATATTTCTTTTTCTTTATAGATCATATTGTTCTTTGTTTTGACATGTCGATTATATTGGATATGTTGATCCTTGAATACATGTGGATTTTTAGACTTATGATGCTTATACTTGGCATCCAAATTGCTTGGAAGAGGGAGTGAATGTCGGTGTGGATGGGAATGATATGGAGACATGTGGGATGGATGGAAGGTTCTCCAAGATGTGTGCCTTTCCTGACCTTGCATAGAGGATGGAGGGATATAGGGACCTAGAATGGATGGAAGCAATGATGGGGAAGGTGGACATTTGGATTTTGACTTTGAAGGGATACCAACGCCTTGAGTGTGAGTTGTGTAGCCATGACCATTAGTATATTCTTTAACATGAAGGGGTTCTTGCTTATGAAGGTCTACCCCTTTGCCTTTATCAATATTTTGACTAATAGGATACTCTTTGCTTTGGGAAGAAGACGCGAGTCCATTATGAAGTGGATGTGATATGAGAGAAATAATGAGATCTTGAAGTGGATTGGATTGCACCAAAGTGGAAGAACCCATTATGCATGTCAAGGGTTCATGAACATCTTGCACTGACACATTAGAATCATGAGGGAGATTAGGATCATGAGGGGGATTAGGATCATGTAGTGGACATGGTTCAATGATAGGCTCTTCAAGAGATGGAATGGGAGAAATAATGGGATCGTCAAAAGAAATACAATCTTGGAGTGGATATGCGGGATTAGGACGTGGAGATGGAGGGACAAGTGGATCCTGTGGAGCATCTGAAGGAATGATTTGATCTTGACAAGGAGGAAGATCATTGGAACCCTCTTCAAAGGTGCTTTGCTCTTGACTTTCAATGGGATCATCATAAAGGATGGAAGGGATATCTGGAATGTCAATGGGATTTGAAAGGACATTTTGTTCATGAAATGGAATGGGATCGTTTGGGATTGGATGGACTGGGATATCTTGATCTTGCTTGGGAAGTGGAGTGTCAATAGGACTTTGGATAGGATGGACAAGAATAGGGGAATCGTCATGAGTGTCTGGGAACATGGAGTCCTGGTCAACAATTGGATGGGATGATAAGGTTTCAAAATCTTGATCTTGATCTGTTTTAAGACACGTTTCTTTAGGACTCATTTTTTCATGCTCTAAATTATCCTCTTGACATGGGGTTAGACTTTGGATATGCATGGAGGATTCTGACAAGGCATTAATGTTTTGGCATGAAGGAAATGCACTTTGAATGTTTGTGATGGATTCTGGCAAGGAATCAATGCTTGAACATGAGGAAGAGGGACTTCGAATGGAGTCCTCTAAAACAGGTAATGGCAATAAAGTGCATGGTGGCATTGGGTCTTGTATTTCTGAAACATGACAAGGATGTGCATCATGAATTGGATTATCATGGCAATCAATTATGGATAGCCCTTGGGTAATTTCATCCTTGGGTGTATTGTTTGATGAGGACAATATGGAAGGTTCCTGCGAAACTTCTAAAGGTGTAGGGATAGATGCCACTGGAGAGTCAATTTTCTTGTGGGGGGATGAGGCATTGCTAGACATAAGTGTATTATCTTGATCTTCCTCAAAGAACTCACTTGGTAATTTCCTTAAGAGTATTGCAATAAAGCCACCTTTCTTTTGAGGTTTTGACATGGTTGTATCTGGAATTTGAACTTGTTTTTGATTTGATCTGATGTTTTGATATTGGATTAGATGTTGCTCAAATTGGTTTGACATGTTCAAAATTTGGCTTGGTGCATGTTGCAAGTTTTGTTTTTGAATTTGTGATTGTGGTTGTTGACATTGATATGTTGATTGAACTTGTCGATATTCCACCATTGGTTGAACTATTTGTTGACATTGTATAGTTGGTTGGACATATTGTTGAAATTGGACCATTGGTTATATTGGTTGTATATGTTGAACAATTGGTTGAACCATTGGTTGTATTGGTTGAAAATATGATTGATAGTAAACACCTTCTTGTTCTTGTTGTGGAGGCACATAATGTTGAAATTGATGTTGACTCTTTTCTTGAAATTGTTTCATCATCTCTATTTGGGAGAGGAGAGCTGGTATGTCTGATCATTCAATAAGAGACCTTACATTAATTGGCTCAATATTTGGATTTCGACCTGGAAATTTTTGAAACACTTTGGACATTTGTGATCTACTCTTCTCAATGTTTTTCACTCTTTGTTCCAATATCTCTTCTTCTTGAGCTAGTTTCTCCTCTAGTTTTTGTATTTGGAGACTTGTTTCATCATAAAAAGTTTGATCGATATTGCCTTGTTGTTGGGTTGGATAGAATTGTGATTGCATTGTCGGTTGATATGTCAAACTTTGTTGCATCATTGGTGCTTGGAACCTTGTTTCAATAGACATGTCACTATGCAAATGCAATATTTTTGGAATTTTTCAAGGATAATATATGATATGCCACTAAATGCAAACTAAATAAATGAAAATGCAATCTATGGCAAGAATGCAATCTATGTTTTTGTTGTTTTTCAAGATTTTGACAAACTTTTTGGAATGCAAATCTAAGAAAGAGACCCTTAGGAAATTGAAATGATATCTAGACCTCAAAGGACAAAAGGACCAAGTGACAAAAGGACAAAATGACAAAGTCTCCCCTATATGCTTGGATACTAAGCTAGGTTTGACCAAATGACATTGATGACAAAAGGACAAAAGATTTGATAAGGTCTAGACTTCTTAACAATGACTTAGGGTTTATCAAAGATTTGGATTACTCAAGTATGACAAGACCTAGCTTTGACACTATATGCGAAAGGACAATTAATATGCAAGTGACCTTAATATGATATGATAATGACTTAAGATTAATGAAGAGACTTAGGGTATGCAAAGTATGACAATGGTATGACTTTAATGCAAGAGGACACATGCAAATGGATGACCCTTATGGATATGAAAAAGAATATGACTTAGGTGGAACCTAACCTTGGTACTTGACAAATGACTTTGCAAAATGCAACCTAGGATGAACCTAAATGTAAGTGACATGCATGTTGAGACAAGATTTTGAACAATATTGGATAACCATGGTTTAGGAAGATGATCTTTGAATCTTGTTGAATGTTTGTTGGATGAATGTCTCCTGTGTTTAATCTTATGTTATATCAATGTGTTTGTTCTTGAAATGGGATTCAAATTTTGACAATCAAAGAATACAAGATATTGCAACTTAGACTCAAGACAATCATGCTCATTTCCACATTCCTTATGGTAGGCAAAGACATTAGGTACTTGAGAGGTAGACTCATTATGAGATTCAAGGAGAATACATAGATGCTTGACCCCACGGGCTCCCCTCCACGACACTCACTTCTCAGGGCAGCCAAGCATCAGTCCCCATGGAATCTCCCCATGGCAAACTTAGTATCTCTTCCAAGTATCTGAATTTGTCCTTCTCAAGCAACTAGAAGGTTTTTTTGGCCTCTAAAAACAAGGTGTTTAGTAAGGATTTCTGTTAAGCGTTACTCCTTGATGTCACGCAAGTGTGATTGAGACATTAAGCCCATCAAGATACCAAACAAATGTAGTCGCGCAAGCATGATTTAGACCAAAAGGCCCTACTTAGATGTTGATATGAGAAAGAGTTTCAAGGGGCATCACTTCCCAAGTAACTGCAATTCCCATGTAACACTTCCTTCAAAGCTTTCGCTCATCAGGTATTTTTTTATAGTGAGTTAGAATGCCAAGGAATTCTAGCCGTACTCACTTTGGGTCGTTCCCTTCTCACGATTATCACTTGCTTGCAAAAGCAAAGTGGTCGGGAAGGCATGCCCTCTAATGGAGACACTCAATCAACAACACAAGCATGGTATCGAAGATCTAGATTTCTGATCACCCTAAGAAGGATGAGAGCATACTCTCCTACTCCAATGTCACACTTAACAATCAACGCAAACAAATGCTCATTCCCACCTATTTATAAATCACTAAGTGCCTAATTAAAAATCTCAAGCACACAATTTGGTTGTTTTTCCAAGGCAACCTGCAAAACCCAAGTTAGAGGTTTGAATTGTTGTCTTTGACCATCGAATCTGCACAAAACATGTTAGTAGTTTGATTTTTAGTCTTTGCCATGCATATGCCAAGATTCTGCACAAATAATTAGTACCAAAATCCAAAACACAGAAAACAGAATGCAAAAACATCAAAAACTTCAAGTAAACACTGCATTTTTCACCTCTGTTCTGGACTTTACACAAGCGCAGAACTCATGACACAGGCGCAAGATGTCTGACACAAGCGCAGAATGTTGCATACACAGGTGCAAGATGCTCAACACAGGCGCAGAATGCTTCACACAAGCGCAGAAGTGTCCAGAATGCACTGCACGGCCCTGTTTTTGGGTTTTTGACCTGCAAATCAACTTAGAAGCACTCCAAAACACAGTAAAAGGGTTAGAAGGTTAGTATTCACGTCGGGTTCACCAATTAATGTGGCGTAGGAATTAGGAATCATCACAAGATAAGTAGATCAATCAAAACACAAGACATGATAACTTAATCATGAGAGCACTCATTGCAAATGAACCTAATCCTAAGCACACTCAGTAGAGATATGAAAACAAAGCATTCAAAATGAAAGATTATGCAAACCAAATGCAGAATTGAATGCTCCTTCCATGCGGCTCCATTGTTGTTCTTTCCTCTTCAATGGATTTGTGGATCTCACCTACAAGTGCACATACAATTGAAAGCAAGATTGATGAAAAGCTCAAGAGTACTAGAAACGTAAGTTCAGTAGTTTGATTAAGGATTCGGATTCGGGATTCGAGATTCAAGATTCGGGATTCAAGATTCGGGATTAGCTTTGATTGAAAATCATCCAATTTATAGAAGAATTGGATAAATGACAAGATTAGCATGATGCAATTCAAATGGAAATTGCAAATCAATATGACAAATTATGACAAATTATGCACTTTCCATGCACAATTTGATTGATTGATAATTGATGACAAATTATGACACATTCTATGTCAAAATTGATTGATTATCAATTATGACAATTTCATGACAAATTGAAATGTCATTCCCATAGAATTAGGAGATGAAATAGGAGGGAAAAGAATTTAGAAATTTAGGAAATTAGAAAATTGAAATTGATGAAAATTAGGAATTAGAAATTGATGGAAATTAGAATTTAGTGAATTAGAAGAAATTAGGTAAATTAATTAACAATTTGTCATTTATTAATTAATTTACAAGAGGAAGAATAATTAGCCAATTAAATAAAGATTTAATTGTAACTTAGGATTAATAAATAATTTAGTAATCCTAGAGGAAGAAATGGCAAATTAGGTTAAATGAATAAATCATAAAACCCTAGAAGACGAATTAGAAATGCGAAAATGACAATTAGGTCTTGATTGAAGATAATTAATGTCATGATTTTGAATTGATAAATGACCAGTGCGACAAAATGATTTGATTAAGAAAATGCTCCAATTGACGAGGAACAATGACAACTTGATCCAAATTGACATAATTGAGACAAACAACAATCGATGACAAATCAGTCGCAAAATGACAAAATTGATAAGAGGACAACGATCGATGACAGAATATATTGCAAACAACAGGATTGAAAATGACCACGATCGATGATAAATCGATCGCAAATGACAAGATCGAACATGACAATGATCGATGACAAATCGACCGTAAAACGACAAGATTGATAAACCGATCACCAGATGATAAGATTGAAAAGAGGACAAAACCCTAATTAGGATTGACGATGTCCAAAATGATGACAAATTAGCACGCACATTGATGCAACAAGATAAGTTCGATCAAAATCATGATTGGATAATGTTGTCGACAAGACCAAATTTGAGGACGAGATGATTGAAGAATGTAGAAGAATGACTCGATGTTCGCAAATGATAAAGACCAAGTGCGAATCATAGGAGAAATGTTAATGCGACGCAAAAACCTAAAATGAGGCAATGCGCAAATGTTAAAGTATGACCTCGCAAGCGTTGACCATTTTTTGGTGTCTACAATCATTAACTTTATGATTTTCCATTCTACGACCATTTTGATGCCTATAACCAATGCCTCATATTCAACCACATTATTTGTGCATGGGAACATAAGCCTATATGATCTTGGTATAGTATGCCCTTCAGGAGTGATGAAAAGAGTTCCAGCACCTAAACCATGTTGGGTGTAGGATCCATCAAAGTATAGGGTCCATTATGTGGTAGAAATAGCAAGAACATCCCTGTCCGGAAATTCAATCTCCATAGTTTGTTTTCCTAGTAGCGGTGCTTCAGCTAGTTGATCTGCAATTGCTTGTCCTTTGATGGCTCTTCCTTCTGTGTATTGGATGTCAAATTCATTGAGAATCATGACCCATTTAGCCAATCTGCCAGTAAGAGCTGCTTTGCTGAGTAGATATTTGAGAGGATCAATTTTTGCTACTAGCTTAATTGTGTGTGCTAGCATATAATGTCAGAACTTTTGAGAAGCGAAGACTACTATTAGAAAAGCTTTCTCAATGAATGTATAGTTGAGTTCATAGCCATTCAATGTCATGTTGATGTAGTAGATGGCTCGTTCCTTTCCTTGTTGATCTTCTTGCTCTAACAGTGCCCCCAGTGATATATCTATTGTTAAAATGTATAGAATAAGGGGCTTTCCTACGACTGGTGGTACTAGAACTAGTGGGTTCATCAAAAACTATTTGATTTGATAAAAAGATTCTGCACACTTGGTCTCCCATCTGAAAGGTATATTATTATGGAGCAAATGATTGAATGGTAGACTTTTTTTAGCTAGTTGAGCAATGAATCACCTGATTGATTAAAGTCGTCCTTGTAGAGATCTGAGCTGACTGATATTCTTTGGTAGTGGCATTTCCATAATGGCTTGTACCTTTGCTGGATCCACTTCAATACCTTTAGTTGAGACAATGTAGCCCAGTAACTTTCTTGATGTAACCCCGAAGACACACTTCTTAGGGTTGAGCCTAACTTGGAATTTCTCCGATCGATCAAAGATCTTTGTTAGGATGCTGAGATGTTCTGCTCTGGTGAAGGATTTTTCTAGTAAATCATCCACATAGTCTTCCATGAAGGTGTGAATCATGTCATGAAATATTGTTGTCATTGCTGTTTGATAAGTAGCCCTTGCATTTTTTAAGCCAAAAGGCATAACATTCCAACAATACGTTCCCCAAGGACAGGTAAACACAGTTTTATCTTGATCTTCTGGGGCTATTTTTATCTGATTATAGCCTAAGAAACCATCCATTAGTGAGAGCATTGCATGGCCTGCTATGAGGTCTATAATTATGTCAATATTGGGTAGAGGAAAGTCGTCTTTTGGATAGGCTTTGTTGACATCTCTGAAATCAGTGCAAATGCGGATACTGCCAACTGGTTTTGATACTGGCACTATGTTAAAGATCCATTCTGCATAGTCAATGGGTCAGATGAATCCGACATCTAACAGTTTCTTTAGTTCAGCTTTGACCATGAGTGCCACCTGTGGATTCATCTTTCGTAGTTTTTGCTTGACTGGTTTAACTCCCAGAGAGATGGACAAGTGATGCATGATTAAGTGTGGATCAATTCTGGGCATATCTACATATGACCAAGCAAAGTTAAATTGCTTTTCTTTAAAAAAGATGATAAATGTCATCTTTCCTCCTCTGTCAGAGATTCTGCAAGGTGTATGTTCTTGACTGCTTCTGTGGTACCAATGTTGATTGATTGAGTGGGCTCAATCAATATGGGTGATTGCTCATGAAAGTGTTTTGGAAGAGTGTCAAGTCTCTCATCTTTAGGTGCCTTAAAAAGGTTTTCACCCTCAAATGTGTCCTTTATTTTTACTTTTTTGTGATCTAGAGCTACCATTGACTGGTTTTCAGCATTAGATCTTTTATTTGGTTCATTTTTGTGACTGAGAGACTTGGCACTCCCTAGTTTGCAGACATCATGACTTCGTTCACTGGTAGAGCCTATTTTCGGGTTAACGGTACATAGGTAATGGATAATAGATTCATCGTCTAGGAAAATTGGTATATCATGTATTGCGGGTTCGTCCTAGTCAATGAGGTCGGGAAAGACAAGTGGTAAGGAATCATTCAGTGGATCAAGTTTTGCTACTGTAAGTGTCAAGACAGAGGTTTCATCATGATTGGTTTTGGTAAAGAAGCCAAGGATTTCGTCGAGGTCTTTGATGGTATCATCTTCTGTATAGACTTGTTCATAATGTTTCTGTTCACTTTCCTTGGCATCATAGATCTTCTGCAGTCCAAATTCAAGAGGTCTATCTTTTGCGTTATGTTCTTTTTGAGAAAGGGATATGGTACCAATATTATTAGTGATATCTGCAGTAGCATTTGAGCAGCTACCCCATTCATATTCATTGGAATCAGCCTCTGAGGCATCATCCTAGATTCTATCAGTGTTGTAAACAGGTATGTTATAGGGTGAGAATAGATCTTTGATGATGGATACCAGTTTGATAGTTTTTGTTGATTCGGTGTCAGATCCTGCTTCTACTTTCTGTATTTGTTCATAGACTATGCCTCCTTGGGGACTAATAATGGTATCAGGAGATGATACTATCAGTTCTTGAGATATTGGCATTTGAATATAAGCTACTGCTGTAGATATGGCTTTCTTGTGTCTTAGAAGCTTTTCCTGATGTTGCTTTTGTTCTTGACGTTCACATGCCTTGTGGATTGTTTCTGCTGACTCAAATAGTGCTTCCTACTAGGATTCTTCTTTGCTTTCCATTGAGGTTTTGAGTTATGAGTGGTGTCTTTCTTAATAGGAAAGTGAGTTTACAACCCAATCCTGTTTTGTCTCTACTGAGCTGTGAAGGAAGATCTATGGGTTCAGTGACTCCTTCTTTGCATTTTCCAATAGGTCCTTTACCGTCATATCCCATTTGCTGCATGATTAAGTAGCCCTTTCCATATAGGTGTGTTGGTAGAACTATGTCCAGATCAGCTGCTCTCTTATCTTCTTCCTCATCTTTGTATAACCAACTAAAAATGTCTTTATCTTCTGATTCATGTGCTAGAGTGCCTAGTTGGATGAAGGTACCATCAAATTTGGTGATGGGCTGAGTTACCTGATGTGTTGATGGATTGGGCAATCCATGAGATCTGGGTTTTGTTGGTAATTTGGCCAAACACATGGGTTCCAAAGAGTATTCTCCCATACCTTTCTCTTTGCTTTGCATTTTCTACTTGAAATCTCCAGGTAATGATTCAGGCTTTGCCTTTTGTAGATCTGATGTTGAGGATCTCTGTTTTTCCCTATTATGAGGAACCAAACTGTCCTGGGCTGCCCCCATTGCATTATAATGTTGAAATGGATTGTGATCAGCAGATATAGAAACCTCTTGTCTATTGTAAGGAAATTTGACACACTGGTGATATGTGGAAGGCAATGCTTGCATTTCATGTATCCAGGGTTGACCTAATAAAATATTGTAGGTGAGGTCTATGTCTAAGACCTGACACATAGTATCTTTTTGCATTGGTCCAACTTGAATGAGTAACATCAAGGTTTCTTTAGATGACCTTTCCTCATCATCATAGGCCTTTATGGTAATCTTTTTACATGGATCAATAGACTCCTCTGAGAAGCCTAATGCACGGATAAGCTTTAAAGTACATATATTAAGTCCAACTCCTCCATCTATTAAGACTCTTTTTACTCAGTGTTTATAAATGATGACTTCAATATGGAGAGGAGTGTTATGCGGATGACTCAGGGAAGTATTATCATGCTTTGAGAAGGTGATATTATGAGGCCCTGTCATATGGGTGACCATGGCTTGAAATCTGTCTGTATCCAAATATTGAGGTACATTTGTTTCCAAGAGCGCTTGTTCCAATATGTTTTTGTGTTTGGGTGACAGTTTCAGCAATTCTAGTATAGATATCTGAGCCAGATTTTTGTGTAGTTGGCTGACTAAATCATATTGGATTTTTGGTGTAGTGGTTGTAGGCGCGGTATGTCCCTTCAAGACATACTTCTGAGCTCTGATTGTGACATTGATAGATTCATGATTATGTTGGTCTCGAATGGTGATGACATTTACATGATGGTCTTCAGCTGATATGTGATTGATGGTGTTATTGTAGATGTGGTTGATACGAGCTCCACGTGCATCATTTGAGGTTGAAGCCCCATCTTTGTTGTAACTTGGAAGAGGATTTTTAAAGGCTCCGTGGTCACCATTTTTTTTGAGACCATCTACCGTTAAGTCACCTCGATCAATCATGTCTTGAACAATTTTTTTCAATCTCATGCAATCATTCGTTCGATGACCTTTGTTACGATGAAAATCACAATAGTGTGAATCATTCCACCAAGGTGGTTTGATTTGTGGTTCATAATTGCTGATTGTAGGCAATGAGAGAATCTTGTTTGCCAAAATCTCTTTGAATGCTAACTCTAGTGATTGCCCCAGTGGTGTGAAGACATGTTTTTTGAAATTGTTAGTGCTGTCGCACGAAGTGTTATTAGGTCCTTGATTCATGGTTTTGTTTTGAGTATCATTGGTGTTGTTTGTGTTGGGTTGACCTTGATTGATATTCGGTGTATATGCGTTAGCGTTTGGATTAGCACCTTTGGGATTTTTCATAGCTTGAGGATTTCCGGATAATGCGAGCACTAGTTGCTTAGATTTTGGATCATGCGATTCATTGATGCCTTCATTTTTGTTTCGAGTCCAGAATCGAGATTTGTCTAAGTTGCTGTTGTTTTGGTTATTGTAGTTTGATGAATTTGTTCCTTCTTTGAAGAATTTGAGCGTTCCCTTTTTGACACATGCTTCCTCTATTTGAATGCCATTTTCAATCAATTTAGCGAAAGATGGTATGCATTTGAGTTTGAGCCTGTAACTCATCTCACCATTTAAGTTGTCGATGAAGATTTCCATTTTCTCCTTTTCAGGAATATCTCGAGGATATCGTGATACCATATGTTGCCAGCGTTGAAGGAATATTATGAATGTTTCATTGTTCTTTTGTTTGGTGTTGCAGACGTTGAGCATGGTTATAGCATGTTGAATGTTATAGGAGTATTGTGTTATGAATTTGTTAACCAATTCATCAAACGATCTGACAGGTGGTGTAAGTTTGGATAACCATTCCATTGTTTGCCCTCCCAAGCTTCTTGGGAATAACCTCATTAGATAGATGTCATCATGAGAAAATTCAAGACTCGTGGTACATAATTCTCTGACATGATCAAGGGGATCACTTTTTCCATTTATTTGTCAAATTTGGGTACATCTGAGTTTGGAGGAAAAGGGATCATGTACAATCTTCTGTCAAAAGAATAAGGACGGATTTTGTTTAATGAGTACCGCACTGTTGTCCCTTGTTGCATATCTTGCATTTGTCTTTGTAACATTTGCATTTGTTGAGTAAGGGCAACCAAAGGCACATTGTTTTGCTGAGGGAAAAATTCTTCCCTTGTATTGATCCTGGGTTGAAATGGTGTATGGAACGGTATGTTTTTCTTGGGAATGTATTGTCTTGGTGTATGTTGCTCTGGTATGTTTTGATCCGGGATGTTTTGTCGTGGTGTATGTTGTTTTGGTATGTTTTGATCTGGGATATCTTGCTCAGGGTCACGTGCTTCCCCTTCCCATTGTCGTTGATGAATTTGGAAAAACTAGGTTGTTGTTTCTTCAACGTGATATTACAATAAAGATTCTTTCTTCTCAGAATATGGGGATTAGTCATGCATAAGTGATCAATGGTTTCCTTTGAATTATTTTGGATTTAGTTGATCTTGTTTTGAAAATTCAAGTTTTACTTTTATCAAAGTGAAGGTTTAGATGCCCCTTCACGATAAAGTGTGTCAAATGATATGTATAAAGTTTCCCGATATGGAAACTTGATTTGACAACCTGAGGTTTTTAAACAAGTGTTTTTGAGATGAAATCCGTGAGATGATAAAGGATTCTTTTGATACTTGTGATGATGTTTCTTGATTTTGATAGGATAGATATGTTTTATTGTGCGATCAGTTTCAGATTTTTACAATGTTTGTTTGACACAAACTTTGCTCAAGAAATAGCTTTTAAAGCTTTGTTTTCGCTACTCTGTTTTGACGAAAAATAATGCTGACGAAAAGAGGCTTCCAAAGATGTTTTCCAAATTTTCAAAATTCCTCACTGTTTTGCCCCTTGTTTTTCTATTTTTGGTCATGTTCTAAAATAGAGACAAGATGTGCTACTAAATTTACTTCACGCACTAAAAGAATGACCACACACGCTAGGCTGCCCCCTGCCACACGCTAAAGTTTTTGACTGTTAAAATTTGTTTTCTGTCGGGCTCAAAAGTTATGCACTGAGTATGGGTCTGTGATGTGCTAACTGTTAAACCTTAAGCGCTAAAGTTTGACTCCTACATGCTAAGCTGATGCTTCAACATGCTAGGTTGCTTTCTAGATGCACTAATTGTTTAACACTATTTTGAAATTTTAGATAAACGCTATTGGTTTGACCGGACGCACTAACTTTATGTTTTGATGTGCTAACAAAAGTACCCTACGTGCTAAGAAGTTGTTCTCATGCGCTAAACTACCCTGATTTTTTCTTTGCTTGGTTTTTGGCAATTTTTTGGATTCTTGTTGCGAATTTTTCAGTCTTGATGGATGATTTTTTGAAGTAGTAAATGCAAGCATAGCACCAAAAATACAACCATTTTGCCTACTCTAACAAAAACTGTATGTTCTGCGAGGATGTGTTCAAATCCCCAATGTTTTAACAGGTTTGGATACAAATAATACACTTCAAGAAGACTCTTTATTCAAAGGTCATATATAACATCATAGCCCACTAGTCTCGATACTCCATCAACTCAAACAACCGTGTCACCCCCTAGAGGGTGCCCATTTTTTTGCCTTTTGTCAAAAATTAACTCAAAGTGAATTGCTTCACAATTGAGTAGCTATCTTGGGAGATATATGGTGAGTGATCTTGGGGGTGGATTATTCCCCACCCTTGCACTATGATGTTATAAATGTCAGGTTACTGACTCGGCTCAAGGTTTCTATTTCTATGGTTCGTAATTAGGCTTCTTGTTTAGTCGTCAGTGATAAACTCCCTCAGGAGGCTTCCCAACCTTTAGAACAAAGGCTTTATGTATCTCAAGGATACTAGGGGAAGGCTAATCGCTGCGTGCAACCATTGAAAAGAACTTTCGTCACTTTCCACTTTTGATTATAGTGGGTTGGAATACTTGGCGTCAAAGCCGTTTCCCACTTAGGTCGTTCCCTTCACACCAACCATAAATGGCTTTAAGAGTTGATTCCAGCTCCTTGGGAAGGCAGGTTTGCTAAAGGATTTATTGCTTGAAGTAAAAAAAAAGCTTTAAGAGCGGTTTGGATTTTTGATCACCCAGTTAAAGGGAGAGCATATTCCTTCCACTTTCGAGACAAGGCAAACAATTTTTCTTTTTAGCCTTTCAAGATAAATGATTTGCTAACTTTTACTGGGAGATGTTGCTCCAAAAAGCACAGTGTTAATTTTATTTCCCCAAATCAGTGGTTATTTAATCTAGGAAAATAATTGGGTCAACAAAGAAAAAGACTCGATTTGGTCCACAAAAGAAAAATTGGTAAATAAAAGGGGAATAACTTTTCTCTTTGATTGCAACAAATTTTCGTAAGTGTGGTTCCTTCCTTTGCAAAATTTAGAAATGAATCTTTTTATACACCAAAGGATGGTGAGGTTCTTTTTATAGCTATTTTTGCAAAAAGGAAGGTTTGTATGGTTCTTTTTAAAGCCGAAAATAAGTTTTCTCCTATGAAAGCAAGAAATGTTCTGATTTGTGGTTTTAAACTAACTTAACTAAGTTAGTGAAAATCCTAACTATCTTAACATTTTAAAACTAAGCTCCCATCTGCCACAAATTAGTTAGAATCCTGCAAGAAAACAAGAGGAAAACGTTAGATGATTGGTGGACTTCAACAAGTCTACTTTTTATCTCCGGTTACAAATTTTAAATTTTTGATTTCTGTTTGTCAATGATGTGCTACAGAACAAACTGTATGTGCTACAAAATATCCGTGATGCGCTAAAAGAAATTGGTGATGCGCTACACTGTTTTCGGGGTGCGCTACTCTGTGTTCCGGAAGCGCTTCTTTGTTTTTCTCCCACGCCGAGACCTACAGGAAAAGTTTAGTATTATGATGTGCTAATAAACAGACTTGACGCACTAGATGATGGACCCAACGCACTAAACAGTAAACTGGATGCGCTAGGCTATTGACCAGATGCGCTAGGGAATGCTTCCCATGCGCTGATTCTCGTTTCTCGTGGACCTGCAAAAGTGGTTATATTTGAAAACCAATTTGATATATGGGGTAATGCCCCATGGTGGGCACTAGAAATGTATGCGGGAAAAGCGGGTCGATAGAACTCAATATGTGAAAAATGGAACTCTATGTAGCCTTGCTCACACACCCACAGGACTTCTTGGTGCAAGCTACGGAGTCACGAAGTATGGCTCAGCTTCCCAAGGATGGTTCCATGGTTCTCTATCTTGCACGGTCCCTCAAACCAATGTTTTTTCTCTCAGATCACTGAGCAAAATGGTTTAGGGATGGCAAATGCAAGAACGAGGGATGCTTTTATGGATTTTAATATGAGATGCATCCTAAGCTATGCATGATGCTACAAATGCAATAAACTAGTTATAAGATGACAAGATTAGTAAACAATACTATCCTAGCATACTATATTAGTTCATGATTTAAGCTAGATGATAATGAACATACTCTAAATTAGCATATTTAGATTAATTCTTGTTTTAAAAGAGAAGCTAAATGAAGAGCATATAAAATATGAAAGCTTAAATGGATTTGAGTATAAGTGTGATGCTAAAGACTTGGATGATGAAAATGGAGGAATGAGAGCTCTATTTATAGCAAAAACGGGGCAATGGATGGTCAGGATTGAAAGAAGCAATCAAGGGCCAAGTTTGAAAGTTGGGAATCCATTTTGCAATTGGCACCAATGAAATGGTGACAATTGTCAACATAAGGTTGGTTGAGAGGAGATGTAAGAAGCATTAAATGCTTGAGAAGACCTCATGGTTACCCTAAGGGTTAAGGGTTAAGGTTAAGTTAAGGTCATCCATTGGATAAAGCTTTTACCCAAAGGATAAACTCTTGTGCAAAGGTTTAAGGATAACCATGGTTAAAGCAATAAATGCTTGATAAGACCCTTGGGTTAGATGGAGGTTGAGTTTATGGAAATTCTTTAACCATGTAGGAGGGTTGAGTTAACCATTAATGGTTATGAAGACTTTGGGGATAACTTTCTAAGAGTCCTTCCAAATTTGGGGGCATTCAAAAAGTTAGGATAAAGGCTTTAATGCATTTTGAAGACTTTACTCCAAATTTGAGAAGTGACCTCCTCAAATTTAGGGAAAAGGGATAATGGATGGGTTTGGGTTAATTAATTAGGTTTAGAAGAATCTAGAAGAGGTTAGAAAGAGGGTTAGTATGCAAGTGGGAGGTGTAGGATTTTGCAAGTGGGTGAGGGAAAATAGGTTTTAATTGAATTTATTTCAATTTGGTTGCAATTAAATAAATTAGATTTATTTAATTTAGGATAACTATTTTAATTAAATTTGAATTTAATTAAAAAGTGGATAGGGGCTTTAATTGAATAAAATGAATTTATCCTATTAAATGGTATAGTGAATTTAATTGAGTAATTTACTTAATTAAATAGAGGAATGTGGATAATTTAATTAAATTGGATTTAATTAAATAGAGAAATGAACATAAAATATTCATTTAGGAATATGGTCATTTTTATACGTCTACAGTTATATGTAGCATCAGACATACTAATAGATTTCCAAACCTGAAAGTTCCTTTCTTGTCCTTCTTAATCTTTCCAAGGTTGTCAATTAATTCATCCTTTAACCACTCACATATATCAATCTTTGCATTATCTGTGACCATATCATAAGCACTCTAAATGCATAAACTTGAAATTGAATCGAGTCTATTTGCATGAGTAGTTTTATACCCTAATATCATGCTGATAAATCTCACATTAATGTCTGTTACATCATTAACTCTTAGAGACCTCTTGTCGAATGTTGCACCAGTTAGGTTTGTAACTAGGTCATTGGATACCTTCTTGGTTTTATTTGGCCTTTTACCGGTGGTCGGGAACCCTATGACAGCTTTCACAACTTCCTTAGTGATTTTGTGGACTACATCTAACTAGAAAAATTCACCATGTACCCTGCTTAAGACTATCCTAATCACATCCTTGGGGAATTCAGGAATGCTAAGGATCTCTGTAAATCCTAGGGTCTCAATGATCTTGTGTTCATCTTTTACATTGCCGGTTTTATCACATATCACAATTTTAAAAATAGTCTTAATTTCTTCATCTCCTAGTTCCTCAATGTTGCAGTGGATGTATATTATGGGGTCTTCAGCATAAACAACTCCCTTAGGAATTTGAGAAAAAGCACCTAAGGTATCATCTTTCTTTGCTACCTCGGGAACTAACTGAAATACGAGCCCAAGTCTTTTATCAGTTCAACAACAGTAGGGTTTGCTATATATTCAATTGCAGAGGTGGATGCCATGATTAAATACCTTTTATTGCCTTTAGGATGAATGGTTGCTTGGAGTGTTCTTGCTTCTTTCTCGAAATGCCTTAGCTCGGAAACTTCGCGCTCTTCGTAGGTTTGAAATCTCGGTGAAATGAAATGGAGCCAAAACCTTGATTTTATAGTGTCTTTTTGCCATCTACCATATTAATTTCATGCCGATTAAGTATTCACTTAACATTGTTTGCCGCTAATAAGTAATTTCCAACTTCTTATCTCTAACCGAGGGAATAATAGCACATGTGTCAATAGATTGCCAAACCCTCAAAGAAACTTTCTTCAATTAGATGAAGAACTTCCTGCTGGTGGAACACTGCTCTGTCCTTCTGGTGAAGCATTACTCTATTCTACTGGTGAAGCATTACTCTGTTCTTCCGGTGGAGGAGTATTCCCAATATTTAGATCAACTTTTCTAATCCATTGTTTTGAGAATTCTTGCTTAACATCTTCAACTCTTTCTTTACCTTTCAAGCTAGAACTTTTGTTGTCTATCGGTGTTCCTTTACTTCTATAGAATTTAGCAATATGCCCAATCTTTGTTACATGCATAACAAGTTACATTATTCTTCTGAATAGCTTTCCCATAACCTATGTCGGTTTGTGTTCTGCATTGATTAGATAAATGTCCAAATCTTCCACAAACATAACATCTCACATTCATTTTGTAGTTTTCAGAGTTGTGACCTACTTTGTTGCATTTAGAACATTGACCGGGGTGTGTGTTGATATTTTGATAATTTCTAGATCTACATTCATTTGCTCTATGACCATACTTATTACAGTTAAAGCATTTTCCATTGAATTTATAAGCATTAGGTTGTCTTAACGGTTTGCTGTGATCCTAAGTATTTGCAATACCGGAGCGTTCACCAACTTCAAAGCTAATTCCAGAAGTGTCACCTTTAGGTTTTTGATTCTTCAGCAAGGTGCCATGTTCCTCTGAGCTTTTCTTGAATTTTTCTTTATGTTGATTTGTAGTTTCTAGTTCTCTTTCTAAGACTTCTTTTTGTCTCATTAGTTCATTTGAGTCATTTTGAGTATGCATCAGATCTATCTTCAACATGTCATTTTCATAGCTAAGTCTTGTGTTCTCATTTGTTGCATCACTTAGTCTTCTGGTCAATTCTTCTTCATTCTTCTTCCTATCCTCAATCTCTTTGCAAAATCACATAGTCATACCCTGCATCTCATTCTTTGTTGTCATGTTCTCTTGTTTCAACTTGCTTATCATATCATTAAGTGATTCCTTTTCATCATTCTCATTTTGCAATTTTTCATAAAGTTCTCTTCTCTTATTTCTTGCGACAGTAAAATTTTCTTGAAGTGCCTAAATGATATCCTGAGCTACCCTTAAATCATCTTCTAGTTTGATATTTTTCAATTTCTCTGCATCATAGTCTGAAAGAGCTCCTTCCAATTGCTTCATCAGATTTTCCATCTTTACTGGTGTCAAGATCTCCCTCAAGCTGTTAGGCTTCTAAAAATAGAGGACCAAGCTCTGATACCAATTTTTAGGAATCCCATAGATATTGAGAGGGGGGGTGAATCAGTATCTAACCAGTATATAGAATTTCTTAACTTAAAACATGCAGAACAAAATATAATAGTGTACCGGTATGCAAGAAATAATGCAATAAACAGAATTAAGAACATCCACATGAAAAGAACACCATAACACAAAGATTTAACAGGGAAACCTGATGTGGGAAAAACCTCGGTGGGATTTGTGACCCACAATATTCACTCACTGGCCAATAAGAGAATATTACTTACAATAGGGGCCTGCACATGCAGGAAGGCCAACTGTCTAGAGCTCACTACTCAATGGGAAGTCTCATTGACTTACAATGAGGATTATACAAATCCAATATCTTGTATTACTTTACAATAGCATCTTCAATGCCTAATCTAGTACCGGTTGCTACTCTGTTGCTTACATAAACCCCTTAACCTATATTTCGCATAATAGGTCTGCCTAATATTTTTCCTTATTACTTTCTCGCTCATTCTAAAATGTCTACAATGATCTCTTTTATATATAAGAGTCATTTTACAATTTGTTAAGTCGTCTTACAAAGTTTTTCAATAATAAACAAAATATAATATAACAAAATCCTATCGGCCTTTGTGTCAGTATACTTCATTTCTTCTGTGCCGATGTCGGTGTCCTTAGTGCTGGTGTAGAGTGTGATCTGTTGATGCCGGTATAATACCTTTGTCGGTGCCATAGGATTGCAAGGTTGCCATCAATGACAAAACCTTCAATCACATACAATGTCTCATTGGAGTGTGCATATGCCAACAATGATTGGGGAATCTCTTACCATGCTGGTTTGACCTTCTTCTGGTCATGTTACTGTGGATGGCAACCAAAACTGGTGGACCTCTTGATCTTTCAAGGATATTTATCCTTTGGTTCCATGCAGGTCTCTGACTTCCATATGCTCTATATTCATTTCTTTGTTGAGCATAGTTGCTACACTGGTAGTCATGTGACTGCAAGTTCATTCTTCTGCAGTTATGACTTTTATGGACAAAGCCATTATACCTCCAACAAATGACATTATTGTTTCTAGGAAGAACATACTGTCTATTCCTAGACTTCATTTTGCATTCATCTGCCCTATGGCCATGACCATTACATGCAAAGCAATAACCAATAAAAGATGGCATATGACTTACAAATCTATTCTTCCATGCATGAGGAGATCTTACCGATTTAGCTTCTCCATTTCTACTTCTTCAGGAATGGATCCTAGGTTTTCCATTTTATGTAGCTCTTCCATCTGATCTCTTCTTATCCCACACTTTCTTTGTCCGGTGGGTGGTAGAATTCCTTTGTCCTCTACCGGTAGGAGGTCTTCTTTGTTATCTTCTCATGTTCCTGCTTCCAATGAAGCTATCTTCTCCCATCTTCCCTTTTCCTTTGGGATTTGGAGTGTTTCTCCTTCTTGTAGCACCGATATTCATTCTTGTCCGCAAGTCTTCACCGATTGTATTTAGATCTACCTTCTTCTGGGGAGCATTTCTAACTGTGAAGGTTTGTCCCTTGTTTTCTCCATTTGAGGAGACAAACATAATGTCATTGTGGGGGACATTCTTGATGTTGGAGCATTCACCAACACCACTTCCTAATCCTTCAGTGTCCTGGGCATGCTTTTGCTTCTTCAACATCTTGTCCAAGGCATCACTATTGCCATCAAACCATATTCTTACCTTGAGCTTATCCTGACACTTCTTAAGGTCATTTCGGAGAACCTCCATTTCTCCAAGTAGCTATTGATATTCTTTATCTTTTACTTCTAGCTCAAAGGCTAGATCTTCACACAGACATTCCTTGGTGCCTTCTTCTTGAGTCTTTAACTCTGAGATAGATTTCTCAGATTCTTCAAGGCATTGTATCAACCGGTTTTGCTCCACTATAGCAGCATTCTTGAATAACTTGTATTCATTTCTTACTCTACTGAGTTCTTCAAGAATATTTACAAGCTCACCTTCAAGATCAACTTTTGCTTCATGTTCTTCTTCACCTTCACTATCACTGCCAAACACATCTTGCCAGTTGGAGTGATATGCATGATCATTCTCATATGTGTGTCTCGTATCATTTGATTCTTGAGCCATAAAGATGTGGGTTCCCTCTTCATCATTGTTGCGACTGCTAGTAGATTTGCCTTTATCATCTGTAGATACATGACATGCATTTCTCATTCTATCATCACAAGCTGATTCTGCAATAGTAGGCTCATTTCCATAGAGCTTTTTCAATCTATCCCATAAGATTTTTGTTGATCTACATCTGTCCACCTGTGAGAAGACATCATCTGTTAATCCACACAGTATAGCCTTTATTGCTACTTCATTGCACTGGTTTCTTCTTTCTGCATCATAATCAATGGGAGGACTCACTTTGCTAGGGCAGCCATTTATAATAGACATCCACACATCAAACCCTAGAGAGGATAGGTAGACTTCCATTCTACAACTCCAAATAGAATAGTTTGAACCATCAAAAACTGGAGCAGGGATTAACACTAAACAAACCATTGTGTCCTTAAGCCAGAATCTACCCAAGCTAGAGAAAGCTTATCAACTGGGAACCTAGGGCTCTGATACCAATTGTTAGACACATTGCACCATTGAGAGGGAGGTGAATCAGTGGTTCTCAAAATTTTCCCTTTTGCTATCCTATGTGAGTATATCGATTAATAGTTCTTATTGAATGCGGACTTACCAGTTAGAAGGGAGACTAATCACAAATGCACTCACACATAAAAGGACATCCCATAACACTAGCATATAAGAGGAAAACCCAAGATGGGAAAAAACTTGATGAAAAATGTTGTTGGAGTCTACTGCTCCAATCCAGCCTCACAATGAATCTTTGATTACAATGTTTAGGGCACCAACACAAGGAGCACTGACCCCTGATTTAGGGCACCAACCCAAGGAGCTACAACCCCTGCACCGAGCTACAACTCAGTGAATACAAAAAGCATATTTTGATACTAAAGTTATCTTCTTGTTACAAATGGATTTTGTAACTCTTCTGTAAATCTCTCTGTTGGATCTTCTATCCAGTTCACTATTGGGTCTACTCTCTGTCGGTTCTCTCTTCTCTCTGCTATAGTACTGCTCTCCATAGATACTACACTCTCTCATTTCTATGCCTACCCTCTTTGTATTCTCCTTCACTTCTTCTCTGTCGGTATGGTCACTGTCGGTTCTACACTTCTCTATCAGACTTCAATGTCTTACTATTGGTTCTGCACTTCTTTGTCAGACATTAGTGGCTGACTGTCGATTGCTTCACTGATGCCGGTTGAATACTTCAACCTTGTTCTTCCTCACACTCAGTCTCTTCTTCTTCTTATTGATGAGCACTTGACTGATTTCTCCTTACATGCAGAAACACTCTCTCATCCAGTGGCAATACTCTCTCCTTTAGCAAGCGCACTCAACAATTTTTTCTTGCATATTTATAACCTGGTTTTCTTGCCAAAAGAAAATTCAAATTCAAGCAGTAAGGGTTTTCTCATCAACCTCGAGACAAAACAAATCCAATCAGATCTCATCAGATCTCATCTCCTGGATTAATGAACTATAACTCATCAATCAATCCCGCCATTGTCGTGCCTTTCTGATCACGCCTTCTATTTATGGCAATCTTCTTTTGCCCTTTGGTTGATTTCTTGGTCGATCACCAACATTGGTTTTGCGGTTTCCTTCACCTACCTCGATCTGCTCAATCAGTCTAAGTGGATCTCTGTTGTCTTCTTGACCTCGAGCCCCAAACCACTGCAGTGCATCCCATGAATCCTACAGTTGACATAAATGTCAACCTGTCACCATCTACCTCGCCGCATGACACTTCACCGACTCAACACACCAACTTGTGCATGCATGCCACTTCATCTCCACATGGCAACTATGTCGACATCCACCTTTGCTTGATCATCTATGTCGGTATGGATTGGATCACTGACCAACTCTATTACCGAGTTCATCTATCGGTTTACTAACCATGCCAGTTAAACCCTCAAACCGGTTTGTCATCAATCTTGCACTCTTCTTCTCTTTCGGTGGAACACTTAACCGGTCAGCACTCTTGCTAACCTACCTTATGCACATCTTCATCAAATGGGAGTCTTTTGCATCTGCACCTTGTCTACATTACCAGTGGACATACATACCGGTAGACACCTTGATGATACCATGTCATCAACCTTCCACACTTCATCTTCAAACCGACCATTTTCCTCTGTTTGCAGCTACTCAGCCTTGCCTTCTTCTTCATCAATCTAGACCACATCTCAATTGGTTTATCAAAGTGAGAAACTCATCAATTCTTCACTCTTCCTTTTCTTTCTTGGTGGCATAACATGCCTTTTATGTTGGTCCAGTGCATATACCTGATTTCATTCACTTTAGGCATTCCTTTGTTCATCGGTAGATCCGTTGTGAGTATTCAGACATCTTTTTTTACCACTTGTTTCTTATCTCATAGAATTATGATGCACACTTTGCCTAATGGGAAATAAGTTCCACTTACTGATGGAAGTGAGTCCTTGCAATGCACTCATGTGGCTTTCATGTTTGTGCAGCATATCTTCAAACAGGTATATGCAATCCAGTGTGAGCACATTCACTATCAATCATCTTCTCACATGGTAATTGCATCTTAATTAGGTTGAAGTCTTGTTGTTCTACATCCACACAACATACTGGTGACCTGTACATCCTTCTCCTCCTATGTTTATGTGATTTAGGTAACATTCTACCTCTTCATCACAAACAACAACTCAATATCTTGCCCACTCTGCTTGTACACTGGCCATAAGCTTTCCGGTTGGTGACTACTCACTGTCAACACAACTCTTACCAGTTGACATCCTTTCCTTACCAGTGATAGACTATACCGGTAACCTGTCCATTTCATCTACACAAGTCAAACACTAACCTGTGTATCGGTGACTCGAGTGGTCATTCATCTGAATGACATTCTCTCCCTTACCTTACTAGTGTTCTGTAACACAAGGTGATATCAAAGATATCTCATCCCGTACTCATCCATGACAGTGTTGCACATACATTTCTTATACTAATAGTCATCCTATACTGGTTGACATCAATGACAACAAAATGCCAACATGACAGACATATTTTAATGGAGATATGCAAGTAGCTAGCCTATATTGATACAAAGTACAGAGCTAGACATCAGTTAGGTGTCTCATTTCCAATTGAATTAACTTATTTTATTTGTAGTAGTATCTCTGATGCCTTGAATTTGGAAGTATAATTTAAGAAATTGAATTTTCAATTATATGGTCCATGTGAAAATTTTGATGCTAAAGGGTTCAATGTCACTCATCTGACATTGAGAAAAGATTTTATCCATGTGCCAAATATAGAGGATTTTTCAACTGATTGTTGCGATGAGTTTGAAGTTAGGAAGAGGATACATCAGAGGTTCACCCAAGAGCAAGTTATGGCCTTTGAGTTGAAAATGAATATTGCTAATATTAAAGATGATGAGAGTGGACTGATGGATCCTCAATTTGTGGATGATAGGCAAAAGGGAGTCATTCTAGAGGTGGATTGGGAAAAAGATGAGGAGGACCAAATTCAAACAAGGACATTCCCAGTTATCAGAAGAACTGAAAGATGGCTAAGAGAGAGAAGAATGGGAAAGGGCTCTAAAAAAGGTTCAACCTCTTCCTCTAAATTCCTAATGGCTAACTCCCATGCTACATATTGTGTTGCAGAATCATCTAGAACATAGAGTAAAGTTAGTTAGAGTGCTAGGGCCAGTGGAAATAAAAAAGGAACCAGATCCTACTAGGATCACCAGGGCCAAAACCAAAAGCCAAGGTAATAAATCTCCTATGTATTCGGTGGTAGTTGATTTATAAGCCTCTCCTGATATGGAAGATCCTTCAGCTCATCCAGACTTGGAGGTGTTAAATGTTGATGATACAAATGACACTCAACAAGTGGATATTTTGGCAAACACTGCTACCACATTGGTAGTAAGGAACGAAAAAGAAACTACAGTTGGCTGTGATGAACCTTTTGTGCGCACTGGGCCTCTATGGTTAGAAAATACCCTGAATAGCAAGAAAAGGAATGTAGTTCATGTTTCGGTCCCTTTGGAAGATATGGTGAGAAAGTGCTTGGGGAAGACTCCCAAAGTGAAGAAACTGAAAACCATTTCAAGAATTGACTTTGATGCCGACAGTGGGAATTAGACTGCATAGATAGCACGCCCATTGATAGATGAGAAAATAGAGGACCCTACAGTCTGGGATTTTACTGTTGAAAAGGTGAATATTAGCACTTCTTTCTGAGCCACAGATGTTCTTCATCTTGAAGCCTCCACGAAAAAGATCATAACCAGGACCTAGAAGGATGAAAGAGATAAAAATGAACTAAAGGAAACCTTAAGACAAATGGTGGAATACTTGACGCAATCCATGAACCAGATCCCCAACCACTATTTGCACAACCAACACTCTTTGATCATAAATCCCTTAGCAATTAGAAGTTGCTCGTAGAATTACAAAGGAACAAAATGGTGAATGGGGTGTTCCTTGAATGGTTAGATATGATTAGGAAAGAGGGCAAATAATACATTGGGCATTTGAGCAAGGTGTATGATGATGCTGCTAAAGTTATCCGAGAGTTGGGAAAGGAAAACACAACCTAGAAGAACGAAGAAGCCAAATGGGCCCTAATAGTAGCTCACATGGAAGAAGTTCAAAGGCATGGTGTAATGAAGCTCCTTGCAGAAAAGCCTTTACAGGGATTTGATGATAATGTTATGTACATCTACAAAAAGAACATTGAATGGAGAAATTTGGTAATAAAACAGGGCTATGAAGAATTTGTTAAACTTGGGCGGGAATTGTCTGAATTGGTACAAAACATGCTTAATGATCTGAAATACATTGGAGTGAAATATATGGAAGAGGATGGACAAACCATTGACACTGATGATGCCATAAGAAAATCTTTTGAAGTGAAAATTGATATGGTTAGGAGTGCAACGGTGGTCACCAAGAAATATTTCTCCACCAATGCTAAAATCGAATCCTTATTGTTTTTATGCATAGATCATTTTAACAACCATGTGGATAAAGTAAAACATGTGCGTTGTGATAAGGAGGTTTGGAAACAACAGATATTACATGTAGGCATTCTGAATGAACTCGTTATCTAGCAATTCACAGAGGCATTCACGGAGTGGAAGAAGGATCAAACTGGTCGCCTGTTGCCATGAATTCGATAACAGTTCCCGTGTTTTCTTTACTTTCTATTGTTTTTAGTCAAAAATACGGTTTTATAAGTTAGTTTTTAAAAGATACTGTTTAACTTACCCTCGGGTAGAGTGGTGTAACACTGTGGTTACCAAGTGGTTAGGGTGGAAAGTTTAGCTATATATTTCTAGCAAAAGACTTAAAAAAAGGTCCGAGAAATTTTGAAAAGATTAGGAGACTTTGTTTTAGATTCTTGTGGATTTTCAATGAAGGCATTTTATCAGTGAATAAAATTAGACATTTTCAGCAACTTTAAAATCTGTGTATTTGAATGCAGAAAAGAGAGTATTTGTTGGGATAAATCTATTTGTGTTGAATCTATTGCTTCTTTGATTATCCACTTTTCATATTTTTTTGAATGAATGTGATAAGTAATTCTTTTGTTAACTTTGTGTGGATCTGATTCCCCTTGTCCTGTGAGACACGAGAGAGACTCAATCGAAGTCCATGATTTTATCGCTTCTTTAATTAAAAATTCTGAGAAGTAAAGTTATTTTTGATTGTAAATCTATGGGTTTACGTATAGAGTGTTTATCTTCCTAGCATTCATTTGGTGTTGACTAATGAATGTGAAAAGCCTTTTCTCGCTTTCTAGTTAAAAGTGAAGTTAATATTTGTGTGTTTAAAATTTATTGAACATTATACGAGAAGTTGCACCCTTATGCAGAGGGTAAACAATTCATTGGATTACCCAACTGTTGTTTCTATTTGTCTTTCACAAAACTAAGGGCATACATGAGTCATTTATTATAAAATTATGAAAGGCTAAATCTGTTAACCAACATAATGCATTAAGTAGAAATACATATTTAGAACAAAAAATTCATTGAAATAGTCACGAAACAAAAGTATTAAATGAATAAACAAGAATACAAATTTTGATGATATATTTTGAATTGAAAATGATGACATCATGGATAAGGAAGACAATTTTGTTAATTAACACTCCCATTACTTTGTCATTATAAATCTATTTTCTTTTTTTAACAAATTTACATATTTATTTTTCTTCATCAAATGAGCATCAAGAATTTCCCTATCTTATTTATTTTTGGAGGTGTGTTACATTATTGATCATTTATCAAATTGTTTTAATACCCTATTTAATTATCCTTTTGAACAATTTACCTTATATTTTTTTATTTTTTCTTATTTTAGTTCTATCATTTGGCACTCCTTTGTTGCATAGAATTAGATTGATTATATATATCAATCATGAGCACTATATTGTCTAGATGATTTATACTTTTCATTTTCTTTCATTATATATGATCTATATCTTATTATTGTTATATTTAGTAACATTATCTATGGTCTATTTGTTATCATTGGTATATTAAAATCTATATTTTAGACCACTCATGTGATGATTTTATATCACTATATTTGTATCACTCTATTGTAACACCTTACTGAATTGTCTCTATATCTTACTACTTGATCTTATATTTCTTTATCTTATATTATAATACCCCACATTTTAATTGATTCTTATGTTGTCACATGAACATGTGTAAAGGATAGCTAGATTTGTATAGCTAGATATAACAATATACCATGATAACCTTGTTATGTTTAATTTGTGTATGTTTGAGAATAGGCATATTTAGATATGCATGATTTGTACTTAGAGATTAACATACACTTCAAAGAGGGAGAAAAATGTAATGGTGAAAATTTTGTTTTTAATGCATTTCCATTTAATTTTGTTATGTATTTGGGGAAACTTTTTAATAAATTTTATAGCTACAAATGATACATTTATTTGAATAGTTGGGATCATATACTTTTTATTTATTGCACCTAAGCTAATGTTTAATCTCAAACCAATCATCTTATCTATATTATTTTGATCAATAATCCAGTCATATTAGATAGAGATCCAAATTTAGAGTTTGACTTATGTTGTTTTAATGGCTGTAAGGTCATACTCATAACTATGATCTTTATAATTTTAATTATGAAATCAAAATTAAGCATATAGTTAATTAAACATATCTTCCACTTTGGTCAGGACTAAGTTGACTATGCACATACATTTGTGCTCATGCTATGTTCATGTATAAAAACACATCAAAGTAGATTTGTTTAAAAAAAGAGAGAACCATCAAGGATGACTTATCCACCATTAGTTAGCATTAGTTGATCACACAAGAACAATCATTCACATTTGCATTGAAATCAAGCATATTTGATTGCACTCATCCTAGTGCATGCAAATAACATAGCAATCATTCTTGATTTCATATCCATCTTTAACGATTGCCATCTATCAAGGTAGTTTTAGGTATTGTCCTCTTGATAGAAGAACCTTAAGAGTGTGATGGAAAAATCATAAACTAGTAGTCCAATTTTTAGAAAATTCAAAGATAAAATGTAGAGAGCATCACATCTTGAGTTCACAAACACAAATTGAACTCATAGTTGAAAAGTAGATCCAAAATTATGAAGACAACCAGAATCAAACAATAAAAATTATTTGAATTCCCATTTATACATATAATTATCTAATAATTTTTTATTTTTAAGAAACATCGACTTCACGATTGTCATAATCAACACTAATCCTCAACCATTAAAAAAAATATTATATTCTCTTTCTATATTATATTCTCTTTCTTTCTTTATCATTGTTTACGATATACTATTACTTACTATCTAATATTGTATGTTCTCATCCATTTTATCCCACTTCACCTACACTTCATGTTCAATAATTAAAATAATTAATACGTTAATCATATGAATATATTTCCCATGTCAATATTTCAGGGCAGAGCAAAGCATATTCTCATTCATCTTTGTTTATTTAATTTTATTTGTTATGGAGCTGGTTTTATATTCCTAAAGGCACTCATCAATCCACCACAATATTAAATCCTATTGCCGCGATTCTCCATCATTTCTGACACAAAATTACATGAATATATTCATGTTAATATCACTTTCAAGTTACAAATTCACACTTCTCCAATTGGAAAATCTGGGGCAGGTGCTTTCTATTTAAGTTCGGATTAAAAAATCAGAAATGCAAATCAGCCTAAACACAGAAAACTGCGAGGCAGTGCTTGAGTCGCCTGCTCACCCACAGACCAACTGAATTGATTTCAATCGATCAAAGGAGCATACATGGGCATGAGATACATAACTTTCTCTATGAATGACCTCCTGCATGTACTGAAAATCAGAGAAATGACATGGAATGGAGATTCTACCCTTGTGCTCAAACGCATATTCTTCAGAAACTTCCGGAAGAGAGCATAGTTCATGTATTCTACACACCTCCTCTCTTCTTCTTCCTGTCCAACATCCAGTGCAATGCAGCCCTTGGGCAAATCCCTATGAAAATTCCCTCCTTTCTTGGAACTCAACTGCAAAGAAAAATGAGGAAGATGCATTCTACGTCCCAGATGAGGCATTGTGGCAGAAGAAGAATCAGAATTGAGAGCACCCACCAGCACTAAAATCTTCAGTGAATTCAGGCACAATCCCAAAAAGTTAGGCTCGTGTGATACAAGAAAACCGTGAGAAACGATGAGAGGAGGTTGCAATTTTTATCACAAAATTGGATAAGACTTCCTCCCCAGGGAGGCCTAAATTGATCTCCAGCTTGAGAACTTTGACTTTTGACTTTTCACACGCCGTTTCTTATAGCTTGGCCACTCTTTTGCGCACGTGGTCATTAAGACGGATTTTCTTACGGCACGTTCGGAAGGATGCTGAACGCTCATATGCTACCGCCATACCAGTTGTCCCATGGAGAGAGTAGGCGCTATTGCAATCGTTGAGTGTTACGTCGATTGAGATGAGATATTAGGTGGCCTAGTTGACGTATAAGGCGTTGGCGTTTGGAATGATAAACTCCCACAGAAATTTCCAAGATAAAGTTTGTATTTTAATTAAATGTATATAAAGAAGTATAAATACTCTTCTACCATTTTGATGATGGATCTCGAGTTGTGATCTGAAATATTGATGAAAAAATACACACAATCGAATCCAGAAGTGGCAACAACTTTAGTAAAAATAAGGTTAAGGTTAATAAATAAATAGAAGAAAAATAGAGTTTTAATAAGTGTATTTGTTAGTTTAGGAAAGTAAATAAGAAGGTGGCAATATTTTGTTTTATGATTGAAGAATAGGTGTCGAATGGTGTAATAATTGATTTGGAAAAAGTGCCTCTTTTATCAATAAAATGACTTGGTGTCTATTTTGGATCTATGATTTGTTAAAAAGTTCATAGATCTAGAAGAAAATTGTGGGCATAGATGCATTGATCCATAAACAACTTTAGACACTCAAAGAACTCACCAACTATAGATTTCATTATGTTGACAACCCAAAACAACCTCCATTTAAATGCAAACAATGTTATGGACCTTGTACACTTGAGACAATCATATAAATGCAAGCAAGCATCGTACCAAACAAATAGAAAGCATTGAAATAAAGCAACATACATTGGACAATGATTAGAACATGAATATTTAATTTGTAGAAACTCTAGAATGGAAAAGGAACCTTTAGCTTGGATAAGAAAATCACTCCTTGACTCCATATCAATAATTAACTATATTTAAGAAAGGTGTATGTAGGTTTAATTGTGACCTTAACAAGAGTGTCAACCACTATGAAGGCTTGGAAACCTCCTTAAGTAGATGTACATACATCCTAAGAAGTTGGAAGTACATATCTTAATACCTGGAAGATTTGGAATGAACAACTGGAACCTTTCAAATTCTATATAGAATCCACATCAAGAACATATTTGTTCATTTAGTGAAAATTCCTATACAAGGCAAATGTCTACTTTGGATTTGTGTTTTATCATAAGGAAAAACTCATAGATCTATTGATCCATAAACAATCTTAAATACTAGAGATACAAGATTTGTACTTAGAGATACATGGTTTGTACTTAAAGTCTAACATGCAGTTCAAAGTGGGAGGAAAATGGAATTGTAACAATTTCATTCTAGTGCATTTTTCATTTAGTTTCGTTCCTTATTTAAGGAAAGTTTTTAATGCATTTATATAGCCATAAATAACAAATTTATTTGAATAGTTGGGATCACATACTTGTCCTTTATTACACCTAAGCCCATGTTTAATCTCAATCCAATTATCTTATCTGTATTATTTTGATCAATAATAAAATCCTATTAGATAGAGATCCAAATTTAGTGTTTGACCAATGTTGTTTTCATGGGTGTAAGGGCATACTGATAACTATGATACTTGTCATTTTAATTATGAAATATAAATGAAGCCTTTAGCTAATTAGACCCATGTTCCACTTTGGTCTTAAGTTGACTTTTCACACCCGATGTTATGTTCATGTATAAAAAGACATTAGCTTGCACTCATTTAAAAAAATGGAGAACTATCAAGGAGCACTTATCCATCATTAATTAGCATCAATTGGTTATATAAGAACAATAATTCATATTTGCATTAAAATCAAGCATATTTGATCAGACTCATCCTAGTGCAAGTGAATAACCAAGAAATCATTCTAGATTGCATATGCATGTTGGGAGCTTGCTATTTATCAAGGTGTTTTTAAGTACTACCACCTTGATAGGAGAATGCTAAGAGAGTGTCAAATCATAATCTAGTAGTCTAAATTTTAGAGAAGTTCATATGATGAAATATAGAGAGCATCACTTCTCAAGTTCACAAACACAAATCGAATTCACTAGATCGAAAACTATTAAGACAACCCAATATAGAACAAGAATTAATTTTTTGATTCCCATCTATACGACTATCCATCACTTTTTTCAGATTCTAAGAAACATCAAGTTCACTATCTTCATTAATCAATACTTAATCCTCAACAATTGAGATAAGTGTTATCTTTCTTCATTTATTATTGTCTATAATATACGATTACTTATTATTTAATATGGCATTTTCCAATCCGTTTTTTTCTACTTCACCTACACATCATGTTCAATCATTAAAATAACTAATACTTTAATCATATGAATATATTTTCCCATGTCAATATTTCAGGGTAGGGCAGGGCGTATTCTCATTCATCTTTAGTTATTTAATTTTGTTTGTTTGTTATGGCGGTGGTTTTGTATTCCTAAGAACTCATCAATCTATCACAATTTAAAATCCTATTGCCAAGATTCTCCATCTTTTCTCAGACAAAAAATTACATGAATATTCATGTTAATATCACTTTCAAGCTACATATATAATTTACATATACACACTTGAGCAGTCGGCAAATCTGGGGCAGGTGCTTTCTAGTCAGGTTCGGATTAAATAATCAGAAACCCAAGCAAATAAAACTGTGAGGCAGTGCTTGAGTCACCTGCTCACCCACAGACCAACTGAATTGATTTCTATCAACCAAAGCAGCACACATGAGCGTGAGATTCATAACTTTCTCTATGGATGACCTCCTGCACATACTGGAAATCAGAAAAAAGACATGGAATGGAGATTCTGCCCTTGCGCTGAAACCCATATTCTTCCTCGGCCTCCTTGAGAAACTTCCGGAAGAGAGGATGGTTCATGTATTCCACAGGTATCACACACCGCTTCTGTTCTTCTCCCTCTCCAACGTCCAGGGCAACGCAGCCCTTGGGCAAATCCCCTCCTCTCTTGGAACCCAACTGCAAAGGAAAATGAGGCAGATGTATCCTGCCCAGATGAGGCATTATGGCACAACAAGTATCAGATTTGAGAGCACCCACTAACACTAAAATCTTCACAGAAACCCAAACGCTAGGGTCGTGTGATGAGAAGAAAATCCTGAGAAGCCAATGAGAGGATTGTTTGTGGGAGGAGGTTCCAATTTATAGGACAAAAAGTCAGTACTACTTTGTGGCTCATACTTCCTCCCCTAGAAGAAATGCACCATATGTATGTATATGTATATATTCCTCCCCTAGGAGGCCTAAATTGATTTCCAACTTGACAACTTTTGAGTTTTAACAAAAAGCTTAACTACTCTTTCTTTCGCGCACGTGGTCATTAAGATGGACGATGTTCTTACGCACGTTTGGAAGGATGCTGAACGCTCAGCCGCGCCATGCCACGTGTCGCATGGAGAGAGGGTAGCCATTATTGCAATCGTTGAGTGTTACGTCGATTGAAATAGAATATTAGGCGGCCTAGCTCAGGTATGAGGCTTTGACTTTTGGAATGATAAACTCACACGGAAATTTTAAGATAAACTAGTAGACGAAGATGAAACCTTTACCAGGTGTAATTTAATGAAATGCATATAAATTAGTATAAATAAGGTTAAGGTTAATAAATAAATAGAAGATAAATATAGTTTCGATAAGTGTATTTGTTAGTTTAGGAAAGTAGATAAGAAGGTCACAATATTTAGTTTGATGGTTGAAGAATAGGTGTGATTTTGTAATCTATTGATTTGGAAATAGTGTCTATTTTTATCAATCAAATGTCTTGGTGTCTATATTAGACCTATGTTTTGTTAGAAGGAAAAGCTAATAGATCTAGAACAAAATTGTTGGCAAATATGTTTTGATCCATAAACTACTTTAGATATTCAAAGAACTCACCAACTATAGATTTCATTATGTTGACAACCTAAAACAACCTCCATTTAAATGCAAACAATGTTATGGACCTTGTACACATGAGACAATCATATAAGTTATGCAAGCAAGCATCATACCAAAGAAATAGAAAGCATGGAAATAAAGCAACGTACATTGGACAGTGAGTGAAATATGGATATTTAGTTTGTAAAAACTCTAGAATGGAAAACGAATCTTTAGTTTGGATAAGAAAATCACTCTTTGACTCCATATCAATAGTTAAGTATATTTAAGAAAGGTGAATGTAGGTTTAATTGTGATCTTAAAACAAGAGTTCCAACCGCTATGAAGGGTTGGGAACCTCCTTAAGTAGATGCACATACCTCTCAAGAAGTTGAAACTGCATATCTTGATACTTGGAAGATGAAATGAACAACTAGAACCTTTCAAATTCTATGTAGAATCCCCATCAAGAACATATATGTTCATTTAGCAAAAAATTCCTTTACCACTTGTTGAAAGAATCCCTTAAGGCAAATGTCTACTTTGGATTTGTGTTTTGTCAAAAGGAAAAACCAATATCTATCTAGAATAAAATTATGGACATAGATCTATTGATCCATAAACAATCTCATATAAAAAATCGCTAATTCTAGATTTCACTATGTTGACAACTCAAAACAACCTCCATTTGAATGCAATTAATGTTACAAACCTTGTAAACATGAGAAAACCATATAAAAGAAAGAAAGAATAATTTCAAACAAATAGAATTCATGAAAATGAAGCAACATACTTTAGACAATGATTGCAACATGAAAGTCTTATTTGTAGAAACCTTAGAAAGGAAAAAAAAACTCTAGCTTGGATGAACAAATCACTCTCTGACATCATATGAATAATCGAGTATAATCAAGAAAGGTGAATGTAGGTTTGATCGACCTTATAATATTTAGCATGGATCAGTCAATGCAAGGGTTCTATGTAATCTTTTTATATAAATTTGGCTACGTCCCTAGTGATAATATGATAATATTATTTTCTATAGCCATTTGACTACATAGGTAATAATAGTATGATAATATTATTGTCTATATTCATTTGGCTACATAATAAGTGACAATATACTATTATTATTCTATAGCCACTCGGCTATTTATCCTATGTCTATATAGTGATGTTATCTATTATAGTATTTTGGCATGGTTATTTTATGATAACAAAACTTGTGAATAACATTTACAAAGCTTTTCAAGATAATCAATCTCTTATAGCTATACATATCATCTATGTTGCATATTCTTATGATTTATCCATTTTATGCTAGTAATTTGTACATCAAATACTAGTTGAAATAATTATTTTTGTAACAATAATACTCAGTATGTGGAATACCTTTTGACTTAGATTATCTAAACAAAATATTGTTTTGGTGCATAAAGTTAATTTCCTATTTTAACCTTATAAAGGATAAGATATGATGTTTTATGAGCTATTAATCTATGATTTCTTTTGATATAAAATACATTCTATTCTCTTTGAATTTATAGTTTTATGATACTATCTATACTCAACCTTGAAAGGTCCCAATCTTTGAATATGATTGGAATGTTTGAATCTATTCACTTTCTTAAAATAGGAATCATTTATAAAAGTCAATAATAAGGGTCAAATTCAGCAATTTCATGGCTTAAGTGTTGATTGATAATGCTAATAAATATAGCAGAAGACTATATATTACTAAATAAAAGGAATGTAACATTATGTTAACTAATTTTTTTTAATAGATGGCGAGTGGGAGAGGCAGCGGGTGGCGGTCGGGAACTAGGGTCTCGTTAGGAAAGGGAGTTGCAGAGAGAAATGGCGACGATGAGGATGATGGGGGGTATTATGGTCCTTTGTTTTCCTTCGTGAATATGGGGCCATGACTGTTGGTTTTCGTCAGGAGTGGGTCTGTTTTTGCCTGGCCTCTCAAAGCTGTTTTTCAGGGGAGGATGGCTTGTGAATGGGGACTCCTTTCCTCTGTTCCCTACTTGTCATTTGCAATTGTTGGGAAGATGCATTTCTGGGTGGTGCTCTGCGTAGTGCAATGTCATGGGTGTTGCATTGTTGTCGTCTCTGTTGCTATTCTCGGCTGTGGGTTGTGCTACGACCTCGTCTTTTTTCTAATGGTGCCATTCTCTTGTGGAGGCCATTCTCTTTGGGTTGTTTCTTCTATTTCCCCTGCTTGATACGATTGAACTATTTCTGAAGGCTCTTGTGTGGCCGTCCTCTCTACGAAGGGGGTGGTGGGAGGATGCTTCCTCGCCCTTTTGGCTGCGTTGGTGGATGAGATTTCTTGGCAGGGAAAGGTAGGCTTGTGGGTGTTCTGCCTCTGTGTGTTTTGTCCTTGAAGGTGTGTCTCTTCGGTAGAACGACTCCTTCTAGGGTTGGACTTCTCTGTTCTGTTGTTATGGCATTTTAGAGGAGGGCTCTTGTGCAGATCTGGGCAACTTCGTCGGTCTCGGTTGTAGGACCTCTAGTTTGGGCGTTTCTACAACGTTTCTATGGCAGGGCTCATCTCTGCCTTGAATGACCTATGTGTTCTTTTGGTGCTAGTTTTACTCTTTGTTGCTGAGGATTCTATAGAGGTGTTCCTCGCTTTAGAGTGTGTTGTGTTCTCTGCTGCTGATGATTCTATAGAGGTGGTCCTCATCGTAGAGCTGGTTGGTGAGAATTTCTTTATCTTTGGCCTTGTTTTGGTGAGGGTTTCAATTTGGAACTACTCTCCACCTTGGGGGATTCTTATGTGGTGATTGAGGACTGCTACCTGATGGTTATTGGACCTATTGAGGTGATTTGGGCGCTTGTGTAGGACATGTGGATATAAGGGACTTTGTTGTTGGAGGATCTATAGATGCGATCCTCATTTGTGCTAGTTTATTTGCTATTTTCTGGATTAGGGTTGCATGTCAAAAAACTTGGTTTCATGGGAAGGAGGCTGCTATTGCCCCTTGTCATAATAGTCCCATTAGTTTTGTCCCTGTTGTTCTATTAGGTAGAGACTAGGAAATTGGTGGGTTTATGCTTCTTAGTCGAAGGAAAGCAGAGTTCCACATCTTGCTTTCTTGTTTCTCATAGGTTGTGGGAGCTTGGGAAAACCCTTTTTCTTTGTCTCTTTTGATATCTTTTTCTTAAAGGCTTAGGCCTTATGGTTGTTCAGCTAGATCTGTGTTACTTCTTGTTGTTGTGTGACTTTTTGAGTTTTTGTGTCCTTTCTATGCCTATGGTATGTGGTTTTGGGTCCCCTCAAAACTTGTTGTGGTGTTGTCCTATTGTGCTTAATGCTATATTCTTATTTTAAAAGGATTCAGGGTCCTTTCAAAACCCTACTTATCTAATTAAAAACATTATATTTTTTATTAGTGTAAAACAAGTTTTATGGTACAAGGACCCGAAAACCATACAAAAAGAAACAATCTTTAAAGACAAACCAAAAGCAAAGCCACAATAGTCTAGTAGCAACATAAACAACAAAAAAAAGGGTCTAAAAACTTAGAGATTAAACAATTCCTTTCAACATTTGAACAGTCTTAACATTTTTCTCAATAAAATCCCTATCGATATTAACTAACTCCTCCATATTAGTGGCTTTAACTTGCTTACCTGTATCCTTGCTTCAGGTGCAAGTTGAAGGTCACTGATTAGTCTAGGTCTTGCCTTCCTGCATGAGCTCCTTTACCTTGCCTTTTTCATAAATTGAGATTGAGGAGGAGGCATGAGTGGTTGAAGGGAAACATTAAGAGATTATCCTTTTGACTTAGCATTCAAAGGCCCTCTGCGCTATTGGTCATGGTAGTTCTTCTCACTGTAATGACCGCTCTCAACTTTTCATTAACCCTATCCATAGCCACCTCCAAGTTCATATTTTTCTTCATGATCATTCTTCATGGATTTGACATCTATCACCAATTTCTGACTAAGCTCAAGTAGGTTTTTCATGTTGCCCAAAAAAGTGGAGGAATTTTGTCTCGCAATAAGGTAATTGATCCCACTTTTCAAACTAGAGATCTCCATGATCACCCAATTAAAAAAACTAGTTTGTCCTTCCATAGATGCTTTCACCACAACTTCTCCAACCCCATAATCCACCATAGAGGAGGCAGTATCTTTACCCACAGGGGTTGCCTTGTCCTTCTTGACTGGGATTTCAATATGAAAATCTAAATTTTTTCATCCCCAACAACACCAATGGTATTTTCAGTCACTTTGATGATCTTGGTAATTTTAATTCATTGAGGGTTCTCTTGGGGGAGGGGGTTTCTTTTCACGCTAGCAGTAGAGAGAACTCAAAAATCTTATTATTACCTTTCAAGGTTGGAGGCCTTGGGGCTTTACCCTTTTTAGAGGGCTTAGGCTATAGGAATCAAGAACAAACTCATTCGAGGGGACATAGCCATAATAATCCTGATAAGACACATCATTTTTCAGAAACAAAACCCTTACCCTTAGAAGAATATTTCTTTTTAAGGGTTTTCAGGTAGAAGGTTTCAGACTTTGATGACTCATCTATGTAGTGCCAATGAACATTTTGGGCATAATGAATATTTTCCTTTCTAGAGGCTAAGGGATGGTGCTTAGTCTCAATGGATTTTTCATGTTCGGCAATCAAAAGAATCAAACCCTGGTGGAGAATCAAGGAGCTCCGATTCTTGAGGTGGGCATTAACACAATTACACAGAGATGACACTAGATAAAATGGAATCAAAAAGCACCTATCATGCCTAAAACGGTTGAGAATAGTGAAGTGATAGGTAAAAATACTTTTGTAGTGACCATCCAAAGTAAAGTACCTCATAATAACTTAAGCCACATCCGCACATAGGGATTTTCGGTCTTCATGATTTTAACCACCATCAATCATGTGGCAGACTCTCGTTCTTCTAGAAGAAGATGTCAAGGGCTTCCTCTAAAGCTTTCATGTCTCTAAAACATTTCCTTCCTTCCATAAGCATCCCTATAACCTCAAAAATGAGGTTCTCATCTACCACAAATTCACTCCTAAATAAAAAAAACTATGTTAACTCTGTATTTCAACAAGAATATCTTTCAATAATTTATATCTAGAATAAAAGCCACTATGTGCTTCTTTTGAGTTGAGCATTAGAACAATTGATTATGTGTATATATGTATGTATTGAAAAAATATGCCTATGTTTTCATAGAAAACATCTTTGTAGAAAGTTTTGAATTCTTTACACACATATGTATGTATGTATGTATGCAACTTAAGGGAACATATTTATAAATGGGTAGACACGTACGAAGGTGCAAGTTATTTTTGCATGAAAATGAACCATCATTTATAACAGCAAGAATTTGTAGTGTGGTTAGCTATATTATATTTGAACTAAACTTCTATAAATTCTTGTGTATCTCAAATATAGTGGATAGCATTTTACGATGAAAGAGATAGGTTTATGAAAACAAGTATCTTTGTCTTTATTTTGTGAATTTTAATGCAAATGAAAGATGAAAAGATATATTTTAATTTTATAAGTGTTATATTCAACTAAATTATTGATATCTAGTTTGAGAAAGAAGTGTGTAAACATACGATCAGGTAAATTAATACATGAATATTATTGTTTTAAATATTTATCCAAAGTAATGAAAAATAACTACTTACATTGTTAGTCCACCATGTCTAAAACTACAAATTAAGCAAATTAATAGGACGTGTCATACTTAGCTAGAGGGTATCTAGAGTTGTATGATAAATTATATGTATTATTAAATACAACACTAGTTCTCAAGATGGTGTGCCAACTTCAATGTTTTCCTTGATCTACTACTCTCATGAAAGGTATGACTACTTCTAGTAGGAAGATTTGCATGAGACTGCTAGTCTATTGTCAGAGAAAAAACACTTGAGTGATGATCTCCCTATTGTAGTTGAGACGTCAAAAACTTGGATTATTAGAGATAATATTTGTGTTTCCATTTGGCATTGTACTAATACTATAAGTATTGTATTTCACATCTATTTATGATGACATGTGTAACAAAAACTATTCATTCTAAAGATGTATAATTTGAAATGTATGTATATTTATATTGTTAAAGAAAAATATCTATTTTATTTTTTTGACAAAATGATGAGTAAAATTTGATAATGTTATTATCTTTCTTTGATGTATAAAATTTATGTTAATATTGAACTGTTCTCTTATGTGTACTCTCTAAAGTTAGAAATTGGATACAAGTTTTTATATTAAAAAAAAAGTGTTTTTGATTACTGGACTAGGCAAGTTTTTTACAAGCGTGAGGACACTTGTCATGATCTAATTTAATTTTCACCTAGAGTTTCATCTAGGGTTGCTCTTTAATTTTTAATTTTTTATAAGGATTCATTATTCATTATTCATTATTGTAATAATTCAATATCCATAACTCATAAACTTTTTCTTTAAAAAAAAAATTAGTTTAATTTTTTATTTTGCATAAAAAAATAATTTCTTTTTATCTCTCTATGTGATAGGTGTTGTGGGTGCATGTGATTTCTAGGAGCTATGAGGTTCAACAATCAACTCCAACACATACACATTGGTAGAAGTTGAAAGAAACCTAGCTCCACCAAATACTTTTAGAGCCTACACTTGTTAGTAATCTTTAGAGATTTGTTATGCATGTTTTTGGTTTCCATGAGCCACATGTGAAGGAGAAAATTGTAAATAGCACATGCATTTAAAGGTAATAAATTAGTCTAAGATTTTTGTTGTATTGTAACCTCATCTTATTTTTTTTATTAAGAAAGCATGTGATCTAAAATATTAGCAAACTAGTATAAAGGGTGCTTAGTGACAAATATTTGGAGAATCCTTATGCAAAGGTTATGAATCTACCTCATTGCCTAACTTGGTGTTGTTTATTCAAGACTAGTTCTCAATATGTGTCTTGTAGAAGAGTACAATTTGGAGCACCAATACACTTAATTGGGCCTTTTTGTAGTTAGATATATTTCCTCATTTATGTATGGAGCATACAAAAACATGAACAACCCATATAATGAGTTCTTCGATATATTAAAGGAACCTTCATCCTTCACATTTTATATTTGAGATATATTTATTTCATTTTATTTGGATACATTATTTATGACTTGGCTAAATCTATGAATGCTTGAAGAGTGAAAACATAATATCTTGATTCAAAAAAGTAATCTCTTCATTAAATAAGATACAACATAGAGCATAATATAAGACAACTATTAACACATAAAAGAATGTATTACTACAAAAATATTGATCAATCTTCTATTTGAAATAACATCATCAAACATGCCTTTTTTTTAATGATACTCAAATTATATTAAATTAAATAAAAATATAATTTTTTATCACTATTGAATGTGAATATAAACAATAAAATAACATCTTTATTATTTTTATGCTTGAAAATACATTACAACATAATATCCAAGTCTTTTGGATGACAATAACTAGTTATTATTTATGTGATAACTTAAAAAAAAACTAAAATAATTCAGTGATTGTATTTGATTTTCTTTTTAAGAAATTAATAGATATTATAGAAAATAATAGAACATCTTATTGTAATTGAAACAATGCAAATAATATGATATAATTTTTTTTATAGAAAGAAACAAAGAAAGAAGGATTATTCGTTTATAGGAATATGGGACTACCTTGGACTCCTTGCGCAAGGCACCTAACTGTGCTACAAATAAGACATACATAGTTTACCCCAGTATGTGATTTAAACTTATGACCTCTTTTTCAAAAGCACAAATTCTCCACCTCTAGACCAACTCAACCTATACAGTTATAAATTGATGAAATGGGAGTTTTGCCCCCTCCCTCTATAATTATAATATTGAAAAGGTAAAATCCAGCGGCTACCAAAGGGCAAAAAGCTCCATAAAATTATCACACAATTCAGACCCGAAGTAAGAAATTCTTGGGTAAAGAAACTTAATTTATACAAGTCCAAACTCCTACAAATCGTAAATAGGTTAAACATATGCATAATTTTCGCACTGGGAGCACATGGTTTCATGTGAAGTTTGAATTAATAAACACAGAAACAAATCGGCTTCCCAAGTATGAGAATTGAACAACATTTTAAAACTGTAAGCAAGTGTTTTTTGAGTTATATATTCTCCTCACCCACAGATCGAGTAAAATGCCTTTTATCACCCAAATCAACTCAGATGGTGAGATTCATATCTCTCTCTATAGATGACCTCCTGCACGCACTGGAAATCGGAGAGATGGCATGGAATGGCGATCCTGCCTATCTGCTGAAATCCATATTCTTCCTCTGCTTTCTTCAGAAGCTTCTCGAACAGTGGGTGGTTGATGTACACCACAGGTATCACACAACGCTTCTTTTCTTCTCCCCGTCCAACGTCCAGGACGAGGCATCCCTTGGGCACATCCTTGTAAAACTCCTCTCCTAATTTCTTGAAACTCAACTGCAAAGAAAAATGCATAATGGCCAGAGCACCAAATAACACTGAAACCTTCAATTAAAGCACCCACAAGCATAAACGCTTCAGGGAATCGCAGAAAAATCTTCAGTCCATTCAAACGCTGCTCTTCAGATCTCTCATGACAAGCAAGTCCTGTGAAGGGATGAGAAGATTGTCTGGGGGAGGATGGTGCAATTTATTTACATAGGTACAATTCCTACACATTTTCGCTTTACCTGGGGCAAAATACTAGGCGGATAATTCCTTCCCCAGTAGAATGGAATGATGGGTCCATTGAGGTTTGAATGCCTCACTGGTAATTGTCTGTCCATGTTTACGGCAGATTCTATCTAGATTCTAGATCGAAATACACGCCAGTTTTAATTTTTTTCAAATTGGAATATACAATACGTACGCACTCTGGGGCATAAAGCAGAGTTTTAATTGTGTCGATATTAGTAGGGTCGACGTCATCGCAAACTTACGTCACTTCCAATGGAAATTTCGGGGTCCTTTTCTTCACTCACGAGGAAAATTTTAAGATGAGTTTAATTATTGGTTTTTTTAAAAATTATTATATTGAATAAATGCTTCCAAAAAAATTGGAAGTCCATATGTTACACACAAAATGGAATGTCGTATGGTTTTTAAAAATTGTAAAACACAACACATTTTCATAAAAAATTTCAGGGGTTAGATCTTCATGCCTTACATCTACATTGCTGTTAAATCACAAAAATCCGACAAAAAAACATTGTGTTTTGCAAATCTAAGGTTTTTTTGGAGTTATATTTTGTGTGGAGATTAGCCTATACCAAAAAAATTACAAAAAGGATGGGCAGTACAAATACTGCAAAGTTGAAAATGAAGATTAACTCAGCTATTACAGTCATATATAGAACTGTAAAGGATTCCAACCATACACCAACGAAAAATAACAGCTGTATATACAAAACATAACAACCATACTTAGACCAACAAAGAGTTGTCAAGGTTTACAACCATATGACAACAAAAAATAACATTTGTACATACAAAAGATAACATTCATACTTAGACCAAAAGAACTATAGGCCATACATTAGCATAAATTTGCAGCTATACTCTAAATTTGAAAAGTCTTTGAAGTTGCTTGGAGCAAGTGATACGTTCTTTTTTATGCTAAAAAAATTGGATCTTGATGTAGTCCAAGTAATAACTAAGCATGCTGATCTTCTTGGAGTTTAATTATTGTTGGGGGGATAAAACACCCCCTACATATATATTTGAGACAAATATATTTGTAAAGGGAAATAAATTTTGAGTATTATTTAAGTTAATTTAATTAAAAGAATACATGAATACAAATCAATTTTAGTAAATGAATAATATTAGGGTATTGATAATTATTGATAATTTTATTGGAAAAATGGGAATAAAAAAAATGCATTGAGTTTGATTATTGAAGATAATATAAAAAGTAGAACAAGAAGAAGATGATACAAAGTATAAAGAATTTCTCAGTTATGGTATGTCTTAAAAATTTAAGAATAGTATATATAGGACTAGTAATGGTCTAGGAATTAGAATTCTTTGCTGGCTCTATATAGGGACAAATATGCTTATGAAGGAAAAATCCATGACCACAAGACAATTATAAAATTTTCATGTAATCTACAAACTATTTCTTAGTACTTCACTTGAGTAACTTGACTAGTAGTGAAGTACTAAGAAATAGTTAAGGTAACATCTTCTAAACCAGCAAAGCCATTAGTCTTACAATAGAATGATGAAGATGAAGATGACTCATTAGACATTTTAGGGCCTATAAATGTTGATAATAAGAGTGCATCTGAAATGATGAAGATTGCAAATGTCATGCAAACTAGAGCACACAAGAAGAGACTTAAGGAAAAAAGGATAGAAGTAGAAACCATTCAGAAAGAAGTAGATATTTCACCTGACAACACCAATTAGCAAACTTGGTCAATTAGCTTGCATCTGACCAAATTTCGTCACTTGAAGAAGCAGCCCAAACATATGCTGATAAGAGTTATAGAAAGAAGCGAGGAGAACCACTTATGAAGGAGATTGATACATGGAAACTGGCTCTATCACTTAATAAAGATTTATTAAGGCAAGCCATTGAAACGGGAGGGAAGTATCTTGCATGTACTTCTAATATTTCATTTTTTATTGTTGATATCAATAACAGGCGAACTAAAACTAAGTAGGAACTAGAGAAGATATGCAATACATATGTACCACTTCAAGACTCTGTTTTTGCTTTTAGCAAATTTGTGGATGATTTGCACAACAGGTTAGACACATATGATCTCGAGAAAGCAAAAAGACTCCGGTCACTAAAGGAATTGAAGAGTCAACTCACAACACAAGTGGACATCCTACAAAGAGCCTACACGCATGCAAAAGCTATTTTAGCTACCCCTGAAACCTGTTCATTGGATTCCATGGAGGAATTTCACAATCAGATCATGTCTACACTTGAGTTCATTGAGAATTTGCTGGAAACATGGGAGCATGCTTTATCTCAATTGAAGAGGAATTTTAATGCAAATTTTCTGAGGATTGCTAATGCATGAATCTTGGTTTAGTTTTTCAAATTGTTGTATATGCTGAACACTTTGATACATTTAATTTTATATATATATATATATATATTGATTTTTCAATTTGGCATTGTTGTCAAAGGGGGAGTAGAAATATGTATGTGTGTTTTGAAATTTTTTTATGATGTATGTAGTAAGGGGGAGTATGCACACTTAGCAGTATTGTTGTAAAATTTTGTAAGTGTTGCCATCAATGCCAAAGGGGGATATTGTTGGCTTGATGATGATTGTAATGAATTCATCATATGTTGTCATTGATGAAACACATACACATAGATATGTTTATATTGTCTACCGGTATGACTTCAAGTTGTTTATACTACAACCCATATACTAGAGGTTTATTTCTAACCGGTATATGCATGAAGATAACCACTTGGTTATACATGTCTCAACATCAACATGAAGATCCAACGGAGACTATTTCAAAAGCATCAGAAACAAGCGGTTTAACTCTAACTGGTATTAAGTGTTCCAATTGGTATTTGTAGATTGTGTGATGAGTTATCACCACTGACAAGTTTTGGCAGTATTTTTGTGATGAGCTATGATCACTTGACTAGATACACTGCACCTAGAAAATTGTGTTATGATTTCTTGAGGCCGACATGAAATCTAAATGTCTATATATTGACATCACAATGAATTATTTTGTATTAGCAAAAGTGATATGTTGTGTACAAAGGCAAAGTGTTAAGTTGCAGAGTATGTTGGAAAAGCAGTGTTGAATATGGTTAAGAGGATCCGATCAAGCAAGTATTGTGCTACTCAGACAGATCAAACAAATCCTGTTGTCTTCTAACAATTACAACAGAATTAAAATCACCTAACCGGGTATGCTCTAACAAGCTTCATTGTTCAAATCCTCTAACAAGGTGATCCATTAGTTTGGATTCAGAAATCCTCCACTGAGGTTACTCCTAACAGGGTACTACCTTTTACAGGGTATAACTTTTAACTAAGCTTTGGGATCTTTAACAGGATTCGCTCCTAGCAGAGCATTTTGTAGACCCTAACCGGTCAGTTATCTATTACTACAGATAATTAACTTGTGAGTTCCATCTCACTGTGGTTTTTACCTATTTGGGTTTTCCACCTACAAACACTTGTGTTATGGTGGATGTTTTACTTATTGTGGATGTTGTTATATCATTTTGGATTTCATGCATTGTGTTTAAAAGTTTTGTTAAGTTCATCTACCGGTTAGTGTTTGAAGTAGTTTTATTTTTGGTGTCATTGATTCACCCCCCTCCCTCTCAGTGCTTTTCAAGTCCATCAATTGGTATCAGAGCCTAACTTATTTGAAACCTAATTGCTTAGAAGGAAGTCTTGAAACTACCATGGGGGACATGAGCTACTTTGAGATGGCTAGAGAGCTTGAAGCTAGTAGAAATGAACTTGAAACCCTAAGGATCAAACTGAAAGCTTCACAAGTCAAAAGGAGAGAGCTAAGTGAACAACTGTTGGAAATATCTCATAACAGTTCTTCAGATGAGGCCAATATTGTTTCTTTAGCCGAGGAAGTTGAAAAGTTAAATGGTGAGAAACTAAATCTGAGGAGAGAGTTAGAAAGTTTAACTATCTGCATGAGTCAGGAACTGGAAACTAGAAGGACACCCGAAGATCTTATCAAGGAAAGAGATCAAGAGATTGCCAAGATCAAGTGGGAAAATGTCACTATGCATGAGCATGTGGTTGGAAAAAGAGAAGAAAAAGGGAACTTATAGCTAGATCTTGAACTAGCATCATCTCTGAGAGAGAGCCTATCAAAACATAATGAAGATCTCACCAGGAAGCTCACCAAAGCTAATGAGAAACTAGAAAAGTTCAACAAGAGTATTGCCTTGCTAGATGAACAAATCCAATCACAAAGAATGAAAGGTGGTACCTCCAGACTTGGTTTTCACACATCTGAAAAAGGTGAATCCTTCGGTACCAAGAGCAACACTCTTAAGAACAAATCTGCTCCTAAGGTCAAAAAACCTACCGATAAGAAGGTCTTTAAACCTGTTTGTTTTGTTTTCCATAAACCTAGTCACACTGCAAATATTTGTAGAGACAAACCTAAAAAGAAATGCAAGCTACAATACTAATGCTAGGTATGTGTCTAAGAAATTTGAAGGTCATTGCTTCACATGTAAAATGTATGGACATAGATCAGTTGAATGCAGATATGGAGCAAACAATCTTGTACCACACATGCCTCCAAGACCAAATGAGAACTAGATGAGAAATTTTGACAACTGAGTCAACATGAACTAGCAAAGACCCTACAACAACCAATTTAGTCCATTTGAGATGGAAAAGGTAACAAATGTCATATGCACCATCTGTGACAACTTTGGTCATGTGGCTATGAATTGTAGAAGAATAACTGGGAGAGGTAATGCAGGACCTTGGAGATCAACTGGTATGGTTTGCTATCACTATCACAAACTAGGACACTTAGCAAAATTTTGTAGATCCAGGAAGAGCAAATCGGTCAACCCTTCTGAAGATCAAAAAAGAAAGCAGAAGGTCAATATTGAAGAAACGAAAGAAGAAATGAATCGAACATGGAAGAAAAAGAGTGATGAGTCACCTGGAGAGCAAGCTATTCCTTCACCCAATGTGGAGAATCCTACATCAGTGAATTAAGCCTTTTCATATGGCTAAGGGGAGCATAACGGTAAATCCACCTCCAAACCCCTTGAAGTAAATAAGTGGTAAGAGAATTTGAAAGCATGAAATTTTGATAACTTTTTGTCAATCGGTTATCAATGGCTTTTCCTTGAGTGATGTAATTAGGGTTTGTACCCCTAACAAGAGAGCATTTATTGTAGTTGGTAAAAAGAATAAAAGCAAGTTTTTATTTTGTTATTTTTACCCTAACGCTTTCAAGAGACAACTTTTGAGCGTTTGCAGAGCTAAGTAAAGATTATTAGCTGATTTCAGTCAAAGTTACATTGAGATTTGAGTAATCAAGCTAATTTGAAGGTTGGAGAAGATAGAACTGGTGTGCACTTGGGCATTCAACCAGTAAATGAGGCAGGGTGTGAAATAAGGTATTTCTTGATAATATTGCTTCAAAATCTAGTTTATCTAGAATGACATCGTCTTCGAAGTCAGTAGGAAAATTGATGATCACGTCAAAACCTATGGAAGTTGTAAAAGGAGAAAAGATTGTGTCTGATAATGCTTTGTCATAAGTTCCTAGTGGTGTCATAGTAAAAGGAGATTTGTCCAGCTACATTGACTACAAAATTAAGGATTTAGGGTCACTGTCAATTTATTCTCAGTTGAAATCACTTTGTGATGAAAACGGGAAATTTCAAACAGAGTATACTAGGGTTTTTGAGAAAGGTTTTCATATCCAAATTATCTTGAGTCAAGTTCATGGGGAGAACATGTACTTAGAGATGACTCATACCATAACCAAGGAAGCCATTTAGGTCATAATTGGTTTTCACTCAACCAGTGAAGTACCTCAGTTGAGACGCATTTTAAAAGATACAATAAATACACTAACCGGTTCAACCTTTGATGGTCGTGCCTTCTCTGTTAACAATATCAGAGACCCAATGGTAAAATTAGAAGCTATGGTCATAGGCTACCGGGTATTCTACTCTAGCAGAATGAATAATGTTACATTAGCAGTAGTGCATACTGCTTACACGATGGTAGCTGAAAAATGAAGATTATGACCTCTGTGAGGCCATAAGGAGCCAATTGTTTTTAAATCTACAATCTATCAAGAAGGACTGCAACCTAAAGTTTAAATATGGACAGTTATTGATCGAGCTATTCTTTTATTTTTCATAATTTCCTAGCAGGAATCGAAGATCTTGAATGGTCTAAGGATCTACCGGTATCCGCCCAGATCAAGAACAACATCAAGGCTATAAGGAATACTTTCTCTGCCGCTATGAACAAATACTTCAATGAATTTCAGAAGAAGGTGAGCATGAGAGTAAGATTGCCTGAGGATGTGGTAAAACATTTTTCCAAAGACATTGTTTTTACAGTTACTACTGATTTTTTTTTAATGCAGGCAATTGAGCCTAGAGAGGAAGAAATGGAAGATATGATTTATGAGGTTAACTATGACTTATTGATTGGCTATGCCAATAACCTATTGGCATCTTCAGTAGATAAAAAGAGGGCAAAATTGAATTTAGTTAAAGAGCAGACTGCACAACCTAGAACCAGTATTGCTCTGACCACAAGCGGTAAAGGTAAGAAAAAGAAAGCTGAGGATGCACCTCCAGTGATGAAAAGTAATAGAATGAAACAGAGTGTCCAAAACAAAAAGGAACTGGAACCTAAGGTGTGTATGAAAAAGGAGACAAAGAAAAGAGGTCGGAAGTTAATTCTTCAAGAAGAATTTGAAGAAACTGACACTGAAGAAGAACCTAAGAAGCTGAAAGCAGCTAGTAGAATAGTTAGGTCAGTGAAAAATGTGCCAAAGGCAACTGTGCCTATTGATATTTCAACTTCCAAGTTCGAGACTACATTTGAGAGGATAATGAAGATATTAAAGAGGAACAAATTTGAGAATGTCAAAGAACATTTTGATTCCTTCACTGAAAATGAAAAGGAGAAAATCATTCAATATGTAATCAATAATTTGTGCCATTACATTAGATTACCTCATGATATTGAAAACGATATCTGTGATTCCTTGTCTATTATTATTTTGAATAAATGGGAGGAAGCTGTAAAGGAGGAAAAAGAAATTTTAGTTGAGATACTTGTGCAATATTTTCCTAAATTGTCCAAAGATGAAATAAGTGCTTTAGTCAAACATTACAACATTCGATTTTCTTTGAAAGCAAGAAGATTGAAGCTACATAGTGGAAAGATGCAAATTATTGAGACTGAAACTCATCAGATATCCTGTAGCATCCAACGAATGGAAGAGCTCATACGTTCTTCTCAGGATGAACAAGATGATGATGATATAGCTAAAATGGATAAAGATGTGCAAGTCGATGTTGTCTACTGTTAGGGTTTCAAGTAGATCCGAAGCAAATATGAACTAACAATTATATGCAGATTTAAATACAAAAGATAAAGGAATAAAATATGACACAGATAACATAGAGATTTAACGTGGTTCACCCAAAATGGGTTACGTCCACCATACAGTCGTCCAATCTTTCTTATTATCTAGCTAAAATAGTATATCAGCCATACAATGCCTTAAGCATCCCAGCCGCTTATAACATGCATTTTTAGGGCACCAAACAAAGTCGGCCTTTTTAGGGTTTTATTACAATGTCGATTTTTATCAACAAAAAACATCCAAAAAGACTTTTCCTCGAGGGCTGCTGCCCCCGAACCCCCACCGCGGGCCCGACCCGACCCCGGACCTCGGCGAGGATATGTGTTGAGTGTACAATACTTTGCTGATCAGTCGCCACATATCAACAATCTCCCACTTGGAGACTGATTAGGCTCCACACCAAACAATGTCCCACTTGGAGACTGATACTAGACGACACCACTGTACTTGCAGCATTCGCTGGATAAAACACTTGGACTTGACTGGTATAAATTCCACAATTATCAATCAAGAAGACCAACAAAAATTGATGAAGAAATCAGCTTCTCATGTGGAACTGCCTTTGTGAACATATCGACAGGATTATCACTTGTGTGAATCTTCTCAAGTCGTAACTGACCCTCCTCCAAAATAGTCTAGATGAAGTGGTACCTGAGCTGAATGTGCTTTGTCCTTGAATGAAAAGCAGAGTTCTTCACAAGATGAATGTCACTCTAGATATCAGTATACAATGGACGATCCTCCTGTGTCTGACCCAATTCCTCCAGAAAACATTGTAACTAAATCATCTCCTTGCTGGCTTCTGTAGCAACAACATACTCAGCTTCAGTGGTTGAAAGTGCAACAACCTTTTGCAACCTAGAAATCCAACTGACTGCAGTTCCCCCTATAGTAAAAACATACCCTGTAGTACTCCTCTGTGAATCAATATCACCTGCCAGATCAGAGTCAACAAATCCACTCAGAGTAGCATTAGATCCTTTGAAACATAATGCCTTCGTAGTAGTTCCTTTCAAATACCGAAGAATCCATTTCACAGCATTCCAATGTTCCATACCCGGATTACTCATAAACCTGCTCACAACTCCCATTGCATGTGCAATATCTGGCCTTGTGTATACAATTGCATACATCAGACTACCAACAACTGATGAATACGGGATGTTAGACATTTTATTTACCTCTTCCTGTGCCTTTGGGCACATCTCTTTAGTCAATTTGAAATGACTAGCCAAAGGTGTACTAATTGCTTTTGCATCCTGCATGTTAAATCTTTTCAACAACTTCTTTATATACTCACTTTGGGACAAATTCAAGGTTCTATTTTTTATGTCCCGTGTGATCCTCATACCGAGAATTTGCTTAGCTGCACCCAAATCCTTCATAGCAAATGACTTGGCTAATTTTTGTTTAAGATCATTTATATGTTGCATGTTAGACCTAGCAACAAGCATGTCATCAACATAAAGCAACAGGATAATATAACTGTCATTATCCAATCTCTTAAAATATACACAATGATCAAAATGACATCTATGATAACTGTGTTCAGCCATGAAACTATCAAATTTTAAATACCATTGTCGGGGTGCTTGCTTTAGGCCATACAAACTTTTCTTCAATCTGCACACCAAGTTCTCCTTACCTTTGACCTCATATCCTTGTGGTTGCAACATGTAAATTTCCTCCTCCAAATCTCCATGGAGAAAAGTTGGTTTGACATCTAATTGTTCAAGATGTAAATCATCTGTAGCCACAAGATTAAGTACAGTTCTAATTGAAGTCATTTTTACATCTAGAGAAAATATTTCATCATAATCTATACCCTTTTTCTATGCAAAACCTTTTACCACAAGTCTGGCCTTATATCTTTTCTGACCTCCTTCCTCCTCCTTCAGCCTATAAACCCATTTGTTAGGCAAAGCTCTTTTTTTTGTAGGTAAAGGGACTAAGTCCCAAGTCTTATTTTTTCATTAAGGAGTCCATCTCCTCTTTCATGCCTAGCTCCCACTGTTGTTTGGCATCCACCTGCATTGCTTCTTTATATTCTTCTAGTTCACCAGAATCAGTTAATAAAATAGAATACAAAGAAGGAGAAAATCTTTCAGGCAGTCTACTTAACCTTGTAGAATGTCTAACACTTGCAGGAGTTTGTGGAACAATCTGTTGTTGTTGAGCATCAGGTACCTATGGCATTTCATTTTTAGGAATCTCATCCAACACTACATATTCTTGTTTGTCCTGTTCATGCTTCTTTTCCTGCATATGTTCTTTATACACGACCTTCTCATTGAATATAACATCTCTACTTCTAATTATTTTCTTATTTTCAAAATCCCATAATCGATAGCCATATTCATCTATCCCATATCCAATGAAGGTACATTTATGAGATTTAGCATCAAGCTTGGTTCTGTTTTCTTTATCAACATGGACAAAAGCTTCACAACCAAAGGTTTTCAGAAAGGAATAATTTACCTTTTTTCTAGTCCATGCCTCCTCTGGAATACCACCATCCAAAGGGGTTGAAGGTCCTCTATTTATCAAATAGACAACAGTATGTACATCATCTGCCCAAAAATGTAAGAGAAATCCAACATGCAATTTCATGCCCCTCGCACGTTCCATGATAGTCCTATTCATTCTCTCTGACACACCATTTTCTTGTGGAGTTCCTGGAACTATCTTCTGCTTTCGAATCCCATTTAAGGAGGAGTAATCTTCAAATGGTTTGCTGCAATACTCACCTTCAAATGGTTTGCTGTAATACTCACCTCCATTATCCAATCTGAGACACTTCAATTTTTTTCCTGTCTCATTCTGAACCAAAGCTTTCCATTTCTTAAAAGTTTCAAAAACATTTGATTTTTGTTTTAGGAAATATACCCATGTTTTTCTAGTTGAGTCATCAATAAAATTAACATAATAACAAGAGCCACCAAGAGATGATATTTGAGCTGGTCCCCATACATCTGAATGCACAAGCTCTAACGTCTCACTCTTCTTCTCTTTCCCAACCTTGAGAAATCTGACTCTTTTTTGTTTACCATAAACACAGTTTTCACAAAATTCTAAATCAATCTTCTTTAGTCATGGCAATAGATTTTTGGAGTGAATAATTTTCATCCCTTTCTCACTCATGTGCCCAAGCCTATGGTGCCACATTATCAAATTTGTTCTTGCAACATCTATTATTGTTGTCCCTGCAGTAACTTTATCTATAGCAACTAAGGTAGAGTAAGTGTTACTAATACACAGATATAATGTGCCTTCCTTCACACCTTTAGCTACTACTAATGATCCTTTAGTGACCTTCTACATACTGTCTGAGAAGGTAACTATGCAACCTTCACTACCTAGTTGCCCTGCAGAAATTAAATTTCTTCTTAAATTAGGAACATGTCTTACCTCCTGTAGAAACCAGTCATTTCCATTCTGCAACTTGATCTTTATCTTTCCTTTTCCAACAATTTGATAGGGCTCATCATCACCCAAATATACCTGTCCAAAATCACCTTGAACATAATCTAGAAAATATTTTCTATGGGGTGCAGCATGAAATGAAGCCCTAGAATCTATTACCTAGGAATCATTAACATTATCCAAACATAAGATTAAAGCATCTTGTAAAGTATTACTTACAATATTAGCTTCCTTACTGTCATTTTTATTTTTGTTTCCTTTTTTTTTCCGAGACCAACAGTCTTTTTTTAGATGACCAGGCTTTCCGTAGTACTAGTAATCTTTCTTTCCTCTAGATTGAGAGCGTCCTTTCTTTGACTTCCCTCGTGACTTCTCATTCCTAGTGCCTTTTCCTCTTTCCTTTGATCTTCCTCTGTTCTCCACATTCAAAACACTACTTGATGATGTTGAAGTCTCACCTATGCTTTTCCTTTGCATTTCTTCGCTTAGGATAACACCAACAATATCATCAAATATCAAAGTATTTTTACCAGAGACATAGTTACTTACAGCCATAACCAAGCTATTCCATCTTTCTGGAAAAGAACATAAAATCAAGAGAGCCCTAACCTCTTCTGCAAAGGTAATTTTTACCGAAGACAATTGACTAGTAATTGTATTAAATTCATTTAAGTGCTCCGCTACAGATCCTCCCTCACTCATTTTCAAATTAAACAAACGCTTCATAAGAAATACCTTATTTGAAGCTGATGGTTTCTCATACAACTTATCCAATGTCGCCATCAAATCTACAACCATTTTTGCTTTTGTTATATTGAATGCTACAAATGGTGCAAGGCACAATCGAATGGATCCCAGTGCCTTTCTATCTAAAATGTCCCACTCTTCATCTGATATTGTGGTTGCTTTCTTTGCCTTTCCTTCCAACGGCCGCCACAAATCCTTTTGATACAGGTAGTCCTCCATTTGTATTTTCCATAACTGATAATTCTGGCCGTTAAACTTTCTTGAATTTGGAATCCTCCATTGCTCCCACTCAAATTTGAGAGTCCTGCCAATTTATAGAAAACCTCGCTCTGATACCAATTGTTAGGGTTTCAAGTAGATCTGAAGCAAATATGAACTAACAATTATATGCAGATTTAAATACAAAAGATAAAGGAATAAAATAGGACACAATTAACACATAAATTTAACGTTGTTCACCCAGAATGGGTTACGTCCACCATACACAACCGTCCAATCTTTCTTATTATCCAGCAAAAATAATACATCAACCTTACAATGCCTTAAGCATCCTAGTCGCTTATAACATGCATTTTTAGGGCACCAAATAAAGGCATCCTTTTTAGGGTTTTATTACAATGTCAATTTTCATCAACAAAAGAACATCCAAAAAAAATTTTCCTCAAGGACATCGGCCCCGAACCCCCGCCACGGGCTACCGCCCGCATTCCCAGGGCACATATCAACAGTCTACCCTGTCAAGGACAAGGATGACACTATTATCCATGATATTGATGGTAATTAGGACACAATTGATCTATCTGAAGACAGCATTGCACTTGATATGCAACCACCTATGATCAGTGTCTTATAGGTTACTTCAATTGAGGAACCGACAACTCAACAAGGAGTGGATATTCCACTAGTAAAAGATCAACCTGAGAAACCCCAATCCCCACCGGTTTCATAGTATATTCAGAAGGAATCTGATGCAAACATTGGTACTCAGTCATCTGAGCAAGAAATGAAGAAAGAACAAGAAAAAGAAATTGTTAAGGTAACATCTTTTGAATCGGAAAAGCCATTAGTCTTACAACAGAATGATGAAGATGAAGATGGATCATTAGGCATTTCAGGGTCTATAAATGTTGATAATATGAGTGCATCTAAAATGATGAAGATTACAAATGTCATGCAATCTAGAGCACACAAGAAGAGTCTTATGGAACAAAGGATAGAAGTCGAAACCATTCAGAAAGTAGTAAATATTCTAACAAATCTACTACCAGAAACTACTACAGGGCACTTGACAACACCCATTAGCAAACTTGGTCAATTAGTTGTTGATGCATTTGACCAAATTTTGTCACTTCAAGAAGCAGCCTAGACATATGCTGATAAGAGGTATAGAAAGAAGCGAGGAGAATAGCTTATGAAGGAGATTGATACAGGGAAACTGGCTCTATCACTTAATAAAGATTTATTAAGGCAAGCTATTGAAACAGGAGGGAAGTATCTTGCATCTACTTCTAATATTTCATTATTTTTTGTTGATATCAATAGCAGGTGAACTGAAACTGAGCAAGAACTAGAGAAGATATGCAATACATATGTACCACTTCAAGACTCTATATTTGTTTTTAGCAAATCTATGGATGATTTGCACAACAGGTTAGACACGTATGATCTTGAGAAAGCAAAAAGACTCTAGTCACTAAAGGAATTGAATAGTCAACTCACAACATAAGTGGATGTCCTACAGAGAGTCTACATGCATGCAGAAGCTATTTTAGGTACCCCTGAGACCTATTCACTGGACTCCATGGAGGAATTTCACAATCAAGTCATGTCTAGACTTGAATTCATTGAGAATTTGCTGGAAACATGGGAGCATGCTTTATCTCAGTTGAAGAGGAATTTTAGTGCAATTTTTCTAAGGATCGCTAATTCATGAATCTTGATTCAGTTTTTCAAATTGTTGTAAATGTTGAACACTTTGATAAAAAATTTCAATATATATATTTCTTTTTCAATTTGGCATTTTTGTCAAAGGGGGAGTAGAAATATGCATGTGTGTTTTGAAAATTTTGTATGATGTATGTGTTGGTATTTTGGTATGGTTTTGTCATTGATGTCAACACCTACTAAACACTTATCAACTCTGGCACTTTGGAGAATCAACAACATTCACCGGCAAGCAAGTGACTTATGCACAGTCACCGGTATCTCGTACACCGACAGGATATAATGATCACTGACACTTGGAAGGGCATGGAAAACACTTGGTTATGTCAAAGACATTATGTGGACACCTTGTCTTAGAGTTTTGTTTACTGGTATATTCGTATTTGCATATTTGTTGTTACCGGCAAATAGGTCCAAGTTACACCAGTAGGTTTATCTTTTCCAGATCAGCATGGCACGCTATAAAGAAGGCTTATTATTGTTGTAAATGCACTAAGACGACATGGTGAATCAGTTATTGCATCGGGTATTAATTGATTTGTAAATTAATTTTATTGTATTATCCTTTAGAGCCGACCTACTAAAATAGGTCTTAGGGTATGGTATAAATGTAAGATCTTATTTGTAAGATCGAATGTGGAGTGCAAAAAAAGATTGTGTGAAGGTACATACGAGATTAAGCAAAGCTATACATGCAGACATCATTTGAAGGTTGAAGGAGGGTTTTTGTGAAGACAATCAGAACTACACTGGTACTGAATCCAGCATATGAAGATGCTATTTTGAGCAGTACATTCTTATTGGATTTAACCATCCAATTGTAGTCAGTGTGACTTCTATTTTGTGATTGAGTAGTGAGCTCTAGGAGCTTGGCCTTTCTGCATGTGTAGACCCCATTTGTATACATTTACTATCTGCAGTAGTATCATCTAATTGTGGGTAAGGTTTCCCACTATGGTTTTTCCTCTTACAGGGTTTCCACATACAAATATTGGTGTTATGTGTTGTGGATGACTTTGTCTTTTTGTTTCATGCATTAATCCTTACTGGTTTTGCAATTAACTGTTAAAACTGTCTACCGACATATTAGACTGGTTTATCGGTATTTGGCATTAAGTTGGTTAAGTTGTTTTTGGTTTGAATTGTTAGACAACTAATTCATCCCCCCCTCTCAGTTGTCTCTGGGACCTAACAATTGGCATCAAAGCCTAGTCCCCTTTTGTAGAAGTTTAACAGCTTGAGGAGATCCAATGTCTACTAACTATTTCAGGAAGGACAATCCTAAACTTGATGGAACCAACTATGGCATATGGAAGATCGGAATAGAGACACATCTAAATTGCATTGGAAAGGACATTTGGGATGTTACAAAGAATGGTTATACTGCTCCTACCCCTGGTCAGCCTAATCCACCTACCTTGGGAAAAGATGAAGAAAATGATGGGAAAGCAAGAGAAGCACTTTTGAGCGCATTATCTGATGAGAAAATCATGGGACTATCAGCTAGGTCTACTACTAAAGCTATTTGGGATCATTTGGAAACATTGAATGAAGGAGATTCCACAGTCAAAATTGCAAAACTTGAAAGCTTCCAGGTCAGGTATGAACATCTGAAAATGGAAGAAGATGAAAGGATTTTTGCTTTTATGGAAAGAGCAAATGAGATTGTTTTGGGTATTAAATGTTGTGGAGGAACCTTAAGTGAGGATGAAATTATTTCAAAAGTTCTAAGAGGATTGCCACCGGCATATAAAATGAAAGTCACTTCTATAAATGAGTTAAGAACAATGCCTAATACATCAGTAACTAGGGATACATTGATTGGAAAACTTTCAACTTTTGAAATTGAAGAATTTGGTCTTGTTGCTACTATAAAGATAGATTTAGCCTTTAAAGCATCAACATCATCTGCACCATCATTTGACAAATCTGATTGGAAATCCTTTTATGCAAGAGATCTTGAAGAAAGTGGGAAAGAAAATGAAGAACTTGAAGCACTATTTGCAAGGAAAATGCCTAAAGGTCCAGTTGGAAGTAAGTATGAAGGTAAAGCACCCTTTAAATGTTTTAACTGTAATAAGATTGGTCATATGGCTTCAAGATTCCCTATTAGACATGCTAGACTAAGAGAAGAAGCTAGAAGAACATACAAGCCTAACCCTGAATATCAGAGATACAGATTTAAGAAGAATAAAGACAAATCTTGTTATCTTGCTGATGAAGGTGTGACTGATGATTCCGATGAGGATCCGATAGAGAATGGATGAGTTTTTGTTGCTATAACAGAAGATCAACCGACACCTATTGCTCAACTAGTAGAACAACCTTGGCAGCTAAAGTTGAAGTAAAAGATGAGTGGATCATTGATTCAGGATGCTCACATCATATGACATGAGATAAAGGTAAATTCTTGAACTTTCAAGAATATAATGGAGGCTTAGTAAGATTTGGAGATGATAAATCTTGTTTGATCAAAGGTAAGGGTACAATATCTCTTGATGGTAAGAATAATACTGACAATGTCTACTATGTTGAAGGCTTAAAACATAATCTTTTGAGTGTTGGTCAATTAGTTGAGAAAAGATTTTAGTTACAATTCAAAATGGAAAATGCAAAATCATGAATAGAACTAGTTTAGAAATTGCAACTGGTAATTAGACTAGAGGTAATATCTTTCATTTGAATAACAGTGAAAAGACATGGTTAATTGCACATATTGATGAAAGTTGGCTATGGCATAAGAGACTCTGTCATGTAAACTTTGATTGCATGGTGAAAATAAGTACTACTAAGACAGTTAGAGATTTACCTAAAATTGTCAAACCTCACAATATAGTATGTAAGGAATGTCAATTTGGAAAACAAGTTAGAGCTAGTTTCAAAAGTTTTCCAAAAAAATCCAATAATGCTCTTGATTTAATTCATACTGATTTATATGGTTCGGCTAGAACTAAAAGCTTACAAGGTGATAGATATTTCATGCTAATCATTGATGACTATTCTAGAATGTGTTGGGTTACTTTTCTCAGAGAAAAATCAGAAGCACTTGGAAAGTTCAAACTGTTCAAAGCTATGGTAGAAAATGAAACCAGTAAGAAAATAAAATGTCTAAGATCAGATCAAGGAGGAGAATTTACATCTAAGGAATTTAATGCATTTTGTGAAGTAAATGGAATCTGAAGACATCTATTAGCACCTCAGACACCACAGTAGAATGGAGTTGTTGAAAGGAAAAACAAAACCATCTGGGATGCAGCCAGAAGTATGTTATCAAAAGTGAACCTACCACATGTATATTGGAGAGAGAGAGTAAGTACAACGGTCTATACATTCAACAAAGTTCACATCAAAGGTGAAACCGGTAAGACCCCTCATGAACTATGGTTTGGTATTACTCCTACTCTTAAATATTTCAGAATTTTTGGGAGTAAATTCTATATCAGAAGAGATGAGTATATTGGCAAATTTGATCCTAGAAGTGATGAAGAAATATTTCTTGGTTATTCATCTAAGAGCAAGGCATATAGATGTTTTAACAAAAGATTGCAGAAAATTGTTGAGAGTACAAATGTGAAGATTGATGAACAATTCAGAGGAACTTCAAGGTATATAGACTCTGAACCGGCAACATAAATTTTGACAAATGAACCTACACTGAATCCACTGGTACAGAATGAAGATCCAGTTACACCGGTATCATCTGAAAATTCCATAGTAACTGAGGAACAACAACAAACAAAGACACCTCGGTATGTAAGACTGAATCATTCTGAAGATTAGATAATTGGAAACAAGTATAAAGGAGTTATGACAAGAGGATGATTGGCAAATGAAGAGGTATGTCTTATTTCTCAAATTGAACCATCATCAATTAACGAGGCATGTGAAGATAAATACCAGATTAAAGCTATGGAAGAAGAATTAGAACAAATTGAGAAGAATAACACTTGGACATTAGTTCCTTGGCCTAAAGATAAAAATGTAATTGGAAACAAATGGGTATTCAGAAACAAACTTAATGAAGATGGTAAGGTTATCAGAAATAAAGCAAGACTAGTGTGTAAGGGATATTCTCAGAAAGAAGGAATTGATTACAATGAAACCTTTGCACTGGTAACTAGAATTGAGGTAGTTAGATTATTTTTGGATTTTGTAGCACATAAGAACTGCAAAGTATATCAAATGGATATTAAATGTGCATTTTTGAATGGAGTTCTTGAAGAAGAAGTTTACATTGAACAACCTGACGGATTTTCTTTGACAGATAACAAAGATATGATTTATAGGTTAAGAAAAGCTTTGCATGGATTGAAACAAGCTCCAAGAGCTTGGTATGCAAGATTGGATAAGTATCTTTTGAAGATTGGTTTTTCTAAAGGTAATGCTGACAACAACTTATATTATAAAGTGACTAATGATGACATCTTGGTTATAGAATTTTTTGTTGATGATATAATCTTTGAAGGAGAAGATGGATTATGTAAAGAATTCTCTATTAAAATGCAACAATAATTTGAAATGTCTATGTTTGGAGAAATAAAATTCTTTTTAGGATTGCAGATTTCACAGACTAATAAAGGTATATTCTTGAGTCAATCCAAGTACTTAAAAGAATTACTAAAGAAATTTGGGATGGAGAACTCTAAACCGGTAAGCACACCTATGACTACAAATGACAAACTATCACTAAGGGATGAATCTACACCTGTTAATCCAACTAGATACAAATCTATGATAGGAGGTTTACTGTATTTGACACAAACCAGACTTGATATTATGGATGCAGTATGTATTGTTTCAAGATTTCAGAGTAATCCTAGAGAAAATCATGAATTAGCAGTAAAAAGGATTTTCTGGTACTTACAAAGCACTATAAATCTTGGATTATGGTATCCTAGAGATGAAAACTTTGAATTATGTGCATACACAGATGCAAATTGGGTAGGAGATGTGGATGATAGAAAAAGCACCACCGGTGGTGCATTCTTTCTTGGAAGCAGACTAGTTTCTTGGTTGAGTAAGAAACAAAGTTGTACATCTTTATCAACAACAAAATCAGAATATGTTGCAGCAGCAACTAACTGTACACAGGTATTATGGCTTAAGAAAATGTTGAAGGACATAAAGGTAAAATGTAAGGAACCTATTACTATCTATTGTGATAACACTGCAGCAATTGATATATTTAAGAACCCGGTATTACATTCTAAAACCAAACATGTTTCTATCAAACTGAATTTTCTAAGGGAAAATGTTGAAGCAAAAGAGATAAAACTGGTTTATGTGAATACTAAAGAGCAGATTGCAGATATCTTCACTAAACCTCTGCCTAAGGAGACTTTTGAATATCTCAGAGACCAGCTTGGGGTCATACCCCCACCGGTAGAGACTTAGAAAGTTCATGTTTGTCATCAACCGATAGAATTAACAGAGAAATATTTTACTCCGGCTTTGATGAGGAAGCTACTTCTTAGGGGGAGTAGTTGGTATATTAAATTGATTGGTATTTTATATATGAACTTGGCTTGGTAATAACTTTGGCATTTGATGTCAAAGGGGGAGAGATAGGTATGGAAAAACACAAGGAAAACACATGTTGCTCCCAGGGGGAGAGATTGTTATTTGGGAGAGATTATTACTCTCTATATCTGTATTTTTATTTCTGGTTATGATCTCTTTTTGGGAGATTGTTGGTTTTTGGTATTTGGCATTTTTGTTTTGGCACTTTAATGGTTTTTCCATCTTGTGTTGCCATCAATTCCAAAGGGGGAGATTGTTGGTATTTTGGTATGGTTTTGTCATTGATGTCAACACCTACTAAACACTTATCAATTCTGGCACTTTGGAGAATCAACAACATTCAGCGGCAAACAAGTGACTTATGCGCAGTCACCGATATCTAGTACACCGACAGGATATAATGATCACTAGCACTTGGAAGGGCATGCAAAACACTTGGTTATGTCAAAGACATCATGTGGACACCTTGTCTTGGAGTTTTGTTTATTGGTATATTCGTATTTGCATATTTGTTGTTATTGACAAATAGATCTAGGTTACACTGGCAGGTTTATCTTTTCCAGATCAGCATGGCACGCTATGAAGATGACTTATTATTTTTGTAAATGCACTAAGCTGACATGGTGAATTGGTTATTGCATCGGGTATTAATTGATTTGTAAATTAATTTTATTGTATTATCCTTTAGAGCCGACCTACTAAAATTGGTCTTAGGGTATGGTATAAATGTAAGATCTTATTTGTAAGATCGAATGTGGAGTGCAAAAAAAGATTGTGTGAAGGTATATGCGAGATTAAGCAGAGATATACATGCAAACATCATTTGAAGGTTGAAGGAGGGTTTTTGTGAAGACAATCAGAACTACACCGATACTGAATCCAGCATATGAAGATGTTATTTTGAGCAGTACATTCTTATTAAATTTAATCATCCAATTGTAGTCAATGTGACTCATATTTTGTGATTGAGTAGTAAGCTCTAGGCGCTTGGCCTTTTTGCATGTGCAGACCCCATTTGTATACACTTACTATCTGCAGTAGTATCATCTGATAGTGGGTAAGGTTTCCCACCGTGGTTTTTCCCCTTACAGGGTTTCCACATACAAATATTGGTGTTATGTGTTGTGGATGACTTTGTCTTTTTGTTTCATGCATTAATCCTTACCGGTATTGCAATTAACTGTTAAAACTGTCTACCGGCATATTAGACTAGTTTATTGGTATTAAGCATTAAGTTGGTTAAGTTGTTTTTGGTTTGAATTGTTAGACAACTGATTCACACCACCCCCCCTCTCAGTTGTCTCCAGGACCTAACAGTATGTAGTAAGGGGGAGTATGTGTATATGTGTATAATTCTTTTTGTAAGCACACTTAGTGATATTGTTGTAAAATTTTCTAAGTTTTGCCATCAATGCCAAAGGGGGTGATTGTTGGCTTGATGATGATTGCAATGAATTCATCATATGTTGTCATTGATGAAACACTTACACACACATATGTTTATATTGTCTACCAGTATGACTTCAAGTTGTTTATACTACAACTAGTATACTAGAGGTTTACTTCTAACCAGTATTTGGTGACAACTGGTATATGCATGAAGCTAACCACTTGATTATACATTTCTCAGCATCAACATGAAGATCCAGTAGAGACTATCTTAGAAGCATCAAGGACAAGCGGTTTAACTCTAACAGGTATTAAGTGTTCCAACTAGTATTCATAAATTGTGTGATGAGTTATCACCACCGACAAGTTTTGGCAGTATTTTTGTGATGAGTTGTGATCACTTGACCAGATACAATGCACCTAGGAAATTGTGTTATGATTTCTTGAGGCCGACATGAAATCTAAATGTCTATATATTAACATCACAATGAATTAGTTTGCATGAGCTAAAGTGATATGTTGTGTGAAAAGGCAAAAGTGTTAAGTTGCAGAGTATGTTGGAAAAGTAGTGTTGAATACGCTTAAAAGGATCTAATCAAACAAGTATTGTGCTACTCAGATAGATCAAACAAATCCTATTGTCTTCTAACAATTACAACAAAATTAAAATCCCCTAACCGGGTAAGCTCTAACAAGGTGATCCATTAGTTTGGATTCAAAAATCCTCCACTGAGGTTACTCCTACTAGGGTACTACCTTTTACAAGGTATAGCTTTTAACTAAGCTTTGGGATCTTTAACAAGATTCGCTCCTAGCAAAGCATTTTGTAGACCCTAACCGATCAATTATATATTACTACAGATAGTTAACTTGTGAGTTCCATCTCACCATGGTTTTTACCTATTTGGTTTTTCCATGTACAAATACTTGTGTTATGGTGGATGTTTTACTTATTGTGGATGTTGTTATATCATTTTGGATTGCATGCATTGTGTTTAAATGTTTTGTTAAGTTCATCTACCAGTTAGTGTTTGAAGTACTTTTATTTTTGGTGTCATTGATTCACCCCCCCCCCCTCTTAGTGCTTTTCAAGTCCATCAGATCATTGGATTGTGGATTTATGTTATGAGCTTATTGTATTATCTTTTTGGTGGCCGACCTAATTGTTTAGGTCCTAGGTTGGTATAAATATGATATAAGATCTCTTTGTAGAACATAGGTCAAGGTTATGGGATGATCTATGTGCGAATAATGTTGTAATCATATGTAGAAGGTTTGGTCGATCATAGGTGATCAAATTGGGTTTGTAAGAGAGGTTTAAGGCCTCCGGTATTGAGCTTAACTAGAACTGTACTCAGGCATAGGAGATGCTATACTTGGAGTTCACTTTTCTTTTCATATTGTAGTCTGATGTTTATGTAGTTAGTGAGGCTCCTTTTTGTGATGAGCAGTGCACTCTAGGCTATTGGCCTTACTACATGTGCAGGCCCCTCATAATGTAATCACATACTTATTGTAAAAGTATTATCTGACCATGGATAGGCTTTCCACCATGGCTTTTCCCTTTAGCGGGTTTTCCATGTACAAATCTTGGTGTCATGTGTTATGGATGGATGGTAACTATTCTAAGATTTATACTTATGTTTAATTGCTATATCTTTTATTCTAGTATTTGGTTTATGCATTCTATTATTAAGTTTATTTGTTCCAATAATAAGGTTTTGAAAGCTTAAATTTCTATAATTCGGTGACAACTGATTCACCCCCCCCTCCTCTTAGTTGTCCTCTAGTGCTCTAAATCATTGTGATCTCTCAGTTGAAGATATGGCTAGTGAAAAATCTAAAATCTTGCTTCAGCGCCACTGTAATTATTAGACCCATGTAAGTTTCATCACTTACAAGTGAATCCAAGAAAAATAAAGAGCAAAAAGACAATATCAAAAGATCAAAAGCATGGTCAAGAAAATAAAAAAGAAAAAAATGCAATGAAATGCAATGCTTGGCTATGGTAACATGCAAATAACTCCATCGGGGCTATGGATGGCTGGCTGGCAATGGAGCAATATTTGTGAGATTATAGTGATAATCTCATCAAGGCTATGGACGCTCGCTAGCAGTGAGGCTCTATCTAGGATGATTTTTAAGTTGAGGTAACTCATGTAGCTAGCCACGTTGGATTCTAAAGATTACAATGATCATACGAGCCGAAATGAACCCACTTGCACACACATGGGTAATCAAATACTAACTACCTTGATCCAATTTGGGATTCTTCTTCCCTTTTGAGTATGCTTCCTAGTCACTAGATATGTTCAGTTGAATTTTTCCAGAGGTTCTAAGTGTGGGTTGGGTCTCTATCTTTGAAAAGTTCAAGAACACTTATTCGGGTGGTGCTAGATGTTGTGAAAATATTTCATATTGCCTTTTTGCAAATGGAGACCTTTATGCTTGGGGGAAAAGTTCATCCACTCTATTCTTCCTACCATATCTCCCATTATCCTTCCTCAAATATCCATTACCCTATCTAATTTCATCTAGTACTATATATGTTCTTTCTTCATGCTAGTCCATATCCCTTATCCTGCCTATTCATTGATTCCATAATCCATCACTATCTATGATCTTGTTTCTCCTATCCATATCCTATCTTTATCCATATCCCCTTTTTCATCCTCGATCTTGATCAAAACTAAGGACAAAACATGATTTCAAAAGGCTCTTCATGTGTCTCCTCATAAGCTACCTTCATTTTTCTCCTATCTATTTCCACCTCAATGGTTCAGTCATCCATTCATAATATTCCTTGTGTTGCTATACATTGGGGCAAACAAACACATCTTTCTTCTAATCCAAAAATCTCCAAAAATCACAAAATGTCCAAAAAATAAAAATAAAAAATCAACAAAATCAAATAAAATTGAAAATCAAAGAATGAATGCATGACCCATCCATCAAATCAACAACAAGAAAACTCTCAAAATCTTCAATCAAACTGATCACATGTCTTGTTAATCAATTCATCACTCAAAATCTATCAACATCAACATGTCTTATACAGGGATAGGTGCACTCGAAACGAGACATATCAGTCTTATACGAGGTACCCACTCTTTGAAACTAGACATTCCTATCAATCATCGAGTCTTGTTAATCAATCCATCTATCAACATCAACATCAACATGTTTTATATAGGGATACGTGCACTTAAAACCAGACATATTGGTCTTATACGAGGTACTCTTTGAAACCAGACATTCTTATCAATCATCAAACAAATAAAAACAATGACATAGATTAGTATGACTACTAGATTTTGTCCTAGTTAACCTTATCTTTATCAATTGATGGCAGTACATGTTTCATCTTTAAAAAAATCATAAAAATCAAAAAGTACAATAAAAACAAGTGGTGAAAACCTAGTAACGAGCGCCATTTGTGAGAGAGAATCTCCTCTATCTATCAGTACTTATATCATATCTTTGGCTCCATCTTATCTAGATCAATATCCATCGCATAATGCTTATACACACAACATTATCCTAGACATACTTAGCATAGTCACTATCCTTGATTATCTGAATCAGTTATCTGAATCATATCCCACCATGGCTTGGTGATCAATGTAAATATCCATATCAAAGTAGTATCAATAGCAAGGGGCAAAATTCTGACCTCGTTGGGGGGATTTCACCTTGAGGGTTTGACATTAGACCAAACACGTAGCAAGACAACAAGATCAGAACAACCGACAGTAACCACAACAAAGCAAGAAGGCTAGACATCAAGGAATTGAACTAAACAAAAGATCTATTTGCAAGATGTTTTACTTGACAAGAATACATTCGAATAGCATGCATGCTTACCTATGGTTGTTAATTTTTTCTTATCATATCTCCTAAGTGACTCAAGGATGTCTCAATGACTAGAGAAGCAAGGAAGGAATGTGATGTTTTATTCATCTGTTGTTTGGGAGTGAAGTCTTCTACTATGCAAATTTGTCTTATGACGCGATTAGGTAACATATCAGTGAAGACATTTTGGATTTGTATAGGAAAAAGGTTAACTCTTGTCTATTTTATGCAAGAAACACTTAGGTCATCTTGGTTCAATTATACCTCGATGCTTGTGTCATCTTGTAATATCAAAATCCATGTAAGTTATACTCAAGTCATTATGGGTTAATTATTGTGAGATTTTGCCAAGATCTAGGGCTCAATGAAAAATACAATGGAGAGACAAAAAATTGGTAGGAATAAATTGTATTCTATAAAGAGAAAATGTTGATCAACTAGATCATCAATCGTTACATACAATGAATATGAGAATGCTTATATAGACAAGGCTATATGGATATGTGAGCACACAAACATGACATGTGGCTCAATAAGAAACAAGGGTAGGTAGGAAATAGGTTTGGGTAGGTAGGAGAAACAATATAATACTCCACATGAGGTGGATCACCCATTGAATGTGGAGTGTAACAACAAGATCACACCATAAAAGGTGGAAATTCTCCTACACACACTATCCCAATGTGGCACAAACACCCAAGTGTCTCATACCCAAACTACTATGAAATGCATTTCCTAAGTAAACTTAAGTAAGGTGTAATAATATCCAAGATGAATATTTATTTACACCAACACCCCCCCCTTAAGTGCAACTTAGAGGAATGCACTTAAGTCTACAATGCAACTAAGCAATGCAAGATGGGTCCCGACTACAAGGCCATGTTAGGTACCCATGTACAAATGCAAATGCATGCAAACCAATGAAATGAAATCTCTCACAAAGTGGGGAAAAGAGAGAAAAACCCAATGGGAAAAAACCCTCCCCCAAAAGAGAGATGAAAACTAGATACAAAGAACTCTCATAGAAGTGTGTGAGGAACAAAATCCCATGTGAGGAAAAAGTCCCTCCCATATGAGAGAAGAAGAAGAGAGACTATGAAGCCCCCCCCCAATGTGGAATTTGCACCAATGATAGAAGCTCGATGATGAATAAAGAAATTGCTCCACGAACGTCGAACCACGTTCCTCCCCTTAGGAAAAAACAAAACCAAAGGTGGATCCATGAAGTCTTCCCAATGATGAAAGGAATATGAAGCAAAAATAATCATGATGAAAGGAATCTCTGGAAACTACTCAAGTGTCCCATGTTGATGCTAAAATTTGCCCCCTCCAAAGGTGGTAAAGTGCACCACACTACTGAAAAGGGCACTCCAAGATCTAGTGGAGATGAACATAGAACAATGTCCAAAGACTTATATGTCTCCTCAAAAAATAAAGAGACCTCCTCCAAGTTTTGTACAAAAGTATCCACAATCATGTCAACCTCTAAAGATTGATCATGTAGAGAATGCACAAGAGGGTTAGAGTGATCCCTTGCAACAATTGAAGAAGGATCATATTCATCAAAGAGAAGATGAATTTAATCAATGATGTCTCCCAAATCTGCAATGTAGGACTCCACAAACAAACTTGCAGTGTCTGTCAAGTAGGCATCCCAATCAACTGAAGCTGGAAGACATGAAATATCCTGCTGCATTGAATCACAAGAAGAAAAAACTGTCACACTAGTTGCATCATCAGGTGCAATAGGTGGTGTGATATCAAGAGGAGGAGATGAAATGCAAGGCTCAAGAATAGGGTCATAAGTGAGAATCCCCAAGTTCAAATGCCCAATGTTCTCCTCAAAATCAGAATCATCAACATAGGAAGAATCAATCTCATCAATAGGACCAAAATGTAAAAAAGAGTACAACCGAGATGCATGATCAACCACCCCTATCGTAATGATAGCTCCACTCTCCAAGTCTCTAATGATAACTGAATCAGGTGTGAACTCCACAATTTTCCTATTTGCCCCATGTGTGATTTGATAGATGGAAAGAAGATTGTTTGTCAAGTGGGGTACACACAACACATCATTGAAGGAGTTATCCCCAATGGAAATAGATCCTTTCCCAATCACATCCATGTATGGATGATTGCCCATCAAAATTTGTGGCATGTGGCAAGGCTCAAATGTAGAAAACATAGACTGCAAAGATGCCATATGATGAGAAGCCCCTAAATCTAGAAGCCATCTCCCTGAATCATGACTTGTAGTAGAACAAAGAGCTTGTCCCTTTCCTTTATTTATCCCAAAAGAGTGATCCTTTCCTTTATCCTTGGAAGAAGAAGCTGATGTAGACATTCTATAAGGTAGGTTGATTCTATTCTTCTCAAGAAGATTCTTCAACTCATCAATATCCTTCTTATAACAATGATGTTCATCATGTCCTAACTTCTTGCAATATCCACAAAAAAGATTGTCCTTCTATGATTTCCTCTTAGGTGAGAATGGTGTATCACCTTGTTGTGGAGAGGAATATTGTGCTCCATCTTGTTGTGGTTTTGACTTAGGTTGCTTTTGATTCTTGCCTTTTCTTTGATTGCTTTGATTCCCTTTATTAGCCACCAAAGCTTGCGACTTTGAAGATTTGAGAATCCCCATCTTGGTCAACTTAGATTGCTCAAGTATCAACATCTCCATGAATGAATCAAACAAGAGAGAAGTGTATGAGGAACCTTGAGCTAAACTATGGGTGTGAAAGCTAGATATAAAGGCCGCATACTCTGAAGGAAGTTTTTCCAACAAGTTGTAAACCAATTGAGCATCCTTTTTGTCAATTCCACAATCCTTTAGCTTTTCTCTTAGCTCAGTTGCTTTTGTGACATAATCTTGGATTGTATCAAAATCCTTGGGATCCAAAGTTGTGAGTTCACTATAAGGTTTGTAGCCCTTAATCTCATCAACTTGACCATACAATTTCTGAAAAATATCCCAAGCCTCTTTAATTGTTGTACACTTATCAATGTGAAAAATGAGGTCATCTAATACATACTTTCTAAGAGCTCCAAGTGCCATAGCATTCTTAGTAAGCCATTCAATTTGAGCATTAGGATCAGCCTTAGGATGAGGTGGTGTTGTAATAGTTTCATTTACATAATGAATGAGTCATTTTTTCCATTAGTTTACTCCATGCCTTAATCTTCCATGATGCATAATTATGAGGGGTTAAAAGTGGAAATTTAGGAGAAACCATAGCACCAAAATAAAATAAAACACAAGATAGAGAGAGGCACAATCACACAGGACACCCCCCCAAAAAATATTCAATCAAGAACCCCCCCCCCAAAAAAAAAGGTGATTTGGCACTTTATACTTAGTTCGTATACAATGGGCCACTTGCAAAACAAGGCAAAGTGGACTTCTGATTTCAATTTACAACTTCTCAAGATGAGATCTATGAGACTTCAACAAATACTGCTAGTGATCTAAACTGAGATCCAAGCAAAATGCAAGTACCAAATACTGAAAGTATAATTTCTACTCAAAATAACTACAAAAAAAGGGAGATTATGAAAGTAGATGAAAAAATATGCACTTTCAAAAAAAATGGCACCTAAAAAGGAGGTCGTATGACCCCAAACGAAGCCTCCGAAGTTGCAAAATCGGGGATTAGATAGGTATAGTCATGAAGATCTGTGATTTCTGAAAAATCCATCCATCAAAATCGTAAAATTCTTCCACCACTGTGAAGATCACAAAATTCTAGCCCATTTCAAAACAAATTGCACCAAAAAAGGAGCAAAAATGAGCAAGATATGGCCTTCCAAAGTTGAATTGCAAAACTGAAAAGCTCAATGAGAGGGGCCTGCAAAAAAAATTGCAAAATACTATTGATGTGGTGCTAATGTCAGCAAATTATGGGCTTAAATTTGACACCCATCTTCTCATCAAAAAAATTCCACCTCCTTGCCCATTCGACATCTGTACAGTATGGACATGACACGTGGCACTGCTAACTGGATTGCCGAGGTGCCAAAAAATCATACTGTTGATGTGGCGGATTCATACACAGCACTATTTGTGTGGCGGATGATGTGGCTGAGGTGCCTGACTGTCGGAGGGCTGCAGGTGGTCAGCGATTTGCTGGCGGCCAGAAGTTGGAGGTGGCTGCTGGTAGGGTCGGGGCCTGAAGCCAAAGGGGCCATGGAGGAGCCGGTGTTGGAAGGTGGGGGATGGTGTCAGTGGTGGAAGGTCGGGGGGAGATTTCTGGAAGAGGATTCGACATGCTAGGTCTGTAGCAGCGACGACTGGGGGGCCAGGACTCCGGCAGGAGGTGCAGGAGCAAGTCTACTATGGTGGTCGGCATGGAGGACGATCGCGGGAGATGCAGCGGAGTAGAGTACGGTGTCGAGGGAAGGATGCACGACAGCAATGGGACAACCCTACAACCTGTAGTATGATGGATCATGGGGGGGCGAGGGGGGGGGGGTGTTTGCGGACCCCCCAAAACAATATTTTTTTTTTATTTACTTGAAATTTTTGTTTTTTGATTTTTTTTTTGAAAAGATAACCAAAATGGGCAAAAACAATTTCTCACCAAAATAGGCCGACTTTATAGCCAAAATTCATGGAAATGGCCTCTCGGATTCTACCGTGATGTCCAAATCATTGTATGGTGCCCCTCAAAAATGAAGATCCCCAAATCCAAAAATTGAAGCCTCCAAAAATGTCTCCAAAAGACTAATCAATGAAGCCCTATAGGATTTGATACCATGTGATATTTTTCCAAGATCTAGGGCTCAATGAAAAATACAATGGAGAGACAAAATATTGATAGGAATAAACTGTATTCTATCAAGAGAAAATACTGATCAACTGGATCATCAATCGTTACATACAATGAATATGAGCATGCTTATATAGACAAGGCTATATGGATATGTGAGCACACAAACATGACATGTGGCTCAATAAGAAACAAGGGTAGGTAGGAAATAGGTGTGGGTAGGTAGGAGAAACAATATAATATTCCACATGAGGTGGATCACCCATTGAATGTGGAGTGTAACAACAAGATCACACCATAAAAGGTGGAAATTCTCCTACACACACTATCCCAATGTGGCACAAACACCCAAGTGTCTCATACCCAAACTACTATGAAATGCATTTCCTAAGTAAACTTAAGTAAGGTGTAATAATATCCAAGATGAATATTTATTTACACCAACAATTATACCATAACGCTTGTATTAACTTTCAACAAATCAAGGCCCGATGATGAAAACAAAGGAAGCATTGGCACTTTGATCACAACAAATGGCAACATATGGGAAAGAGAATGCATTAGTATCATTTCATTATTATTATCATATTAATCTTGCATTAGGTTGCACATCATTATCATGTTAAAATTGCATTTAGGTGCATTCGCATTATCATTTTAAAATTGCATTCGATTGTATTGTCATTTCACAATTATCACATTATACATCTCACACCATACATCTTCAAGATACATCTCATCATCATCATCTAGTCACATTCATCATTGCATCTCTCACATGCATATCTATCACATCATCATGGAGTCTTTCTTCACTTTCATATCTTCATCATTCATCCAACTCTCATCTATCATGTCTTATACAAGATGTATCTTTCCTGAAACTAGATGTTTTGATCAAGTCTTATATAGGATATATAATTCCTGAAACTAGATGTTTTGATCATCTTTATCTTATACAAGAGGTGTCATTCCTGAAACCAGACTTTATCTCAATCTTATCAATTCTATCAATCCATTTGATTTGATCCATTCTATCATGTCTTATACAAGATGTATCTTTCCTAGAACCAGAAGTTTTGATCATGTCTTATACAAGATATATCGTTCCTAAAACTAGACATTTTGATCATCTTTGTCTTATACAAGAGGTGTCATTACTAAAACCAGACTTAATCTCAATCTTATCAATCCAATCAATCATGTCAAACCCATGCATGTCATCAACTATCCACTCTTCTATCTTTCAAATAAATTTATTCTTCTTTTGAGAGATCATTCATGCCTTTAGTGCATGAACTATCTCCCGAGGGGGCATTATCATATCGAATCTCCATATCAATTTAATATCCGTTTCATATCAACACGAACTTCATATCAACTTTTCATATCAAATCGATTCTTCATATTTGGGGCATCATATCGAATCTCAATATCAATTTCATATCAGTCTCATATCGACACCAACTTCATATCAACTTTTCATATCAAATCAATTCTTCATATCTAGGGCATCATATCAAATCTCAACATCAATTTCATATCAGTCTCATATGGACATCTGTCTCATATCAAATTTTTCATATCGAATCAATTCTTCATATCTGGGGCATCATATCAACAATTTTGACGACAACATTATCATATCGAATCTCCATATCAGTCTCATATCAACTTCATATCGACAAAATCACATCAGCGCTTCATATCAAAATCAACTTTTCATATCCAAAGAATCATATTGACAACTTTGATGACAACATCATATAAAAAAAAATTGGCGACAAATTGAGCGTTTTCTTTGAATCGACATGTGGTCACACGTTGACTCAAAGAGGGGCAAAATGTAGACACCTAAAAGTTGCACAATGAATTAAGTGAATTTTATTCATTTAATTATCCCTAATTCAAACAATTAATTAAATTAAGATTTAATTAATATTCCTATTCTTCTAATTAGCCTATTAATCAAATTAAAGATTTGATTAAATCCATTTCCTCTAGCCTAACCTATTAATTAAACTAAGGTTTGATTAAGTACCCTTAGCCATTTGATTGAATAAATCTTATTTATTTAATTAAAATCCGCTTTTCCCCCTTTTGATTAAATTCACATTAATTAAAATCCCTTTTGTTTTTAAATAAATTAAAATTTATTTAAATTCTCCCCACTTGCAAAATTCTACAAATGCAAATTGCATCCCCTTTTTGGCTAAATTAAATCATTTTTATTTACCAAAATTACCTATTTTCCCTCACCCACTTGAAAAATCCTACGTTCCCCTAATCATTCTTCTAGAAGCCTTCTAATCCTATCCTAATCATGTCCCATCCCTAAAATTGGGGGAGTCACTTCTCCAAATTTGGGGAAAGTCTTTAAAATGTGTTGAAGGCTCTACATTATTCAACAAGCTAACTTGTTGAGCTCCCCAAATTTGTAAGCACCTTACAAATTAGCCCCAAAAGTCTTCTAAAGCATTTAATGCCTCTTACAAACCCACACCCCTTAGCCATGATGGTTGTCCCTTAACCATTTACCCATGTTGCACAATATTTTACCTCTTTGGTAATAGCATGCCTCCCTGGTTAATGACATTATCCATGATGTCACTCTTTGAGGTTATCCCTAATTGCTTGATTAGCATCTAATTCTTATTTATCTTCCCCTCAAGCCCTCTCAAGGTGACATTTGTCAACTTGGGATTGGATTGAATCTATCCCATGGATTGATAACTTTCAATCCTAGCCCTTGTTGAGATTACCCAATCTCAACCATCCATTTCTCTATTTTCCCTATAAATAGAGCCCTTTCCTTCTTCAATTCATCAAGTCTTTTGTGCATAAAAATTATAGTCACATTTCAAGTTAAGGAGCTCTCTTTGTCATCGCCAAGCATCAACATCATCCTCAAGCATCCATAGCACATATTTTAGCTTCATTTAGTTGTATTTCAGTCTTTCATCCTAGCTTAATTTCACTTCTTTTATAAGTTTTGTATTCTCATCTTAGTTTAATTAACTCACATATAATACTTAGCTTTCAATTTGGAATATAATTTTCCTCCTAATCACCTAGCTTTCATCCTTCATCTTCATCTTCATCTCTTAGCACTCACTAGAATCCTAGTTGCATCCATTTCGATTCTAGTAGCATTTTTCATATAACTTGTTCTCTAGGTTGTCATCTTGAGGATCAAGTTCTCTTCCAAGTGAGGGCCACCTTGAATCTTAGAGATCCATGGAGATAGAGAACAATGAGATGGTTTTAAGAGTTTAGATTCACTAACTTGTTTTGTTGATTTCTAACCTCTAATGCAATATCCCATTGGTGTGTTTATGTTGTTTACCTCTCTTTTGCAGGTACCACAATCTGAGCATACACAAGGTAATTCTACTATTTCTAGATATTTTTGGTTGATACCTACATCTAATGTTATAGACTATGTAGATTATTGTATGGTCACAAGATCGAGTGACTTGCACTCATTTAGAAGTTGAGATGCAAGCTCACCAATTATTTATACTAGATAAATTGTATGTTTTTGCTCTTTGTGTATGCTTTGTTTGTGGGAAGAGTGTGAGCCACATGAGTGGGTTGAAGAATGTTCTTGTAGACTTTTAGTTCCCATTGATACATATCAACTTCCCAAAGCACTACAGTTGAACCAAATTGAAGTTTCCATGAATTTTGACCATGTATTAGACCTAGTGCAACCAAGTATTAAGACTCATTACTTACTTGAAATAAAAATAATTAACTCATTTTATTTCATTTTACATTGTTTTTGGTACTAATTTACCATTCAATAAAATGCAGGTCATGTGTATGCAGTTATTGCTACTAAAAATAATGAACAAGGCATGAGTTACTTTTTGTGTTGTTGTATTGAGGCAAAAACAAATTGACAACCACACTCATCGATGAAGAGGGTATTGAGTACCCAATAGGGTATGTTGTTGTAGTAAGAACATGACTTACAAGGTACCCAATCAAGAAATCCGATGTTTAGTTGTTCGAGGACTTTGACACACACATGCATATTCTTCATTACTATAACCTTCTTATTGCAACCAATACTCAGTTGATTAAATATTGTGGTAGACCGCTCAATAAGAATTTATGAAATGTTTGTGAATCTGACCATGAGGTAATACTTGACATAATAAGGGTTAGAGATGATTCACAAGGTTCATTAGATTGAATTTGGGTCAATCACAAGTATTCAGTGTGTTGGAAAATTATGTTCAAGAATGATTCTACAAAAGGGTAGAATAATTTTGGAAATTTTGTAATATCCTTGGCATAAATTTTTATATAGATGGTCGTGAGCTGATTTATGCCTATTTAGAGGCCAAATTTTGTATATAGATGGCCATGCATTGAGTTGTACATATTTAGAGGCTAAATTTTGTATGTAGACGGTCATGAGCTAATATTTTACCTATTTAGGGGCCAAATTTTGTATAAATAAATGACCAAATGATTATAAATGCATAAATGGAATTTGTGATAAATTTGTATCTATGATTCTACTTGAAATTCATCCATTATACTTTTGTCAATGCATAATTCATGGGTTATTCTTTTGTCAACATGTAATTCATGCGTTATTGTTTTTTCAATGTGTAATTCATGCATTATTATCTATCAATGTGTAAATTTTGCATTCTTCTGACCATATTTACATTAACAAAAAAACTGAGCATTATGGTGCTTAAGAGAGAGCATGGCTATGGTAGGGTGTTGAATGCTTGGGAAACCTAGGAAGGAAATCAGGACCATGACCAACATAAACCTACCTACCCAGACATGTCTACATTGATGGATCATGCCCAAGATGAACAAAATGAAATTCGCCCTATCTTACAACTTTACATTGCATGCATATAATGATATCTGCATCAACAAAAAAATTGTTGCCCTAATAAAATGGCTTCGAGTCTTCAAAATATGAGATAGGTTATTGTAGAGGGGCCTCACATGACCCTATAGATTCAAACAAATCATTCGTATGTGTCTTGGATTCTGAGAAACAACCCATCAAAGTTTGATAATTTTTTGAACTTGGGGCACTTAAGAGATGACCTCGCGACAGTATGGCCCTAAACATTTGAGAAACTAGGGAAGCCAACTAGGACCATGCCCAACATAAAATTGCCTACTCAGACATGTTCATACTGACAGATCATGCCCAAGACGAACATAATGAAATTTACCCTATCTTGTATCTTTGCATTACATGCATCTAATGACATTTGCATCAATAGAAAAATTGTTTCCCTAAGAAAATGGATTTAAGTCTTCAAAATATTAGATAGATTATTTTAGAAGGGCCTCATGTGACCTTGTGGGTTCAAACAAATCATTTATATGTGCCTTGGATTCTAAGAAACTACTCGTCAAAGTTTGACAATTTTAAAACTAAGGGCATTAAAGAGATAGCATCACAATGATATGACCCTAGATATTTGAGAAACTTGGGAAGCCAACCATGACCATTCCTAGCATAAAAAAGACTACTCGGACATGCTTGCATTGACAAATCGTGGATATGATAAATACAACAAAATTTACCCTATCTTGCAACTTTGCATTTTGTGCGACTGACGATATTTGCATCAACAGAAAAATTAATGCCCTAAAAAAATCTTTTTTTATTCAAAATAAGAGATAGGTTATTGTAGAGGGGCCTTGTATGACCTTGTGGGTTCAAACAGATCATTCATATGTGCCTCAAATTTTGAGAAACAACCCATCAAAGTTTGACAATTATTTGAACTCGGGGCACTCAAGAGATGTCATCATGATGATATGGCCCTGGATGTTTAAGAAACTTAGGAAGTTAGCCAAGACCATGCCTATTATAAAACAACCTACCCATACATTCTCATGCTGATAGTTAATGAATACGACAAACAAAACAAAAATTACTCTATCTTGCAACTTTGCATTGCGTGCGACTAACGATATTTGCATCAATAGAAAAATTGTTTCCCTAATAAAATGGCTTTGATTATTCAAAATATGAGTTAGGTTATTGTAGATGGGTCTCACGTGACCCTGTGGGTTCAAACTGATCATTTATATGTGCCCTAGATTTTGAGAAACAACTTGTCAAAGTGACAATTTTTTGAACTCAAGGCACTCGAGAAATGTTGTCACGACGGTATGGTCCTAGACGTTTGAGAAAATTGGGAAGCCAACCAAAACCATGCCTAGCATTAAAAATTCCTACCCAAACATGCTTGCACTGATGGTTCATGGATACAACAAATAGAACAAAATTTACCCTATCTTGCAACTTTGCATTGCATGTGATTGACGATATTTACATCAATAGAAAAATTGTTGCCCTAAGAAAATAGATTTGGTTCTTTAAAATATAAGATAGGTTATTATAGAGGGGCCTCACTTGACCCTATGGGTTCAAATGGATAATTCGTATGTGCCTCGGATTCTGAGAAATAGCCTATCAAAGTTTGACAATTTTTTGAACTCAATGCACTCAAGAGATGGCATCGCAATGGTATGGCCCTGGATGTTTGAGCAACTTGGGAAGTCAACCAAGACCATACATATCGTAAAACTACTAACCCAGACATGCTCATGTTGATGGTTCATGGATACAACAAACATAACAAAATTTACCCTATCTTGCAACTTTGCATTATGTGCGACTAACAATATTTGGATCAACAGAGAAATTGTTGCCCTAAGAAAATGGCTTTGAGTTTTGAAAATATAAGATAGGTTATTGTAGAGGGACTTCACGTGACCATGTGGGTTCAAACAAATCATTCTTATGTGCCACATATTTTAAGAAATAGCTCATCAAAGTTTGACAATTTTTTTAACTTAGGGCACTTAAGAGATGTCGCCACGACATTATGTCCCTGGACATTTGAGCAACTTGGGAGGAAAACTAGGAACATTCCTAGAATAAAAATTCCTACTCAGACATGCTTGCACTAATGATTTGTGGATATGACAATTTTTGACAAATTTTGAAACTTTTGACAACTTTTGCAACTTTTGACAACTTTTGCAACTTTTGATAACTTTTGACAAATTTTGAATCTAATTCATTTGTAATGAATCTAAGGTAGTCCTAATGAATATAAATCATAAATGAGCACAAATGAAAATGATGTTGAAATTTGACAAAAATGATCATAAAATTTGGTAAAGTTGCCCGAAATTTAGATAATACCAATTGTCATTCATAAGTTCCATTGAAACAAAATATTATTAATCCAAAACATGCTAATTGTTCATAACTCAACCATTCATAATTGAATCTACATTATTCATAAGTTGTTCAAAACATAACCATTCTTATTTGAATATAAATTTTTCAGCTTAACCATTCCTAAGATGTTCATAAATTGTTCAAAGTATGAAGATATGCACACAATGGACAAATTAGATCAAATATCACCTTTTATATATATCTAAATGTAGAATAAAAGTTTTTACAAAAAATTGGCATATGTGCTAGCTCAACAAAATGTATAAAAATGGCATATGTGTCAACTCAATAAAATGTACAAAAATGGCATATGTTCCAACTCTATACAAGTTTAAAGAAAATATGGCATATGCAATCTCAAGATCGATATGCAATGGCCACAACTAACAATATATTACTCGAACAAATCCTATAGTTGTAGTGGATCATGAAAAATGAGCCTCCTTGAAGTACTATGTGGCTTTGTAGATGCCTACAAAACAACAATTTAAACAACAAATTATATTACTTATGTTAATAATACAGTTGTCAAATTAACATCAAAATAACTATATTGTACTATTATTTCTCTACAATTGAATTGTTGATTACCTCATGTCGTGGTTTTATTGCTGAAATGCATTTTGAAAATGATGGTCCCATTTGACAATCAGAAGTCCTACCAAATTAGTGAGGTAGAGGATCCATGTTATGCTCATATCATGAAGGGGGCTACACCAGTTAAAATACAATTGATATATAGCTAACAAAGAAATACAAACTATAAATATATCTACTTCTATCTAAACAAATATCTACAATATAGAATAAACGTGTACCAAAGGCTCTGATGGTTCTCATGTTGTCCTAGGAGGAGTCATCACTGATGAAATAGGTATTGATGTTCCCTGTATGTAAAATAATAAGATTGTAATACAATGAATGTACATGTACATGCAATCATGAAATTGAGAAAATAAAAAATAAACATATACCTCTTGCATCTCTTCTTCCAATGCATCATCAGGTGCATTCATAATTGTTGTAAATGATCATAGTCATCACTATACATGTACAAGACAAATAATGTTAGACCCAATCAATTTAGATGTACATGTATAATCATAATACTAACAAAATCTAAATGATGCTACAATAATTCATGTAAGCTCTTAAAACTATTATATCACAATTAAAATTATGCTCAATTACTTTTTTTTTGATCGATTAGGTGTCGTCAAGAATAATCTTTGCAAAGGAGGAATCTCAGCCACATGTGACATACCCTAAAAGAGTAACATAATTAATATACACCAACATATAATGTTAGCATATAAGTTAACTAATCACAATTCAAATGAGATGCATATTCAATACAAACTGTAAACAAGATGTGTACAAATAATAATACCATATAGCTTTGTAGGCCAAATCAAATGATTGTAATCGTGGCATCATGAACCTGTGAAATCTGGTCCACAATCAACACCTATCAAACCCAACACAAATATACATTAGAAATTTGATTTGAATTATAAAAAATTAATTTCAATTCAATTTATTATTCTACTTTGACATGAACTATAAAATTTTTACCTTTGGTGAAGATACAGGTGCATGAGTTGTGGCAAGAATGGTCGATGATGTACCAAAATTTCCTTCTACATTCTGAAATGCATAATGCTTGCATTAGTTTAATTTGACCTATAATTAAAAATCTTACATTTGGACATTTAAATTATTTAATAAATAAAACAATATAAATTCTAATCAGAATACCTAAGTAGCAGAGACCTGCTCCATTAGGTCATTAGTGAGTGCCACGTCATTTGCTCCACCAGCTTGACAACTAGCCCCACAACATGTTCATTCATGGAAACTCTAACCATCTACACATACAATGGTATCTACCCCATAGCACACATCATAGCAGGTGATGCATTAGCGACCGCTAGGCATGATGAAAGTATATGGTCTAGCTGCAACACCATCGTTTGGGCAAAGAGGATAGAATAATTATGTGCCATACTGGATGATGGTTTTAGTCAGTGTGGCAATTGCTTGAAGAGTCCCCATATCTATAGACTCCTTCAACGCTACAGGGACTAGCACGTGCACAAAGGGTTTCATAGCTACTGGAACTGATTTTGGGGGTTTTTTACCCACCAAGCCCTTGGTATATCCCAAGTAGAGCCTCTACCTCTACCCTAGAACTCCCTCATATTAAAATAATTAGGTATCTCATTAAGGATGATCTCATAGTATAGTTTTCTCAAAAAATATAAAGGCACCTCAAGATTATTGCAAGGAGGTTGGTCAAATAGCATCCACTACCTATCCCAAAACTGTGTTTTCATGGCCACTTGATTGCACCAATATATAGGAAACCTCTTTTAATTAAGAGGTAGGGTCTCCTAGGTTTAGGGATCAGTGAAAAGAGCACATATTTGTGCTTTTCTTATTTATTTATTTTTCATTGCATCATATGAGAGATCCTATGCATAAAAGTTGTGACATGAATTTTTATATGCATCCCATTTAGTTACTTGTTTAGAAACTTTGTCAACACTTTCCACCATTGTTTCTAGGGCTTTGGCAAGGCCTGCATAGTGTTGGTGCTTTGATGCCTTCAGTCTAAACACTATATTATAAATGGTAACTCTATTTTGTGCCAAATGGCCTAGTAAATCCTCTTGTGTAGTTTGTGAAGGGTTTATCAAAGGATTACAAGGCATATTTTGTTGAGGGGGATTGTTTTGTTGAGCATCTGATATCAAATTTAAAAAATAAAATCAAATTAATCAAAAACTAAAAAATCTACAAAGAAATTTTAAATAAAAATCGATAAAAATGCACAAAGGAGTCATAAGCTTACCTCTGTGATGATGTGGCATATTGATTTTCTTGATAGAACCAAAATCGTGATTGGGTTTTACAGAATATAGCATAGGGTTTATGCATTTTTGGTGGAGGTCGCGGATCAAAATGACCCAACTTACTTTTTCTTAAAAAATTTATAATCAAAATAGTCCAATCAAGTTTTTTAAACTTAAATAGCTCGGTTGAGTTTTTAAAAATAAAAGAACCCGATCGAGTTTTTTTCTTTTATTAAATAACCCAATTGGGTTATGGTTCAGTTTTCCTAACCGTAACCCAATCGGGTTATTTGATATTTCAAATAACCTGATTGGGTTATGTTCATTTTTATTTTTTTAGTATGTGGCCACTTTTTGTTTCACCATCTTGGTGCACTTACCCTCCTACTTTCTTTCAATATTTTTGGGATGTCATTTCTATTAATCTTCTTAATGCTCCTAGAGATTTTTTAGATCATAAAAGCTTTTTCTTTGGGTAAAAAGTGTATAGCCTATAATTTGTATTGAATTTTAAATAGAATTTACATATATGGAGAACTTTATAGTAATATATGATACCCAACTCAATGGATTATAACCAAAGATGCAACTATGAGTCCACACTAGTGGGTGATAATGATAGTTATTTCAAACCTAGCTCAATGGGATGCAACCAACTAGCAACAAAATTTTGAGCAATTTACAAAAGTAATAACCAAAACATTGAGACATGAATATAAGTTAACCACACCTCAAGTAGCAGAGGACATACGAGAAGTATCATAACAGTAGAGAGAAAAGTATATTGATCATTAGATACAAAAAGATATATGTAATCCTCAATCTTCTTAAAATGATTTAAATCGCTCAAATCTTATACTTTCTTCACGCAAATTCGATCTCCAATTCTATTCTTTGTATATATGTTGAGTTATTTGAATGTTGGTGGAGGTGGATGTATAACTCCATTTTTTTGTTTCTCATTTAATATGTTTTCTTCTCCCATCCTCTGGATTTTAGTGGCTCTCTCTATATTTTTTTTTGGTGATTGTAGACCTAAAAAGACATACATAAAGTAAAAAATGATGGTTTAATTTCTTTGGACCTTTTCAAATTCTCTTTCTTTCTATAAACCTTTTTTCTCCTCTAATTTTGTATTCTTTGAATTACTCTAAGCTTCTCACTATTTTAATTATTTGCAACATTCCTCCGTTGCATTCACTTGGAATTACAAGTCCTATATATTTGCAATTCTCAAATTATTCTATGGAAGGTCTTATGATCCACTTTTGAGGGAAGATGTTTTCTAGTAGGACCTCTAGTGCTTTGATTAATGCTACTATATAATAACCTAGACAAAAAATCAAAAGTTAGTAAAACCAAAAGAAAGTCACATCATCATTGGAGATAATGGAGGTAGGTTGAGAATGTGTTGAACCATTATGATGACAGGGGTCATCATAGGTATGTTACAAATTGCTTGCCCATGCTATAAACCAAATCCATTTTCCTATGTGCAAATCTGCACATCCAACCTGCAATGATTGATGTCTTTTATAAAGTGTTCTCAAACAAAGATTAATCAACAAAGATTCCAAATCATCCTATTGATTCCTATTTGCATCCATGTCATCTATTATGTACAAGTATTGCTTCTTGTTCTTCCAGATGTTGCCAATAAATATGATCTCCAAACTGAAATGAAGATTTGAAATCCAAATCAAATCCTCAAGATTTGTCTATTAAAACCAAAGATAACTTTATAACCTATGAGTTGTATTCTAAATTATTTTGCTGGAAATCTGAATGTCCGTCATACTTGTATGAGAGTAACTCTTTCTTTCCCCTTATTGGTTACAACCCCAATTTACTAGCCAATTTGATAGTTCATATTCCCTTCCCTAGAGTAGTGTATCAACTCATATGAGTGAAAATTATCTAACATCTCCCAAACTTGTTAAAGAATGTAAATATTATTCTAGTTCTAACATTTAGAATTATTAGAGAGACACCCTCAATCTGAATGTTATTTATATCCATATACAAAAGAAGAATTAAACCATTATAAAGTGCAAGTGCTTGAGAGATATTATCTGTGGTAGACTAAAAATTTAGAGATTGAGTTGATAAAATACTCCCTTTGTGATCTTGGATGACACATCCTCCACCTGTTTTCCCTAGATTTCCCTTAGCTACACCATCAAAGTTTAGCTTCATTTTACCCATGGGAAGAGGAATCCAATAAATCTTTGATCAATCCAATTTTTTCTATGGGCTTTGAAACAAATTTCCTTGAAAAGGTAACTTTATATATGGATGCTCCTTGAGCATAGTAGTATCCCAATCTAGAAAGAGATCATTCACTTGTTTATTTTTTCTCACAAAAGCATTTATAGCCTTTGAGATTGCTTTTTCTATTTGTTGGATTACTTGGTCTAACTTTTTGTTTTCCTACCTAAACTTTCTCTTGTTTCGTTCCCACCAAATGTTCCAAATTATCATTGATGGAGCCATGTTCCAAATGCATGAAAATAGAGTTGTCTTGTAAAGAATGGGCCAACTTGAGAATACACCCCATACAGTGTTTCGAAGGGGAGATGGCCAATATAACTTTTCTTGAATTTCCTACCAGCATGCTTGTGCAAACTCACAATTCAAATGAAAAGTATCAAAATATTCTTATGCCACACCACAAAGGACATATTGGAAGGAATAAAAAATTTATAGTTTCTCTAGCCTTGCACTTGTAAGAATTTTATTTTTCAATGCCAACCAAGCAAGAACAACTTGACTTATGAAGAGTCATATCATTAAAACAAAAAGAAAAATCTCTCTAATTTCCCTCTAAAACACCCTATTTCATTATTGAACTGTAACCAAGTTTAATTATGTAGTCTCCTATTTTAGATGGAGCCATATTAAATTTGTCAGCTTGTTAAAAAAAATATTCTTTTTTTTCCAAAATACCTTGTAGATACAATTCTTTATCAAGTGGAATTGGTACACTATGTATGTCTTTACATCTAATAAGATTTTAAGGTTCCTCAATTGAATGAAAATAGTCACTGGTTTTCACTCCCCATAATTCTGTTCGAATGTGTCTTGCTTCTAAAAGCTCTTGAATTTTTTTTAATGGTGGATGGTTGTTCAAAGAATCCTCCCCAAAAAGAGCATAATCACCTTTGTTTATTTACCATGTCAAAATAGGATTATGATCTCCATAAATTTTATCATGAAGTTTCACATAGATGAACCTTGAGGAGGGTTAGTGATTGTAAAAAATCTCTTTTTATTCATGGAATCTAGGTACTTGACCTGCATTATCTTATACCATTTAGGATCTAGATTGGTATACATGTTCCACACCATTTTATCTCCTAGTGAAATGTTTCTTGCATCCAAATTGTGTATTTTGGTTCCCCCCTTTTAGTTTGTCTTGACACAACTTATCAAATGCAGCCAAGGGAATCTTTTTCTTATTGTCTAGATAGTCCTTACATAAGAAATTACAGATTATTTTTTCAATCTCTTGAAGAATTGACATTGGAACTTTTAACATTGTAATATAATAATTGGGGATTGCTACTTTAGGATTGATTTAATTAGCTGTAACTGACCTTCTAAAGAGAGCCACCTACTTTTCCGTGAAGAAATATTATTATTGATGATTGATAATACTTTCTGCTAATATGAAGTTCTATTTTCTCCTAAGAAAAAAGAAATACCTAGATATAAGCTAGGTAATTATACTATTTGAAAGCCCAAATTTTGATCAGTATTTGCCTTCAAGTGATCAAGAGTATTGAAATATATATCTGATATTTCCCTGCATTAATCTTTTGAACATAAGCTTTGGTGGATTTTCCCAAAAGTTCTTTGATATTCTTTGCTTCTATAAGTGATGTTGTCCCATAAAGGAGAGTGCCACTAGCAAAAAGAGAATTAGTTGAGGAAAATGTAGAATTTGAGATTGTTATACCTAGCCACTTGTCTATTTCATGATATTTTGTATAGCTCTACTCAAAGCCTTAGCTATAATTATAAACAAAAAAGGAGATAGAAGATCTCCTTGCGTAACACCTTGGGAGAAGCTAAAAAATCCCACTAGAGATCCATTTAATATAACTAAAACTTTTCTCCAAACAAGAAAGAATACATCTAAGTACACCATTTTGAGGCAAAACTAATTTTCTTTAAAACTTGCATCAAGAAGACCTAGTCTACCTTATCATATTCTTTCATCATGTCCAATTTTGATGACAAAGGATAGAAGTTTCTTAAAATGTATAGTATGCAGCATCTCATGTGCTACCAAATCCCCTTCATTTGTTTCTCTACTTGGAAAAAAACCTCCCTACTCCTCTGATATTATGTTGGGTCCATACAAGAACTCGGCTTGATATAATTTGCTTTCATGAAAATCTTGTAAACCGAATTGCAAAGAGAAATTGACCTAAAGTCTACAAATGTTTTTGGATTTTTTATCTTAGGGATAATTTCTATATTTGTGACATTTAACTGCTTCAATAGAGTTCCATACTTTCTAGATTCCTCTAACACGTTCAACAAAACCATACCTTAGAAGGCCCAACATTTTTGAAAAAAAAAGTTTGTGAATCCATTTGGCCTTTGGGCCTTATCAAGGGAAACTAAACTACTACTTTTTCAACATAAATTCATTATCCACTTTGGATATCAAACATTGGATGTTTTTAAGTAAATTCAGTCTATTTTGTTCCACATCTTTAGTTTCAATTGATAGTTTTCTTAGCAATCTTCAAAAAAAAATTAATTACTTCATATTGAATAGCTTTCTTATTGCACAAGAGATCCCCATTTTTACTATATTTTATTGTGAAAATTATTTTCAATTCCTTTTTAACCTTTGTTGAGGCATCAAATAATTTAGTATTGCAATCACCCTCCTTTAACCATAGTTCCCTTGATTTTTTCCACCAGTAAATCTCTTCCTGAATTAGGAATTATTGATATTCTAATTGTATTTCCTTTTGAAGTTCATATAAAGAATAATTCATACCTTGAGCTATAATATAATTATTTATTTTCTCCAACTATGCTTGCAAGATGCTTTCCGGTAGAAGATTTTTTTTAAATGGTGAACATTCCAAAGCCTTATTTGACTTTTGACAAATAGCATATTTTTGCAAAGTTGATACATTCTCAAACCAAGGACAAAAGGAGCATTCATCCACCATTCTTGTAAAAGGGACAAGAAATGAGGGTCCCTAAACCACATATTCTCAAATTTGAAAGAATGCTTTCTAGAATGAGCCTCTTGGTTTAATCTAATAAAAAAAGATATGGCGAAGTGACCTAAACTAGAGAATACTCTAATTTATAAGAAAAAGTGATAATCATCCAACAACCAATTTGAATTAATTAAAATTTTGTCCAATCTTTTCACTATCTGATTAAAGCATTTCCTTTTATTTGACCATGTGAATTTTCCATTAGCTGGAACCAAATCTAAAAGTTCATTTGCTTGTATGAAAGAGGAAAAATCTTTTATTGTTTTATGAGGAAATATTGCTCCTTTTTTTCTCTTTCAAGGAGACTATTGCATTAAAATATCTAGCTATAATCACTTTCTCTTATGTCAACTGATCAAGTGACCTGTAAGATTCTCCCATTACCTCTTTTTATCTAATGTAGAAGTTGGACCGTAAATATTGACAACCCAAAATGAGATAATGAAATATGAGACTTTTGAAATCATCCAGTTTTGATCACAAGAAAGGTCTTCCACTATTAAAGACTTGGGATTCCACATGATAGTCAGCCCTCCTGAGGCACCCTAAGATGGAGAAGCACTAAATTCCTATTTTTCCCATTTTCAAAAAGGAAGACTTATTAATCAACTTCACTCCACTTTTAGAGTACTTATTCCTAAGAAAGAGGGGTTCCATGCAACTCTCCTAGGGGGGACAGGGGCACCACGCCCCTATCCTGCCCTATTTTGGGGCCCAGACAGGGTCTTGAGCATACACAGGTCATGAAGGAGAAAGAGTGAAGGGTTGAAAATGCAGAAATAGGTCTCGATTAGGAAGGAGATGTCATCATCAAGGTGAGGACCTCAAATGTGGTTAAAATTATAGGGGTCACAATTTTATGACACTACATTTATCCCCCACTTTAGCAGGAGTATGGCTTATGCCACTACTATCGGTAAAGTAGAAGAAAGAGAGAGATGAAGATAAGAGACGTGGAGGAAAACCAAAAGGGGTATAAGACACCACTAATATTGAGGAGAAAAAATACCCCAATCTTAGGGTCTTAACTCATGCCAACATTTGTAGGAGCACACAAAACAAAAAGGAACAAGACACACAAAACAAAGAAAAAGAACAAAAAGACACATGACAAGAACAAGACACAATATGACAAACTAACTAGCTGAAGAGATCTCGAGCTCAGATGTCTCAATAACTAATCAAGACAAAAGGCCAATGCCATTACATAAACACGAGCGATCACATAAAAGAGAAAAGTTGAAATTATCCATGAAATATCAATATTAAAACTATGAGTTCATGCGAGGAAGAAGAGAGAGAACATGAATACACACTTTGGTGATCCATGAGAAGAAAAGAGGAGAAGAAAGAAACCATGGATGTCTCACCCTTAAAACTAGGTGATCCATGGAGAGAAGGACATGGAAAATCTTGCCCCTAGAGCTTGCCTAGGCAATCCATGTAAAGGGAGAGAGTGGGAACACCATTAGTTGCACTCAACCTAATGCATGTGTGTGCAAGTGAGGTTCAAATTGCCTCATAGGAGTCTATGCCCGAGTATGCTACAACTTGTATAGAATGTATAGTACAAGTGTCAATAAAGGTGTGATATCTCACTCTAAGAGACCGTGCTCTGGTTCCGAGAATAATCAGCCCACATAAAAGAAAAGTGGTGTCATCTCTCTCTAAGAGACCGTGCTCTAGTTCTGAGAATGACCCACTGTACAAAAATAAAAGTGACAACATCTTGCTCTAAGAGGTTTCCCTCTAGTTCCAATAATATCTCACTGTACAAGAAAACAAGAAATGAAGACATCTTTCTCTGGTTCTGAGAATGACCCACTATACAAAGAGTGACGACATCTTTCTCTAAGAAGTTTCCCTCTGGTTCCAAGAATATCCCACTGTATAATGCATGAGAGAATTATAGTACAAAGGAGAAGTGTGGGTGCCCCCCCTTAAGATGTCAACATAGGCCGATGTTGATATCTTAAGGAAATAAGAACAAAGGTACCTACCTTCATCAAAAAGAAGATATCCACTATGCAACAATGTTATAAATCCAAACAAGAGAGGAAATACCCTTCAAGCAAGGATAAGATAGTTGAAAAGAGATATCTTGATGTAAGTGTAAATGTGATCCTTGGAGGAGAAGAGATCTTTGTTCCAAAGACATCTACCCCCAAGAGGAGTTGTCTTAGACAAATATAACATCTTCTAGAACAAGAAAAGGAAAGAACAAGAATGAAATCCTTCCTCCTATTTCTAGGTGAAAGGGATTCCTGATGAGGGATGAATCAATTTTAGTCCCTAGAGAGATGGTTGGATTTATCATAGATGTACATTACCAAGTGTAAAAAGAGGTCGTAGTCAAGGATTAACACTTCTTGTATAAGAGAGAATCCTTAAGCCAATAACCAACAATTCTACACAAGGAATGACATCAAGTAATAGAACTCACACTATCTACTTAATAGGGCAAAGTGGATCCCTAGATAAAGAAAGAGAGAAGGGTCATTGCCCCCCAAGCTAAGGGACAATGAGAAGAGCTTACACAATCTACTAGAGAGATTAAATATTAAGAAAATGCACAATGAACTTACATGAATGCATGCAAGAAAAGACATTAGTAAATATAAAATACATGTCTCAAGAAGTTTGTAATCTTAGAAAGGAAGAGAGAAAAAGAATCATATAGTCCCCAAGGGGGATTAATCATAAAACCATACCATTATAAGAAATGATAATGATGCAAGGGAAAGGAACAAAAATCCTTGCCCCCCAAGTGAGGAGAACAAGGAGAAATATTACACATTTTCTGATGGTGAGTAGTTTCAAGTCATATGTCATCCGAGAGGAACAAATCCTTTCAAGGAAGGGATATATACTTCTCAAGAGATCATTCCCTACTAAGGGACATATCATACTTGCGAATAATAGAAACCATAGAAGAGGTAATATTTCCAAGAGAATGAAGGAAAGAGAAGAAGTGCAATACTCATTAAAATATTCCCCTCTCCAACCAAAGAACAATTATATGCTCACATAAGAATAACCCTATGTAAGAAAAGAGATCTAATAATGAATAATGCACAAAGATAGAGATAAATGCATAGAAAGAAGAAGAAAAGTGGAATTCATGTTGCTTCCCCAAAGTATGTTAAAGTGAAACAATACCACCACTAATAAGAAAGAACTCCCATTAAATGGGCTAATTATGCCATAGGGTGAAGAGCAACATGAAGAGAAAAGAAGTGCTAAGGCATGATGTTTTTACCAAGAAATACAACTAGATCTTTTGTGAGACAAATGTGTGCAAGATCATATTGTAATTGAACAAATTTCTTAAATGCATAACATTTTCCAATAGATTGTGAATATAAATCATGAAAAATGCAATGTTCAATACCTTTCACTTGCTTAAGATGTTTGTTTTTATTTTAAGGAGGAAAGGAAATGTTCTTGTCATATTTCAACTTCCAATAGATTCTTATAGCTAATTTGTCAGGATTGTAAATATTGTCTTTCCATGAAGAAGAGGGTGTGTTAGAAGAAGAAGTTTCATTATCCACAATTCTACTTTTGCCACTATCTATGCCATCTTGAATAGATTTTTGAAAATCAAGGCAATCATCAGCATTATGGTCATGGGTTTGATGAAATGAACAAAAAGGACGCTTTGAAGAAGAAGCATTCTTGCAGGCTCTCTTGAGTTGTTGTTTTTGAAGGTAATCTTAAAAGTTTTGAAGCCTAAGGAATTATCCATAGAAAGAGAGGTACCAATTCCTAGGCTTTTTGTAGTAGTTTATGTAGGAGGGTTTATAGGGACACGAATTCCATGCTCAAATTTCTCAATTCCTTGTCCTTTAAAACCTTGTTTTGTAATTATATGAAAGCCACGACTATAAGAATGTTACGATTGACTAGATGGAGGAAAAAGATCATGAATTTCTTTGAAATCTGATGTGTAAGGTGGTAGAAAAGGATTTGCAGATGAAGGAGGAGTATCATGTGGAATGAAAATATCTTTGCCTTTATCAAGCTTATCCTTTTTGGAAGATTGGGGAAGAACATCTTCATCATCTAAAAGCTCATTTTTAGTGATTTCTATGAGGAGAAAGGTCGTGAATAAAATGCATGACATCAACCTCTCTACATAGACTTTGATGTTGAAGATAGGTCTTAGGAGAATAAGGAAGATCTAAAGATGTAAGAATGTTGATGTTGTCACATTGCGCCCCTTGCTCAAGGGTATGTGTATGAGAAGAAGATGGATCCATATTACTTTCCAATGCTTTCTCTCTTGTAGAAAGATCATTGGGTAAAGAATTAGATCTCATTTCATCCGCACAAGATACCCTAGGAGAGGTACAAAGGTTAGGATCTTTTGGTTTAGTATCTACAAAAGCTTTAAGGTGATCGACGTAGGAAATGCATTTTGTTAACAACATCACCATAATGAAACATAAATGATACATGAAAGCTTTGAGATCTAATTCAAGAGAAAATAATTTGGAAATCCTAACAACACAATATGACCAAGTTCTATGAAGAAAGAGAAGCAAGAGAAAATGGAAGAAACTCTTATTCAACACATGATAAACATATGCGAAAAGAAACGTAATCATATGCGAAAGAGAAAGTAAATCCAATTTATTAATTGCCATTAAAATTATCTTAAGTGAAGTTTGAATTTGCTGAAAAAGAAGATCTAAAATTAGGACTTTTTTATGAAAATTAATTTTAAGATGTGAATTTGATGAATTTTGAATTTGTGTTCGACCTTAGAGAGTGTCGAAATTGATGAAGTACGCTATTTTATGGATTTGAGTAGAAAAATACAGTCAATTCCGTCTCCCAAAATTTCAGGAAAAAAAGTAGAGGACCATGGCGGGAATGCACTCAGTCTGACCAACTTTTTTCAAAATTTTCAGAGATGATAGAGATTATGATTTTAATGCGGAATCTAAAAAAATAGCTGATTTGGAGATCTCTAGATTGGTCAAACTTGCAGTCAAAGGTTGAAAATAGAAGAATCTTAAAATTAGTGTTTTATGATTTAACCACTGAGTTTTCAGATTAAAGAAACAAATTTGAATTGCAATTTTTAAATAGAAATCAGATCTGAAACAAGCAATTACAATTTTGCACTTAACAAGCTTAATTTTCTCAAAATGAAAAATTATGGTTTTTATGCAATTAACCTCTAAAATTTGCAAATAGATCAAACTTGAAAATTAAAAATTCAAATTCAAATTGGAATTAATCATATCTAAGAATGGGAGATTAGAATTAATGTGTAAGACGTTGGGTTCACCAAAATGTAAAGTGGAAAATTGGATCCTAGTGACTCCCCACCTAGGAGAGAGAAAGGAAGCCACTAGGATGATTTTCACTTAGAAAGGAACTTTACATTCAAAAGAAGGGATTGAATCTGCTAGATCCAAATCTGAGGGAAACAAGGATGTGAATTCTGAGTGGATTGCAAGTGGTTGAAGTGTTATTTATCCTCTTTTGTAAATAAGAAAGTTGACTTGTTGACTATGTGGAAAAGAGAGGAAATGAGTGAAATGAGGAGCTACCAATTCGGGATCGCGTTGTAACTTCATATTTGAGCTAATTAGACTGATATGGATCTATATTAAAAATTTGGAGAAAAGTCATCAGGACTGTTGAGGGAATGTACATGGTCCACCACAAAATTTGCGAAACAAAAAGGGTTCTTTCATATCTGCAAATGAAGCCCAAACCTGCAAATACAGCCACAGACTTGCAACCTACACACAAAAAAGAGAGCGAGAAGGGTTGTGGATAGCAATTTGCCTTAGTCAAACCATGGTTGAGGAATCAACCTTGAAAGAAAGTAATTGCAAATGCTTGAATGTAAACAATGGAAATGTATACCTTGTAGATTTGCAACTTGTTGATGATGATTGCTTTGCTTCTTGATTGTAACCACAAATGTTGTATGAAATGGAATGCAACATAAAAAAACCCTAACACACACACATGATTGCAAATGAATGTTGTAATGTTTCTCCCATGAATGAATGAAGAAGACTTGAATGCTTGAATGCTTGATGATGACCTTGAAATCTTGTATCTTCTCCTTATACCTATTATCCCCTATCATGTATTTTTTATCCATCCTCCTTGAATGAGGGTATTTAATTCCTTTTTATACATGCCTCAAGGATTAATTTTCAACCATTGAAGGCCGACAAAGAGGAATTGAAAACCTCAAAGACAAATTGTGCATAGGACATCGGGCAAACCTGACATAGGGCCACCCTAAGAGGTGGGGACAAGGGCACCACGCCATTCTCCTACCCTATGTTGGGGCCCAGACAGGGTCTAGATAAGACACAAGTTATGAAGGAGAAAGAGTGAAGGGTTGAAAATGTAGAAATAGGTCTCAGTTAGGGAGGAGATGTTGTTGCCAAGGTGAGGACCTCAAATGTGGTTAAAATTGCAGGTGTCACAATTTTATGACACTACACTACCATGATGATAATTGTCAAATAGGGGCCAACTAGGAGTGAGAAGGGTAGGGTTGGACTGATAACTATGAGAGAGTTCATAAGTCTCTGCTATTGGTTCAATTTTGGCTTTTATAGTGGATTATATGATTACAATGATCAAGTTACCTTATAATTAATGATCATAAGGACATTCAAAGGATTTTTAGTTTTAATAATTATTTATAAAGGGGTCTCCATCGTTTCAAGCACATGTATGTGAATTTATTTTGTTGTGTGATTGACATCTCCTTTACAAGAAAGAATATTTTAGAAAAGATGAGAAGGGGTGATATTAATATTGTAGACACATAAAAAAATTCTTCAAAATTGTCCTCTTATTTTAATTTTCCAATCATTAAGTGTATCCATATCATTTATTATATAATATTCTTATTATCCATTTATCTTATGATATTCAGTTTCCATCATTCTTCATTATATCATATATTCATTAAATCCATTTAGTAAGATTATTCTCCATTTAATCATTTAATATATTCTTCTATTAATCCATTTTCTTAAATCTCCTACACATCTACTACCCCCTTTTATTTATCCTATCTCACTCTATCCATTTCAGTCATCTAATGCATGTGGAATAAACACTCTTCATTTCTACATCAACCCTTTATCCCATATTCATCTAGTTATTGGATTCGCCCTTGAGGACATCTATTTAAACCCAACCCCTCTCTCATTCCAATCATCTAGCATTTTACTTCATCTTTGCACTCTTGCATTTCTTGTTTTCTCACACTCTAGCTTTCATATCATTTGTATTTGAATCTATCAAATCTCGGGTTCCTCATAGCCTTTTGTGCATGTTCTTTTGAGAGAAATATTGTTAAGATAAAAAATCTTGAGGAATAGGAGGGCAATGGAGTGATTTTTGTGTTTGCATGCATGTGTTTTTAGATTAGATATCTCTATTTGTATGTGTGTGTGATTTGTAGGAAATCCATTGTTGATGTTGGAAGTTTTGAATCTTTGATTTGAATTGTTTCCCTCATCTTCAAATATTTTTAATGCTACAGAAGGTTTCAATTACAATGCCAATTGGGAATATCAATGCATGGTAATTATTATCTAATGGTATCTTCAAATGAATTATGGGGTTTCTAAGTTAAATGGTTAATGTAAATTTTACATTTTTAATGATAACAACTTAATTTCTTTACCTTTCTACATTGAGGAGACTAGTGTGGTGTCTGAGAGGTTTTCTTTCAGTGTGTTAGCTTCTAGTATCATGGATGGGCCAAGGAAAAGGTCTAAGTTGATGTCTTGTGATCCCCTATTAAAAAAATGTGGAGCTTTGGGATCTTTTTTATGAGGATTAGGTTAACCCATTTTTCCTTTGTAATGAAAGGATAGAATGTTGCACTTACCTCAAATTTCTGCAACACTTGGACTAAGGGGGAGGTTACTATTGGTAGCATTCATTTTTTTGTTACTCCCCAGTTAATTGTAGATGCAGTGAGGCTAAATGTGAAGGAATTAAGGTATCTAATAAGATTACTAGAAAGTATCAAAGGTTTATAGATAGGTTCTTTGAAGAGGGGGATAAATTGGAGTGCTTCTAGAATGGATATGATAGGGTTAATGTGTTGGTTCCTTATGGCTTGTAAGTTTCCATGTCATGAGATACCTTGGAAGGTCATTTTATGGTGGTGCATGGCTACCACTTTCCGATTCTAAACCATATTCATCATAAGAAAAAGATAGATATCCTCTTTTACTTTCTTTCATCACTCCAACATCATATTGAAAATGGGGCTTCTCCTCCTTTTCACTAAAGCATAATAATGACTACATACAAATTTGTTCTTTCTCATGTTCCACAACCTAACCTTATCCCTATGGGTAACTCTGTTAAGATTAAAAATTTTGAGAGTAGACCCTGTTTGTTTGAAAAAAAAATTGCTCCTTGGGGAAAATACTAAAAACAAAAAGGGACCTCTGAAAATTAAAGTTTCTTCCCATTCTTTACAAGAAGACCTACTAAAAATTATCCCAAAGAAGAGAAAACCCTCCTCTCTCCTCCTGGGTTCCTCTAAAAAAATAAAATGCACTACAAGGGTAAAGAGGCTAAGGGTGTTACAATTGAAATAACTAATGAATTGGAATTGGATCATAATGAAGAGAAGTGTGTTTGGGGTTCTAATTATAGCCAGTCTAGAGGTCGTGGGTCTACCCATCTTACCATGGTTGCCTCGCAAAATAAAGGAAATGAAATGAAAGGAAAAAAAATCTATTTAGGAAGATGATGAAAAGGAGCATGTCGAGGATGATTTTAACCCAAATGATGAGGAGGAAATTTTGGAGAAGGAAAGTGAGGAAAATAGTGAACAAGAAGAAGAGGAGGAGAAAATTACAAATTGGAAGACTATACATATAATAATAACAATGGGGAGGAGTATAATTATGAAGAGCTGAATAATGAAGAATATTATGAGACAAAGACTAAAGAAGAAGAAGAAACGAATAAAGAAGAGGTAAATTTAGATGCTAATACTAAGGTTAAAAGTGACAATGAGACAAATGTTATTCTCAAAGTTCAAATTGTTGATCTGCATGTTTATATGGCAGATCTAGAGTCAAGGGTTGATACGGCTAATGTGGTTGAGAAATTCAAAATTATGAGAAAAACTATAAGTAGCATTATCTCAATCACTAACAAAATTATAAACAAAGTTGTGATGGACATTATATCTAGTTAATCTTGTTGAAGAGATCGAAATATTGAGAGGGGGGGGGGGAGTGAATCGGTATTCTACTTCAAATTCTAAAACTGAAACAGTTAATATGCTAAACATAACTTAATTTTAATTATCCTTGAAAACATAGAAATGAATTGCATAACATAACCACAAAAGAGACACTAAAGATTTTTATATGTGGAAAACCCAAAGAAGGAAAAACCATAGAGAAGGTTAACTCTCAAGATAATACAACTAATTATATGAGGTTACAAAACATGCCCACTACCGGAGGGCTCACTACCCAAAGGGATCACTACCCGGAAAGCTTACTGGTCAAATACAATCGCCTTACTACCAGAAAGGCTTACTACCAAAAGAAGTGAACTAAGAAAGTTCTATCTACACATGCATGAAAACAGTTCTAGTTAAAGCTCCGACAACACAATATCTGCTTGCAACAGATCTCGTTAAGAACCTATGCAAAATGCTTCATGAACTTTTTGCAATACTCTAATTGTTTGCAATAGTTTCGATTAGGAACCTCTACAAATCACTTCACCAACTCACTGCACAATTATTCTTATATCTAACCAACACTTCACCTCTGTCACTTACCACTTCTATTATTCGCTCATACACTTCCACATACACACTTTTATAAAGGAAGTGGCCAACACAACTAAAACTATTTAACTTCAACCACATAAAAGTGACATTTCCAAATTGAATTTCAAAATGATGTAAACTGATCAAATATAGAAATATTAATGAAATTTATGTTTGTTATTTTAAAAAAATAAAATAAAAAAATTTGACATTTGTTTTATATATTCAAAGATAGTTTTTTTATTGCTGAAAAATGTTGAAAATTAGGGGTTTTAGCCGGTGTCACCAAAAAAAATGAAAATGAACTTATTTTTTTCTGATTTTAATTTTCCAATAGAGGACATATATATGCAATGTTAAAAAAAAATTTAAATTTTGATGTATATTTTTCTCGTAATAATATTTTAAAGTCTAACATAGCTGAATTTGGTAGTTTTCATTCAGCGTCACCTTTTTTCTACTAATATTATGATTATCAAAAAAAAAATATATCCTTTTGGAGAAGATTCTCTCATCTAGTGAAAACATATTTTTTATTTTTTTTAATATTATTTAATATTTCATTTTTAATTTCTAATTAGCTTCTTTTTCAACTTAAAAAACCTACTTGCAATGTTTAATTAATAAAAATATTAAAATGAATCAAAACACCATCAATATCATTGATAATATCAAACACCTTACCCAAGGAACACAACTCAAATTCAATACAATCAATTTTTTCTTTGAAATGCTCCACAACTACAGGCCATGGGAAATAGTATCTATAAACTTTGCTTTCTTCAGCTACACAAACTCTCATATTCTTTAGGTCTTTAGATAATCTATTATGAGCATATATGCACTTTTTCTCCATGTTATTATGAATATCTTCTTCAGCAACCGATGCCTTAACAAACTGCTTCATTTCATCTCTAAGCACATCACACAGGACATCCAACAAGATGTCTACAATTTACTATATGTACAAATATAATTCTGGACCAAATAATCAACCAGAATTTCCTCAATTTGATCCTGATCATAAGAGGGATGCTCTAAAAAAATATATATCCTTTTGGAGAAGATTCTCTCATCTAGTGAAAACATATTTTTTATTTTTTTTAATATTATTTAATATTTCATTTTTAATTTCTAATCAGCTTCTTTTTCAACTTAAAAAACCTACTTGCAATGTTTAATTAATAAAAATATTAAAATGAATCAAAACACCATCAATATCATTGATAATATCAAACACCTTACCCAAGGAACATAACTCAAATTCAATACAATCAATTTTTTCTTTGAAATGCTCCACAACTACAGGCCATGGGAAATAGTATCTATAAACTTTGCTTTCTTCAGCTACACAAACTCTCATATTCTTTAGGTCTTTAGATAATCTATTATGAGCATATATGCACTTTTTCTCCATGTTATTATGAATATCTTCTTCAGCAACCGATGCCTTAACAAACTGCTTCATTTCATCTCTAAGCACATCACACAGGACATCCAACAAGATGTCTACAATTTACTATATGTACAAATATAATTCTGGACCAAATAATCAACCAGAATTTCCTCAATTTGATCCTGATCATAAGAGGGATGCTCAAGCCATAGTTCACTAATCTTTTTCAATACAAATTCTTCTTTTAGAAAACTCAAAATATTGTCAACACTACACGGATCATCTTATTCATCCTTTCTTGCTTCAACAACATGCTCATCCTTAACCACAATAGATAATTTTGGATCATCCAAAGAAATAACTTCATGCACAACTTTTCTTTTGCCTTCTTCATTGATCCTAGAGGAGACATCACACTTTTCCTCTTTGAACTCTTACTACTAGAGGCACTTCCTACATGAATACTAATAGAACATGGAACTGAACAGGAGAATAACTTCTTCTTTTGAAACTCCAAGAAACATTCTTTACATGCCATATCTTTGTTTTCCAAACAAGATAAATATTTAAAAATTTGTTTTCCAATTGAAATGTTTGATTTCCATTTGAAATATTTGATTTCCATGTAATATTTTCCTTTAGGGGCAAAGACTTTTCTGAAATAAAGTATCAAACAAACAAACAAGGAGCCAAATCTAAAGGAATAACCTTGTTCCTTAGTCATCTTAATATTTTTTGCCAATTGTGCTCTTAGTAATTCACATAAATCAAAGTTTTTATCTTCTCTTACCATCTGATACACAATATATACAACAATGGCTAAAGTACAACCTTCTCTATTTCAAAAATAGATCTTATAAGAAACTACATAAACAACATATCTCATAGCAGGGTCAGAAATAATGTCAATTGTGAGTGCCCACTGATCACCTGATACGTCGGTTAGGGTTTCAACCTCTTTATTTTTTATTGATTTCTTTACTAGAAGGGGTCCATTACCACATAAACCAGTTACAACAAAAAAAACTTCTTTCTAAATTGGATATTGCTTATCAAAAATCACATGATCATTCTCAATGCAATTCAAGAGATATTTTATCATGTCCTCATCTTTGAACCAAGGAAACTCATTCCAAAGATCTAAACCTTTATGTCCTAAATTTTTTATTTCCTTCATATCTTCATTCGGTAGAGAATTTCTCAATTTCCTAATTTTATCATGGTTGTATTCATCCAAATGCACATTCTTAATCATCTGAACAGCCACTATCTTGGAATCCAAATTTTGAATCTCCTTCTTTTCTCTTCTTGCTTTGCTCTTCAATTTATTCAATGTTAGATGCTAAAATTATTGAACCATTGAATATTTATCTCACTCGAAACACTTAGGGTTTCACGACCAGAACTATCTTATCATCATGATGTTAGCAAAAACTTTACTCTTCTACATGTGCAATCTACCGAAACATACATTGTCAGTAATATCAACACCATCTTGTTCTACCACAAGCATTCCCTTCTCACAGGGGGACAAATAGATTTTTCATTAACTCTCCCCCTAACTTCTAACTATTAGATCAGTTTACAGAGGAAGAAACACCTACATCGGACATAGGTGTAGAGGGCTCAATAGATTCCTTCCTTTTCTATATCATAACATTCATTTTAATACTATTTTTTAGAGCCTTCTTATTCTTGCAATTGTTAGCAAAATTTCCATGTGTTGCAATTAAGGCACTTTAACTTCTTTTGTCCTATATTCATTGGATTTCCTTTGAATCTCAACTGATTGGTTTTATGACCAAATTTATGACATGTGTGACATTAACCTTGAAAAAATACATTCACTTGTGATCCATTTATTCCATTCACAAACGATCTATAGCCTTTGTTATTAACTTGACTATTGTAGTTGTTAGCCTTATGTCCAAAATTTCCACATCTAAAGAATTGAATATTCTGATTCACATTTATTTTATAATCTACAGCTTTATGTCCAAAATAATTGCATTGAAAACAATAGCCATTAAATTATGCTCGTACCTTTCAGCATTAGGTTGCCGAACATGAAGTCTGTATGAAGTAGGTCCGAGAGTTTGGACTTTGTTTGCACCTTCAGTCTTCTTTTTAATCTCCATTGTCTTTTTCCCTTTACATTTTTCTTTTTGAACAATCATCGATGAATCCTATTCCTTCCTTATCGTTGTGAGCTTTCTATATTTACGGTAGTTGATCCAATAATGCACTGCTTTCACAAAATTTAGCTTCTGATTTAAGCTTCGACAATTCTTGTTCGAACTTTCTATTTTCTTCAAACTTCACATTGACTGAATTCTTCAAGCTTTCTTCCACTTTCCTAATTTCTTCTATCTACAATTTTAGGTTCACAATAGTCTCAATTCTTTCTTCAATTCCTTGCTAACTTCTTTGTGCCTTTCTTTGAACTTTTGTATTTTATCTCTCAGCTTCTGCACACATTCATTCACTACCTTCACATTCTCTTTCAATTCTTCATTCTTAAATTCCACACTTTCAATATCTTCAAGGGTTGTCTTCAGTTCTTCATCCAATTGATATTCTCCATCCATTTCCATAGGATCCATCTGTTCAAATCAAGATCTTTCTCAAGCAGTTAAGCTTAGCAATAAGGGACTAGGCTCTGATACCAATTGTTGAATAGACTAGAATACTGAGGGGGGGGGGAATCAATATCCTACTGAACAAATTCTAATACTGAAAAAGTTAATATGTTGAACATAACTTAAAAGTAATTATCCTTGAAAACATAGAAATGAATTGCATAACATAGCCACAAAAGAGACACCAGATATTTTTATATGCGTAAAATCCAAAGAGGGAAAAACCATGAAGAGGGATAACTCTCAAGATAATATAACTAGTTATATGAGGTTACAAAATAGGCTCACTTCCTAGAGAGCTTACTAATCAAATACAATTGGCTTACTGTCGGCCAAAAGGAGTGAACTAAGAAAGTTGCATCTACACATGCATGAAAACAGTTCCAATTAAATCTTTGACAACACACTATCTGCTTGCAGCAAATCCGGTTAAGAACCTCTACAAAATGCTTCACCAACTTTCTACAATACTCTAACTGTTTGCAATGGATTTGGTTAGGAACCTTTGCAAATCACTTCACCAACTCATTGCACAATTCTACTTATACTTAACCAACAACTCACCTATGTCACTTACCACTTGTATTATTTGATCAAACACTTCCACATACTCACTCACATACACACACACAATTCTCATTATAAATGGATCATGTATATATGCATGTCTATCAATTTGGATATACATCAAGTCAGCCTATGAGATATTTAATAAAAGAACATTTTAATGACACACTACAATTGTCGAAACAAAATATCAATATAGATCTTCAAGGTTGGCCAGCCAAAATAACACGCTACCATAATGCTGCAATTACTAAAGCACAAAATGAAATAATTGAATCATAGCTAAGACCAAAAATTCTAGAGTGCACTAATCACGATCCAAGTCAGCATCACATGATTCAAGACGTGAAAACCAAAACACCAAATGAGTGTTAGCAACAATCAAAGAAACCAGAGCACAAGAATCTTCTCACCACAACATATTCGAACATACGAATGAAACATGACATCTGAAGAATAGCTTCCGACGCACATGAATAAATTTCACAACCAACACCAAAAAATCTCACATCCATACAATCATATCCTCATAATTCCAGAGCAATAATCATCTCAAATATTGTGATGACAACAACATCAGCAATAGAAAGGATCATTACATACCTATCTTCCATTGTGTTGCAACTCAACATATACAACCTCTCACATATCAATCCACATATACCACATCTCTCATATTAATTAGCAAGATCTCACATACCAATCCAGAGCACCATATTTGACATCAAAGACAACATAGATAAGTAATTCCAATAGTCTCTCAACAAATCTAAGATAAAAAATCAAATGAAGAAACAAAGCAAGTTTCTCGAGGGAAAGGACACATGAAAAAGGAAGAAATAGGAAGAGAAATGCTGGATGGATGGACTCACTAGATGCTATGATAGTGATTGGAATCTTAGTTGTGGTTCTAAAGATTAATGGTTCTTTTGCTTTAGATTTTTTGTTGTTTTTCTATTGTTTGGTCTAGGTTTCTTTCTTTTGTTATTATGGTTTGCATGTCTTATGATAGTTTAAGTTATACTTTTGCTCAAGACTTGTGTGCCTTTTATGGTTTTATTATGGAAATCTACTTGAGGTTTGTGTGCCTTCCTTTTGTTTAGTTGGTGGTCCTTAGTTTAGTGATGTTCTTTGGTTTGGTCTAGGTCAAGTTGGCCTATTTTTTATTGTTTTGTCTCTATGAATTTCGAGATCAGCTCCTTTCCCTGGTTATACAATAAAAAACACAATTACGAACCCTTGGGAAAAATTGAATAAATTAGAAATATTAGTGTCTTTTAGGCCTATATTAACTTTAAAATGGGTAAGGAAAATTGTGGATAAAAAATAAAAATAGTTGCTATAGAGAAGAACCAACAAATATAACCATTTAATAACATAATTTCTAATAGTGTTTGGAAAAAAATAACTAGGATAATTTAATCATAAGAATAGTGTAAGAACAATACATTAATGTCTTGAAAGTGTTCATTAGGGTCACCTTCACCATGGTAAAATTTAACTAGTAGCGAATAGATAACAAATTTAAATTAAGGGATGTGCAATGTGCTATAAAATAAACAATAACAACTTTCCTACAAGGAATTGAATTGAATTTTTTCTCAACCATCTATATATTTCTTGATAGTATATCAAGAGTGGTAGTGGATATGGTAGTGGTAAAAATGGCATGATTAGTAGTAGATGGAGAATAAAAGGTACCAAATACAATTGGGAAGGAATGATATTGTGAGTGTAAATGGAAAAACCATAAGGTAAAGAGGTAGTGTTATGCTAGTAAGGCAAGATGAAGGTATGTAACTAGTAGGTAAAGGGATGGACTAGTAGAATGAGATGTGGTTAAGAAATAGAAGTAGGAAAATGGGAAGTGGGATTAATGGTAGCAGATGTAATATTGGAGGTTTATGTGATGAGAAGATCCACATACAATTGAGAAAACACAAATATTAGTGGAAGATAAAATGTGGGGAGGTAAGGGAGAAGATCCACCATGTGTAGAGTTATGTAAGGAGCCATAATAGATAAATGATATAATAAATCTATGTACTAAACATGATACACCAATTACTAAATTATGAAGAGATTTAACTATTTGTGAAGGATAAGTAGCATTAGTAATATATTAAAAAGATTTATTTTAGATAAATACATCTTCCTTATCTACATGTTTGATCAAAATTAGATTTATCATTATGTTTAATCCTAAATGGGTATTTCTTAGTTAGTAGTCTATCAAGAGCTTAGGTGAAAAAATCTTCTCAACCAATTAAATAGGGTCTTAGCTAGTTTATACAATATTAAAAAAACCTTTAAATAATAATAAACAATAAATTGAAGGAAACTAAGAATTTGTATAATTGAACCTAGATTATAAAAAATAATATATAATTAGATAATTTACCTAAGATTAAATAGGTAAAGAAATTACCTAGAGTAAAGTACAAGATAGATGTGGAAACCAAATAAAAGATAAAATATGTTTAGCTAGAAAAGTATGATGTAATGGATGTAATTAGTTTGTCAATAAAGAAGAAAAAATAGAGATGAATAGATGAATTTCTTGAAATCCTTAAACTTTTCTATCACAACAGTTCAATTCCATAGTTGTCAAATCAATTGTGTACCTATAAATCTAACTTGCACAATTTATCTATATGATATGGATGCATGGATCAAATCTTTGTAAATTTCTAAAACTTCACCTTCAACTTGTCTTGAATATTTATATCTATTTCTAATGAGTAGTTAGGAATGTTTCAATGACATAGAATATGCTTCCCCTTAGTTAAACCATAGCATACTAAATCACTTAGGAATTTTGGAAATAATTGAAGATAACCAACAAGCATACAACAAATGTCCTAGATATTGATGTAAGTAATGTCGTAATAAATTCTCTATTTGTGTGATTTCCAAAGAGATATTGGGAAAGGAATGGCGTTGTGCGTGTAGGGGCTCATGGGTTGCCGAGCTAGGGTTTTGATGCCCTATCTCGTGGGTGGAAGTGTTGCAGGTGCTTCGGGGGAGGGACGTGGAAGACGATGCAGGGGAGGGAACGACCGAGGGTGTGGAGGGTGGAGCGGTGGTCATTGGGTGGGGATTGGGTTGCGCACAGTTGGGGTTCTAGTTTGCAACAGGTTGAGGGTTTCCAGTGGGGTAGGGGGATATGGCTGGCTCCTCCTCTCGGTGGTGCTTGGGAGGGGTGGGGTCTTGGGCATCGTGCCTTCTCAAGTGGCCCTTTGGGGTGTGGGTCCCTTATATTCTACTATAATTTTTTGAGCTCCGATGTTGAGTAATGATGGTGAGGCCTCAAAGGTACCTCCCGTCATGGATTTTTGGGCTGCAGTGGGCTCAAAACCTCAACTCTAGAGTATGAAGACTTTTAACAATAACCTTTTCTCCTCACAATCGGGGTCTGGGAGTGCTGGTAGCTCTCGCATTATGAAGATTAATGGTTTCCTAGAGAGATGTAGTGAGAGGCCGAAGCTGATTATTCCTCCTGAGATGATAGCTAAAGATGTTGAATACTTTTCAAAACACTCACTATATTGCAAGTTTTTGGGAATGAGGGTTTCTTTGCAATTTTTGGAAAACTGGATGCAAAGGACTTGGGAACCAGAAGGGGAAATGGAGATTATGTTGCTGGAAAACAACTACTTCATGGTTACTTTCAACTGCATGGATGATCTCAATAGGGTCTTTGAAGGAGGCCCGTATTTATACAACCAGGTGGGGTTGTTCATCAAACCTTGGCATGCAAGGTTGAACCCTTCGGAGGAACTCCCAAATAGGGTTCCAGTGTGGGTTCATTTACCATGTCTTCCAGTGGAATGCTGTCGGGAGGATGTGTTATAGATGCTTGACGCACTGCTTGGGAAGCCAGTGGGATCTTCAACGCAAACCCTAGGGAGAAAGGTAATGACCTTTGCACGTATCTGTGTTGAAATTGATCTTAGTAAACCTTTGCCAGATGCTATAGATATGTGTGTGGGCTCTTACTCTTGGGTTCAGTAGTTAGATTATGAGACTTTACCATTTCGTTATCGTCTGTGTCATGAGTATGGTCATTTACAGTGTAAGTGCCCTAGATATAAACTGGTGGTGTGCCAACCTCAAAAGCTGGCCTAGAGCCAAGATAGGGTTGATAAAGGAAAAGTTGTTGTGTCGGTCAAGGTAGTGGGTGCTGATGGTTTTGTCTTAGCTAAGACAAAGAATAGGAATCAAGGACAAAAGAGGTCCTTACAGGAGAGACAAGAGGAGGATACCTTTAACAAATTTGAGGCCTTGGATGACCTTAGCCAATAGGAAGTGAATCAAGGGTTAACCCCTTTGGATCAAGGTGCTTCAGGGGGGGTCTGGAAAGAGTTATTGAGGACTTTACCTAGGCCTTGCAAGTGGTTGGAAGCCAATAAATGGAGATGGATCAAACAATAGGGGTCCAGTTGGGATTCACTCCTGGTTCGGAGGTGAATTTGGATGGGGGGGAGGGTTATCTGATAGCTCTCAAATTGGAACTGGTTGGGGTTGAAAGTAATAAGTCCTTCGTTCACCTAGGTCTACATCAAAAAGATATTAAGAAAAGTGCTTCGGAGAAGAACTCAAAGGTTGGCAGAAAGAAGGATTTAGATAAAATCAAATTGATGGGGCAAAATTTGGTTGAGTCAGGGTCTATAAAGACTCTGGATTCTCACTTTTCCAATCCTCTAAAATGATTGTGCTTTCATGGAATGTGAGGGGCTTGAATAGCGACCCTAGACAAAAAGTTGTTCGAAAATTGATTAGGAATCATTCACCTAATGTCATGTTCTTGCAAGAAACTAAAATTTGGGTGGAGAGTATGATGGGTTTGGTGTCGAAGCTCTGGGGGTGAGGCGAGTGTCAGTGTATTGGGGCAGCTGGTTCCTCTAGAGGGGTGGCCTATCTTTGGAACCCTTTAAGGATTCGCCATGTCTGGTGGGTGGCTTCCAGATCCTCATTATTCGGGGTTGTCTCTAGTCTTGAGACTGGGGATTTTAATCTTGTTTACTAATATCTATGCCCCCACCAATCTTCAGGGTAAGTAGAACTTATGGTCTCATATTTCTGGTATGCGAAGGTTGGTCCCTTTTCATCCTTGGATTATGGTGGGAGATTTCAATGCCATCCTTGAGTTGACTGAGAAGAAGGGGGTGTCACACGATTGGAACCTTCTTCTTACCTTTTTCGGGATAGTATATCTTCATTGCATCTTGTTGACATTAAGCCTGGTAATCGTTTGCTCACTTGGAACAATAGGAGAGTGGGGGAGTATTGGATTGTAGAGAGGCTGGATCGATTTCTGGTTTCCATTTTTTGGGTTGGTGGGGGGTGGTCCACAAGCTCTGAGATTCTTGACTGGAGAGGGTTAGACCACTGGACTATCAAGTTGGTTTCTTCTTCTACCCGGGTTGCACGCTCTCCTTCCTTCAAATTCCAACTTATGTGGCTTTGGGATCCTTCTTTGTAGGCTCTTGTTGCGGAGTGGTGGAGGAAGGGGAGGCCGGCCTTTGGCACTGCTATGTACGCTTTTGCCAAGCAGCTGTAATTTATTAAGTTTCAGCTTAAACAATGGAACCGACAGGGTTTTGGGAACATTTTTCATGCTAAGAAAGCTGTCCAAATAGTGTTGAATGGCATCACCAGTGAAATCAGAGAGCATGGTTTATTTGAAGCCTTGCTTAGGGAGGAGGATAGGGTTGTCAAGGCTTTAGAAGAATGGGAGCTCAGGGAAGAAATTTACTGGAAAAGAGCTTGTATTGATTGGCTTCAAGCGAGCAATAAGAACACAACTTTCTTCTTCAACTCTGTGAAAGCAAGAAGACATGGAAATTCTATTCCTGCTCTAGTCAATGATAGAGGTGAATTGTTATTATCCTTGCAGTAGATCTCTAGGGAGTCTTTACAGTATTTCTGATCCCTCTTCAGTGAGGATTCTCAGGGAAAATCGGTGGAGGAGAATCAGGTTCTTGCTTGCATTCCTTCTCTTGTTACTGGGGAGATGAATGAGCAGCTTATGTGTCTTATTTTGCTGGAAGAAATCGAGAGAATTTTTTTTCACATGAGGAAAGGAAAATCTCTTGGACCAGATGGCTTCCCGATTGAATTCTTTCAAGAGTTCTGGGATATCATCAAACTGGACTTACTGGAAGTAGTCCAGGAGTTCCAGAGGAATAAACAGATGCTTTGAGCTTTGAATGCGACTTTCATTGCACTAATCCCCAAGTGTGATGGGGTCGACCGGTTAGGCCAGTTCCACCCTATCTCTCTCTGCAATGTGATTTATAAGATCATCTCTAAGTTGATAGAGGATAGGTTAAAGAAGTGTCTGAGGTTGCTATCTCTGAGGAGGAGAGCGGGTTTGTGGAAGGGTGCCAAGTTCTGGATGGTGTGGTCATTGCTACGAAGACCATTCATTCTATGGCAACCTCCAAGGAAAAAGCTATGTTTATCAAGTTGGACATGACTAAGGCTTACGATAGAGTTTGTTGGTCCTTCCTCCAGAAGATCATCAGGGCTTTTGGCTTTGCTGAGGAATGGATCCAATGGGTTATGAGTTGTGTTACATCCACCTCTTTCTCAATGCTAATCAATGGTGATCATACTGAGTTGTTTGGTGCTTCTAGGGGTCTTCGCCAGGGGGAACCCCTTTCCCCATACTTACTCATTCTTCTGGCTGAGGGCCTGGGGAGGTTGATTAAGCATAATGTGGGTCTGGGTAGTGTTCAAGGTTGGATTTGGGGTAATGACTTGTAGACGCAGTCTCATTTGCAATTTGTTGATGACACGGCCCTGATGGGACTTTCTCAGATCAAAGAAAATACTAATCTACGTAAGGTTTTGGATGTTATCTGGCGGCCTCAGGCCAGTTGATCAATGAGGATAAATCTTCTATCCTTTTCTTCAACACTCCTGGAACTATTCAAAGGAGGATTTCTCTTATCTTGAGATTCCAAATTGGCTCTTTGCCCTTGACTTATTTGGGTATTCCTATTTCTCTTGGTAACCCTCGTCGGGAGTCATGGCAAGGTATCTTGGATAAATTTCGCTCAAAGGTTGAACACTAGACTCACAGGTGGTTATCATTTGTTGGGAGGGGTCAACTGATTCAGTTGGTGGTTCAGGCTCTTCCGATTTATCGATGTATACTTCAAGTGGCTCCTAAGTGGTTCTTGAAGGGTTTGGACTCTCTAGCAAGGCAATTCTTATGGGTAGGCAATCTATCCTCATCCAAAAGGAGTCTTGTTAATTGGGACTTGGTGTGTAGCCCAAAGCAATCGAGGGGGCTTGGTTTAAGGCAAGCTATTTTATTCGGGGAGGCTATGGCGGCTAAATTGTAATGGAGGTGGTGTGTCGAGCAGGATTGAGGCTGGGCTAAGATTTTGGCCTACAAATATATGTAGAGGATCCCCTTGGAGGAGGTTCTAAGATATCCGCTTGAGGGAAAAGGCTCAATGATTTGGTATACTCTCAAGAAGGGGGCTTCTCTCATTAAGGAATGACTCTTTTGGATCTGCGAGAGGGGGGGAGAGGTCCTTTTCTGGAATGACTCTTGGGATGGTTACCCCCCATCCTTAATCAGTTTCCTAACCTTGGGAACCTTATCCAAAGGTTTTTGGAGGCAGGGTGGTCAAGGGTGAGTGACTTCAAGGTTGTTTATAGGTGTGGGCGGTTGGAGTTGGAGCATTGGAAGGCTCCTAATGAGTGGTTGGTTGTTGGGATGGAGGAGAAGTGTGCTGAGTTGCATGGCATTCTGGGGAGTAGACACTGTAGTACCCTCAAGGGTAGGGATGGACTTGCCTGCTCTCTGAATCCTAAGGGTATCTTTATTGTGGCTAGTGGATACTGGGAACTATTGAACCGAAGATTGGATGGAAGAGAGGTGCACTGGTGGAAACAGGTGTGGAATAATTTTTCTTGGCCGAAGTGCAACTGCTTTGCTTGGACTTTGGATTTGAATAGATGCCTAACTTGGGACAACATTCGCAAGAGGGGATTCTTGGGGCCCTCTATTTGTGCTTTGTGTGGTAATGGGGAGGAAGATTCCTCACATCCGTTCTTCAGATGTCCCTTCTCTATGCTTATTTGGCATTACTGGTGGGGGGTGTGGAAGCACCCTTATGTTCATGCAGATTCTCTGGTGGAGTTTTGGAGCAGTTTGGGTAGACCTCCTATCTTGTCCTCCTTCCTCCAGACTATCTGGTATATTGGGCCCACTTTCATACTCTGGCAGATCTGGCTTGAGAGGAATATGAGGATCTTTCGTGAGGTCAGACTGTTAGTTCAGCAAGTGTGGAATAGAATCATGGTTATGATTCGGGAGACGGTGGAAGCTAAATGTGAGGTGAATTTTCCTTTGGATAGAGATGAGGCAGATATTGTGAGTAGGTTTGGCTAGCAGGAGTTGTCTCTCGCCTCAGCTTGTGTCAGGAGAGGTAGACGTGCTATGAAGAAGGTCCAAAGGGTGGGAAAGTGGAGACCCCCTCAAGATGAGCTTATCAAGATTAACATTAATGGCTCCTCCAGGGGTAACCCAAGCCCTGCTGAGGTTGGTGGTGTTGGTAGGAATTGTATGGGGGAGGTGGTTTTCTTCTTTTCGGTGCATAAAGGGAGACAATCTAATAATTTTATGGAGGGACTTTCTATTCTCTATGCCCTGGAGCGTGCTTGGGAGTTGGGTCGAAGGAAGGTTATCTGTGAATCGGATTCACAAATTATTGTTAACTTGTTGACAGAGCTGAAGGTGAGTGGGATTCATTGGCAGCTGGTAGGGATTTTTCATCAAATTCTTCAAATTAGTTATTTAATGGAGCAGGTGTCTTTCATCCACATTTCGCGTGAATGGAATAGAGCAGCTGATTGTTTGGCTAAGTGGGCCTCAGAACATGACAGTGATTGGAAAGTTGAACGTTGGGAGCATCTCTCCTTGGATTACTGTCAGGTCTTATAGAAGATTTTTGTTGAGGACATGAATAGTTATGATGTTGGTTGATCTTGGGTTGGGTTTGTGGTTCTTTTTTGGGGCCTTGGGGATCTAGTTCTCCTTGTAATTTTTGTGTCTGATTTTCAATAAATTTTTTACCCCTTTATTCAAAAAAAAAATTCTCTATTTGTGTAAAAGAAATTTTGAATGGTATTGCCAATTGATTTGTGAAGATGCTCATTATCTAAGATGAATTAGCATTAGTCTTTAAATATAACTCCAAATGTGGCAAATGAAACATTTCATGCTCTAAGTTGGCTCATGACAACTAATTGAAAAGGTTAAGGTTTACCCTTATTTTTATTTTAAAAATTAAATTTTGTGGCTATTTCCATAAATTGTGCACTTGACTTGGGTCATTTGTTAAACTTGCAAATCTAGCCCTATATGATGGATGGGTAAAATTAAGTATCAAGATTGACTCTTAAGAGTGCATATAGATGGCATCAGAATAGGATTGGGTTATAACATCACTTTCAATAGAAAACATGTCACTTGTATACTTGTCATTGTATAAAGAACAAAAAAAAAATGAACATAAAATAAAGAGAGAGTGTTAGCTATAAAATTCTTACCTTTAAAATATATTTTTAATTATTATTTTTAATCCATCAAGGGTGTACAATAGAAAAAGATACTTAGAACTGTTTATTAATCTTTCTTATACGCTAAATGTTCTTTAAGAAACATCTTCATTTCTCTCAACTGCAATTCTACTATAGTAAATTGTATTTGTTGATGTTTAGTTTTAATATTTGAAACTATTTGTTAATCCAACTAGAACCTACAATTGATGGTCATGTGATCATATTTAGACATTATTTATCACAAATACAATCTAAATTTTAAAAAGATTGTATTACATGAAATGAGAGATTTTGAACAGATCACCATAATTTATATAAGATTATGCTTATATATATTTAATTTTTATATATTTTTAATTGTACAAAAATAGAAAAGAAGTAATTTGCAAGTTAATACGAATGATAATTATATTCCATTGGTCAAAGGTTTTAATCTTAATGATGAAGTTGACCTAGAGATTGGTACATGTCAAATCGATTAGAATGAAAACAACATAATGTTTAACTCTGCTCAATATTTAGTTTTTTCATTAACTATATCTGTTCAATAGATATTATTTAATCTATGGGTGATTTGTATCTTTACTAATAAGTTGCTTATATGTACTTATGATAATAGAACCTTAATTTAATCATACAATGAACTTAATGCTATACATCATATATTGTACATGTTAGTACATATTCTCTTTTTTATATAATAATAAATATATAATTTTTAATATAAAAAAATTCTACTAAAATCTAATTTTTTTAAACACACCTTTAAACAAACAACCATCATAAAATAATTGCTTGACAACCAGAATGGACTGTCAAATTTATGCCCTAAAAATAACATAGTAAATGCTATTCTAAGATAAAAGGCATTTGTAAGGGTTTTCAATCAATATAATCTCAAAGGATTTTCTGATATCGTCAAAGAATTCCAAAAGCCTTTGTGCCATGTCGGCATCCATGAAAACATAAGAATATAAAACCCTCAAGGAATTTAATCATTGACCATCACTGTCAGAAAAATGTGTAAAGAATTCGAATGGAAACGTGAACTTAAACGAAAAAGTGTACTTTGCGGTAATGGCCGACACATCTTTTCTCTTAAAAATTTAAATTAATCAAGGGAACGCCATTGGTACTTCAAAATATATAATTATTTTGAAAAAATTGTTATCAAAGGATTTTACTTTAATCAGTGAGGATGATGACATCATTATTGTTACGTTATGATTATTGTTATTTCTTATGTATAATTGATGAGGTTGGGATCGTGTCCTGAAAAACATTATCAGAATGGATACCCCTCAATCCTCAACTCCAAGTTCAAATTCAAGTCCTCAACTCCCAATTCAAGAAGTATCAACATAGACTTATTTTTCACATACCAAATAGTAAATGGTCTTCTCAGCAGAAAAAGTATAAGTATAAACTTTATTGAAGAATTATTATTTAATTAGCGAGGATGATGATACTTTGTTTGATTATGTCAACCATTAAGTTTCAATTTTCTTAAGATATGATATATAACTAATGAGGTTGGGATCAGGTCCTGGATAACTTTATTATAATGGATCATTCCCCTCAATCCTTAATTCTCAGCGGCATAAATATCAACGTAGACTTGTGTTCATATACCAAATAGCAAAACAATCTTCTCAGCAGAAATATAAGTATGAACTTTATTGAATAATTATAATTTAATTAATGAGGATGATGATACTTTCTTTGATTATGTCAATTATTAAGATTCAAACTTCTTAAGATATGATGTATAACTAATGAGGTTGGGATCGTGTCTTGAACAAATTTAGTAGAATAGATACCCCTGAATCCTTAACTCTCAGCCGAAAAAATATCAACAGATTTATGCTTCTAAAATCAACCAAACAAATATTAACGTAAATTATCTATACTAGATAACAAAATAATCTTATAAGTGATATAAAACCCTCCAGAATAATAGAAACTTGTATGTAAAACTGCAAAATGTAAGATGACATCATTACCCAACGATTTATACCAAAACTCTGTTTACATTAGATGTCAGAGAAAATTATAAGAAACAAGATAGGGTAGAGGCCTTCTGCTCAGTTTATAATCATACCCAGTTGGTGAATTGAAAATTCTCTAACGAAAGCAGTTCCCACTCCCATGGCCCTGCAATCCATGCATTTCCCTGTGGATGATTTCCTGCACGTACTGGAAATCAGAGGCATGGCAAGGAATTGAAATGATGCCCTTATGTTGAAACCCATATTCTTCCTCTGCCTCTTTCAGGAGCTTTTCAAAGAGAGGATGGTTTACATGCACCACTGGTATAACAAAACGCTCTTGTTCTTCTCCCTCTCCAACAGTCACAGCAAGGCAGCCCTTGGGAACTTCCTCTCCCTCTCCTTTCCTCCAACTCATTTGCAAATGCAATGAATTCCTCTGCTCTCTCATCACACCAGAGGAGAGGAAGGAACAACAATTACACTTCAGACCTCCTTCTTCCATATGTATAGCTTTACAATGAAACCCAAATCTTATTTGCGAAAAAGGAGCCCTTGTAAGTGGATAATTGCTAATATTGTAAGAGCTTATATTAGAATACAGAGAAAATAGTGGTCGAAGGTTAAAGAGAGTTTGAGGCATTTTATAGGCCTCTGTGTAATAAATTTTCAGTTGTTTTATGTCGATGTGGTTTTATAGTATAAAATGTGTGGTAAAAGGAAATGCACTGGAGCTCCAATTTCTAAATATGGAGAAGGACAAACGAAAGGAGTTGGAAATGAAGTAGAAAAAACACCACTATTTTTAGTGGGGGTCACGTCCAACCGCTAACTCACTTGTCATGGGCCCGGTCAAAAAGAATGAGCATTTTATAATTTAAATTAATATTTCTTTTAACGTTGGCGACAGAAATCATCACGCGCAATTGTTTGTGTATTCCACCTCACTCTTCACATTTGAATTGGATCACTGATAAAAACTACCAGTCCCAGGTGATTTTCTTCTTAATGTTTGAATATTATAAAATATGTAAAACACAGGAATATGTATGTGTACAATTTTAATCAAAGATATATAATTTATTTTGTGATTTTTTTATTTTAAATAAAATATGTTTTAATGTTTGAAGGAAAATTTTGAATGGTTAATCGTCTCAAAAAAGTGTTTGATAGCTAGGTTTTTTCGTCAAATTTAAACTTCAAGAAACATTTAAGTACTGTGCATAATGATTTACTACAAATAATAGAAGAACATGTGTTATTCACTCATTTATGTGTTGAATCTATTGAAGATGTATATGTAGAAAGAAAGAAATAGCTTTTAAAATTCTGTAATCAAATGCAAATCTAAATTAAAATAGAAATAATTAAATATCTATGATACTCATCATTTAGTGTAATAAAAATTTTAAATATTTGTTTTTGATAAAATTAAACAGCAAAACAAGGGGGTTGTTCACATGGAAATAAACAAAGTCCCAAGGGTAGATTTACATAGGTCATTAACAGACCATTTATAGCAACACAAACATTAACCAACCCCTTACACAAGCCATTAACATACCACTTACTACAATACAAGTCATTAACATGTCACGATAGCAACACAAGCCATTGACAGACCACTTGCATCATATTGAAAACTTACACAACAACACCAACTTTAGAAAAATAGACTCCCCTTTGAATGTGGGGAAAAGACAAATGCTTTGGAAGACCTGCCTTCCTTTGTTGAACAACTATTTAAAAAAAACACTAGATAATAGAGAGGGGGGAGGAGAGACCACAACCTTGGCCACCATTATGTATCATGTAACATGAATGTTTAAATTTATGTTTTAAGGGATTAAAACATCAATTAAACACTAATATGAAGATAAGTATGTTATAAACAAAGATACAACTTTTAAAATTTATAAAAAAATATAATTGTAAATTAAAATAGAAATAATTGTTAGACAGTTCAAATAACCAGAAGACAACAGAGAGGGGGGGTGAATCAGTTGTCACAGATTACCAGAACCTTAAGCAATTAAAACTTTAATACCATAACCCAAAACATTAATATCGAAATGCTTAAACCAATTAAGCATAAACAACAATCCAAGAATAAATACCATCCACATGACACCAAGATTTGTACGTGGAAAACCCGGTAAAGGGAAAAACCACGCTGGGAAGCCTACCCATAGTCAGATAATACTTTTGCAGTAAGTATGTGAATTACAATTGAGGGGCCTGCACATGCAGGAAGGCCAATAGTCTAGAGCGCACTGCCCATCACAAAAGGAGTCTCACTGACTACATATAAATCCGTACTACAATCCGGAAGAAGGAATAAACTGCAAAGATAGCATCTCCTATGCCTAAGTACAGTTCTAGTTAAGCTCAATATCAGTGGACTAAATCCTCTTACATAAACCCAACTCGATCTCCAATGATCGACCAAATCCTCTGCCTGAATGATTATTACATTATTCGCTCATTACATCCCTACATATGATCTACAATGAGATCTTACATCATATATATACAAACCCCTGACCATAAACAATAAGGTCGGCCACCAGACAATAAACCAATTACATAATTACAAAACATGTCAACCTAAGACCAAACAAATAATATCCAACCCATAAGACATCCTGGAAACACATCAAGAGGTCCAATCCACACGATACATTAAGTCGGTCCATAATCTAGATAAACCGAGACCCAATATAGGTCCATACAAGCCAAAGCAATGATCCCAATCCATCAAGTCTCAAACATGATCACCATAAGCATCCCGAATCTCCATTAGAAGTCGCACCAACACCACTTATGTGTATCATCAAAGATCTTCAACAAAGCTTTGTCGGTGAAACCCTTGCCGGATCAACAAACCAAGCTTGCTAGCATATAGGATAGCATTTGATCACTAGATCAAAGCTAACTAATTGAACATGAGCATGAATAAGCCAATTCCATAACTCAAACATACCAGAGCATACCGGATCATATCGGATCCAATCCAACCAGAAACCAAACAACCTACTGAGACCAGAAGGATACCAGTAAAGCAACCAAAATAGCTAGTATTGACATCAATGACAAAACATCAGTGCAACACATAATCAATTCCTCCAAATGGCCAACAATCTCCCCCTTTGGCATTGATGGTACCACTTGATGTGAAAAACATCCAAGTGACAAGAAATGTCAAACAAATCTCCCCCAATGGAAGACAACCAACAATATCCCACATAAAGATATAGAAATGAAGTTCTAAAACAAAGACCAAACTCCCCATGTCAATGATATCTCTGTAAAGCTCTATTTTTCACATATATCTCTCCCCTTTTGACATCAATGCCAAAAATATGACAAGAATATCAAAGAAAAAACATAAACCACTGAATCACAAAGCTAACTACTCCCCCTGAGAAGTAGCATCCCCACATCAATGCCAGAATGAATAATATCTCTGATAATGCATACTAGACTGATGCCAAATAACATCAATCAGTTCTGTATCGGAGGGGCAGAAACCCCTAACCTGTCTTTGAGGTAGTCAAATGATTCTTTAGGTAAAATTTTAGTGAAAATGTCTGCAATCTTCTCTTTAATGTTCACATAAACTAGTCTAACTTCATTTTCTTCCACCTTCTCCTTCAAAAAATTTTTGATTTAGGGAAAACAGGTTTTGATGGGCCCCTGAAACCCATTACAACATTAGATCAAAAGATAGCCATTAAAGAATTACGAAAAAGCAAGAGGCAACAAACATAGAAAAGACAACTGACTAGTAAACAAAAATCCAACAACAGAAAGACATCATACAAGAAACAAGAAACATGACCAACAGAAAAACCCAAGGCTAGGTAAAGTTCTTAAGCAGCTCGGCAGCTTCTATCTCTAGTTGCTCCATGTTCTCAGTAGTCCGCTTGATTTCCTCAATCTCCTTGCTTTGGCTTTTCTTTTTTCTGGTGCTTGCGCAGGTTCTTCTACCATGACCGGTCTCATTGTCTTCAAGAGTATCTTCCTTCACCTCATTGGTGTCCCTAGAGGTCTTTTCCCTTTATCTTTGTCAAGCTTGCTGATAAGAGCCTTCATACTTTCAGAGACAACCTTTTAAGCTCTTATGGCTCTGCTCCCCAATATTTTTTGAGCGTATTCTCAACCCCTTCTAGCCTTTTTTCAGTAGCCCCAGCTCTGTTTTCCAAGATTTGGAAGCTATTACGTTGGGCATTAATGATCTCCTCAGCATTACTGATTGCTCTGGTAAGTTCACTTAAATAGTCAGGAAGGAAGCTAAATTTATTAGTGCCAATAGCTTCTAAAGTCTCAATTTTACTGGCTTCCTGGGTTTGTTTAGCTTTTATGCTTGTTATTTTATTTTGAACCCAAAGGAAAAACTTGTTGAAGCTAGTTGTGCTATTTTTTAAACATAGATCAATATCCAGATGGGATCCATCCTTCAAATCTGCACTTTTAGCTTCTTTCATGGGGGTGTCCTCCCTAGCTAGGCCCTTATCCTTAGAACCAGTTGAGAAAGGCAAACGACTCTTAGCTCCCACATCCTCATTTCTCAGAATTTTCCCTTTATGCTTCTAGCTAGAGAGGATTTGGACCTCCTCACTATCAGTCTCCATATCATCTTTAGTCTCATCTTCCTCCTCATACCATCTTTCATCATCCTCCCCCTTCTTCTTCTTTCTGGCCAACCCTTTACTCTGATCCTCTTGCCCTTTTTTTCTTCTTCGTTTTCTCGACCTAGTGATATGGGGGTCCTCCTCAACATCAGCCTCAGTGTCGAAACCTTCACCATCATCATCATCTGAGTCATCCAATTCCTCGTCCAACTCAGAAACCTCTGCAATGTTTAGTTGAACCTTGGTATACTTGATGTGATAGTACAAAATCACCATAAGACCCTCATGCATAGAAGGATTGGTTTTGGGATTGGAGATAGTGTCCTTTATCCCAGCATTTAGGGCACAAAACAAATAATTTGGGATGGAAATTTTCTCCTTATACCGAAAATGACCGAGAATAACAAAATGATAGCTATAAGCCCTGGTAAATCTCCCATCTAAAGTAATAAATTTCATAATTGCAAATAAAACCCATCTCCATATCATCTTAATTACCTTAGGGGAGTAGTAAGTGTGACTTCCCTTCACAAGCCTGGCTTTCTCCTCCTCGTCCTTAGGGAATTTCTTCACTGTAGCATCTGACAACTTCCTATCCCTATAGAATTTTATATTGTCCATGGGAAGGCCCGTAGCCTCAGCGATCATGGTCTCATTCACTTTGACCTTCCTACTTCCAATGGTTAAGGTGCCCTTATTCCATCCCTTTTTGAAAATTCTTGTGATTTCCAGTTGTCTCTCTCGCATTCTCTCCATAAAATTAATCATTTTTGTTGCTTACAACATGGGTCATACATAGGGACAGTCCGACCATTTATCAATTTTAGTTGCCTCTATTCGCTTGCGGTTTCCTCCCATTTTCTTATTGATTTCTGTCAACTATAATTTCCTGTAAATACCACTCTTTGTTGTGGACTTTCTAATTAACAGGGAAGAAGCCTCTAGAAGCCAATGGATATTTATAATGCTTCTTCTCCAAAAGGAAAAAAGAACCCACCAAAGCATGTGAGATGATCCAACAATTATTAATGTACCTCCTTTTCGACTGCATACAAAATTGTTTCATGATGCCACAACCTCCCCTATCATCTCGAAAAATGATTTCAAATCCTGCCTTGCTTAGCATGATATCTTTCATAATTTAAGATGTCATGTGCCACTCAAGGGAGCTCCCCCTCGCTATTCCAAATCTTAATTTTCCCATTATGTACTACTTCATTGGCAGCCTAGTCAGCACTCTTGTTGGCCTCTCTGTAATCATGAGAAATGTAGCATTGATCGAAACCCTCAAGCATCTCCCTAGAAAATAAATGATATTTTTAATCGTCCATGAGGGTTGGTGTTTACCAAGGAGGAAATTGATGATGTATTTAGAATCCCCCAATAGCCATAACAATTTGAATCCCATATTGTGTGTTAATTTGATAGCTTGGAGGGCGCCCATAGCTTCAACCAGATTATTAGTCTGGTTCCCCAAGGGAAAGGCCACCACCCCAATGCAAAATCCAACACCATTCTGGATAACTCCACCATAGCCAGCAGGCCTTGGGGTCCCCTTAGCAGCCCCATCGAAGTTAGCCTTAAACTAGTCATTAGGAGGAAAAGACCAACTGCACATACTTATTTTGAGTTGATTGGTATTGATGTCCATGTAGGTTGGGATGTACCGGCATTTTAGAACATCAAAATCCTCCTTACTATTGCAGTAATGATCTCCCCTAGCCATCACGTTCTCAACAAAATTGTATTTTATCTTAGCCCAAACCACCTTAGAGGGGTTAATATCATTCATGAATATATTTTTATTCCTTTCTTTCCAGATACCCAAAAGGATATGTGCAAAGGAAAAATTCCATAAATTTCTTATGGTCAGATTGTTTGTATTGCAATCCCAACTCTTGAAACAATCTTGAATCTCCTTTGAGAATACCCAATTCAAAAACAAATACTGGAAAAACATAGCCTAGATAGGTTGGACAAAAGGACAGTGTATAAAAATGTGGTTCACAGATTCCTCATCATTGAGACAAAGATAGCATCTGTCGGGGATGCAGAAACCCCTATTTCTCAAGTTATGTGTGGTTAGAATCTTATTTTGCAAAAGAATCCATAAAAAAATATTAATTTTAGGGGTCAAAATTGATTGCCACGCCTAATCCCAGAAGGGGCTAGGGTCTTGAGACTGAGCCAACATAAGGACAGTAGATGCCACAAAGTAAATCCCTTAAGAAGTACTGCTCCACGGTAAGTGGTCCTCCCTTTTAGGATTTATGATTGCATGGTTGATCACTAAGTTTACTTGCTTTAGGTTGGGATCAATAGAGCTGAGGTCCACCCATTTTGGATCTCTATAGTAATCATCAACTTTAACACCGAACTTATCCTTGCATGTCCAGATGATCATCTGAGAAACACAATTATTATTGAGAGGAGCTCCTCCAATACAGGCATCATCCCAGAAATCCACCTTCTTGCCATTACCTATGGCCCAAACTTTGCTCAAACTTACAATACCTTTAGCATGGATAACACTGTTCCAAATAGTAGAGCCACTTGGCATCTGATCAGAGGCAAGGAAATCTTCCATGGTAGGGATCACACATAAGTATTTAGCCTTCCAGATATCATTCCACTCACCATTTCCCTAATAGATTCTCTAGATTTGTTTGGCCGGAAGGGTCTTGTTCAGGGTTCTAATATTTCTTAATCCCAGACCCCCCACCTTTTTGGGTTTGCAGACATTCTCCCAGGCAATGCGGGCAACTCTCTTCTTCTCCTCAACCCCAAACCAGAGGAAAGATTTATAAATTTTCTCAATAGCATCAACAAATTTTCCAAGAATTTTGAATAAGCTTAAAGCATAAATCGGAAGACTTTGGATCTAGAAGATTTTAAAAGCTGGATTTTACCAGATTTTAAAAGATGGATTTTACCAGATTTTAAAAGTTATACTGGATAGATATGTGGTTTGTCTTAGAATGAAATATCAAATTCTTTGATATGTCAATAGCAGTAGAGTTATCCAAGTGAATAACTACCGGTCCAATGCAATGCACTTTAATATCCTTCAACATTTGCTTCATCCATATGACCTGTGTATAGTTAGTAGCAGCAACAATATAATCAACTTTAGGAGTAGATAAAAAAGTACATGATTGTTTCTTGTTGATCCATAAAAGCAAATTCTTTCCAAGAAAGAAAGCTCCACCGGAAGTACTTTTTCGATCATCAACATCTCCTACCCAGCCAACATCTGTATATGCACATAAAGTAAAGTCATAATCCTTAGGGTACCGCAAACCATATTTTGATGTACCTTGCAAGTATCTAAAAATCTTTTTCACCACACTCTCATGATTTTCTCTAGGATCACTCTGATATCTAGATGAAATGCAAACATCATTCATTATGTCAGGCCTAGTCTGAGTCAAATAAAGAAGACCTCCAATCATATATTTGTATCTTGTAGGATTTATCGGTGTAGAAACATCTTTCCTTGTCAATTTCTCACTAGTAACCATAGGAGTACTTACCGGTTTAGAGTCTTCCATACCGAATTTATTCAACAATTCCCTAGAATACTTAGTTTGACAGATGAAAATACCTTTATCAGTCTAAGTAATCTACAAACCTAAGAAAAATTTCATTTCCCCAATCATAGACATTTCAAATTTCTTCTCCATATTTTTAGAAAATTCCATGCACAACTTATCTTCACCTCCAAAAATAATGTCATCAACAAATACTTCAATAATTAGTATATCATCATTAGTGACCCTATAATATAGATTACTGTCAACATTACCCTTAGTAAAACCAAGCTTCAAAAGATATTTATCTAACCTTGCATACCAAGCTCTAGGTGCCTATTTCAATCCATATAAAGCTTTCCTTAACCTGCAAACCATGTTTTTATCATTTGAAAGTGAAAAACCATCAGGTTGCTCAATATAATCTTCCTCATCAAGATCCCCATTCAAAAATGCACACTTAACATCCATTTGATAAACCTTGTAGCTCTTATGTGCAACATAGGCAAGAAATAATGTTACAACTTCAATCCCAGCTACAGGTGCAAAAGTTTCTCAATAATCAGTTCCTTCCTTCTAACAATATCATTTACAAACCAATCTAGCTTTATTCCTTACAACTTGACCATCTTCATTCAATTTATTCCTAAAAACCCATTTAGTTCCAATACCATTCTTATTTTTAGGCTGGGGAACTAAATTCCATGTGTTAGTCTTCTCAATCTGATCTAATTCTTCTTCCATAGTTTTTAACCAACATTCATCTTTACATGCTTCAATTACTGATACTGGTTCAACTTGAGAAATTAAACATATCTCATTAGATGCCAGTCTTCTTCTTGTCATCACTCCATTGTTCTTATCCCTAATGATCTGATCTTCTAAATGATTCAATCTCACATACCTAGGAGTATTCTAACTCTCCATTCCTCTTCCCAATTCTTCAATTGCTATTGAATTTTTTGATACTGCCGAAGAAACTGGTTCAATATTTTGTTCTGGCAAAGGTGTTACCAGTTTAGTTATGATCATTTCCACTGTCGGTTCTTGCTCATAAACTCTGATTTGACTTCTATTCAACTCATCCACCTTTACATTAGCACTCTCCACAATTCTCTACAATCTCTTGTTATAACATCTATATGCTTTTCTTTCATTAGAATAACCAAGAAATATGCCTTCATCACATCTAGGATCAAATTTGCCAATGATATCATCTCTCCTAATATAACATTTACTACCAAAGATTCTAAAATACTTAATTGTAGGTGTATTGCCAAAACATAATTCATAAGGTGTCTTACTAGTTTCTCCTTTGATATGTACTCTGTTGAATGTGTAAACTATTGTGCTCACTGCCTCTCTCCAGTAGATATGAGGTAGACTAGCTTCCATCATCATTGTTCTAGTAGCATCCAAGATAATTATGTTCTTCCTTTCTACAACTCCATTCTGTTGAGGTGTCTGAGGAGCAAAAAATTGTCTCCTTATACCATGCTTCTCACAAAAGTTATTAAACTCACCAGATGTGAATTCTCCACCATGATCTGACCTCAAATATTTAATCTTCAATCATGTCTCAGTTTCCATTTTAGCCTTAAATATTTTAAAATTTTAAAAAGCCTCAGATTTCTCCCTTAGAAAAGTAATCCACATCATCCTATAATAATCATCAATGATTAGCATAAAATATCTATCATCTTGAAAACTTTTAACTCTAGCAGGGCCACACAAATTAGTATGAATAAGATCAAGAAAATCATTAGATTTATCTTGTATACTCTTAAAAGAGGTTTTGACCTATTTTCCCATTTGACATTCTTTACATACCGTATTATAGGGCTTCACAATCTTAGGTATATCTCTAACTGTCTTAGTTGACCTGATCTTTACAATGAAATTAAAATTCACATGACATAGCCTTTTATGCCATAGCCAACTCTCATAAATTTGTACAATCAAACATGTCTTCTCACTGGAATTCAAATGAAATATATTACCTTTTGTCTATGTACCGGTTACGATCTCCAAACTAGATCTATTAATGATTTTGCATTTTCTATATTTGAACTGTAATTGAAATCCCTTGTCCACAAATTTTCCTACACTCGAAAGATTATGCTTCAAACCTTCAACAAAATAAAAATTATCAGTATTGTGCTTACCATCCAATGATACAGTTCCTTTTCCTTTGATCATACATGCTTTGTCATCTCTAAATCTAACCAGACCACCATCAAATTCTTGCAAATATAGAAACTTCCTTTTATCTCCAGTCATATGATGTGAACACCCACTATCAATTACCCATTCATCCTTATCTTCTGTTTTAGCAGCAAGTGCCTTCTCTTCAGGTACATTCTCTTCCAATGTTGGAATATCTTCCTTGATAGCCAGGAACACCCATTCCTTCCCATTGTTGGAACCACTAGCAGAGTCAGGTGTTGATTCATCATCAAAATCAATCACACCTTCCTCATCCGATATGTAGCATGATTTATCTATGTTTTTCATGTACTTATACTTGTTCTGATATCTAGGGTTAGGCTTAAAAGATCTTCTATCTCTCTCTACAAATCTTGAATTCCTTTCAAGACATCTAGATGCAAAATGATCTATCTTATTACATACAAAACATTTAAAAGCTTATTTTCCTTCATACTTACTTCCTACCAGTCCTTTAGGTACTCTTCTAGAAAATATTACTTCAAGTTGCTCAAATTATTCATCTTCTCTCTTCATATCATCTAGTTCCTTTGCATATAAAGCTTTCCAATATTGCTTGTCGGTTAATGATGCAGATGCACGAAAAGCAGGTTCAGACTAGATCCAGAAGGTCCAAATTCTTCAAGCTCAAAAGAAGATAATTTCCCAACCAAAGTATCTATATTGACATAAGTATTAGCCATTTTTCTCAATTCATTAATTGCAGTAGCCTTCATCTTGTAAGTCGGTGGTAAATCTCTCATAACTTCAGAAACTATTTCATCTTCACTCAGAGTTCCACCACAATATTGAATTCCCATAACAATCTCATTTACCCTTTCCATGAATGTAGTAATCCTTTCATCTTCTTCCATCCTCAAGTTTTCATATCTCACTCAGTAACCATCAAGTTTAGGAATCATCACAGTAGGGTCACCTTCATTAAGAGTCTCCAACTTATCCCATATAACCTTTGTAGATTATTTGTCAGTTAATCCCATTATTTTCTTATCAGAAATTGCACACAAGAGGGCTTCTCTTTCTCTAAAATCATTCTCAAGCTCCTTATCCAATATTTCTAGAGGAGGATTACCACATGCCAAAATATGTGGTGTAACACCATTCTCTATGATCTCCCAAATCTCCTTCCCAAGACATCTCAGCTGTGTCTCCATCTGAATCTTCCATACTCTGTAATTTGTTCTATCAAGCCTAGGAATATCTCTTTGAAAGATAGTTGCAGATGAACTAGATGAACTTGAACTATTAGTCACCATAGGATCTTCCTCAAGTGGTTAAGCTTCTGCAAAGAGGATCAGAGTTTTGATACCAATTGTTAGACTGTTCAAATAACCGAAAGACAACTGCGAGGGGGGGTGAATCAATTGTCACAAATTACCAAAACCTTAAGCAATTGAAAATTTAATATCGGAACCCAAAACATTAATACCGTAATTCTTATACCAATTACTGAAATAACAGATAAACCAATTAAGCATAAACAACATTCAAAGAATAAATACCATCCACAGGACACCAAGATTTGTATGTGGAAAACCCGGTAAAGGGAAAAACCACGGTGGGAAGCCTACCCACAGTCAAATAATACTTCTACAGTAAGTGTGTGAATTACAACTGAGGGGCCTACACTTGCAAGAAGGCCAACAACCTAGAGCGCACTGCTCATCACAAAAGGAGTCTCACTATTTGCATAGAAATCCAGACTAGAATATGGAATGAGTGAACTACAAAGATAGAATCTCCTATGCCTGAGTACAATTATGGTTAAGCTCAATACTAGAGGACTAAATCCTCTTACATAAACCCAACTTGATCTCCAATGATCGACCAAATCCTCTGCTTGAATGATTATTACATTATTCGCTCATTACATCCCTACATATCATCTACAATGAGATCTTACATCATATATATACAAACCCTCGACCATAAACAATAAGGTCGGCCAACAGAAAATAAACCAATTACATAATTACAAAACATGTCAACCTAAGACCAAACAAATAATATCCAACCCATAAGACATCCCAGAAACACATCAAGAGGTCCAATCCACACGTTACATTAAGTCGGTCCCTAACCTAGATAAACCGGGACCCAATATAGGTCCATACACGCTAAAGAAATGATCCCAATCCGCCAAGTCTCGAACATGATCACTATAAGAATCCTGAATCTCCACTAGAAGCCGCACCAACACCACTTATGTGTATCATCAAAGATCTTCAACAAAGCTTTGTCGGTGAAACTCTCGTCGGAACAACAAACCAAGCTTGCCAGCATACTAGATAGCATCCGATCACCAGATCAAAACCAATTGACTGAACATGAGCATGAATAAGCCAATTCCATAACATAAACATACCAGAGCATATGGGATTATGTCGGATCCAATCCAACCAGAAACTAAACAACATATCAAGATGAGAAGGATACAGGTAAAGCAACAAAAACAGCTAGTGTTGACATCAATGACAAAACATCAATGCAACAAATAATCAATTCCTCCAAATGGCCAACAATAATTACATATCTATGACACTCATTAGTATAATAGTATTTTTATACATTTGATTTTTATTAGTAAAGCAAAATTAACTAGGTCGTTGATCCTTAAAATAGTCAACAACTATCAACCGAAAACAAGCAACACCAAAAAAACATGATGTTGGCAACAAAAACAACTGCCTGAAGGAAGTAAGAAACAAAACATAGTTAGACAGGCAAAAGAAATCCCTATCAAACTGGAGAACACCCAAAACCTTAGTCAAGGAGGGGGAGAGACACCCAAACCCCGACACAGGGGTGTTTGGGGAAGGGGAGAAGACATCCCATTCTACCTACGAGAAACCACTATACAGGTGATGTTGTTGTGTGCGGGAAAAGTGGTTTGCAGAAATGTAAAATTCGGTTTCAAAAAGGTCCACACACCAATGGGACTCTTGGTGCAAGTTATGGAGCTATATTGAAATAGCTCAACTTCCCAAGGGATGTTCCATTGTTCTCTATCTCACAGGATCCCTCAAGTCAATGCCTTTGCTCTCAGATCACTGAGCAAAGTGACTTCAGGAATGACAACTCCAAGAATGAGGGATGTTTGATTAATTTATCATGAATGCATTCCTATATGTGTATGATATTGAAACTAAAATTATTTAAACTAGCATGAATAGAATGTTATGATAAAGATGTCTAATCCTAACCTAACAAAATATACTAGTCTAACATGGATATGCTATGATAATTAAATTTACTTCTAAAATGATTATTAAGATGATTTTATCAAAAAGAGGCTAAATGCCAACAAGAGATTGCTTGAGAGGAGATGTAAGAAGCATTAAATGCTTGAGAAGACATGATGGTTACCTTAGGAGGTAAGGGTTAAGGTTAGGTTAGGGTTATCCATTGGACAAATCTTTTACCCAAGGGGTAAAGTCTTGTGCAAGGGTTAAAGGGATAACCAAGGGTAAAGCCATGAATGCTTGATGAGACACTTGGGTTAGATGAAGGTTGAGTAAGGCAAAAAGTCTCTAACCATGCCAAAAGGGTTAGTTAACTATTAATGGTTTGGAAGACTTTGGAGATAAATTTGTAAGTCATTCCAAATTTGGGAGAACTCAACAAGTTAGCTTGTTGAAGACATAAAGGCTTTAATGCTTTTGGAAGACTTTCCTCCCAATTTGAGAATTGACATCCTCAAATTTAGGGAAAGGGGATGATTGAAGGGATTAGGCTAATTGATTAGGATTAGATGGGTTCTAGAAGAATTCTTTAGGAGGCAAGTGGGAGATGTAGGATTTTGCAAGTGGATGGAGGGGAATTTTGATTAAAATAGATTACTTTATTTCAACAAAAATAGATGCAACTTGCATAAATGCAAGTGGGGGATTAAAATAAATAATTAGATTTATTTACCTACAAGGATTAATTTAATTAAATGTAAATTTAATTAAAAGGGGAGAAAGGGGAATTTAATTAAATAAAGTGATTTATTTAGTCAAAGGTTATGAAAGGCTTCGGTGAACTTAATTAAATAAATTAAGTAATTCATTTAATTAAAATAGAAGAATGAGGTTAAAATAAATATTAAATATTCATTTAGGAAAGTAGTCATTTTTAGACATCTACATTTTGCCCCTCTTTGAAGTGACGTGTGTGCACATATTGATTCAAAGAAAATTTGTCAGATATGTTGTCAAAATTTGACGATATGATGTCATGTGTCGAGATGTTGATATGATGCCCTAGATTTGATGAATGATATTGATGATGCCCCCTCGGGAGATGAATCAAGGATTTTGAAATTTTTTGTTGATTTGATGAGCATTTTTGAATTAATTACATTTTGAAAATTTTGACTGTGTTGAATGCATTTGAATTGATTCATCTCCCGAAAATGATGTTGATAAGGTTAAAAATGACAAAAATACATGCCCCACTTAATAACCTTGTTGACTTTTACCCTATAAAAAGGTAAAAAGTGATTTTATTCTTATCATTTGAACATTTGTCTCCTTGTGGTTATGATACCTTAACTCTGATGAAAATGTCGGTTCCCTATGCTTCGCACCAATTCGAGCATGTTTGTCGATACTAGAGGCCTGCCGTGTATGGCCCACCTATAAGTCATCTAATTTTTCCCATGTTTTTTATTAATTTTGCTTTTTTTAATCACGTTTTTCATTTTTTAGTTTAAAATTTGTCATTTTAGCACATAGGGCTCTTTTTTTAGCGCATACGATAGGAACAATAGTGCATAGGGGTCAACCTAGCTAGGTTAGCGTTTAGGTTGCATTCTGCAGTGCGTCGACAGGCTAGGGTATCATGTAGGATGTTTTACTGCATAGGGTTGATAGGTCAGTGCACAGGGTAGATAGAGTAGCGCGTCGGGTAGATTGGCGCTTTGGGTGAGCAGGGTAGTGCAATGGAAAAACCAGTTAGTGCATAGAAAGTTTTAGCATGTAGAGTAAAGTTTCTAGTGCATTGGTGAACAAAGATAGCGCATAGTTAGCAGCTTAGCGCATAGGAGGTCTGTGTTGGCATGTGGAAAAAAAATGGGTAGAAAAGACTTGGAAGAATGCGTCGCAAGAGGGATAGATAAGGTAGATGGCTTAGGAGTGGATAGCAGTGATAACTTTAAGAAACCCTCCCTCAAAAAATTGTATAAAATCTTGGCGAATATTTCCTTTTTATAAAAAAAAATTAATTTTATTGGCGAATTTGTTTATATCAAATTTTTTTGGTAGAAAATATTGGCGAATCTTGGAAAATAATCATTGTATGCATTAATTACTATTGCATTTCCTTTCATTTAAAAATAATCTTTTATAAAAAAGTAAAGGCATGAAGGTTGAAATCATTAATGAGTTTAAGGGTAAGACTATACTTTATTTGGTTTCTACCATTAACTAAAAATAAATTAGTAGCCCTCTTTCTATTTTGTGAGATAAAATTTACAAACAATTTGTAATACTCATGGGGCCAAAAATTGCTTTTAGACCATTGGTTTTCATTGAAGTCAACAATTCAAAAGCAATTTCAAACCCTACGAGCATTACAACTTGTAGGTACATTTTACCTCATGGAATACAATGAAGGTCATTAGATTATATTTTAAATCAATGGTGAAAACAAAATCTTGTTGATATAACCCTAAAGTAACTAATAATTATGATATATTATTGGTGAATTAATTTGGATTTCTACAATAAATTATGGCGAATCTGATCCAATCATGCATCAAATATTGTGGCAAATCTTTAAGTTAAAAAACAAATAAAATAAATTCTCTGGCAATTTAAATAACATTAAATTTATTTTTTGTAAAAATGTGGCGATTTGGGTCACCTTAAAAGTTGAAATTATTAGCCAAATTTGATTCCCAAATTAGAAAAAATAGCCAATTGGCGAATATTAGCCACCAAAGTTTTCACTGGTGGATAGGTGCTTGCTGAGTGTTTCAAGATGGGTTATGAGCCAATGTTTTGCCTATTGTGATGATGTTTGAGTCTTGATATGATGATTTGGAATCTGTTGAAATTGCTTTCGTTATGAAGTGCCAAGCTAATTAATTATTTGAATGAGGATCTTGATTTTCTGTTGATGTGGATCTTTGATTTTTGCCTTGCGATATGAATTTGATGTCCGATATGAGTTCTGATTCTTGATTTCCAATATGATTCCTGATGTGATGCTTGCATTATGGATTTTGAATTTCTTGAGTTATGGGTCTTTGATATGATTTCGCAATATGATGCTTGCGTTATGGGTCTTGATTTTTGATATGGGTCTTTGATTGTCGATATGGATCTTTGATTTACGATATGGGTCTTTGATTGTCGATATGGGTCTTTGATTTTCGATATGATGGTTTGATTGTCGATATGGGTCTTTGATTGTTGATATGGTGCTTGATTTTCGATATGGGTCTTTGATTGTCGATATGGTGCTTGATTTTCGATATGGGTCTTTGATTGTCGATATGGTGCTTGATTTCATGCTTCGTTGTTTCAAGTTGATTTTGTTTTGATTGGATATATCGGATAGATGTGGGAACTGATGATGGACACTTGTTATTTTGTAGGCATAACTTGGTGTACTTTAGTCATGAAAGTGATTTCCACGATTGTCATAGGCTGATAGCAATGTGATTGAGAGATGCAGTTTATCTTCTTTACTAGACATGCCTTGGTATATCATTAACTGCGGTTTGTTGACAACTTTGGCGGAGAGGTGGCATAGTGACATGAACACCTTCCATTTGGCTACTGGCGAGATAACAGTTACACCTGAGGATTGTTATTGCATTCTACAGATTTTGATTATGGGGGCCTTGTTAACATATGAGTAGACTGAGAAGGGTGGGACAGAGGCTCTCTGTCACATCTTCAGGATGATCAAATTTGTGGATATGAGATCCCATGGTAGAAGTTTGTGGATTTGGATTATGTTCCCTTGCCTTCGGTTGTAGTAGGTTTCATTGGTGGATTTTTGTGTCTCGACTGTAGGTTGAAGGGACTAGTTGTGGGATGGGGATTGGTTTTGGAGGATATGGTTACATAGGGATGCAGGTTTGCATGGGGGTCCTGTATGTTAGCTCACCTTTACAGAGAGCTTCACTGGGTGGTATATCTAAGATACAACAGTTTGTTAGTAGGGGTGACATTACTACAAGTGTGGACCTGGGAGCACATTCCTATGTCGAGACCACTTGCAGATAGGGATAGGCCAATTGGGTGAGCATATGCTTCTGGGTATACAGGTATAGTTGTCCAATGTAAGCTAGGCAAATTAGAGCACTGGTGGAGAGCATTGGATGATATTGATACAGTCATTTGGATACCGTATATGGATTATGAGGTGTAGGCTAAGGATGGGCTAGAGATGCCCTATGTGTATATGTCTAGATATTTTATCGGGCGGATGCCCTTTATCATTGAGTGATTTTTGCATAGCAGTGTGTAACAACAGTATGAGAGACAATAGGGGATACCATAGGGAGCGTGCTTATATGCTCGTCAGAGACAACATGCGCTTGAGTGGGGACCCACGGTGGATAGTGTAGTTGCAGTAGAGGAGTACATGACATTGGCAGGCCAGATCTGGGATTACGGAGCTGGGGTTATTGATGCGGGGATGACAAAGGAGTTCTCTACCTATTTCGTGGCACATGCAGTGGCACCAATATCAGATCCAACAGAGATGTTACCTAATTTTGACAATGATGAGGATGAGCAACCAAAGAAGCAAGGGGGAGTTAGACAGAGAGATGAGGAAGGGATGGAGGAAGGAGATGGAGGTGGGGATGATGGAGGAGGTGATGGAGGAGGGGGAGGAGGAGGTGGAGGAGGTAATAGAGGAGGTTTTGGGAGAGATAAATGATGAGATAGAGGATGAGGAGGAGGATGACTTCTCCTTGGTGTTGGTGGTGGGGGGTATAGAGGATGTTAGGCGACCCACCCAGAGAGAAGATCGAATGTTCTACCTCTATCGGCACCTCGGACAGGGACAGGTATGGTTGGGACCATGACACAAGTACCCATTTAGATTAGGGTACCCAACCATCGATAGGACTCATAGATTAGATCCCTACAGGTCACAGTGCAGCAGCTATAGGCATAGGTGCTAGCATGATACGCCAAATTACACAGATTACAGCAAAGCGGGATATGGAGAGAGAGCGTTGTGGTTGAGGAGAGGATCTTGCAGAGAGATTGCAGAGAGTGACAGGTGGTGCCCCGATGCGGTACATATTGAGGGAGATATGGTACATGGCGAACGAGATCGAGTACTACAATGGTTATATTAGGAGCTAGTCCCTAGAGAGCACAAAGCTCCTAGCTATGCAACTAATCAATCTGCTTGGAGTCAGATGGGGATAGAGAGTAGAGGTGTTACGGGGCCTTCTTGATGTGATCCACCTAAGGGAGATCCAGGAGCTGGGACATCTGTTATGAGACTGTCAGCCTCAGGAGATAGTCATACCTAAGAGACTTGTCTTTGTTGTATTTTGATCATTTTGTTGTATTTTGACAGACATGACACCCCTTGTATATTTTGACCTATTTTTAGAGATATATATATTTATATATATATATGGCACTGATTTCTTTGATTCACATGTGATGTGTTATGGATGATGATTTATGATATGCATTGATATGATGCTGCTATGATGATGATGTAATGCTTAGATAGTAATGCTTTTGATTTTGATTATGATGTATGAGTCATGATGATGATGCTTTGTTTATCTTGATTTTGTTGATGTATGATATGATAATGATGTGAGATGTATCTTGAAGTTGAGATGTATGATAATGATAATCATGTGATATCTTGAAAATGAGATAGGTAGCTTAAATGCAAGTGTAAAATGATATGCAACTAAAAGCAACTTTTAAGAATGATATGCAACTAAATGCAAGTGTAAAATGATATGCAACTAAATGCAAGTTTTAATAATGATATGAAACTAAATGCAAGTGTAAAACGATATGCAACTAAATGATCACCTTCATTTTGTCAGTCATTCCTATTTAGTCACATGTTTTTGCTCTGTTTTGGTTTGTCATCATTGAGCTTTTGATATGTTGGAAGTTTATACAAGCATAATGGTATAATTGAACCATAATGACCTGAGTAAAACGTACATGGATTTTGATATTATTGTTGGCATATGTGCAAGAGTATGATGACATGTTGATATTGTATGTTGTCAGTGATGTCAATATGTTGTAGAGTGAACCGGTTATTGTTATTGATGTCAATATGCTATGAACTGGTATATTGAAGTTAAGCAACCGGCAAAAAGAACTGGTATGGTGTTGTAAACCAACATATGAGCAATGGGTGAAGCGGTATGTTTGTCCCAGTGAACCGGCATGTTGAAATGTGAACCGGTACATGGAATGTGGTAGGACTACTAGTTGGTATTCTTAGTCTCAGAATTTTCGATTGAAGTGTTCCAAGCCTGTGTGATTCAACCGATGACATCGTGTGATGCGTTAGCATTGTAATGAAGATCAGATCGTGTTGCCATGTCAGCCTTGTACGCGTGAAGGATCTTGCATGAAGAAGAGTGATCCTATCTACCTTAGGAATGTGCAAAGTCCCTGTAAACGGTGGAGAACGTGTGATGGGTTATCACCTCCATGAAGCGGTGAAGAACAAACATTGGAGAATGTCTTGAGATCTGTTCAAGACTATTGTATTCAAATGCAAAGTGTTCAATGGCCAGGATTGAACCGATCAATTGCTTAACCTAAATGTTTAGGGTTTTAGGGCTTATGCTATTGACCTATCTGTTTCCTATAAGGTCAACGTTGTGTTTCATGCTGAGGTTGTTGGCAAATGGTGTGTGTGTATCTAAGTGTAGAGATACATGATTCTTGCCAGACCCGATAAGAGGATTGATGCCTGCATAGTGTGTGTGCAGAAGGAAAGAACTAAAGTGGATTTGCATTGGCATTGAGTGCTATCACCAAATCATTTTAATACTTATTGATCTTTAACCACTTCAATAGTTGGAAAATCCCTTAACCAGGTAGCTTTAACTAGCTTACTGTAATTCCTTTAGCATAGTGACTCAAAGCCATTGAGTTCATGAAGTCCTCTAATAAGGTAACCTCTAAGAGGTTTTAACCCTTAACCGGGTGATGCCTAACAGGATCGATTCCTAACAAAACATATTGTACCAGTCTTTAACCGGACTAGGCTCCTAACAGAGCAGACTTATAAAGAGTTCAAAAATAGCTTGTGGGTATTCATCCCCACTGTGGTTTTTCCCAGTTTGGGTTTCCACATGAAAAATATGTGTGTCATGTGTGATGCCTCTTTCATGTGATGCTTTGTTATTTTCTGTCAAGTAGTGAATCATGTTATGCTTGTAAATTATTGTATCTCTGATGATAGGTTGTCTGTTTATGCAAAAGGATAAAGTGGAAATGAGGGAGTAGGTTGTATGGAAATCTAAGTGTTATCGATTTATGTCTTTCCCAGTAGCATTGTGTTTAACTAGTAGTAATTTGGTTTAGATCGGTGTTAGTGATTGCCAGTCAAGTTTACTATTTGCAGTCAAACGGAAATTTTTTTGTGCTTGTACTAATTCACCCCCCCCTCTCAGTACCGGTTTGGTACTTACTGTTCATCATTGAGTTATCAATTGGTATTAGAGCATCCTCCAAGTCCTCTATGTTGTAAGCTTAACCGCTTGAGGGAAAGATCCTATTGTAATGATGAAGAGGGAAGGTCCAAAGTTCAACAGAGATAACTTTAAAATATAGAAGGATAGAATGAAGATATACATCAGAAGCATGGGTGCTCAACAGTGGAGTTGTGCTGAGAATGCTTATGTTATTCCTATCGGTATTCTCACCGATGATCAAAAGAGAGAGATTTAGGAGAATGGGCAAGTCATCGAAGCCCTAATCAGCAGTTTATCTGACATTGAGTTTATTGATGTCCAGGATAAAGAAAATCCCAAAGAAGTATGGGATACTCTTGAGAATATCTATGGCGGTGATGAGCATGTAAAACAAGCCAAGGAAGAAAGCCTTAGAGGGATGTTTGAAGAAATGTGGATGGTTGAAGGTGAGACCATTCAACAACATGGAATAAGAATTAAAACTATTGTTGGAGACATCAAGAGTGCGAGAGGAAAAATAGAAGATTCTACTATTATTAGTAAAGTCCTGAGGTCCTTATTGTTGGTCTATGCAATAAGGGTTACTGCAATTCAGGAGTTGAGGTCAATAGACAAAACTAAGGTATCCCTAGACTCCATCATTGCAAAATCAATAGCCTATGAGCTAAATAGTTTTGATGGCAGTATTCAAAAGACTGAATCAACTTTTAGAGCTTCTGCTACACCATCCAGAAAAGGAAAAGAAGCAAGCACCAGCGGTGAACCAAGACAGAGCAGAGAAATGGATGATGAGGAGATTCTGATGGAATTTGAAGCTCTTCTTGCTAAGAGACTTCCTAAGGGAACTGACAAATACATAGGTAAGCTCTCTTTAAAATGCTTTTCTTGTAACTGGATAGGACATATTGTTGTAAACTGTCCTAATGGTGACAACAAGGACAAACCGGAAAGGTTCAAGAAATTCAAAGGAGGAAACCGGAGAAACTATTTTGTAGCAGTTGATGGAGGTGTCACAGATGAGGAATTGGAAGATGAAGAAAATGAAGTTATTGTGTTTGTTGCAGTAAAGGAAGATGTGTCAGACAAGAAGGCTCTTGTCTCCCACTTTGATAATTCCAATGAGTGGATTATTGATAGAGGTTGTTCTCACCATATGACTAGTGACTGGAGTAAGTTTCTATCTTTGAAAGAATATGATGGTGGTGTGGTTCGCTTTGGTAATGATGCACCATGTATGGTCAAAGGAAGAGGGACCATCTCTCTGAATGGAAAGAGCAGTGCTGACAATGTGTATTGGGTGGAAGGTCTCAGACACAATCTATTGAGTGTTGCCCAGCTGAATGACAATGGACTCACTCTAGAATTCAAAAATGGAGCGTGGAAAATCAAAGGAAAGAATGGTGAATTGATGGCCACCAATATGCAAACCAAAGGTAACTTATTTTAGCTAAATACAAATATAAGTACATGTCTTATGGCTAAGTTTGATGATAGCTAGATATGGCATAGGAGACTCTTCGATGTAAACTTTGATAACATAATAAAGGCCAGTAAGATGAAGGTAGTTAGAGGACTGTCGATGATGAGAAAACCAGAAAATCCTTTGTGCAGAGAATGTCAATTGGGGAAAATGTCTTCCTCAACCTTCAAAGGTAAATCTTTCACTGCTAACAACTTACTTGATCTTGTGCATACTGATTTGTGTGGTCCTATGAAAACTAGGAGTGTGTAGGGAGATAGCTATTTTATGATTCTTACAAATGATTGCTGAAGAATGATGTGGGTCACATTCTTGAAGGACAAGTCTGAAGCCTTTGGAAAGTTCAAAGCTTTCAGAGTACTGGTAGAAAAGGAAAGTGGTAGAAGAATCAAATGCCTTAGAACTGATCAAGGAGGGGAATTCACTTCCGGTGAATTCAAAAAATATTGTGAAGAGAATGGTATTAAGAGGCAACTGTCTACACCCTAGACTCCACAATAGAATGGCCTAGCAGAGAGAAACAACCGGATTGTGGTTGAAGCGGCTAGAACTATGTTGATCCAAGGAAAGGTCGCTCACACCTTTTGGAAAGAAGTGGTGAGCACTGCAGTCTACACAATGAACCGGGTAATCATCAAAAAGGGAAAGGATAAGACTCCTTATGAGTATTGGACTGGTAAGACACCAGTGGCAACCTACTTTAGAGTGTTTGTTAGTAAATGTTACATCAAGAGGAGTGAACATCAGAGCAAGTTTGATGCTAAATGTGATGAGGGAATATTCCTAGGATATTCCACCAAGAGTAAAGCTCTCAAATGCTTCAACAATAGGACTCAGAGAATTGTTGAAAGCATTAATGTTAGGGTTTATGAAAACTCTGGTAAACCTGAGGAAACCAGTAGTGAGCAAGTAGGAGATGAACTGGTAGTAACCTTCTGGGAACCGGTTGCAAATCAGTCTAGTACCAGTAATTGTGCTCCTACACCGGTGGATGCTGATGCTGATGAAGATGAGGATGAAGAATAAAAGCAAAAGGAATCTTATAAGGACATACCTAGGTATGTCAAACTCAATCATGATCCAAAGCAGATCATAGGAGACAAAGATGTAGGAATTCTTACAAGAAGAAAGGTCAGAGAAAGCTCATGTATGATCTCTAAATTTGAGCCTAAATCATTCAAAGAGGCACATAAAGATGAAGACTGGATCAAGGCAAAGGAGGAGAAACTTGACCAGATAGAAAAGAATGGCACATAGTCTTTGATACCCAGACCGGAGCATAAAAATGTCATTGGAACCAAATGGGTTTTTAGAAACAAGCTAAATGAGGATGGCATAGTGGTAAGGAACAAAGCCAAATTAGTGTGCAAAGGATACACCCAAGAAGAAGGAGAAGACTATAGAGAAACCTTTGCTCCAGTAGCAATATTGGAAGGAGTGTATATGCTTCTTGCATATGTAGCTTTTAAAAGATTCAAGGTATACCAAATGGATGTAAAATATGCATTCCTAAATGAAATACTTGAACAAGAGGTGTATATAGAGAATCTAGATGGGTTTGCCCTATCAGAAGATAGTGACATGGTGTGTAGGCTACATAAATCCTTGTATGGACTAAAGTAGACACCTAGAGCATGGTATGAACACTTGCACTCCCATCTTGTGAAGATTGGATTTGAAAGAACAAGTGAAGATAGTAATATCTACTTGAAATCAGAAGGAGATCAAATTCTGATATGCGAAGTATTTGTTCATGACATAATCTTTGGTGGAGATGACAAGATGATTCATGACTCTGCAAATGAGATGAAAAAGGAGTTTGAAATGTGACTCATAGGGGAAATTAAGTTCTTCATTGGACTGCAGATTCAGCAAATGAAAAATGGAATCTTTATTACTCAATCCAAGTATGTCAAAGAGGTGTTGAAGACCTTTAGCATGGAAGACAGTAAACCGGTTGGTACACCAATGGTGACTGGTTGTAAGCTATCAAAAGAGGATGACTCGGCATTGGTAAATGAGAAGGATTTCCGATCAATGATTGATAAGTTGCATTATGTAGTGCATAACAGACTGGACATTACACATGTAGTGGGTATTACCGCTCGATTTTAGCAAAGCCTAAGAGAATCCCACTTGGTAGCAGTCAAGCAGATTCTTAGATATCTGAAGGGAACTGTTGACTATGGGTTATGGTATCCATACAATAATGATTTCAACCTAAAAGTATTCACAGATGTTGATTGGGCTGGTAATGTAGATGACCAGAAGAGCACAACTGGTGGTGCATTCTTTCTTGGTGGTAGACTGGTCTCATGGATGAGTAAAAACTAGAGTTGTATCTCTCAGTCTACATCAAAAGTGGAGTATGTTACAACTTTTATGAACTTCACCCAGACTATTTGGATGAAGCATGTATTAGTGCAATTAACATTTCCAAGAATCCAGTTTTGCATGCTAGAACTAAGTACTTTGAGCTCAAGTATCATTTCTTGAGGGAGAAGGTTCAAAACAAGGAGGTTGTATTGGAACATGTTTCCAGTAAGGAGCAGTTAGCAGATATATCACCAATCCTCTATCAAAGGCTACATTTACCTATTTGAGAGGTGAATTAGGGGTGCTGCCCCTTCAAGAGGTGAACTATAAGTTTGTGCTCCACATCAGTCAGATCTTACTTTGCTATATCTTTTCAAGATTGATGTGTTGATGGATGCTACTCCTTAGGGGGAGTAGCATAGTGGAACAGGAAAGTTTGTGCCTCCACTTTGGCATTGTTGTCAAATGGGGAGAAGATGTGAAGTGGGAAGATATCTGCAGTATTAAGGAGAAGATGTGATGTTGAGTGATATCTTTGTATATTGCCATCAATGCCAAAGGGGGAGATTGTTGGCATATGTGCAAGAGTATGATGACATGTTGATATTGTATGTTGTCATTGATGTCAATATGTTCTAGAGTGAACCGGTTATTGTTATTGATATCAATATGTTGTGAACCGGTATATTGAAGTTAATTGAAGTTAAGCAACTGGCAAAAAGAACCGATATGGTGTTGTAAACCAGTATATGAGCAATAGGTGAAGCGGTATGTTTATCCAAGTGAACCAGTATGTTGAAATGTGAACCGGTACATGGAATGTGGTAGGACTACCGGTCGGTAGTCTTAGCTTCAGAATTTTTGGTTGAAGTGTTCCAAGCTTGTGTGATTCAACCGATGACATCTTGTGATGAGTTAGCATTGTAATGAAGATCAGATCATGTTGCCATGTTAGCCTTGTGCGCGTGAAGGATCTTGCATGAAGAAGAGTGATCCTATCTACCTCAGGAATGTGCGAAGTCCCTGTAAACGGTGGAGAATGCGTGATGGGTTATCACCTCCATGAAGCGGTGAAGAATGAACATTGGAGAATGTCTTGAGATCTATTCAAGACCGTTGTATTCAAATGCAAAGTGTTCAATGGTCACGATCGAATCGATCAATTGCTTAACCTAAATGTTTAGGGTTTTAGGGCTTATGCTACCGACCTATTTGTTTCCTATAAGGTCAACATTGTGTTTCATGCTGAGGTTGTTGGCAAATGGTGTGTGTGTATCTAAGTGCAAAGATATGTGATTCTTGCCAGACCAGATAAGAGGATTGATGCCTACATAGTGTGTGTATAGAAGGAAAGAACTAAAGTGGATTTGCATTGGCATTGAGTGCTATTGATGAATACTAAGAGGGCGGGTGAATTAGTATATCGAAAACACTGTATTTAAACACTTAAATAGTCTAGTGATAAACCGGTAGAACAGTTTAACAGACAAACCGGTTAACACACATGCAAACCAAAATGCAAATAAGACATTCACCCACAGGAGCAATAACACCATAACACATGATATTTGACATGGACACCCAAATGGGAAATCCCACGGTGAGATGAAACTCACAAGTAACTATCTACAGAATAGAAACCAGACCGGTTAAGGTCATACAATGTTCTTTACCAGAACATATCCTGTTAGGAATCTCAATCTCTATTAGGAGATAAGTCCGATCAAAGACTACCTTGCTAGAGGATTTTAGATCCACAAATGCACCTTGTTAGAATATTTTACAAAGGCTACTCTGAGCCTACCCGGTCAAGGGTTTCAAACTTGTCAAAGATGTAAGTAATCAACAAGTGAATGATCTAGCAAATGGCACAGGTGCTTGATTAGATCCACTATGGCTCATAGCTAATGCATTTGAGCATTACTTTAGTCTTCAATAACTCTTACTCTGTTACACCTCATGGACTTGATCTTCTCAGTTAAGATCGCATTTACAAAAACTCATCAACCACCTTAAACCCTAGACATGATGTCCTTATAAAGGAATCTGATTTCATGTCGGTCTAATAGGTTTGCAATCCAATTTCCTAGGTTCAAAGAATCTAGACATACTTGGTAACACAACACAAAAAGCACCGCCAGAGTTTCAGCACCGTCAAACAAGCGGTGGATGGTAACTCATCACAAAGTATTGCCGGTTCATATAAAATGCTAGTTGCCGGTTTGACAAAAATGAAGACTGGGAAATATGTGTTTTTCTGCTTTGATCCCTCGTACCGCTTGAGATCCTCAAACTGCTTGGGGTCAACATACTGCTTCAGACCGGTAAACACATTCTGCAAAACACCGATAATCTAAAGACTATAATACATCATACCAGTTGGAACAAATTCTAGTTAAGATTTAACTCATACATATATAAAAGTGATCTCAATGCAAGTGTGTGTCCATCAATGACAATCACAACATAATCATAAAAAATGCCAACAATCTCCCCCTTTGGCATTGATGGAAACACTTAGGAAAAGAAAATTTTGACTTCTAAGTGTTTTACAACAAAATCATGCCATAAGCAAAATTGCTCCCCCTAAGCATATACACTATCCCTTTTTCTTAACAATACAATGTATAACTATTTGCATACAGAGATAGACATGAAGATATATAGAGCATACACCAAAATTTTAAATACCAGAATACTTCTCCCCCTTTGCCAACAATGACAAAGTACAACTGAACAACCCCTGTTTTCATTTGGTATTGAAATAATAAGAGTTTATGACAATAATGAATAAAACTTGTCAAAAACTGATTTAAAGTCCTGCGAAAATTGTTTCATAGATAAGGACTAGGACTCAAGTAGGGAGGTGGCTACTTCTTTCTCTATCTGCATCTGGGAGACCTATTCTTCCATGGCATCTATTGTGCTCATCTCTTGAGTCACCGTTAAGGCATCTATATTGAGATAGCATTTCTGAAGTATTTGCAGGCATGGGAGTAGAACCAGTTGTAGCTCCTACAAATCTCATGACTGGTTGCTAATCTCAAGCTCTATTCTTGCAAACTGGATATGAAATCGGTGAACAGTTTGCCCATAAGTTGTGAAGGAGTCGTATGGCGGCTTGAAGGTGCTCATGTATAACTGCAAGTCAGATTGTAGCTTTTGCTTCTATACAAGCACATCATCACAGAAGAGATGGGGTTGGCAAATCTTACTAAGTAGTAGATTCCCCTCATCTAGAGCATTCCTTATATCTTTTTGAGCTTTTTGCAGATCGGACTGGAGCTCATTTAGCTTTTTCACTAGGGCAATGTTCAGAGCCTTTTGATGCTCTTTATTGGCATTTGCCTCTGCTACCTCTTCTAGGCTCTGCACCTGATCATCCACTACTATGCATAGGAGCTTCAATTATGCCAGTGATGAATTAGTATTGGGGAGGTTTGTACCAAGTATCAAACCGGTAAGAGTGTCCACCTCAACTTGGATCACATCATTGTTCCTTTTTCCCCCTTATTACTTCAAGGCGTTCTTGAGCAACCTTGATGTTTTGTAGCAGCTCCATTTCACTTGCAGACTGGAGGTCAATAGGACTGGTGAGGTCAACTGTTTGGTTTGACTTTCGGTTGCCTTTGGAGTCTCCATTGTTCTTTTTGCCACTTTTGCTTTCTCTTCTTCCTTCTTTTTCTTCTCCACTTCTTTTTGCCGCTCCTCTTCCTTATCCTCCTCTGCTTTCTTCTTCTCCGCTTCTTTTCTCTTCTCCTCTTCCTTTTCTTCCTCTTCCTTCTTCTTCTCTTCTTCCTTTCTCTTCTCCTCTTCCTTATCCTCTTATTCTTTCTTCTTCTTCACATCTTCTTATTTCTTTTTCTCTTCTTCCTCTTCTTTTCTTTTCTTCTCATCCTCTTTTCTCTTTTCCTCCTCTTTCCATTTCTCCTAATCTTCTTCCATTTTCTTCTCCTCAACCTGCTTCTTTGCTTCCTCTTTTTGTCCTCTACTTCCTTTTTCTTTTCTACCTATTCAGCCTACTTCTCTTATCCTATTGCTTCTGATGGTGTACCCTGAGCAACATCCTCTACATCCAGAGCATCGATATCAATAGTGTCTATAGGTTCAATAACCGCATTTCCTTCATTACCAAACACTTCATCTATTTTTGTTATTACCAGTTCTTACTCAGCCTTCTTGATGTCTTGAAGCACTTTGTGCATGTGTACAATAGTTGTCATATGTAGATGAGTGTCCTTTTCAACATCATCAATTCTTCCTTCCAATAATCAGAGTCTTCTTCTTCTAGTGAAGAAGAATCCTTTATTTTGATTAATGACTTCGAATAGCTCAGAATTGGATAGATCAAGAAAGTATTGGGCAAATACTTTCTCCCTTATTTTTTGTTCCTTCTCTATGGCAATGCGCCATTTATTGTCTAAAGACTTATACAAAGAATCCGGTGTCTCAGATCTAATTTTTGAGGGCGACTGGTCATTAGCACACAAATACTTAATAATTTCTTGCTCAACTTCTTCCTTTTCTTCATCATTAAAATCATCAAAATGATCTACCAAATCATTTAACAACTTTCTCCTAATATTTTTAATTGTTCTTTGACAATGTGTCAAAGGTTTGTAGGAAGAAATATCAATATTTACCAGTGCAGATGATGTCGGTTCATTCTTTGTCTTTTTCCTTGTTTGTCTTGTCTTCTTAGGTTTTTCTTCAGACATAGTTTCTTCTGAGTTTGGTGAATTGTTCTTTGTCTTCCTCTTCCTCTCGAAGACTTTGACAGATGTCGCTTCTGGTTTCATCTTTGCAAGTGATTGCTTGGTCACTTTGGGGCTTGATGGAGTAACTGGTGCCGATGCTGAAGGCACTGCCTTCCTTTTCTTTGCTGAGGGTTCTTTAACTGGTGTCACCCTTTCTAGGTAGGTGTCAGTTCTCTTTGCCTTTGGATCAAGTGGCAAGGCAAGTAGGGTAGAGGCATACCCATCCAGCATATCATACATCACCTCATAGCCCATAGGCTCCACTTCTTCCTATCTTGGCTCAATGGCCTCCATTATGCATTCATCCACTTTGATGATAAAGTAGATGTCTTCTTCGTATTTCTTGACAATGTCACTGGATATCCTCATCCTTAGGCTCATCTTGCTTCTGAACTCATCAAAGTACTTGTTTAGAACTTCAAGGTAACCGGTTCCAACTACTTACAGGCTTTCTTTGATTTGCTTGGTAACTGGTTGGTTGGCAGACCACTGAATATCTCCAACTCCTGGGAAATAACCTTGGAAGTAAGAGAATAATCCTACCAGTAGTTGTCCAAACTTCAGTTTCAATGCATTATCCTGTTTGATTGATTTGAGATTTAACATGAGTTGTCTCTGCATGCAGGTGCATAGATCAAATGATGCATCTTCCTTAATCATCCGGTAAGCAGAATTTACTGCTGTAGCAGATACAGAGTTGATTCTGCTAGAATAGAACATCTGGTATCCTATCACCATGCACACATATTTCAGTAGGTCATCCTTGATGGAATTGATAGTCATTCCTTGTGAGTCGCTCGTTGAATCGATGAGCTTGGTCATTTCAGTCTTGATGACCTTTCTCAGGGCTGGCACTTCACCGACGTTGCAGAAACTAGTGACGACATGAATAGCTTGCAGTGTGATATCATGTGTTCTCTCAAGATACATCTTGTCACCATGAACTTTACTCAGAATGATTCAAATGTGGTCATCTATGAAATCCTCTAGGAAGTAGACTATATTATGAAGCTTCTTCTTCTCCAAGATGCTATACTCTGGTTTGATCTTTTTATCCTTCTGATAGAATAGACCTAGCTGAGAATGGATTGCGAGAGAACCTAGGTCTTCAATTTTACAATCTATATAATTAGAAATGCCTTCTTCCACTATTATGCTAGTAGGTACTTTTGATAGGGCATTGTATTTGGACCTGTGTTGAATGAACTTCACAGAATCGACTGGTGCACTAGAGCTAGCATGAGATGCGGAAGCCGTGATAAAATCAAAAAAATTGAGAAATACCTTTCGAAAATTGAGAATTTAGGGCTTGCAAATTCTACTTTGCCTCACACTTCATCGGTTACAGAATCACCACTTTGAGTTCTTCTCTTGACCATTTGCAATTCACTTCTTAATCTTCTTCAGGGTTTTTAAATTTCTTTGAATTGTGACACAAATCACCTTTTCTTTGCTCTGCACTTGAAAAACTTCTTCACTCAAAAATGATAGTGAGAAATGATTTGAAAATTCCTTTTAAGCATAGTCCTCACCTACCGTAATTAATGCTCCACCATTAGGGTGTAAACCCTAATTTTCTTTTTACCATTTCCAGTCTTCTGCCAAATGACACATATCACATACCAATTAAGGTCTTTTACCGGTGTAAACCGGGGGTTCGAAACATTTCGCAAATTGCTCCCCCTAAGCTTTTCTGATGCTTAGTTTGTCAGTTCCATGATTTCCACACTAGGTGCAGAAACCAGTTCTTCGTGCAACATTGCTAGTTTATTCTTCCAAGTTTTGTTCATATCCACTTGAACGGTTTCAACATCAATTTTTCCTTCTGGAGTGACCAGTATATCATCCGATATACTCTTTCTACTTCTGTAGAATCTTGTTGAATGACCCGGTTTGTTGCAATGATAGAAAATCATTCCAGGTGCTCTCCAAGGTCCATTATTCATGTTTCCATTCTTCCTTCTGCATGTTGCTGCAGTGTGACCATGACCATGGCAAATCCAATAGTTTTCTCTCCATTCGATTTCTGGTTGATAGGCACTGCTACCTGACTGATGACTAAAGGCATTAAACCATTTGAGATTCTGGTTCACAAAAGGTTCCAGACCAACTCCATGAGTCCTCTGAGGATATCTTCTAGTGTTGTTCATAACAGACCTGCATTCAGTTGCTCTATGCCCAAACCTGTTGCATGCATAACAATTACCATTGAACTTATTGGCTCTAGGTACATTGTTTATAAAGTAAGGAAAATTATTGTAGGCTTTGCTCCTACACACATTGGTAGTATGTCCTTCTTTAAGACAATTAAAGCAAACAGGTTTAAACTTTTGCTTACCTTTATCTTTAAATGTCAGTTGCTTCTTCGATGCTTTAACATTTGCACCAGAGGTCTCACCTTGCTCATGACCAGAGTAACCAAGTCCATCAGTATTCTTAATAGGTTTGGCTGATTCAAGCTTTTTCTCTAGCTTAACAATACTCTTGTTGAACTTAACAAGTATTTCCTTGGACTCAAAGAGTTCTTTGGAAATAGCAGCATTTGTCTCCATCAAGTTTGCATTCTCAGAGATGGCTATGTTCAGTTCACCTTGTACTTCTTCTTTTTCCATTCTTCTCTCATGAAGGTGAGCAGTAAGTGCACTGATCTCTTGCTTGAACTTGGAGATCTCATGATCTTTGTCCTTAACCAAATCTTCAGTTTTCCTCCAGTTCTCAAGCTCTTGACACATTTGGATATTCAGTCCTTCCAACTCCTTTCTCAGGTTGGAATTTGATTCATTCAACTTTTCTACTTCTTGAATTAGGGCTTCAATATTTGCTTCATCAGAAGAACTATTTTTAGATAGCTCCATCAGTTTTTCAGCATGTTCTCTCCTTTTTGCCTAAGAGGCCTTATATTTTAACATGATTTCATCATAGGCTTGCTTAGACTGAGTGAGCTGGTGAGTAAGTTCCCTCATAGTGTATTCCCCCATATCTCTTTCCAAGTGATTAGACTTATAGAAATATTGGCTCTGATACCAATTGATGAATACTAAGAGGGGAGGGGTGAATTAGTATACTGAAAAACACTGTACTTAAACACTTAAACAGTCTAGTGATAAACCAATAGAACAGTTTAACACACAAACTGGTTAACACACATGCAAACCAAAATGAAAATAAGACATTCACCCATAGGAGAAATAACACCATAACATAAGATATTTGATGTGGAAACCCAAATGGGAAAAACCACGGTGAGATGAAACTCACAAGTAACTATCTGTAGAATAGAAACCAGACCGGTTAAGGTCATACAATGTTCTTTACCAGAATAGATCCTGTTAGAAATCTCAATCTCTGTTAGGAGATAAGTCCAATCAAAGACTACCTTGCTAGAGGATTTTAGATCCATAGATGTGAACCACCTTGTTAGAGGATTTTACAAAGGCTACTTTGAGCCTACCCGGTCAAGGGTTTCACACTTGTCAAAGATGTAAGTAATCAACAAGTGAATGATCTAGCAAATGGCACAGGTGCTTGATTAGATCCACTATGGCACATAGCTAATGCATTTCAGCATTACTTCAGTCTTCAGTAACTCTTACTCTGTTACACCTCACGGACTTGATCTTCTCAGTTAAGATCGCATTTACAAAAACTCATCAACCACCTTAAACCCTAGCAACAACCTCAAACCCTAGACATGATGTCCTTATAAAGGAATCTGATTTCATGTCGGTCCAATAGGTTTGCAATCCAATTTCCTAGGTTCAAAGAATCTAGACATACTTGGTAACACGACACAAAAAGCACCGCCAGAGTGTCGACACTGTCAAACAAGCAGTGGATGGTAACTCATCACAAAATGCCAGTTGATAACTCATCACAGAGTATTACCAGTTCATGCAAAATGCCGGTTGCTAGTTTGACAAAAATGAAGACTGGGAAATATGTGTTTTTCCGCTTTGATCCCTCGTACTGCTTGAGATCCTCGAACTGCTTGGGGTCAACATACTGCTTCAGACCAGTAAACACATTTTGCAAAACACTGATAGTCTAAAGACTATAATATATCATACCGGTTGGAACAAATTCTGGTTGAGCTTTAACTCATACATATATAAAAGTGATATCAATGCAAGTGTGTGTCCATCAATGAAAATCACAACATAATCATCAAAAATGCCAACAGCTATCACCAGATCATTGTAATACCTGTTGATCTTTAACCACTTCAATAGTTGGAAAATCCCTTAACTGGGTAGCTTTAACTAGCTTGCTGTAATTCCTTTAACATAGTGACTCAAAGCCATTGAGTTCATGAAGTCCTCTAATAAGGTAACCTCTAACAGGGTTTAACCCTTAACTAGGTATTCTAGCCATCCCTTAACCAGGTGATCCCTAATAGGATCGGTTCCTAACAGAACCTGTTGTAATAGTCTTTAACCGGACTAGGCTCCTAACAGAGCGAACTTCTAAAGAGTTCAAAAACAGCTTGTGGGTATTCATCCCCACCGTGGTTTTTCCCATTTTGGGTTTCCACGTGAAAAATATGTGTGTCATGTGTGATGCCTCTTTCATGTGATGCTTTGTTATTTTCATTCAAGTGGTGAATCATGTTATGCTAGTAAATTATTGTATCTCTGATGATAGATTGTCTATTTATGCATAAGGATAAAGTGGAAATGAGGGAGTAGGTTGTATGGAAAGCTAAGTGTTTTTGGTTTATGTATTTCCTAGTAGCATTTTGTTTAACCGGTAGTAATCTAGTTCAGACCAGTGTTAGTGATTGCCAGTCAAGTTTATTGTTTGCAGTCAAACTGGTTCGGGAAATTTTTTTGTGCTTGTACTGATTCACCCCCCCCCCACTTAGTACCGGTTTGGTACTTATCGTTCATCATTGAGTTATCAATTGCAAGATGAAAAAAGTGTCGAGGTATAATTAACCAAGATGGCCTGAGTGTTGCTTGTATAAAACATACAAGAGTTAACCATTTATATGCACAAAGAGGAACAATGTCTTCAATGATATGTTTCCAATCATGTCTCAAGACAAATTTGTATCGTACAAGTGATCGCCCCACAGACAGAAAACTAAGAAAAATATCAGACTGCCCCGTTGCTTTCTCTAGCTTGATGCCTCTTCGAGAGATTCAGGAGATCCAATGATTCCAAAATTTAAGATACAAAATAGTCAAAAATTCATGTGAGATGTAAAAAAATTATAATTCAAGAAATCATCCATCATGTGTGTGTTAAATTTGTTAATTGGATCAGTGTCTTGTTTTCTCGGCTGATGAGTTGTTGTTGATAGGGTTTCCTTAGCGTGTTGTGATTCTTCTTTACTCATTGTTGGAATGTTTGAGGTTATAGGAATGTTGCCCCTAGTTATAGATATCTATTGATGTGGATATAGATAGTGATTACCAATCCATGGTGGGATATGATGAACTGATCTTTAGATAATCAAGGACAGTGACTACGCTAAGTATGTCTGGGATAATGTTGCTTGAATAGTGTTGGGCGATGGTCATTAGTTTTGAATTTGGATGGATGTAAAATATAGGAGTAGTGATAGATAAAGGAGCTATTCTCTCACAAATAGCGCCCGTTTCCAGGTTTTCATCACTTGTTTTTATTGCACTTTTTTGTTGTTTTTCTGACTTTTTTTGTATTTTTTTTATTTTTTTATTTTTTTACATTTTTCACTTTTTTCGTGTATTAGGCGACTCAAGTATAGAACTTCTTTAGATGGATGCTAGTGGTTTGTTCATCGAGTACATCTCCTTCTAAATTTGTTAGCTGATATGCACCTGATCCATAGATTGATATAATGACATAGGGACCTAACCAATTAGGTTCAAACTTCCCCTTCTTTTCATGATCTTGTTGATTTCTAGGATTTTATTTGAGTACAAGATCACCGACTTTAACAATCCTAGGGATGACTCTGTGGTTGTATCTTTTGTACATACATTGTTGGTATGCTTTGAAGTGATCATAGGCATGTTGTCCTTTTTCATCCAGAAGCTCTAGTTCCTGCAATCTATTTACCCAATACTCCTCATCTGGTATGAGGCCTTTTAAAGATACTCTGAGTGATGGAATTTCTACCTCAAGAGGTAAAATCGCTTATGATCTGTACACCAATGAATATGGTGTAGCCCCTGTAGGTGTCTGAATGCTAGTCCTATATGCCCAGGGTTCCAGATTGAATTGTACATGCCAATCCTTACTTGCATCATTTACTATTTTCTTTAAGATTTTCAAGATTATTTTATTTAATGTTTCTGCTTGACCATTCCCCTGTGGGTAGTAAGGCATAGAGAAGCGATGTTGGATTTTGAATCGCTCACATAGTTCTCACACATCTTGTTTTTTGAAGGGACACCCATTGTCTATGATGATGGAACTTGGAATCTCATATCCGCAAATTACATAATTGAGAATAAATGAGGCAATTTGTTTTCCAGTTACAGTGGGATTGCTTCAATCCATTTTGTGAAATACTATGCTACAGTGATAATGAACTTGTGTCCATTTAAAGAGGAAGGGTGGATTTTTCCTACTAAATCAAGTCCCCATTGATAGAAAGGCCAAGATGTCGTAAATGGCTGCAACTCCTATGCTAGTGCATGGATAAGATTGCCATAAATTTGGCACTTAGGACATTTCTTTGCAAATTGATAAGTCTTTTTCCATTGTCAGCCAGTAATATCCCATTCTTAGAATTTTTTAGCAAGAGTAGGACCACTTGAATGCATGCTACAATACCCTCATGAAGCTCGTGTAAAGCAGAGTCAGATTCATTACGATCAAGGAAATGAAGAAGATTACCATCTAGACCTTGATGGTAAAGTGTGTCAGTGGTTAAGGTATAACAGGCAACTTGTCAGATAAATTTGCATTTTTTGTTATGAGATAGGTCGATGGGTAGGGTATTGGTTTTAAGATATTCATAGATTGTCTCATATAGAGGAGAGTCTGAATCGATTAAGGCATAGATGACGTGGGAAGAAGAATTGTCATAGGCTGAGGAAAATAGTTTCTCTACCAGGAACTCATAATGACTCTGTTGCTCTAGAATTTGTAGCAATGAAGTTATAGTGGTCATTGCATCGACTTCTTTGTTGTCCAAGCTTGGTATTTTCTTGAAGGTGATTTGTACAAAGTACTTTTTGAAGTCATCCACTATTCTTTTATATGGCAGCAGCTTGTCATCCTTTGTCTGATATTCATTGTTGATATGATTTATAACCAGTTGAGAATCTCCATAGACTCTTAATTCCATGATTCTCCATTCCACTGCCATTTTGATTCCTGTGACCAGGGCTTCATATTTAGTGATGTTATTGGTGCATGGCAACATGACTCTATACGATCTTGGAATGGTGTGTCCTTTGGGGGTGATGAACAAGATTCTAGTACCTGATCCATGTTGGGTCTAGGAATTGTCAAAGTATAGGGTCCATTTCTTGAGTGCAATAATAAGGACATCCATGTCTGTAAATTCTACCCGCATTTGTTTATCTAGTAGTGGTGCTTCAGCTAATTAATCTCCAATTACCTATCCCTTGATAGACCGACACTCTATATATTGGATATCAAACTCACTGAGAATCATGATCCATTTAGCTGGTCAACCTATAAGAGCTACTTTGTTGAGTAAATACTTGAGAGGATCAATTTTTGCTACTAGCCTGATTGTGTGAGATAACATGTAATGGCATAACTTTTGAGAGGTGAATACCACAGCTAAACAAGCCTTCTCAATAAATGTATAATTTAGCTCATATCCATTTAATATTATGTTGATGTAATATATAGCTCTTTCCTTGCCTTCTTGATCTTATTGTGCTAATAGTGCCCCCAATGATACTTATGTTGTTGATATGTAGAGAATGAGTGGCTTCCTTGCTATTGGTGGTACCAGAACTAGTGGATTCATTAGATATTCCTTGAGTTGATAGAATGATTTCACACACTTGGCTTCCCATCTGAATGGTATGTTTTTATGTAGCAGATGATTAAATGGTAGAATTTTATCTGTTAGTTGGGCTATGAATCACCTGATAAACTATAGTCGTCCTTGTAGAGATCTAAGTTGACTAATGTTTCTGGGAGGTGGAATCTCCATGATGGCCTGTACCTTTGCTAGATCTACTTCAATGCCTTTTGCAGACACAATGTAGCCTAATAGTTTACTTGATGTCACCCTGAAGATACACTTCTAAGGGTTTAGCCTAACTTGGAATTGCTCCAATCTTTGAAAGATTTTATCTAATATTCCTAGATGTTCTACTCAGGTGAATGACTTAGCCAGTAAATCATCCACATAGTCCTCCATGAAGGTATGCATCATATCATGAAAGATTTTTGTCATCACTCTTTGATAAGTTGCCCCAACATTCTTCAAGCTAAAAGGCATGATGTTCCAACAATGTTCCCCAAGGATAGGTGAATGCAATTTTATCTTGATCCTCTGGAGCTATCTTGATTTGATTATAGCTAGAGAAACCATCCATTAATGACAACATTGCATGACCTATTGTTAGGTACATAATTATGTCGATGCTAGGCAAAGGAAAAGTCATCATTTGGACAGGCTTTGTTGACATCTCTAAAATCTATGCATATTCTGATGCTTCCATCTAGTTTTGAAATTGGTACAATGTTTGAAATCCATTCAGCATAGTCTATTGGTCGAATGAATCTAACATCTAATAATGTCTTTAGTTCATCTTTGACCATTAATTCCACATGCGGATTCATTTTTCTTACTTTATGTTTGACTGGCTTAGCTCCTAGAGAAATAGATAAATGATGCATGATTAGGTTTGGATCTATTCTAGGCATATCAACATAGGACCAAGCAAAATTGATCTGCTTTTCTTTGAAGAATCTGATAAATTCTGGTTGTTCCTCTTCTGTCGGTGATTCTGCTAGGTGTATATTTTTAGTTGCTCCTTCTATACCGATGCTTATTAATTGAGTCGGGTCAATCAATATGGGTGATCGCTCTTGATATTGTTTAGGAAGAGTGTCAATTTAACCATCCTTAGGTGCCTTAAAAACATTTTCACCCTCAAATGCGTCCTTTATTTTGAATTTTTGTGAACTAGTGCTACCATTGACTGGTTTTCAGCATTAGATCCTTTGTTTCTTTCATTTTTGTGACTGAGAGACTTGGCACTCTCCCGATTGCAGATATTGTTATTTTGTTCGCTGGTAGAGCATGTTTTCAGGTTGACTATACATAGGCAATGGACAATGGCTTCATCATCTGGAAAAATAGGTATATCATGGTTTTCAGGTTCGTCCAAGTCTATCAAATCAAGAAATTCGAGTGGTAGAGAGTCATTTGGTGGGTCGAGGTCAGCTGCGGTAAGTGTCATGATAGAGGTATCATTAAGGTTGTCTGGGATGTTGTTTAAGTTAATGATATTGTCAAGGTCTTCGATGGTATCATCTTCCGTGTAAACTTGTTTGTAGTGTTACTACTCATTTTTGTTAGCCTCGTAGATATGTTGTGGACCAAATTCAAGTAATCGAGACTTTGTGCCTTGTCCATCCTGAGAAAGGGGTGTGTGTGAATGGATAGTACCTTCATTGACCTCCTCAATAATATTTGAACAACTACCCCATTCATAGTCATTAGAATGAGTTTCAAAAGTATTGTCCTAGAGTCTCTCAGTGCTGCTGACAGGTACATTGTAGGGTGAGAAAATATATTTAATAATTGATACCAGTCTTGTAGTTTTTATTGATTCAGAATCAGAGCCTGCTTGTACCCTTTGCATTTGTTCATACATTATTTCTCCTTGGGGAGCAATGATTTCTTTAGGTGGTGACTCTGCCTTGTTTTGAATAGGCTCTTGTACATGATGCACTTTCTCATAAGATGCTTCTTCCCTTTGAATGGTCAGTTCCTCTTGTCATTTCTCTTTTTCCTGGTGTTCTCTCTCTTTCCTTGTTGTTTCCACTTCTTGGTGTAGTGCCTCTTGCCATGAGTCCTCATTGTATTTCTTCTTTTCTTTCCACTGAGGTTTTTGATACTTATTTTGTTTTGCCTTGGTGGTATGTTGTGTCCATATCCCAATCCTGTTTTGTCTCAAGAAAATTATGAAGGAGGGTCTAGTGGTTCTGTAATGCCTTCTTGATGCTTTCCTATAGGTCCTTTGTCATTATATCCCATTCATTACATGATCAATAATTCTTTTCCATATTGTTGTGTTGGTATGGCCACCTCCAGAGTAGCAGCTTTGACCTCTCCCTCATCCTTGTATAGCCAACTAAGGATGTCTTTCTCCTCTGATTCATTTGCTAGTGTGCCCAATTGGATAAATTTGCCATCAAACTTGGTGATGGGGTGTGTTGCTTGATGTGTCGATGCAGAAGGTTATCCATGAGATTTTGGTGATGTTGGCAATTTGGATAGACACATGGGTTTGAAAGAGTATTCTCCCATGCCTTTCTCTTTGATTTTCATCTTTTGTTTGAAGTCCATGGATAAAGACTTGAGATTTTCTTGATGATGATCTAATGATGAGAAAGATGGAGCTTCTCTATTATGTGGAACCGGGTTGTTTTGAGTTGCCCCCATAGAATTGCAATGTTGAAAAGGATTACTATTGGTAGATATGGAAATCTCCTATTCATTTTATGGGAATTTGACACACTGAAGGTATGTTGAAGGCACTGATTTCATTTCATGTATCCAAGGACAACCCAATAGAATATTGTATGTTAAGTCTATGTCTAAGACTTGGCACATAGTGTCCCTTTGTATCGGTCCTACCTGAATAGGTAGTATCACTATTCCTTTGGATGATCTTTTTTTATCATCATAGGCCTTGATGGTAATCTTTTTGTGTGGATCAATAGATTTTTTAGAGAAGCCTAATGCACGGATAAGTTTTAAAGTACAGATATTGAGACCAGCTCCTCCATCTATTAATACTCTTTTAATTCGATGTTTGTAGACTAAGACTTCAATATTAAGGTGAGTGTTATGTGGATGACTCAAAGAGATATTATCGTATTCAGAAAAGGTGAGCTCATGAGGCCCTGTCATATGAGCCACCATGTCTTAAAATTTATCAATGTCCAGATCTTGAGGAACATTTGTTTCAACTAGTGCTTGTTCTAAGATGTCCTTATGTTTCAGTGAGATTTTGAGTAACTTGAGTATGGATATTTGAGCAGGTGTTCTCCGCAGTTGATTAACCAAATCATATTGAGTCTTGGGGATAGTGGTGGATGTTGATGTATGCCCTTTCAAGACGTATTTTTGAGCTCTCGTTATCACATTGATTGGGGTATGGTCTTATTTGTTCTTAATCTTTATGACATTTATTTGGTTATCATCTATCAATATGTGATTGATGGTGTTGTTGTATAGGTGATTTATGTGATCTCCCCTCATATCGTTTGATGATGAAGCTCCTTCCTTGTTGTAATTCAAAAGAGGATTTTTAAAGGCGACAAGGTCACTATTTGTTTTGAGACCATCAACTATTAAATCACCTCTATCGATCATATCCTGAACAATATTCTTAAGCCTCATGCAATCATTTGTGTGATGTCCTTTATTGCGGTGAAAATAACAAAAATGCAAGTCATTCCACCAAGATGGTTTGATCTGGGGTTCAAATTTGTTTATGGTTGGCAATGTGATAATCTTGTTTTCCAGGAGTTCTTAGAATGTTGATTCTAATGTTTGCCCCAATGGTGTGTAGATGCCTCTATTTGGGAAAGTGTTGGTGTTACCTCTTTGGTTTGTATTATTCACTCGATTAGCATTGTTGCCTTGGTTATTTTTATTGCCTTGGGTATTGTTGTTGGTGTTTTAAATTGAAGGTCCTTGATTGGTATTTGGTGGATAAGTGTTAGTGCCTTGGTTAACACTTTTTTTATTTTTGTTAGATTGTGGATTACCCAATAAAGTTAATACTGGTTGTTTGGACTTTATATCATTAGCATCAGCCCCTCCCTCATTAACAAGGATTTTGTTTCTTGTCCAAAATCTGGATTTGTCTAAAGTGTTGTTGTTATTTTGGTTGTTAAAGGAGTGAGTGTTGGATGAGTTAGCCCCTTTCTTAAAGAACTTCAATGTTCCTTTCTTGTTGCATGCTTCCTCTACTTGGATTCCATTTTTGATTAAGTAGGCAAAAGATGGTATGCACTGGAGCTTGAGTTGATAACTCATCTCACTATTTAGATTGTCGATAAACATCTCCATATTTTCCTTTTCAGGAATGTCTCGAGGATATCTTGAAACCATACGTCTCCAATGCTAAAGAAACACCATAAATGTTTCATTGTTTTTTGTTTGGTGTTACATACATCCAACATGGTGACCGTGTGTTGAGTATTATAGGAGTATTGTGTGATAAATTTATTTACCAACTCATTAAAGGATCTGATGGGGGGTGTAAGTTTAGACAACCACTCCATTGTTTTCCCTCCCAAAGTTCTTGGGAATAGTCTCATTAAGTAAGTGTCACCATGAGAAAACCCTAGGCTTATGGTACAAAATTTCCAAACATGATCGTGGGGATCACTTTTACCATCGTATTTGTCATATTTTGGTATATCTGAATTCGGGGGAAAAGGTATCATGTTTAATATCCTATCAAAGGGGTAAGGACAAATCTCATCTAAGGAGTATCGCACTATGGTCCCCTTTTGCATGTCTTGCATTTTCCTTTGCAACATTTTAATTTTTTGTGTAAGAGTGACCATGGATGCATTTGTATGTCGAGGGAAAGTTTCTTCCCTTTCATTATGATTATCCCGAGTTCGAGCATGGTTATGTTTGGGTATGCTATTTTGTTCAGGTATGATTTCAAGGTCATGCATTTCTTCTTCTCTTTGTTGGTCTTGATAGGCATAATTTCTAGTCCTTGTCCTAAAAATTTGTTCGTCTACATTCCTTAAGTTTTCAGTATTGAAATCTTTAGGAAGTCTAACTCATTTTCTAGTTAGCATGAGCATATATTTGTCCTTGTTATCTTCAATGAGTCTTTCCATGAGCCTTTGGAATGAGAGGTTTTCTTGACATTCTTGGAGAATTTCCTCAGTGATCTTTGTATCTACCAGATTAGTATACTCGAAAGGGTTGGATAATCTATGACCCATACTTGACTCTAGTTGTGATTCACTTTTCTTGTTTCTTTGAGAGCAAGTGACATCGCGCATTTATTTTTATTGGAGTTCTTGATGGTGTTTGGTGGATAGAATATGTTCCTCAATAAAAAATTTCAGTTACAAAGGGAGTTTCATCTTCTTCTTCTCTCTCAGGGGTTGGTGGTTCAGGTTGAGCTTCGTTATAAGTGATACAGAATTGTGGGAATAAAGTGGGGTTAGTCCTTCCTCCATGATTTAAGCATTGGTTGAATGCCACTTTCTAAATATAGGCTTTGATTCTTAAAGGTTCTTTGTCAAGCTTGTTTGATTTCCCTTGAATATACAATCACATGTGACACAAGAATGCGCGATGTGATTTAAAAAGTTAGTGATTTGATGGGAATGGGTTTGGGGTAGACTAATCTAGTCTATGCTCTTTGATCCTTTCCTTGGGTCACCAGGTGTTCCAACCACACCCTAGGGTTTCTAGGACTTCCCTTGCTTGTGTAATTCCCTTGACCTTGCCCAATCCACCCACCAACAACTTGCAATACTTCTCTTAAGGTCTCACCTACTCATGAGATTCAAAAGAACCCTTACTTAGGCTCATAAGGGTTTGGCTTATCCTACACCACCTAATAGGTCATAGCAAGGTTAGGACTAGTTCTAAGCATGGTTTTCCAACCATTCATGTACCCCCAAGAGTTTTAGGCCTCCCTATTTATTACCGATCTCACCACTTTGCCTCTATCCCGCAAAATAGGGCTACAAGGAATGAGCCCAATTAGGCCTCCATTCCAGACTTTTAGGGTTCCCTCTTGCAAACGATGACCCAAATTGTGAAACTCCCCAAAAGGACTACTGTTCAATTCGCAAAATCTCAAATATTTCCTAGGTTTTCTGCCTCCAAGTGTCCATACACTGCCTTAGGTGAATTTTGGGGTTTTTAAGGGTTTTTAGGACTGCCAGGGTCATAGTGAAGGTTTAGTGTTTCTACCACCTTGTCTAGACTAGTGGAAGCTTCTCCTTCTCTCCATCTACAACTCCTCCAAAGGGTTCATCCTCCTCTGACCTTCCTTGCTCTCACAGACCTCTGCAATCTTGACCCTTCCTAGCTGGGCACTGTCCTATCTCGCCTAGGAGTGGGTCTTTAGATGGCTTCCTTGCATCTTCAAGGGACCTGTTTGGTTTGAAGTAATGTATAGGGTCTATACTCCTACTCCCCATGGTTTCATGGTGATTCCACAATGGGGATAGGAGTTGTTAACCCATTGACACAAAACAGTCCAAAACTAGACAGTGAAAGAGTGTTTTACAAAATATTTACAAAAGACTTAAAACCTGCACAACACACTAAAGCTAATTGCTCAAAATGGAAGAGTAAACACAACACAAAGCTTTCAACATAGCTTAGTCTGCAAATCAATCCATTATCACTCTCTGATGCTCCATTTGTGCCGACTAGCAACAAAATCATAGTCACAATCAAGGTCTCTTTTCTTGGGCCGTACAAAACTAACATCCAACCCATCATTTTAGGGTTTTAAACTATATAGTATCCTTTTCTTGGTCTGTGTGCTGAAATTAGGGCTGTTCATGCTATGCTAAGGTTTTTGACCTATTAGGTGGAAAAGTTGCTTGACAACTTTGAAAAGTTGTCATGCAACTTTTTGCAACTTTTGAGCAACTTTTCCACAGTTGCTTTTCTTAACTCCTAGGCCTACATTGGGTTATCCTATGGACACCACCATGCTAAAAGGACCCCAAACTCATCAATGGCACACATAACCTCTCCTCCACAAGAAATAAGAACCTAGGACCTAATTAAGACTAATGAGCTCATGGCTCTTATTACATTTACAATGGCTTCTTAAAGAAGCAAAACACCAACAAAAACCAAAAGGAGGAAGACCTTAGAAGGGTGCTCCTGCACCATACTCCCCCTCTGCACAAAATTTAAGGAACTAAGGGAGAAATGAGAGCTGGGTCAATACCAAGTTTCTTGAACCTGCCCTCTTCAACCCAAGTGGCTTCAGACTCAGGTTGACCTGCCCACTTCACCAAGTGTTCCATATAGACCCGATGTCTAGTAGAATTTTTCACCCTTGACTCCAAGATCTCCTCTGCTATGGGCTACTTCATTTGAGGTAAAGCATTCACATCCAAGTCTTGTAGTACCTTGTCTTGATTCTCAGTTTGTCCTACTATTTCACCCTTGTATACTATCAGGTCAGCAACATTAAAGACTGGTGATATAGCCAAATCTGATGGAAGATCAACCTTGTAGGAATTCTCACCATATTTGGATAGAATTCTACAAGGTCCTACCCTCTTCATTTGCAGTTTAGTAGGCTTGCCACTTTGCATTCTAGCTTTGCTCAGATGGACCATCACATAGTCACCCACTTTGAATTGAAACTCTCTCCTTTTCTCATCCACTTTAGCTTTCAATTTTTGAGTAGACTCTAGGATGGCTCTCTTGACTTGTTCTTGGACCTCCTTGATGGTTTGAGTGAAGTCCTCTGCTTGGCCACTCTTCATCTCCATGGAACCAAGTTCCCTGAGTTCACACAGTCCCCTTGGATGTCTACCATAGACAACCTCAAAAGGACTCCTTCTAGTGGTCCTATTTACACTGTCATTATAGGCATACTCTGCTTGTGGAATGACTAGATCCCATGTCTACCCATACTCCTTGGTTAGACACCTCAACAAGTTGCCTAACACCCTATTAATGACTTCAATTTGACCATTAGTTTATGGATGGTAAGCTGAGCTAAATGATAAATTGGTCCCTAATCTTTTCCATAAGGTTTGCCAAAAAATGGCCCATGAACTTGCTGTCCCTATCTGAAACAATACTTAGTGGAAGTAAATAGCTTGTCAAAAGTAGGTAAGAGTAGGATGGGTTTTGTGGCTACTTCTTGCTTCAATAATTGGAATGCTTTATTAGCCTATTTAGTCCACTTGAATTTGGTTTTTAGGCCTCCTTTTATGGTGTCGAGTACTGGTGCACATATGCCACTAAAGTTCCTCACAAAATTTCTATAGAATTGGGCTAAACCATGGAAACTCCTAACTTCAGTCCTTGTTTTAGGGGCAAGCCAATTCAAGATTGCCTCCACTTTTCTTGGATCCATCTTCAAGGTTCCCTTAGACACCACAAATCCCAAGTAGCCCAACTCTTTCTTCAAAAAGTCACACTTCTCTAAGTTGACTGCCAACTTCTCTTCATGCAACCTCTCTAGGACTAACCTCAGATGTTCTAGGTGCTCCTCTTTGGTTCTGCTATAGATGAGTATGTCATCTAAGTACACCACCAAAAACCTGCCTGTGAAGTCCTTTAAAACCTCATTCATCAACCTCAAGAAGGTTCTTGGGGCATTATTAAGTCGAAATGGTATCACAAGCCACTCATACAACCCTTCTGTGGTCTTAAAAGTGGTCTTCCACTCATCACCCTCCTTAATTCTAATCTGAGTATAACCACTTTTAAGGTCCAACTTGGTAAAATACATGGCACCTCCTAAACAGTCCATCAAATCCTCTATTCTAGGAATAGGAAATTTGTACCTTATGGTGATCCTATTGATTACCCTTGAATCAGTGAAAAGTCTCCACTTGCCTCCCTTCTTTGATGCTAGCACTACCGGGACTGCACATGGGCTGATGCTCTTCTTGATCAGTCCTTGATCCAACAACTCCTACACTTGCCTTGCCACCTCCTTTTTTTGATCAGGTGTGAGCTTATATGTAGCTTTATTGGGTAGGGATGCACTGGGAACAAAGTCTATTTGATGGCTTATGGACCTGCTTGGTGGAAGTGTTGCAGGTGCTCCATCACTCACTATGTCCTTATACTCTTGCAACATTTGCTTCACCTCCTTGGGTACCTCTGTCTATAACTTGTCTTCCTCCTCCTTTGGCTTCACAAAGATGGCACACCTCACTATCTCCTCCTCATGTAGCAAGTGCAAGAACTCTTTACCAGTAGTCAATAAGACACTAGGTGTTCTTGAGGTCCCCTCATCATTCTCTGTCAGAGACTGAATCTTAAAGGTTTTGCTATCCTTCTTGAAGGAAATGGAGTTCTCCTCTCCATCATAGATCACCTTCCTATCAAATTGCTAGGGTCTACCTAGCAGTAGGTGACAGGCATCCATGGGTAACACATCACAAAGGATCTTATCCTTGTATCCTCCAATAGAGAACTCTACCCAAGTCTGTTCATTGACAAGTACACTCTGCTCTTGATTCAACCATGTCACCTTGTAAGGGCTAGTGTGGGGTATCCTTGTGAGTTTCAACTTCTTAGCTACCTCATCTGATATTATGTTATCAATTGACCTTAAATCAACTATCACCTTGCAAAATTTACCAAGGATCTTGCATCTCACCCTAAACAATGCTCTCCTATGCTTAGGTTCATCCTTAACCGGCTATCTTATCAAAACTCTATTGAACATCAGATGTTCTCCAATCTCTAATTCAATATGGTCCACCTCATGTGTCTTATTTCTTGATGTGTCTTCATGAGCATAAGCAACCCTCTTTCCACTATTTGATGAGGTAGGCTTGTTAGGACATCTATAGGCCGGGTGTCCCAATTGACCATAGTTGTAGTATTTCATGGTTGCAAAGTAGGAGTTACCCTTGCTAGTACCTCTACCCCTACTTGGACCCCCTTGTGCACCTCTTCCTCTAGAATGGCCTCCTCTGAGATTGGTTTCACTGCTATGTTCAGTTAGCTTAGACTCTCCTTGATTCCTTTGCTCATTTGCCTTTCTTTGGTAACCGCCTCAGTGATTCATTTGATCTCTACCTCTGCCTCTACCCTTGTTATTAGAGTCTCCTTTCCTTTTGTTCCACTCTTCCACCTTAGCAGCAAGTTGATGACACTTTTGGACAGTGGTAGGAGTCCACAGGCTTATCTCCTCTTGGATGTTCCACTTTAGACCACTTAGATACCTAGCCACCTTGATAGATTCCTCTTCTTGGACTTTTGATCTAAGACAAAGTTTTTGAAACTCCTCTATGTAGGAGGTCACATCAAGGTCTTTTTGCTTCAATCACTATTTCTTCTTATGAAGTTGGACTTCATAATCCTTGGGTAAGTAGTTCTCCTTGATCTTACTCACCGTGGCCTTCCAATTTGCAATAGGTAGCTTCCCCATGCTAACTCTCTCTTCTTGTAGGTACTTCCACCATGTCAAGGCTGCTCCCCTTAGTCTTGATTTGGCAACCTTATCCTTTTGAGCTTCTGTCACACCTTCACACTCAAAGTGGTTCTCCATACCCTCAATCCACTCCATGACAGTGTCAATGTCCATCCTTCCACTGAAATGTGGCAATCCTTCAAAAGCTTTGGTATTCAAAGCCTTAATGGCCTTTACAAAAGGTTCTTCATTGATCAAGGGGTCTAGTTCAGGTATAATGTCATCTATGTCAATAGTTTTCTTGCCTTTATCCTTGGTGTCCTCACCCCAGGGTCCATGTGTCCTCTGATCAACCACTTCTTGCAGCTTGTCCCTTATCTCACTCATAGATTCTTCAAGGAGTCTATTCTTCTCCTTCTGCTCTTCTACTTCACTAGCCAGCTCTACATTAGTGACCATTATGTTCTCCCCTACTGATTCACCAGAATATAGAGACATGCATGGTCCACCAAATCTTTAAACCGCTTTGATACCAATCTAATGGGAATGGGTTTGGGGTAGACTAATCTAGTCTATGCTCTTTGATCCTTTCCTTGGATCACCAGGAGTTCCAACCACACCCTAGGGTCTCTAGGACTTCCCTTTCTTGTGGAATTCCCTTGACCTTGCCCAATCCACCCACCAACAACTTGCAATACTTCTCTTAAGGTCTCACCTACTCATGAGATTCAAAAGAACCCTTACTTAGGCTCATAAGGGTTTTGCTTATCCTACACCACCTAATAGGTCCTAGCAAGGTTAGGACTGGTTCTAAGCATGGTTTTCCAACCATTCATGTACCCCCAAGAGTTTTAGGCCTCCCTATCTATTACTGATCTCACCACTTTGCCTCTATCCTACAAAATAGGGCTACAAGGAATGAACTCAATTAGGCCTCCATTCTGGACTTTTAGGGCTCCCTCTTGCAAACGATGACCCAACTTGTGAAACTCCCCAAAAGGACTAATATTCAATTGGCAAAAGCTCAAATATTTCCTAGGTTTTTGGCCTCCAAGTGTCCGTACACTGCCCTAGGTGAATTTTGGGTTTTTTAAATTTTTTTTAGAAGAGTTTTTAGGCCTACCAGGGTCACAGTGAAGGTTTAGTGTTTCTACCACCTTGTCTAGATTTGTGGAAGCTTATCCTTCTCTCCAATGGTGCTCCACACACCTCTCTACAACTCTTCCAAAGGGTACATCCTCCTCTGACCTTCCTTGTTCTCATGCACCTCTGCAATCTTGACCCTTCCTAGCCGGGCACTATCCAGTCTCGCCTAGGAGTGGGTCTTTGGATGGCTTCCCTGTATCTTCAAGGGCCCTTCTTTCTTTGAAGTAATGTATAGGGTTTGTACTCCTACTCCCCATGGTTTCATGGTGATTCCACAATGGGGATAGGAGTTGTTAACCCATTGACACAAAACAGTCTAAAACTGGATAGTGAAAGAGTGTTTTACAAAATATTTACAAAAGACTCAAAACCTGCACGAGACACTAAAGATAATTGCTCAAAATGGAAGAGTAAACACAACACAAAGCTTTCAACACAACTTAGTCTGCAAATCAACCCATTATCACTCTTTGATGCTCCATTTGTGCTGACTGGTAACAAAATCACTGTCACAATCAAGGTCTCTTTTCTTGGGCCGTACAAAACTAACATCCAACCGATCATTTTAGGGTTTGAAACTATATATAGTATCCTTTTCTTAGTCTGTGTGCCAAAATTAGGGTTGTCCACACTAAGCTAAGGTTTTTGACCTATTAGGTGGAAAAGTTGCTTGACAACTTTGAAAAGTTGTCATGCAACTTTTTGCAACTTTTGAGCAACTTTTCCAAAGTTGCTTTTCTTAACTCCTAGGCCTACTTTGGGTTATCTTATGGACACCACCATGCTAAAAGGACCCCAAACTCATCAATGGCACACATAACCTCTCCTCCATGAGAAATGAGAACCTAGGACCTAAATTAGGACCTAGTTAAGACTAATGAGCTCATGGCTCTTATTACATTTATGATGGCTTCTTAAAGAAGTAAAACACCAACAAAAACCAAAAGGAGGAAGACCTTAGAAGGGTGCTCCTGCACCATGATTGATATAGAGAAACTTATTCCTTTTTGCAAGTTTTTTAGAACTAGGTTGTCTCTTCTTCAACTCTATTTTGTGATGAAGACTTGTTCTTCTTAAAATATGAGGAGTGGTCATACACAAATGATGAAGGGTTTCCTTTGATGTTTTATTATGATACTTTGTTTGAAAAACTCAATCTTACTTCATCAAGTAGAGGTTTAGATTTTCCCCCATGACAAAGTGTGTCATATGATATGGATAAGAGTCTCCCGATATGGAAACTCAATTTGACAGCTTAAGGATTAAACTCAGTATTTTTTTTATGATAGGATCTATTAGATGGTGAAACTTTGATCAATGTGATGATACTGCCTAATTTTGGTTGGATGAAGTATTATCTTGAGCTAGTTTAAGATTCAATTTTTTTTTCCAAGGATGCTTGTTTGATCGTGAATTGTTTTCTATGATGATCTGGAATTGGACCATCAAAAGAGAGATCAAATGGAAGGAACCCCACAAGGTTACAATTAGTGGTGTCAACAGAACAACATGAGGCTATTGTAGAACAACAATAGGTTGTGATGAAATAGCACCATAAGTGGGTCCAGTAGGAGTAGATCATGGCTATAGAATAAGAGAATTTGCAGTGGGGACCTCAAGAAATGAGGCCACAAAGGGAGGATCAATATGAGCGTCAGTAGTTGTGAGGTGAATGACTTCATCTTGAGAGGAGACATCATCCTCATGAGAGGAGCTAGGGGAAGCAGAGTCGAGAGCATTGACTATTAAATGATCAGTAGTAGCGTTCTTCCACCAAGTAGCAACACCTTTGTGTTGGCTAGAGGATGATTATCATGTATTCATCACTTGTTGTCATTGATGAAACACTCTCACACACACATATGATTACATTGACTATCGATGTAACTTCATTGATTTACACTATTAACCAGTATGATTAAGGTCTATCTCTAACTGGTACTTTGTGTCAACCAGTATGTGCCTAAGAGATAACATGTGGTTACATTAAGTCAGCATCAAAATGAAGATAAACTTGAAGATGAAGATCAAGCGAAAGATTCCAGGACAACGGCTCACATATTTTGTTCCAATCGATATTGACTATTTTAACTGGTATCCATTTTTGTGATGAGTTACTAGCACCGTTTGTTTGGCGGTCATTTTTGTGATGAGTTATGTTTAAATGTCTAGATACACTGCACTTAGGAAATTGTATTCCTATGGCCGACATAATATTTGTATGTCTATTTAAAGACATCTTAGTGAATCATTTAAAAAGAGAGAACTGCTATAGAAGAGGATTTTTTATGTGAATACTGATATGTATAAAGAGTGAAATCGTTTGTTGAAGAGGGATAAGTGTTTAGATGAAGAGCAATGTTGAATGTACTTAGAATGATCTGATCAAGCAAGTCTTGTGCTACTCAGAATAGATCAAATCTTTCTTGTTGTTTTCTAATCATTACAACAAAATCAAGTCCCCTAATCGGGTAAGCTCTAACAAGATTCATTGTACAAATCCTCTAACAAGGTGATCCATTAGTTTGGATTCTAAAATCCTTCAGTAAGGTTACTCTTAATAGGGTATAAGCTTCTAATCAAGCTTTGGATATCTAACAATATTTGCTCCTAGCAGAGCACTTTGTAAGACCTTAACCAGTCAGTTTTCTATTACTGCATATAGTTAACTTGTGAGTTCCATCTCACTGTGGGTTTTACCTATTTGGGTTTTCCATGTATAAACACTTGTGTTATGGTGGATGTTCTACTTTATGTGGATTTTGTTATTTTATTTTGGATAGAATGTATTTTATTCAAATTCTTAGTTAAGTTCATCTACTGGTTAGTGTTTAAAGTTGTGCTTGTTTTGGTGTCACTGATTCACCCCCCCCTCTTAGTGCTTTTCAAGACCATCAATTGGTATCAGAGCCTAACTTCTTTGAAGCCTAAAAGCTTAGAAGGTAATCTTGAAACTACCATGGGGGATAGAAGCTACTTCGAGATGATTAGAGAGCTAGAAGCTAGCAGAAATTAGATTGAATCCCTTAGGGGCAAACTAAAAGTCTCTCAAGCCAAAAGGAGAGAGTTATCTGAAAAACTACTAGAAATATATGATAATAGTTCTTCAGATGAAGCCAATATTAAAGCTTTAGCTGATGAAGTTGAAAAAGTGAATGGTAAAAAACTAAATCTAAGAAGAGAACTAGAAGGTATCACTATTCGCATGAGTCAGGAACTGGAAGCCAGAAGAGATGTTGAAGATCTTATCAAGGTAAGAGATCAGGAGATCATAAAGATCAAATGGGAAAAATATACTATACATGAGGACTTGATTGCTGAAACAGAAGAAAAGGAAAACCTAAAGCTGGATCTTTGAGTTGGCATCGTCTCTGAAAGAGAACCTGTCTAAGCATAATGAAGATCTTGTCAAAAATATTACCGAAGCCAATGAGAAATTGGAGAAGTTCGTCAAAAGTTCTACCATGCTAGAAGAACAAATTCAATCACAGAGAATGAAGGGTGATATCTCTAGACTTGGTTTTCATACAACTGAAAAAGGTGAATCCTCTAGTACAAAGAACAAAACCACTTCTAAAGTCAATAAGACTACTAGTAAGAAGGTTTTTAAAACCTGTCTGCTTTGTTTTTCACAAGCCTAGTCATACTGCAAATGTTTGTAGGAACAAACCTAATAGAAATACAAATTACAATACTAATGCTAGGTATGTGTCTAGAAAGTTTGAAGGTCATTGCTACACATGTAGAATGTATGGGCATAGACATATTGAATGTAGATATGGATCAAACAATCCTTTACCACACATGTATACTAGGCCAAATGGTGACTGGATAAGGAATTTTGATAACTGGGTAAACCGGAACTGGCAAAGATCCTATGGAAACCTGTTTAGTCCATTCGAAATGGAAAAGGCATCAAATGTTGTTTGCACCTTTTGTAATAACTTTGGTCATGTGGCTATGAACTGCAGAAAAAGAATAGGAAGATGAAATGCAGGACCCTGGAGATCATCTGGTATGGTCTATTACCAATGCAACAAACCAGGGTACTTGGCAAAGTTTTGCAAATCTAGGAATAGTAAACTGGTAAACTCTTTCAAGGATCAGAAAGGCAAGCAGAAAGTTGATGTTGAGAAAACCAGAGAGGATATGAACCAGACTTGGAAGAAGAAAAGAAAAAATTTTCCTGTAGAGGAAATCATTCCTTCACCCAGTGAAGAGAATCCAACACCGGTGATTTAAGCCTGTCTAACACAACTAAGGGGAGGGTAATGGTAAAACATTTCTGGACCCCTTTGAGAAATAAGCGGGAAATATTTTATTTTGAATTTTGAATTTTGATGACTTTTTCTTGACATGTTATCAACCAGTATTTCACTTAAGCAGTAAATAAAAAATTAGGTTTTGTAACCTAAAAATGTGAGTAGTTATTGCGGTTGGTAAAGTGGATAAAAATAAGTTTTACTCTATCATTTTTACCCTAACTCTTTTGAAAAATAAATTTGAAGTGATTGCAGAGTAGAACAAGATTGTCTAGGTGTAAATTGGTGAATTGCTTTGTGATTAGAGACATCAAGCTGAATCAAAAGTTGCAGAGAGGCGAATAGGTGTGCATTTGAACATTTCAACCAGAAAAATAGAGCGACGTGCAAGATACAAGGTTTTTTTTTGTATACCACTTCGAAATCTGTTTATCTAGAATGGCATCTCCTTCTAAGTCTGTAGAGAGGTTGATGATCACTGCTGAGCTTGAGGAAGCTCTAAAGGCAGATGAAATTATGTATTATAATGCATTATCACAAGTCCCGAGTGGTGTTGTGGGCAAAGGTGACTTGTCCAGCTATATAGATTTCAAAATAGAAGATTTAGGAACTCTACACATCTATACTCAGCTGGAATCACTTTGTGCTAAGAATGGAAAAATTGAAGCAAAATATGTTAGGGTTTTTGAAAAAGGGTTTCATAATGCCGCATATTTTCTTGAAGACTTTGAGGATGAACACATAAGAATCATCCTGAGTCGAGTCCATGGAGAGAATATGTATTTGGAAAGAACCCATATGATAACTAAGGAGGCTATTAGGGTTGTAATAGGTTATTGCTCAACCAGCGAAATTCCTATGTTAAGAAGAATTTCAAAGGACACTGTCTTCAAGCTAACCAGTTCTACATTTGATAAGCATGCTGATAACTTAAAGAGGAATAATGAGTACCAAACCAGTACTGAAAGCGGGGGGGGGGTGAATCAGTACAAGAAAAAATCACTTTCCTCAAACTGGTTAGTCAGCAGACATTATGCTTTGGAAGACAAACAGTAATGCTGGTCTTAAACAGAGAACAATCGGCTAAACTCAAAATTGCTAAGATAAGCATAAAATTGGTTAACACTTATCTTTTCATACAATCCTAGAGCTACACTTCCATCTCACCCTTATGCATGAATAGGTAGTCAATCATCAAAAATACAATAACTAGTTCAGCATGATTTACTATCAGACACAGATCACTTAAACCATCACATGAAGATCACTACACATAACACATAGATTTTCACGTGGAAACCCAACTGGAAAAAACCACAATGGGGATGAATACCCACAAGCTGATTTGAACTCTTTAGAAGTCCACTTTGTTAGAAGCCTAGTCCGGTTAAAGACTTATTACAACAGGTTCTGTTAGGAACCAATCCTGCTAAGGATGACCCGGTTAAGGGGTGACTAAGATACCCAGTTAAGGGTTAAACCCTGTTAAAGGTTACCTTGTTAGAGAATTTTAAAGAACTCAATGAATTTGAGTCACCCTGTTAAAGGATTTTCAGTAAGCTGGTTGGAGCTACCCTGTTAAGGGATTTTCCAACTATTGAGGTGGTTAAAGATCAATAGGTTTTACAATGATCTGGTAGTAGTACTCAATGCCAATATAGATCTTCTTTAGCTCCTCTTCACCTTCTGCACTTACACACTGCAGATATCACTTCTCTCCTCTGGTCTGGCAAGAATCACGTATCACTTCACTTGGATACACACATACAACTTTTGCCAACAACTTCAGAAAGAAACACAACAATGACCTTATAGGAAAGATAGGTCGATAGCATAAACCCTAAACCCTAAACCTGTTAGGTTAAGCAATTCAAATGGTTCAATCTTGACCATTGAACATGTTGCATTAAATGCAACAGTCTTGAACCGATCTCAAGATATTCACCATCATTCTCTTTCCACTGCTTCCATGGTGGCTGATAACCCATCACGTGTTTGCACTGTTTCCAGACTTCGCACATTCCTGAGGTAGAAGAGAACAATATTCTTCATGCAAGATCCTACAAGGCTGATGTGGCAACACAGTCTGTTCTTTGTTGCAATGCTAACTCATCACACAAAGTCACCGATTGAGTCACACAAGCTTGAAGCTCATCAATCAAAAACCCTGAGACTACCAACCGGAAACCCTGAAACTGCCAATTGGTAGTCATACAGAGCGTCCATGTACTGGTTCTCATATCAACATGCCAGTTCACCTTGAACAGGCACACAGCTTCACTTTGGCACATATACTGGTTCACAATGTTATACCGGTTCACACATATACCGGTTTATGGTAACATACCGGTTCTCTCTTCTTCAACATATTGACATCAATGACAACATACAATGTCATCATGTCCTCATACTGGTTCACATAATGCCAACAATCTCCCCTTTTGGCATTGATGGCAATATATAAAGATATCTCGCCACTTTACATCTTCTCCCCCAAATTCTGCAGATATCTTCTCCGCTTCACTTCTTCTCCCCCTTTGACATCAATGCCAAAGTGGAGGCACAAGCTTTTCTTGTTCCATTATGCTGCTCCCTCTAAGAAGTAGCATCCTTCAACACATCAATCCTGAAGAGAATTTTGACTATGCAATACCTGACTGATGTGGAGTATATACCTTTAGTTTACTTCCTAAAGGGATAGCACCCCTAACTCACCTCTTAAGTACATAAATGTAGCCTTTGGGAGAGGCTTGGTGAATATATCTGCTAATTGCTCCTTACTGGAAACATGTTCCAGTGCAATCTCTTTGTTTTGAACCTTTTCCCTCAAGAAATGATACTTAAGCTCAAAGTGCTTGGTTCTAGAATGTAAAACCGGATTCTTGGAGATGTTAATTGCACTAGTATTGTCACAAAATATACTTACTGGTTCAGATACAAGAACTTTGAAGCCATTTAATACATGCTTCATCCAAATTGTCTAAGTGCAGTTTATGAAAGTTGCAACATACTCTGCTTCTGCTGTAGACTGAGAGATACAACTCTACTTCTTGTTCATCCATGAGACCAGTCTACCACCGAGAAAGAATGCACCACCGATTGTGCTCTTCCAGTCATCCACATTACCTTCCCAATCAGCATTTGTGAATACTTTTAAGTTGAAGTCCTTGCCATATGGATACCACAATCCATAATCAATAGTTCCCTTCAGATACCTAAGAATCCGCTTGACTGCAACCAAGTGGGATTCTCTTGGACTTTTCTGAAACCTTGCAGTGATGCAAACTGCATGTGCAATATCTAGTCTGCTATGCACTACATAATGCAACTTACCAATCATTAATTGGTATTCCTTCTCATCAACCAATGTTGAGTCATCCTCTTTGGATAGTTTACAACCGGTCACTATCGGTGTACCAACCAGTTTTCTATCTTCCATGCAAAAGGTCTTCAACACCTCTTTGACATATTTGGATTGGGTGATAAAGATTCCATCTCTCATCTACTAAATCTGCAGTTTAATGAAGAACTTAATTTCCCCTATGAGTGACATCTCAAACTCTTTCTTCACCTCATCTACAAACTCATGACTCATCTTGTCATTTCCACCAAAGATAATGTCATCAACAAATACCTCACAGATTAGGATCTGATCTCCTTCAGATTTCAAGTAGATATTGCTATCTTCGCTTGTTCTTTCAAATCCAATCTTTAGTAGATGGGAGTACAGACGTTCATACCATGCTCTGGGTGCCTGCTTTAGACCATATAAGGATTTCTGTAGCCTACATACCATGTCACTGTCTTCAGATAGGGAAAAACCATATGGTTGCTCTATATACACCTCTTCTTCAAGTACTCCATTTAGAAATGCAGATTTTACATCTATTTGATATACTTTGAGTCCTTTAAAAGTTGCATATGCAATAAGCATACAAACTCCTTCCAATCTGGCTACTGGGGAAAAGGTTTCTCCATAGTCTTCTCCTTCTTCTTGAACATATCCTTTACATACTAGTCTAGCTTTGTTCCTTACCACTGTGCCATCCTCATTTAGCTTGTTTCTGAAAACCCATTTGGTTCCAATGACATTTTTATGCTCCGTCTGGGTACCAAAGACCACGTACCATTCTTCTCTATCTGGTCAAGTTCCTCCTCCATTGCCTTGATCCAGTCTTCAACTTTATGTGCCTCTTTGAATGATTTAGGCTCAAATTCAGAGATCATACAAGAATTCTCTTTGACCTTTCTTCTTGTAAGGATTCCTGCATCCTTATCTCCTATGATCTGCTTAGGATCATGATTTAGTTTGACATATCGAGGAATACTCTTGACTGATTCCTCTTGCTTTTCTTCTTCATTCTCATCTTCATCAGCATCAACATCTACCGGTGAAGGACCACTGTTACTGGTACTTGGCTTATTAGTAACCGGTTCCCAGAAGGTTACCACTGGTTCATCTCTTACTTTCATACTACCAGTTTCTTCGGATTTTCCAGAGTTTTCATCAACTCTAACATTGATGCTTTCAACAATTCTTTGAGTCCTATTGTTGAAGCATTTGAGAGCTTTTCTCTTGGTGGAATATCCTAGGAATATTCCTTCATCACATTTTGCATCAAACTTACTCTGATGTTCACTTCTCTTGATATAACATTTGCTACCAAACATTCTAAAGTAGCTTACTACTGGAGTCTTACCGGTCCAATACACATAAGGAGTCTTGTCTTTTCCTTTCTTGATAAGTACCCAATTCATTATGTATACTGTAGTGCTCATCGCTTCTTTCCAAAAGGTGTGAGCAACGTTTCCTTGGATCAGCATAGTTCTAGCTGCTTCAACCACAGTCCGGTTGTTTCTCTCTGCTGAGCCATTCTGTTGTGGAGTCCTGGGGGTAGATAGTTGCCTCTTGATGCCATTCTCTTCACAATATTTGGTGAATTCACTGGAAGTGAACTCACCTCCTTGATCAGTTCTAAGGCATTTGATTCTTCTACCACTTTCCTTTTCTACCAATTCTCTGAAAGCTTTGAACTTTCCAAAAGCTTCAGACTTATCCTTTAAGAATGCGACCCACATCATTCTTGAGTGATCATCAGTCAGAATCATGAAATACCTATCTCCCTGCACACTCTTAGTTTTCATAGGGCCACACAAATCAGTATGCACAAGATCAAGTAAATTGTCAGCAGTGAAGGATTTACCTATGAAAGCTGAGGAAGACATTTTCCCAAGTTGACACTCCCTGCACAAAGGATTTTCTGGTTTGCTCAGCACCAGCAATCCTTTGACTACCTTGATCTTGCTGGCCTTCACAATGTTGTCAAAGTTTACATGGCAGAGTCTCCTATGCCATATCCAACTATCATCAAATTTAGCCATAAGACATGTACTTACATTTGCATCTAACTGAAATAAGTTGCCTTTGGTCTACATATTGGTTGTCATCAATTCACCATTCTTTCCTTTGATTTTGCACACTCCCTTTCTAAATTCCAGAATGAGCCCACTATCATTCAGCTGGGCAACACTTAATAGATTGTCTAAGACCTTCCACCCAATACACATTGTCTGCACTGCTCTTTACATTCAGAGAGATGGACCCTCTTCCTTTAACCATACATGGTGCATCATTACCAAAATGAACCACACCACCATCATATTCTTCCAAAGATAGAAACTTGCTCTGGTCACCAGTCATATGGTGAGAACAACCACTGTCAATAATCAACTCATTGGAATTATCAAAGCAGGAGACAAGAGCCTTCTTGTCTGACACATCTTTCTTTACTGCAACAAACACAATGTCTTCATTCTCTTCGTCTTCTGATTCCTCATCTATGACACCTTCATCAACTGCAACAAAACAGTTTCTCTGGTTTCCTCCTTTGAATTTCTTGGACCTTTCTGATTTATCCTTGTTGTCACTACTAGGACAGTTTATAGCAATGTGTCCTATCCAGTTACAAGAAAAGCATTTCAAAGGGAGCTTACCTCTATATTTACCAGTTCCTTTTGGAAGTTTTCTGGCAAGAAGAGCTTCAAATTCCATCAGGATCTCCTCATCATCGATTTCTCTATTTTGTCTTGGTTCACCACTGGTGCATGCTTCCTTTCCTTTTCTTGATGGTAAAGCAGAGGCTTTAAAAGTTGATTCAGTCTTTTGAACACTACCATCAAAACTATTTAGCTCATAGGCTGTCAACTTTACAATGATGGAGTCAAGAGATACCTTGGTCTTGTCTATTGATCTCAACTCCTGAATAGCAGCAACCCTTATTGCATAGACTAGTAACAAGGATCTTAGAACTTTGCTTACAATAGTTGAATCTTCCATTTTACCACCTGCACTTTTGATATCCCCAACAACAGTTTTGATTCTTATTCCATAGTGTTGAATGGTCTCACCTTCAACCATTCGCATGTCTTCAAATTTCCCTCTAAGACTTTCTTCCTTAGCTTGTTTTACATGCTCATCATCACCATAGATACTCTAAAGAGTGTCCCATACTTCTTTGGGGTTGTCCTTATCCTAGACATCAATAAACTCAATGTCAGATAAGCTACTAATTAGGGCTTCCATGACTTGCCCATTCTCCTGTACTTCTCTCTTTTGATCATCGGTGAGAGTACCGGTAGGAATAACAAAGGCATTCTCAACATAGCTCCAATGTTGAGCACCCATGCTTCTTATGTAAATCTTCATTCTGTCCTTCCATATTTTGAAGTTATCTCTATTGAACTTTGGACCTTCCCTCTTCATCATTACAATAGGATCTTTCCCCCAAGAGGTTAAGCTTACACCATAGAGGACCTGGAGGTTGCTCTGATACCAATTGATAACTTAAAGAAGAATGATGAGTACCAAACTGGTACTGAGAGGGGGGGGGGTGAATCAGTACAAGAAAAAATCACTTTCCTGAAACCGGTTAGTCAGCAGACATTATGCTTTGGCAGACAAACAGTAATGTCGGTCTTAAACAAAGAACAACCAGCTAAACTCAGAATAGCTGAGATAAGCATAAAACCGGTTAACACTTATCTTTTCATACAATCCTAGAGCTACAATTCCATCTCACCCTCATGCATGAACAAGTAGTCAATCATCAGAAATACAATAACTAGTTCAACATGATTTACTATCAGACACAGATCACTTAAACCTGTACGTTAGGAAATCGGGAATCATCACAAGCATTATAAAATATTAATCTAGCCCAATCACGAAAGCAAAATTGCAATGATCTATCCTAAACAACACTCAATAGAGACATGAAATAAAAACATTCAAAACTAGAAATTAAGCAAACCAAAGGTATGATTTGAATGCTCCTTCATGCGGCTCCATTGTTCTTCTTTCTTCTCCAAATAGTTTTGTTGTGGATCTCACCTACTAGTGCATGATCATGATATGAAAGCAAGTAGACAAGATATTGCTCAAGAATACTCGAAGCGCGATTAACTAGAAATTCGATAATCTGATTAGGGGATTGATTGAAGAAATTCATCCAATTTATAGAGAAATTGGATAAAAAGACAAGATTAGCATGAAAATGATTCAAATGGAAATTCAAATCAAGAATAGCAAAATTATGACATGTTTATGACAAATTTCTATGCAAGGATTTATGACAATTTATGACAATTTATGACAAATTGCTATGCAAGAATTGATTGATTGTCAATTATGACAAATTATGACAAATTTCTATGTCATTCCCATGAATTTAGGAGAGAAATAGGAGGAAAATTGAAATTAGGAATTAGAAAATAGAAAAATAGAAAAAGAGGAATTAGGAAATTAAGAATTAGGAAAATGATGAAAATTAGGAAATTAGTGAATTAATCAATAATTTTTCATTTATTAATTAATTCATTCACAAAGAGGAATAATTAGCCAATTAAATGAACATTTAATTGCGATGAGAAGACTTAGGATAAATAAACAATTTATTAATCCTAGAGGAAGAAATGACACACAAGGTTAAATGATTAAATCATAAAACCCTAGAAGATGAATCAGCAATGCGAGAATGACAATTAGGTCTTGATTGAAGATAATTGATATCGATCATGATTTTGAATTGATAAATGACCAATGTGATGAATGATTTAATTGAGAAAATGCGCCAATTGACGAGGAACAATGACAAATTGATCCAAATTGACATGATTGAAAAGGACAAGGATCGATGACGAATTGATCGCAATATGACAAGATTGACAAGGACAAAGATCGACCAAAATCATGATTGAAGATTGTTGTCGACAAGACCAAATTCGAAGGCGAGACAGATGAAGAATGCAGAAGAAGGACTTGATGCTCGCAAATGATAAAGACCAAGTGCGTGACATAGGAGAAAATGTTAATGCAACGCAAAAACCTAAAATGAGGCAATGCACAAATGTTAAAGTATGACTCCGCAAGTGTTGACCATTTTTAGGTGTCTACAAAACCATCACATGAAGATCACTACACATAACACACAAATTTTCATGTGGAAACCCAACTGGGAAAAACCATGGTGGGGATGAATACCCGCAAGCTGATTTGAACTCTTTAGAAGTCCGCTCTGTTAGAAGCCTAGTCCGGTTAAAGACTTATTACAATAGGTTCTGTTAGGAAACGATCCTGCTAAGGATCACCCAGTTAAGGGATGACTAAGATACCTGGTTAAGGGTTAAACCCTATTAAAGGTTACCTTGTTAGAGGATTTTAAAGAGCTCAATGAATTTGAGTCACCCTGTTAAAGGATTTTCAGTAAGATGGTTAGAGCTACCCTATTAAGGGATTTTCCAACTATTGAGGTGGTTAAAGATCAACAAGTTTTACAATGATCTGGTAATAGCACTCAATGCCAATGTAGATCCGCTTTAGCTCCTCTTCACCTTCTACACTTACACACTACAGATATCACCTCTCTCCTCTTGTCTGGCAAGAATCACGTATCACTTCACTTGGATACACACATACAACTTTTGCCAACAACTTTAGAAAGAAACACAACAACGCCCTTATAGGAAAGATAGGTTGGTAGCATAAACCCTAAACCCTAAACCTATTAGGTTAAGCAATTCAAATGATTCAATCCTGAACATTGAACATGTTTCATTAAATGCAATAGTCTTGAACCAATCTCAAGACATGCACCATCATTCATTTTCCACCGCTTCCATGGCGGCTGATAACCCATCACGCGTTTGCACTATTTCTAGACTTCGCACATTCCTGAGGTAGAAGAGAACAATCTCCTTCATGTAAGATCCTACAAGGTTGACGTGGCAACACAGTCTATTCTTTGCTGCAATGCTAACTCATCACACAAAGTCACCAGTTGAGTCACACAGGCTTGAACCTCATCAACCAGAAACTCTAAGACTACCAATAGGAAACCCTGAGACTGCCAACCGGTAGTCATATAGAGTGTCCATGTACCGGTTCTCATATCAACATGTCGGTTCACCTTGAACAAACACACCACTTCACTTTGGCACATATACTAGTTCACAATGTTATATCGGTTCACATATATACCGGTTTATGGTAACATACCGGTTCTCTCTTCTTCAGCATATTAACATCAATGAAAACATACAATGTCATCATGTCCTCATGCTGGTTCACATAATGCCAACACATGCCTTCTCTATCAACACTATTAGAGACCCTATGGTGAAACTTGCAGCAATGGTGATAGGCTACCAGGTATTTTACTCCAGTAGACTTAACAGTGTTCCATCTGCAGCAATTCACACAACACATAGAATGATTATTGATAATGCAAAATATGATATTCAATTATTTCAAAATTTGAAATCCATTAAGAAGGAAAATACACAAAAGTTCAAATATGGTCAGTTGTTAGCTGGGTTAGTTTTCTACTTTCAGAAGTTCCTACCAGGTATTGGTGATATTGAATGGTCCAATGAACAACCGGTCAATGCAGAGATGAAGAACAATATTAAGGCTGTGAAGAATATTTTTTCAGCTGCCACGAACAAGTATTTTAATGAATTCTAGAAAAAAGATGAGCATGAGAGTGCGGTTACCTGAAGATGTGGTAAAACAGTTTGCAAAAGACATAAACTTCATGGTTACCACTAACTTCTGCTTGATGCAAGAAATTGAACCTAGAGAAGAAGAGATGGAAGATATGAGCTACGAGGTCAATCATGATTTACTAGTTGGCTATGCTAATACCCTGTTAGCATCGCCCAAAGATTAAAAAAAAAAGGCAAAATTGGACATCTTGGCAGTCCAAGCCGCACCAACTGAAACCGGTACTGCACCTGTAGCTAAAGTGAAAGGAAAGCAAAATAAATCTGATGAAAAATCTCCTATGAAAAAGACCACAAGGGTGAATCAGAGTGTCCTAACCAATAAGGAACCAACACCTAAAGTGTATGAAAAGAAGGAGAGCGCACCAAAGAAGAGAAATAGGAAATTGATTTTGCAACCAGAGTCCAAGGGTACAGATTCTGAAGAAGAACCAAAGAAGGAAAAGGCAACTAGCAAAACACCTAAGAAGGTAAAGGTAGTGCCAAAGGCAACTACACCTATAGATATTGCTACCTACAAACTTGACACAATATTTGAGAGGACAATGAAGTCATTATGAAGAAATAGGTTTGAAATTGTCAAAGAACATTATGATTCTTTTACTGAAGATGAACAGAAGCAAGTAATCCAACAGGTAATAACTTATTTAGGTCATTACAATAGATTTCCACATGATTTGGAGAAAGATATTTCAATCTCTTTGTATAATACTTTGTTAGATAAATGGGAAGAAGCCATTCAATTATAAAAGAAGATTATTGATGAAGTATTTGTATAGTATTTTCCCAATCTATCATCGGATGGAATTAGTGCTTTAACTAAGAAATATAAAACATATTTTGATTTTAAAATGAGGAGATTGAAGTTCCTTAATGGAAAAAGGGAAGTTATTATCTGAGACTCATCAGATAGCCTGTGTAATCAAACAAAGGGAAGAAGTCATCCACTCTAGCAAAAAGCATGATAATACTAATGATGTTCCTAAACCGAAAATGGATGAAGAGGAAATTGTTCAAGCTGATGTAGTCTATCCAACCAATAAGAAAGATGATTCCATTATTCTTGTTGATGAAGATGTTCAGGACATAGTAGACCTATTTGGAGACATCACTGCACCAAATATGGATCCTCCTACAATCATGAAAGTACAAGTTACATCAGTTGATCAACCGGGTACTGAACTAAAAGTGGTCAGTGAACCGACAACTGAACAACTAGAGAAACCCCAATCTCCACCGGTCATTAAGACTACTCAAAAGGAGTCTACTGAGGAAGCTATTACTCAGTAAACTGAAGATACACCATAGAAAAACATAGAAAGATCCATCATTAAGAGTATACCCCCTGAATTGGCGAAGCAAGAACTACTTGATGATGATGATGATGAAGATTCTTTAAGTATCTTAGGACCTATTGACATGAACACCTTGAGTGCATCAAAAATGATGAAGATTGCTAATGTTATACAATCTCGAGTACACAAGAAGCAACTCAAAGAGAAGAGGATTGAAGCAGAGACAATCCAGAATGCAGTAGCAATTTTGTTTGGTTTACTATCGGAAACAGCTGTTGCACATCTTCCCACTCCTATCAACAAACTTGGTCAGATAGTTGTAGATGCATTTGATCAAATTAAATCGCTTGAAGATGCTGCTCAAATGTCTGTTGAGAAGAGCCACAAGAAGGCATATGGAGATAAAATGGCTTTATCTCATAATGGAAATCTATTAAAGAAATCTATTGAATCTAGAGGGAAGTATTTTGCCTCTACCTCCATTGTTACTTTCTTTTATTCTGATATTTCTAAGAATCAAGTTGAAACCAAGAAGGAAATAGAAAGGTTATGCAAGGCATATGTACCACCCCAGGACTCCATTCATGCCTTTAACCGGTCTATAGATTATTTTCATGACAGACTAAACAGGAATGATAATGAGAGGGCTAAGAGATTCTGATCTCTAAGAGAGCTCAAGAGTCAGCTCACCTCACAGGTCAACATTCTTCAGAGAGCCTACTCCAGTGCAGAAGCTATTCTTGCTACTCCTGAAACCTACATGCTAAACTCAATGGAAGAATTCTATTCCTAGTTGTTGTCTACCTCTGAGTATACAGATAACATACTAGAATCATGGGAGAATGTTTTATCCCAGATGAAGCAAAATTTCAATAATATTTTTATGAGAATAGCTAATGCATGAACTTGTTTAAAATTGTCATATATGATGAACACTTTGATATAGATTTTCTATATATATGTATATATTTTACTTTATCATTTTGGCATTGTTGTCAAAGGGGGAGTAATAATATGTATGTGTGTTTTTGAAAATTTTGTATTTATGCATGCATTAAGGGGGAGTATTGCATTAAAAAGGGGAACATGAGTACACACACACACACACACACATGTTATGTATGCACACTTAGCAGTATTGTATTACTCAATTTTTTTTTCTTTCTAAGTGTTGTCATCAATGCCAAAGGGGGAGATTGCTGGCTTGATGATGTTTATCATGTATTCATCACTTGTTGTCATTGATGAAACACTCTCACAAACACATATGATTACATTGACTACCAGTGTAACTTCATTGATTTACACTGTTAACTAGTATGATTAAGGTCTATCTCTAACAAGTACTCTGTGTCAGTCGGCATGTGCCTAAGAGATAACCTGTGGTTACATTAGGTCGGCATCAAAATGAAGATAAATTTGAAGATGAAGATCAAGAAGAAGATTCTAGGACAACGGTTCACATATTTTTTTGCAACCGGTATTGACTATTTTAACCGGTATCCATTTGTGTGATGAGTTACCAGCACCGTTTGTTTGGCTGTCATTTTTATGATGAGTTATGTTTAAATGTCTGGATACACTGCACCTAGGAAATTGTGTTCCTATGATCGACATAAGATTTGTAGGTCTATTTAAAGACATCTTAGTGAATCATTTAAAAAGAGAGAATTGATATAGAAGAGGAGTTTTTATGCGAATACTGATATGTATAAAGAGTGAAATCTTTTGTTGAAGAGTGATAAGTGCTTAGATGAAGAGCAGTGTTGAATGTACTTAGAATGATCTGATCAAGCAAGTCTTGTTTTACTCAAAATAGATCAAATCTTTCTTGTTGTTTTCTAATCATTACAACAAAATCAAGTTCCCTAATCGGGTAAGCTCTAACAAGCTTCATTGTACAAATCCTCTAACAAGGTGATCCATTAGTTTGGATTCTAAAATTCTTCGACAAGGTTACTCTTAACAAGGTAGTAGTCTTAATAGGGTATAACCTTCTAATAAAGCTTGGGATCTCTAACAAGATTCACTCCTAGCAGAGCACTTTGTAAGACCTTAACCAGTTAGTTTTCTATTACTGCAATTAGTTAACTTGTGAGTTCCATCTCACCGTGGTTTTTACCTATTTGGGTTTTCCACGTATAAACACTTGTGTTATGGTGGATGTTCTACTTTATGTGGATGTTGTTATTTCATTTTGGATAGCATGTATTTTGTTCAAATTCTTAGTTAATTTCATCTATTGGTTAGTGTTTAAAGTTGTGCTTGTTTGGTGTCACTGATTCACTCCCCCCTCTCAGTGCTTTTCAAGACCAACACTATTTTGTGCAAAATAGATCGGTTCGAAGCAAGATGACCCATAGAGAAGAATATCCGATAGTGAAAGGGGAGTCTCTCAAAGTACAATAGTTGTGCCTAAGGTCTATCCCCCACCATGAGAACCACATCTCCCGGGTGAGGTGAGGAGATGTCAATGTCCACAAGGATGCGAGAAAAAGTAGTGTGGTCCATTGAATATGTGGATTCACCGACCTTCAAGAATTGGCCAATATAGTTTTCAATAGTTTCATAATAAGAGTGCTCCCAAAAGTGAAGAGGGAGATTTATGAAGCTAACCCAAATTGGACACACATTAAGCGATTAATTGAGAGGGTTAAAAGAGCGTGTCTAAGGCTTAACATAGAGGGAGTGCACTCCCTAAGCCCATAACATTCCCAAAACCAAATTCTAATCAGTTGAAGATGTGAAGGAAGAACTGAAAAATCCTTTAGCATAGGGAAAATGATCATTATTGTGAGCCACCAAAGGTCACCAAGATTCACTTACCCAACGATGAAGGTCTGGTAGTGAAGGCCAAAGCCCTAAAAATATTCACACAAGAGAAGAACATTGGTAGAACCCAATATTGTCCACCACATCCTATCCACAAACCACAACAGGGGAGGATTTGGTACAGGGAAGAGGACAAACTCCCTTGGAGGGTTGGGCAACAAATCTGACCACACGAGAAAAGATACGCTTGCCAACAGAGGAAGTTTTGGACTGAGCACCAATAGTATCAACAATAATTGGTTAAGAAGCATCACCAAAATAAAGAGAGCCAACACTAGAAACACCCCCCAGAAGAACTGATGGGGGTGGACATGAACCAGCGACTCCCACTATGGAGGGAAAGTACCCAACAAGAGTGTTCCCCAGGGAGCATCACACAAACTAGCACCATGAACAACACCAACAACTCCAGGATGAGGGGGAAGGGGCAGAAAAGAAGTAGCATCAAAGGAGACTTGCACAAAGGAGAGCTATTGCAAAATTTTGAAATCACCTCATGGGCAGGAGCTCCAGACATGTTGTGATTTATCCCTAACTATTGGAATTCTAATGTTACTAATGACAGTTGTTAATATGTGGAAAGGATGATGAAATAATTCTAAATTTTAAAATACAAATAATTATGTATCTATGATACTCATCATTTAGTAAGCTAGTATTTTTAAATATTTTTTAATATGTTGAAGGGATGATCAAATTTGTTATTTTGGATTATTCATCTTTTTATACTTAATAATTTGGTAAAGATTTTAGAGCATATATCATTTTACAATCTATTTTTATCTTAATTTAAATTAATATTAGATTGAGCTAATCATAACTTAATTATATATTTTGGTATCTTTTTGGTGTCTTATTTTAATCACCTTTGTTAAAGCTTTCGGGTCCTGAAAACTTGCTTTTTTAATTAATTAGAACTTAATTATATATTTGCATGTTAACTATTGAAAATAAATATTTATTTTTTTTAATATAAATTTGACTTTTGTGAGATTTGATGTATGTTATTTCTTAGTCATGTCTTATAATGATCTGCATTAGTCTTATAGAGAAATGACATATATTTCTTTCCATAAATGATCATCTATCAAATCATAATGATAAAAAACTTTTATCTTTAAATAGTATAATAAATTAAATGTAATATTTAGCTCAATAAGTGATTATGGAATATTGATGTGTCATGGGATCAAATCACTATTGCTTTGGATAATTAAAGTCAAGTTAGAAGATCTTTAACTTTGCAAATTGGTTGTTCTTCACCTTGGTTCACCTCTATATATGTGGATCCAACCAACAAGTGTGCAAACTTAAATTGATATATGGCCTAATATAATCTGGTTACCTTAATTTATAATGTTTCCTTCTTGTAAGAAGAGGTGTTGTTAAACAACACCTTAAGAGAATCTAATTGATAGTGAGGATCATGTTATCCTCGATTGGATCCCTCATATATTAGCTTTACGTGAATTTGAGTAAAATGATTAAGAATTGTAGGAAAGGATGTAATAGACATAAAATTATGTCTCAAGATAATTTCCTAATAAATTCTAGTAGAATTCTTTTGCTAATGCTATATCATTAAAATTCTAGCATGTTCCTTAATTACTCTAAGATCCTAGAAATAGAGCCAACTTAGGCTAGTGCATATGGTATGTTGTATAGAAATAAACCTCAAGAGTAATATTCCACCTTGGGAATTGTATATAATATCACTGTATTTGATATTTGGAAGATATATAATATATGAAGAAGGATAGAGATGATATAGTTGTGATAGAAGATATATGATGATAGATTAAGATCTGAAATATGTTATGTATTTGGAGATTGATAAAATTATACAATGATGTTGTTACTGATCCAAATATTTGTGTTGTGATTATACTTTATGGTTTATTGAGGTATGAATTTTTTATTATTCTGATTTACTTCTACGACTACTAATTTCCTTTGTCATGTCCTCTAGGGTATAAAGACTACATTAAGATCTATTTGGGGTGTAGATCTCTAGCTTGTAGTTTTGCCTTAACTCTTGCTAACATTTTTGTTTTGTCACTAGAAACTTAGAGTGAATATGAAGAAAAATTTTAGCAGAAAAAAAGGCAAATTGGCTGAAAATTGATTTGCATCAGACCTTAAGGGCCACCTTTCTGAGAGGGGGGTACGAAATTAGGGGATGGAAAATGGTAAGGGGGACATGATTTGAATGGATGCCTGAAAAGGTGTAACTATTCAAGTTCCAAAAGATGGAAGGGTGTATTTATGAGGATATGAAGAAGACCAGAACAAAATACTATGAAAAGAGGGAAGAATAAGAGAAATAGAGAGACTAGAGAATTGATTGTAGAGGAAATGGGTGAGAATACTGGTGAAATAATATTAAAAAAAACTTGAGAAAGAGAGGAAAGATAATGTATAAGATTAAAAAAGATGGAAAGTAGATATAAAGAAAGAGTCAACATGTTGGCCGAGGGAAAATTTAAAGGAAAGAGTAAGCATAATAAAGAGGGTGTAGCCAAGTGTGCCAATGTGGGTGCACCAAAGGAATAAAAATGGAAAGAAAAGATACTAGAATCTAGCATTACCGTAAATGAGGAGATCAAAATTGTGGAGGAAGAAAATGGAACTATGAAGGAAATCAATTTTGATCCTTAGTGAATATTAGAAGTATATGAACTGGTCTCAAACATAATTCAACCATTATCTCTAGAATTGAAACAATACCTTGAATACCCACCACCCATAGACCAAGGGTTATCGCCTAGGACAAATACAACTAATATAAATACAATTGAATAAGAACTTGCAAGAAATAAACATAGAGATAATTTGTGGACAATGTACATGATAGTTTGGGATAAAACATTGAAGGTGATAATCGATTAATTTTGTGGGGTTTCAAGCCAAGAGGCGGTACACCTACAAGCTCAAATAACTTTGAAAATCAAGGACAATACACACCTCTAACAAAGAAGACAACATGGGTAGCATGCAGAAGATGCCCATCTTTGAGAAGGATATGAACAATGGTGTAAAACATATTTTCTTACTAGACACAATATAGCAAGTCCAAAATGAAACATAGGACAACATAAAACTATTGTATTTTGTCAAATCATAGAGGGACCAACTGCTAAAGTTGTATCACAAAGCATATACATTGAATAATAAGGAATGGGACGAAGTAATGCAAGCCTTTTTGGAGAATTTTGATAGCCCGGAACTTCCAATGCGAGTAACCAAATTATGACAACTATCCTAGGTAGAGGATGAATCAATCATTGAATTTGATAGAAAATTCAAGGAAATCGTAAGACAACTAGAGGAACCCCTTGATGATAAACAAAAGATGGAATGGTTCATTTCAACATTAACACTGAAGTTGTGGATGGTCCTAGAAGGTAGGTTTTTTACAACATATTCTAAATTGGCAATATTGTCTTGCAAGATAGAAAGTCAATCATGGTGCAAGGAAGAGAAGGATAAAGAAAATTGAAAGATTGAAAAATTATAGCTAGAGTTGGAAAAACTATGGTTGTGACAAGAGATCATGAAGTGGGAGATAGGACCTCAGAGGAAAAACATCTGGCGCTCATGTTGTGGTAGGGAAGGTTTGTCGTGGCACGATTTCCTTAAGGAGCTAGGATAAAATAATGAAAATGCACTAAAAGTTGATTTTTGGATGGTGCATAAGGCCAATGCTATATATTATGGAACTTGGAGACAATGGGATGATCATGAGACAAAAAATTTCCCTTCCCACCTATTCGAGGTGAAGGAACAACCCAATTATTACAAAGATATGAAATATGTGAATGGTTTGGCAGAAAGAAAGCTATATGCTCAAGAGGCTAGATAAAAAATATCACCATGGTAGAAGAACTAGAGGAATGCCAATGCAATTCAAAATTTGGATCCTTTTAACAATGGATCATACCGAGGAGGAAGAGGGTAAGGCCAAGGAAGAGGAAAAAGATCTAATGCTACTTGTTTCAATTTTGGCAAGATAGACCATTATGTAATAAAATTATAGGGAGAGAAAAGGAAGAAATATGGATTTTACGGTCAAGAAGATCATGATATATTTAACTGTGAGAAGGAAAAACAACATTATAAAAAATATAAAAATAAAAATAAAAATTGATCTAGTTTGCAATCCTACTCTGCAACTTTCCTGCTTTGTCTATGTTTGAATTCAAATCCCTGCATGTCCGCTACCCCGGGGGAGGATCCTTCCTCCCTACAACCTGACCCCCCTCCAATACTGTCAATTCACATGTTCCTCATGAGGCCTTGATGTCTGCCTCTGGGACCCCACTGCCTATGGGTACTTCAAAAAAGTTTGACCAAAACAGAGTGTCTAGTGGTTCATCCCCTTTAGTACCGTCATAATCTGATTACAAGGATGTAGATATAAAAAAGGTTAATCTTGAAGAAGGTAACAAGAAATCCCCTTCTATTAGGTTAAAAAAAATTTTGGTCAGAAGGATGCGAAAGTGGACAAAAATGGGTCTAAATCCAAATGGAAAAGTGCCCTTGTTGGCTCTTCAAATACGACCCTGGAGATAGCCTTGGCTAACTTTATCCAAACTGAGGAGGGGACTAAGATTAAACTACCTGATAATCTCATGGATAAAATTGCTTCATCTCTGCATTTGGTTCTCATTGGATGATTCTTCTCTTTTAGACCATCTATTGACATGGTTAGACATTGGGCTAGTGCAAGGTGGAAGTTAAAGGGAAGTGTGGATATCTCGGCTATGCCGGGAGGTCTCTTCCTTTTAAAGTTTAATACTGAGGAAGACCCGATGTTTGTCCTATCAGGCTCTTGGACATTGGGGAAACATATTTTAACTCTCTCCAAATGGAAGCCTAGTTTTGACCCCTTTGTTGAGCTCAATCGTATGGCCCTTGTTTGGGTCAGACTTCATGGCCTCCTGCTGGAATTTTGGGATGACCAGATCTTCCACTAGATTGGGAACTCCTTTGGCAGCTATGCCACTACTGATTCGATCACCCTTGCTAAATCCAAGTTAGTTTATGCATGTTTTGTGTTAATGTTTCTATTAACAAATAATTACCCAACTTTGTGTCCCTCAAATCAAAATGGGGTAAATGGTCTCAAGCCATTGTCTATGAAAATGCTACTCTTTTTTTCCTAAAATGTGCTAAGCAGGGACACACTATTTCTGACCGTAAAGCCCCATCTACTTTTGAGCCCAAGCTTAAAGATAAGATTATTTCTAATGATGATCCTATTAGCCCAAGCGCTCCCTCTTCTTCAACCCCTATGGGGCTGACTAATCCCTGAGCGATGTCTGATGACTACCCCCACAGACAAGATTCTGGACATTATCAAATCTCTTATGGATTTCATGAAGAAGATGAGGCCAGTGGAGACTATTGAAGATGGGGAAATCCCCCTGGTGATTTTCCTATGTTTATCCCTCAATCCTTCCTCCTCTCCCTCTCTGGTCAAGGATGATGTTCCCCACTCCCCTTGCCCCATGGGTGAAGCTAGCACCTCACTTCCCCATTTCCCCCATATAACCTGTGATGTGAAATTTTCCTGCTTTTTACCTCCACCCCGGTCCCCTAGCAGCTCAAGGATTTTGGAGGATTTATCTATCTTTCCTGTTGACATCTAATGTGAAAACCTCCCCACCCTACCTCCCTTCTATGGATAATGAGGATTGGCTGACACGGAAGAAAAAAACTAGGACTAAGAAGGCAGATGTAGGCAATGATAGTAAAGTGGGAAGGCCAACTGATAGAGTGTTGAGGCAGAAAGTTGTGGCAAGGGATATTTCAAGGGGGCGATAGTTGACCCTTGATAGAAATAAAAAAATTAAGAAATGAAGTTCCTCGCCTAGAACATAAGGGAACTCAATAGACCCCAAAATAAAATGGCCATAAAGCAATATATTTTAGAGATGAATATTGATATCTATTTACTCAGAGAAGTCAAAATGTCCTACTAAACCTTTGCAATGATTGTTGGCAAACTCTGGTCGGGCATGACATTTATTTACGAGGAGATGTTAGGGGTGTTTGGTGGAATTGCTACCCTTTGGAACCCTTACAATCTCCAAGGTAATGTTCATGTTTGCCCACAGAAATATCTGGTAGTAGCCTTCCAAGTTGGCAATCTCTGCTGGCACCTTTTCAATATTTATGCTCCCAATTCCAGGATGGGAAGGTGTCTGGTTTAGGAGGAAATTGTTGATAGAATCCTTGAGTATCTGAATTCATTCTACATGCTGGCTAGCGACTTCAACACCCCTCTCTACCCTTTTGAGAAATGTGGTGGTCTTATGGGTTATTCTAATAGTATGGGAGATCTGGCCAATCTTATAAATACTACTAGTCTTTTTTATTTAGACCTTCAGGGTGTCCCCTTCACCTGGTCTAACAATAGGAAAGAGAATCACCTAATCCAAGTTTGAGTGGATATATTCTTACTCTCTACTAATTGGGATATTGGTCACAACTCCTACCTAAGGATTATCCCAAGGACTACTTCTCACCATAGCCCTCTCCTCCTCCATTGGGCTGATAGACCCCCTTTGGGTCCTCCCCCTTTTCATTATCAGATTATGTGGGCCTCCCACTTAGACTTTAGAGCTTTGGTTAGGAGGTGGTGGGCCTCCCCTGTTCAAGGGACTGCAATGTTCAGGGTTGTTGAGAAACTAAACCTCATCCGACGGGAAGTGAAAGGTTGGAACAGGGCTACTTTTGGTGACATATTCAAGAAGAAGAAGGATCTATGCTCCAAGATGGAGAAAATTCAAAACATTATGGCCTCTAGTGATCCCCCTCACTCCCTCCTTATTGAAGAATAAGATTGTAGAAAAAATTGGAAGGAAATTCTGTCTAAGGAGGAAATATATTGGAAGGAGAGATCCAAAATTCAATGGCTGAAGGAGGGAGACAATAACTCTTCCTTCTTCCACCAGTTAGCTATCATTCACAAAAAAAGAACATGATCAAACCTATAAGGGATGATAGTGGATAGGAGATCATAGATGAAGCCCAAATCGGTCAATTTTTCGCTGACTTCTTCATCTGTATGTATACTGAGTTTGAAGGAAGTGAGGCTCTTCAAGACAAACTTCTGAGTAAACTACCTACTGTTATTGGTGAGGAGGATAACTGCCAACTTCTTTCATCTATTTCCTTGGAGGAGGTCCAGTTGGTAGTCTTTGCAATGGGTGCTTACAAGGCACTAGGTCTGGATGGCTTCCCCCTGACTTTCTTCCAGGAATATTGGGACATTGTCAACTTTGATGTCAATAGAGCTGTGAAGGATTTCTTTAGGACTGGTAAATTGTTGAAAAAGCTGAATAACACTTTCATTGTTATTGTTCCTTAGTCTCAAGACCCTAGATGCATGATGGATTTTTAACCTATAAGTCCTTGTAATATTATTTATAAGATCATCTCTAAGGTCCTAGTGAACAAAATCAAAGCATTTCTTTCTAAGTTTATCAACCCCTCTCAAAAAGGCTTTGTCTGAGGTCGTCAAATCTTGGATGCGGCCATTGCCAAACATGAAATTATCCACTCCATGGATAAAAGCAAATCTCCAGGTATGGATTTTAAACTAGACATCTCAAAAGCTTATGAAAAAATCAACTGGGATTTCATGTTTAAAACACTTTTAAAACTGGGCTTTAATCCTAAAATTGTTGGTTTGATTCAGGAGTGTTTGTCTACCATTCAATTTTCTATCTTGATCAATGGGATGGGGTACATTGGGGTTTTCTCAAAATGGAAAAAGGTATTAGACAAGGGGACCCCCTATCCCCATACCTCTTCATTATAGTTGTTGAGGTTTAGAGCAGAAATTTATTGGATATGTTGGCCAATGGGAAACTATAGGGTGTCAAGGTTGCTACTACTATTCCCCCTATTATGATCCAGCAATTTGTAGATGACACCTTTCTATTCAGGCCAATATGTCAACTATAATGAAGGCAGCCTTTTCTTTTTCAATTCCCCCATGGACTTAGAGTAAAAAATTCTTAATATTCTTGGGTGCCATTCTGCCAATTTACTGGGGACTTACCCAGGTCTTCCTCTCACTGTTAAAAAGGTTACTCCTACCTTCTAGAACTCTATCCTTGAAAGAGTATAGAAGAAACTCACGGGTTGGAAAGGTAAATTTCTTAGTAGTGCGGGGAAACTCCTACTCCATGCAACTTCCCTCCAAGGTATCCCTATTTATTTCATCTCCCTATTCAAAATTTGGGGCGCCATGGGGGAGAAGCTTGAGAAGATTCAAAGAACCTTCCTCTGGATGGGTTTGGAAGAAAAGAAATGCCTTTCTAGTTAATTGGGATATTGTTTGTTTACCTAAGACCATGGGGGGTCTTTGTATCATAAAGATAAATGTCTTAACAAGGCCTTAATGGCCAAAGTGGGCTGGAACCTAGGTAAAGATGAGACAGATTGGTATAACATTATCTGAGCCAAGTACCTAGAAAGAGAGAAGTTTTGCTTCAATTTGAGTTTTGTTGGCCTACCTCTAGGTTCTAAATTGTGGAACAACATTCTCAAGCTTAGACCTATTACCAGATAGGGACTAAAGTGGCAAATTGGTATTGGTAGAAAGATCCGATTTTGGGAGGATTTGTGGTTGGAAGATAAAGCTCTAGCTAAAGCATGTTTTTGTGAATTAATGAACACTCTGAAGGACCATTTTGGTAACTATATTGTTGGCTACATTATGTCAGGAGGAGGTAAGTGGAGAAACTTCTCTCTAATCTTTTCTGATTGGCCTGACCTATTGCCTAGGGCCCTTGAACTCCAGGTGTATATGGTGAAAATGGAAACAACAACATTGAAAGACTAAATGAATTCAACCACAAAACCCTAGCCTAACAACAACAAAGATCCACCATAACATATGAAGATTACCTAAGACAATGCAAATCAAATGAAATCACAAAGATTATACCATCACATGTCCAATAGGGTTTTGGATCTCCATTCTTCCTATCTCCATTGATCTTGCTTGATATATTTGCTCTCAGATTTTATGTGCACAAGAGCTCAACAAAGAACGGAAATGTGGTTGCAAGTAGGATCTCATATGAAAAGAGTAGTGTAGTCAAATGCATAAACTGGTTAGCCAGTTAGTGAGGGTTTGATAATGAAGGAAGCATCTCCTTATATAGAAGACACCATAAGAAATAGAGGGATAAGATTGAGAGGTGTAAAAAAGGTTGGCTATGATTAGAGGGTAGGTAAAGAAAATAATAAAATAATGAAAGGGGTAGGTAGTGTAGGAATTAAGAGATGAATGGCATGTGTCATGGGTAGAAAAGGCTAATGAATTAATTAAATAAATAAAGATTTATTTAATTAATAGAAGAAGTGGGATCAATTAAATAAATAAGATATTTATTTAATTTAGGAAAAGGATAATTTAAATAAATAAATGTATTTATTTAAATGAGAAATAAGGCTAGAAGAGGATAAATGGATTAATTAAATAAATAAAGATTTATTTAATTAATAGAATAATTAGGCTAAAGTAATTAAATAAATAAAGATATTTATTTAATTAGATTGGACAATTTTAGGTGTCTACATTTTGCCCCTCTTTGAGATAATGTAGCTTGTTGCGTTGTTTCAAAGAAGATAATATGAACTGATACAAAGTTGCTCCAAGATGGGAATGATATGCCCCCTCGAGAGATTGGATGAAAATGTCTAGAAAGGTCATAGACAATCTCTTGATAAGAAAGAAAGGATAGAATGGATTGACCGGATAGGATAGAGTGACAAAGTCATGGGATAAAGAAGACTGACTCGGGAGACGAGGGTGAGGACTAGGGCTAGGGCAGCCTATAAGATAGACTACGAGGGAAATGCATCCTCATTGTCATCCACACATCCAAGAGATCAGAGTGCAGAGAGAGAATAGAGCAGCAATAGTAAGCAATGATGGCATTGTTTCACAGATTCGATCGCGTTCGCCGATTTCAGAGGCTAGCAGATGCAGGAGAGCTGGTAAGTACCACAAAACCTCCTTGTACTTTGTTGTAATAAATTTTGTCATTAATGCATGCTAGGTAGTGCAAATAATGCATGTTAGAATAATGTCCAAAAATGTCAAAACATCAAGGCACATCTGTGCTGGTGCCAGGCGCGTCTATGCTGGCTAGGTGCATCTATGTTTGTGCCAGGCGTGTCTATGCTAGAAAAAGCATCTATGCCAAATGCGAGTGCGTTTGCATTGTTCAGGAACGTTTGTGAAATATGGGCACATTTGTGCAGGACAGGCGCGTCTATGAAGAGCATAGGCACATCTATGTATTTCAGGCGCATCTGTGCAGAGCAGGTGCGTTTATGCAGTCTTTAAGCGGGTTTATGTCATGAAGGCGCATTTATGTCTTCAAGGTCAAATCGGCAGTTCTGTGATGGACATACGCTATCGATTGGATAAGCTGCTGAGAGGATACACTCAAGCAAGTCCTCTAGGGAAGACTAGAATAGAAAATAGGGCTAGGATTAACAATTCTATGATAGAACATACGTTGCCAATTAGGAAACTACTCAAGAGGATTCACTCAAGCAGAGGCCCTAGGATAGGATAGATCAAGGCACTTTGTGATGAATAGTGAGTACCAAGACATAGTACTTTGTGATGAATAGGGAGTACTAAAATATGAGCAACACTTTGTGATGAACAGTGAGTGCAAATATAAGCAGCACTTTGTGATGAATAGGGAGTGCAAAACACGTAGTACTTTGTGATGAATAGGGAGTACCACTAGGATAATCAGCAACACTTTGTGATGAATAGTGAGTGTCACTAGAATAGAGCGTCATATGATAAATATAAGCACTAGGATAAAGAGCAGCATTTTGTGATGAACAGGGAATGCCACTATGACTGACATGATTGATTTGCTTGACTACAAGAGTATTTTCCTATGTTGGAGTCACGAGAGAGATTTCCGTCGACTCAGAGGTTGCGACCAGAGTTGACATTCGAGGACAGAGCTACCATTGAGGGTATGGGCCTATGATATATTATGTATGTGCCTGAGTTGTGGGCAAACATGGGGTTGCTGACTGTGCTGGCTGAGAGATGGCACTCAGAGACATGTACGTTCCATTTGTCGATGGGTGAGATGACAGTCACCTTGGAGGATGTTTATAGGATTCTGCAGATATCGATCGATGGTGAGCTGATACCCTATGATCGAGAGGGAGATAGGAAGGCCTTGAGATGAGTGTTTCAGGATCCTAGACTAGAGATGAGAGCTGGACACGTGGCATGGGACACGATGACAGCGACAGGATTGGCACTACCAACAATGCTAGGAGGAGTGATCAGTGGGCTCCTGTGTCTAGACAAAGCGACATGAGGGTTGGCTGTGGGCTGGGGGAGAACCTTGGAGACACTGGTTACATAGCACACTAGATATGCCTAGGGACCATGTGTGCTAGTACACTTGTATTATGAGCTGCATTAGTTTGTGTATCATGGATCTGTAGGATTGGGCTGCGGAGTCACATTGCTGCAGGTATGGGCCTATGAGCATCTACTGGTTACCCGACTGATACACTTCAGGGGCAAGGGTCATGGACGCAGTTTTGTATATTTATATGATATGATTACATCACAACCATGAATTGGCAGGTTGGAGCATTAGTGTTGAGTCTTGAATGAGATCGACACTGTGATATGGAGGGTGTACCTTGGGTGCGAGCAGTGGGAGGAGGACGCAGTGGATCTACGTTATACTTTTCAGAGCAGATATCTAATTGGACAGACACTCTATGTATTGGAGAGATAGCTGATTGATAGGGTATGCAGGCAGTTTGGCCGTATTCAGTGGATGCCACGGGGTTCCGGGATGTATGCTCAGACAATTAGGGATCAGGTACACTTTGGGCCATTATTGTCGTATGATCAGGTCGTGACGCAACTAGTAGAGATGGTTCCCTTGCTATGGGATATGTGGCCAGATATTGAGGATGCAGGCATGGATGTAGAGTACACAGCGTATTGGGTTGAGCATCCCTTTCCACGACTGACAGACCCAGGGGAGCTTCTAGATGGAGATGGTGGTGGGGATGGGGATGATGAAGGAGATGGTGGGGGGAGAGGTCGACAGAGGAGGCATGGTGCTATTGGAGATAGGAGGGTGGCTTCACGGAGAGAGGGTGGGGAGGAGAGATAGACTTGGGTGGTGAGGGGTCGCAGTGGATTGTCACTACAGGTGCTAGTAGCACAGGGTCCTAGATAGGTGCAGGGATAGGGGTAGAGGCAGGTACAGGCATAGGCACCAATACAAGGAGAGCCACAGGCAGAGGCACAGGGGGCCGAGGAGGAGCAGGATGAGCTTCTTGAGCTGAGGAAGATCTGCCAGGGACATGTAGATGAGATTCAGGACCTGGAGAGGGAGATAGTTAGGCTCATAAGGTGACTGAGGGAGATAGAGCATGAGCAGGATCAGGCTATCTAGAGCTATACTAAGGCTGAGAAAATGCTGAGGGCTGGGAGGCAAGCGACAGAGGATACAGGGGCTGGATATGCCTATTTTCTACAGGCAGGGGAGGACATAGGCTACTGGCAAGACCTATATTACGGGGCAGTGCCACCAAAGCAGTGGGCGAGGAGCTTCCGCAGACCATCATGGATAGCGACAGCTACGAGAGGGAGCCAGAGGAGACAGGCATCCAGTGGTGGGGTTATGGGTCCTCCACCACCACCAAATAGAGGGGATAGGAGGGATGATCTTGGGGAAGGTCCTTCTAGGGCTCAGACTCCATCGAGGCCAGGCGGCTCCGAGGGAGGGAGTTCATCATAGCCGTAGAGGGCTCCCTATGTATCAGTGTTTTGTACCATTTTGTATTATGATGTAGACACCTTCGGGTGATTTTGTAGCCATATGATTTTGACATCATTGTATCATGACACTTATGATTATATATATGAGATGATTCATCTTTGCGGCATCTATATGCATGTGTACCTATGTGATGAGATGTTTCATGATGTATGTTTCTATGTGATGGATTATGATATGGATGTAAATATGTACATGATGAATTGCAATATTTTTGTTCTTTTATGTTTTATATGTTATGCCAATGCAAATGTGAATGTATGAAATGCAAATGAATATGATAATGCAAATGATAATACAAATGTGCTAACATGAGTTGTGTACAGGATGTGATGCAATTGTGATATCTATATGTATGTATGAAATGCTTAATATGTGGTAATTCAGGTGCAACTATATGAAATGCAAATGTTTTTGGCATGTCATTATACTCAATCATGTGATAATGGGCTACATGGACTCAAGAAGGATGATGGAAGTCAATCAACAAAGGGGGATGGAAGATAGAAGATATGAAAGTGAAAGAGCTTCTTGTACGTTATCATCATTGAGATTTATTATGGCAAGTAGGTTATGACAATCAAGGCATATGTTTGACCCAGAAAGTCATTGTACCTGTTTGCATGGAGATAAGACAGTTGCAAACAAGGAATGCCCCAGTTCATACTAGACCCACAACGTCCTCATATCCTTGGACAAGTCATAGAATTACTAAGAGACAATCCACATACAACAAAAGAAAATAGGTGACGATACCCCATCCTCGCCTTTCTAGTCAAAGACATCCTAGAGATAAAATCTCTAGTCAGAGACATCTTGGAAAAGCTAAAAGGCATGTCACCAAAAAGATAAAATCAAAAGAAAACCAAGACTTGACAACAACATCCACTGTAGTCCTCAAGTTTAGTGTCTCTTGTCACTTGTATAAGTCTTATTTGATTGTGGTCACAATGTTTACTTTCACAAAAAGGATAGATCGCACTGAACCATAATGTTGTCTGAGTCTGTTGAAAGATTTGATTTGTTGAAGCCCATTGTTGTTGTTGTGTCTCATCTGAAATTCATTGAATCCATGAAACTGATACTTTATTACGAAGAAGATGAAACTTTATTGCGGATTGGCGATGAAGATGTTTCTTTATTGCGGATTGGCAATGCAGATGTTTCTTTATTGTGGATTGTGCGCAGATAGACTGAAGAAAAAGTGGAAGAAACTGTACTCCTCGAAACATGTGATGTTCTTAGTTCCACACCCATTACTAGACGTAGGATTTGCCTTAGCCATAGATATGATCTAATTTATTATGAATGGAGAAAGGTGAAAAGGGAGGTTTATTATGAATGGCTAACCAATCTTGGGTAGATCAATGACAAGCCATGATGGGAATGTGTAAAGTTTATTATGAATGGATAGGTTGTGAGTGTGTGCATAGTGAAAGGATGAAATGGAATCCTGAAGGAGGGAGGAGCAATGTCTCTACGCATGGCACTAGTGACCCAGTTTTCACCATGGTACTTGCCCAAGGCACCACCAAAGTGGTTTTCACCATTGGACGAAATGTTTTTTTTGTTTTACTTTTTTGATTTTTTTTTTTTTTTGTTGTCACAAGGCGCCTGTTTGCCAGGTTTTCACCAAGTAACAATTTTTTGTTTTATGATTTGTTTTGTATTTTGAATTAGGATACTTCGAAGAGCTATGTGTAAAACTTGCGAAGGTGCATGCTATTGATAGGATCCTCTAAAGGTTCACCCTCTATGGTTGAGAGCTGATATGCACTAGATCCATATGCTGCTGTAATGATGTAAGGACCAAGCTAGTTTGGTTTGAACTTGCCCTTCTTCTCTCTGTCTTGCTGATTTTTAGGATTTTCCTTGAGAACCAGGGCACCCACCTCAAATGTGTAAGGCTTAACCTTATGATTGTAACTGCAACATTCCTTGACTGAGTGATGTGTATCTCAAGTGATTGTCTTCCTTGATGAAGAAACTGAGATAGAATTACTAATGTGTGGACTGCATAGGCCCATATGCATGTCACCTGAAGAAGTTTGGGCATCACTGATAACAAAGTCCTTCAAGGAAGCTCCATTAAAGGTCCATGATGTATCACCAGAAGGGAAAGGATGTGTGGAACAAGTGAATGAGTGATGAAGGCTTATGATTGTGAAAAGAAGTGAAAGTAGGATAGCATGATGGACACTTAGGATCAACAAGTGTTCTTTTTTACTTGAAATTGTAGAACTTTTGCCCCCAGTTATTTTGGTATTAGGGGAGATCAACTCTTGTTCCTTTTCTTTCATAGGATTTTTATCCTTGACTTTGATTTTTGTAGAGTCCAATAGCTTTTGATTTTGATTTGGACTGAAGGAATTTTCTTTATTTTCGACTTTTAGATTTTTCTTTTCAAAGATTGATTTTTTATCCCCAATGAGTAAGGGCTTTTGTAATTCTTGTTGATCCGAGTCTAGAAGTGGAGTGGAAATGAAATGAGTGGATGATATGGTAAGGCTATGTGATTTTTCAAGAGAGATGGTGATATGCTCAATAGATTCTTTGCTAGAAACACTCTTAGAACTATTGATATCAAGAGCTGCTTGCACCACTAGAGGAGATTTGCATTCGGACTTAGTAGCCACAACACTAGGTGGTTCACACCCAATTCCTTGATTTTGCAAATTGCTTATAGATTGTTCCCGTCGACTGAATACCTTAGGAGATAGTGGGAGTTGATCAACATGAAAGATATACTCACTACATCCCATGTCTTTAATCTTGAATTTTTCTTTGATCTCTGCTTGTTTTGATGTAGAAGCTTTCAAGGATTCTGGATCAACATATGCTGAAGATGGAACAACTTCTCGATTGACTGGTATTGTTATTTCTGATCTAGGTCGTAGATTGTTGCAATATATGAATGGATTTGGGTCAGCTTTGACAGTCACTTCAGCTCCATTGTGTGGAAACTTGATACATCGATGATATGTAGATGGGACTACACTCATTTCATGAATCCATGGATGTCCTAGCAATATGTTGTATGTGAGATCATGATCAAGGACTTGACAAACCACATCCTTAGTAATTGGCCCAACTCTGAGAGGTAAGGTGATTGTTCCCTTGGATGAACGCTCTTCATCATCATATGCCTTGATGGTGATTTTGTTTGTAGAATTCATAGCTTTATCTAAATATCCCAATTGTTTAATAGTGCTCAATGTACAAATGTTTAGACCTGCTCCTCCATCTATCAGGACTCATTTTATTTGACGTTTATGTATGAAGGCTTCAATGTGTAGTGGTGCATTATGTGGTTGACTTATGGAGGCATCATCGGCTTCTGTGAATATAAGGGAGTGTGGAATGGAATGGTATCCCACCATGGCTTGAAACTGGTCCATGTTTAGATCAATAGGGATAGTAGTGTCTCTCAAGATTTTGTCAAGAATAGCTTTATGTGCGGGGGATATGCGTAAGAGCTCAAGAATTGGGATAAGCACAGGTGTCTTCCCTAACTGTTCTACAAGGTCATACTCAGGCTTGGTTGATGAGGAAGCAGTGTTTTTAGCTAGAGCACCTTGCAAAGTGAATTTATCTCAACAAGTTGTAACATGACATTCAGAGGTAGGTTCGGAAGAAGATCCAATTCCTTTCAGAATGATCTTGGGTCTCTGGGTAGAATTCTCAGGGGTTTTGTCCTTGATGATAATAGTAGAGACATAATTATCCATTGAAATGTGATTGATAGTTGAATCATAGTTATAGGATGCTCTTGTATAGTTGGTTTGGTCATCTGTGGCTTTAGCTTTTCCCTTGTCATGTTTTGGGAATGGTTCCTTAAACATTTCATGTTCTTGATTGGATGAGTGTCCTTCAATCTCAATGTCACCTCTATCAATGAGATCTTGTATGATGTTCTTGAGTCGATGGCAATTTCCTATTTTATGACCCTTGCTCTTATGGAATTCACAATACTCATCATCATTCCACCAATTTGGTTTGACCTTTGGCTCATATGGTGGAAAATTTGGAATTGTGATTACTTTGTTTGCCACTAGCTTCTTGAAAACTGACTCAAGTGGTTCTCCCAATGGAGTGTACTTCCTTCGTGATCTAGAAGTTGTTTGAGTATTCACCTGATTGTTTGTAGAGCTTGATCCCGAAAAAACTATTTTGGGTTGCACTATATTGGCATCAACAACACCATCATTGACTGTGTTCTTGTTTTTATTCCAAAATCTTGGCTTGTCTTTTCCTTTAAAGTCATCTTTGTTTTCCTTGAATATCTTAATGACTCCTTGTTCAATTAGGACCTTTTCTGTCACTAAGCCTTTTTCAATGACATCCTTGAAGGTGGACAAACAAGATTTCCTTAGATCATAGCCAATTTCTTTGTTAACATTTTGGGTGAACATCTCTACCTTTTGTTTTTGTGGAATTTCACAAGAGCATCTACTGGCTAGATTTCTCCATCTTTGTAAAAATGATGCAAAAGGCTCTCCCTCTTTTTGCTTGGTGTTGCACAAAATAGTGACTGATATGTCTGTCTCTATGCTGTAGGAGAAATTTTGAATAAATGCCTCTACTAAGTCACCCCATGACTTAATTCCAGGTGGAAGTTGGGAGAACCATTCCATAGCTTGATCACCTAAGCTCTGTGGGAATAATCTCATCAAATATGTCTCTTCTGAAGCTACATTAATGCAAGCTGTGAAAAATTGTCTTATGTGTGCCTTAGGATCTCCTTTTCCTCTATACTTATCAAACTTAGGTGTCACAAAGTGTGTAGGAAATGGAGGCATTGGAATGCTCTTGTCAAATGGATAAGGACATATGTCTCTCATTTTGTAAGTTGGCTTCGATGTATTTATGTCCTCCATTTTCTTTTGTAAGTCCCTGATTTGCTGTTCCAAATTGTTCTTAGGTGGAGACCAACTTCTTGGACCATACCCCATGCTTGAGGCACCAATTGGAGGAGGAGCATGTTGCATATATGGATGATATTGATCATACACATGTTCATATGGAGGAGGTCTATAATGATGCTACATATATGGACCACCTGGTATAGAGTCATGGTGGGGAATGGAATATCTACTTTGTCCATGTATACCATACTCTATAGGAATGTCATGAGTTTGTTCTAGTGTGTTTCCCCCAAATTTGACGTGGGGTTTCCTTGTGTCCAAATTTTGAGCATGCCTTTGAATATCCAATTGCTTTGGTGGTTGATCCTTAGCATTGGTATGTGATTGAGCATATTTTTCTACATAAGACTTCCATAATGGTCTACGAAGGTGAGTATCATATGCTTGACCATGTGTGTATGGGACCTCTGGTTTTTGAAATAAAGATGATGGTGATTCAGGCACCATATGTGGTCCTCTATTGCCTCCACTATTAGGCCTCCCTTGATCCATGGTGGAGTGAGATTGTTGCAAAGGTCTATGTTCCATTATTTGAGACATGTCAAAATCATGAGGTATCTTGGCTCCACTTTGTGCCATCACTTGTAGGAAGTATTGTCTATCCCTCCTCATTATTTCCTCAACCAATCGATTGAAATGGGGATTCATAATGGTGTCTTCCACTTCTGCTGAATGTACTAAAATGTTGTCCATATTGTCATTGTGTGTATCATTTTTGTTTGTAGTGTCCATGTGCTCAACATTCAAAATGTTTCTATAGGCATCCATGTCAGGTAATGTAGTATGATCAGAATTGAAAAAGATATCATTGTCATACTCATAGGAACTCATGTTTGTGGACTCTTGAGCCTCTTTAGCTTCTCTCCTAGATTTTTGAAAACGGGTTTCAACCATGAACTACGTATTGATCAAGATGTGTGAGACTAGATGAAAATGGAAAGAGTATGGAAGACCAAGAGTTGGATGGAATGTAAATGAATCTAAGGTTTACTTGCAATGACCAAAGTGTAAGACCAAGTATGTATGTAGTAGAGTAGGTGTGGCTTCCAAAGAGATGATAGTTTCTCTTGATGAGGTAAGTTGACCTTGACTCTAAGCAAGACCAAATGAGACCCAAAGGTGATAGACCTTGATGAGGGACCACTTAGCAAAATGTTGTTGTATGTAGTGTGTTGACAAAGTATGATGAGGACAAGCAAGTGAACTTTTGACTCAAGTTTAGACAAATGTAAATGTAATGTAAGGTGTAAAGAAATGATGGACTTTGTAAGACCCAAAGACAGGTTGAATGCTAGATGAAACCCTGGAGAAATAACCTAGGAAGCTCAAGAATTCCGAAATTGACTGTGTTTGTTTGTTGGACTGTAAAAGTTTTTCAATTCTGAACACAGACGTGCCTGTATACTACATGGACGCAATTTCCTGACACAAATGTGGTTCTGCTTAACACAGACGCAAGTCTGAGATTTTGTAAATGCAATGTTGATTCTGAGAACACAGATGCATTTCTGCCCTTCACAGACGCGATTATATGACATAGACGCTATTATGTCAGACACAGATGCATTTCTGCAAAATTTGTGCAATTTTATCCAATCTGTGAAGTTGCTTTGTTGTGACCAAATCGAAATGTTTGACTGTTTTTCCGTGACAAGATGACACAGTGTTGATGAGGACTCAATGTTTGCAAGTGTCTAGACAAAAATGACTCAAAGAAAAGTGTGTTGTTTGATGTAAAATTGTTTTGCATACACTTGAAGACACAAAAGACACAATGTTTTGCTGTTTGGTCTTGAATGTTTGAATGTTTAAAATAAGTCAAGCACAATTCTTATGGCTGGCCAAGACAATAGTTGTTGATCCCACATGAGGTTTTACCCCCGAGGCTATGCTATTCAGAGAGGATACTTAGATTCTTGACCTCACTGGCTCCACCCTCGGCACTCACTTCTCGGGTCAGCCAAGCATTAGTCCCCATGAAAACTCCCCGTGGTGAACTTTGTATCTCTACTAAGAACCGTATGTGTGTGGGCCACTACCAGAGGTCCGACCTCTTGCCCCAACAACTAGAAGGATTTGGGCTTCTAAAACAAAAAGGTGCTAGTAAGGGCATCCGCTCATGTGCCCATACATGCAGCACTTTCAGCTCTATAAATACAGAAGGCTCCTAGCCGGTAGGGGTTACGCCCTACAAATGATCAAATAAATTTGATCAAACGGGTTTATGGGGAGACATAGTGTCGGTATGAACTAATCAGCACACATTATTCATAGTTTTCACCATGAATATAGTTATTTGTAGTGGTTTGGAAGAAGATGGCTTTTCTTTTGCTACCACTTGGGTCGTTCTCTCCTCACTAGTAGTCCTAATGACCACACGGGGAGACAGGCCCTCTAAAGATTAAACAAAAAGAGCCTATTGCTCAAGACACAAAAGACAATGACTCAATTTTAAAGCACCAATTGAAGTGTTTGCTAGTCTATGAAAACAAGGCACACAGTAAAAATCCAAAAACCCTTGCCAAGGTCCTACAACAAAGATTTGTTAGTAGTTTGGATTGTTTGAAATAATCACCCCTTCCTACAAGCACACAAGTTCAGTAAATTTTAGATCCAAAAGACTTTGTGAAAATAGGGGTCTTCAACAATGCATTTTGTTTTCAAGACAAGCTGCACCAATTTTGTTAGCTAGATCTGAAAATGTTAGCTCAAAATAAACCAGATCTAAAAAAAAACCGAATGACTAAAAACTGAATCAATGAAAATCCACCGAAAAAATGAAATCAGTGCGCACAGACGCGGATATCATAAACACAAATGCGGCTTTTGGACGCAGACGTGCCTGAAAACCCCACAGATGTGACTAGGGAACACAAAAGCAATTTCTAGAATCTGCAAAAAAAAAAAACTGTCGAGGGTGTGGATGCAATCCTAGATGTCGTAGACGCGGTTGAAAACCAAAAACGCGATCTGAAAGTATGTAGACGCGAAAATAGCAAAATACTGTCAACAATGTCAAATCTGCAACTTCAAAACACAAAAACAGCAACAAGGATGTTAAATGCAAAAGGGACAAGAGTCCCACCAGGTGTGCCAAAATGTATATGGTGAAAATGGAAACAACAACATTGAAAGACTAAATGAATTCAACCACAAAACCCTAGCCTAACAACAACAAAGATCCACCATAACATATGAAGATTATGATGCAGGAGCATCCAAGAGTCCACCTGAGACCAAGGAGATTATAAACATGAACAAAGACCCCAAAGCATCCTTGAAAGTGAATTGGAATGTTTTGAATCCAATAATGGCTCTATATAATGCTCAATTTGATTTAAATGTAATAAGTCCTGATAAGGGACCTAAGACAAAATATGGTGTCAAGTAGGCCAATAGTGTTTCAAGGGTCTAGAATGGTTAGTAGGGTCTTTGGTAGGGTTATTTAGGTATATGAAATAAAATTCCATTGATTTGGAATGATTTTAGCAAATAGAATGTATTAAATAAAGTTGGAAAATTAAAATCTTTGTATTCCAACGTTTAGTAGCATTTTGGAGGGAAATTGAGTTTTTAAGTCTTAATGAGTTTGTAAACCCCTCCAACCACCTTGGGTTGGTTGGGGAAGTTGTATTCATCATTTATGATGGAAAAAAAGAGAGAAAAGTACAGATGGTACGGACTGGAGGTGCTGTTGTGCGGACAGAGACAGTTTTAACCCAATAAACTTGATTTTCCTTGCAAAACTTGCATTCCTTTGATGATCTTTGAGTTCTAATCATTGTGGAAGGTTGATAGTCATTTAATGTGCATGATCTGAAGCATTTTATATCATTTTTAATCTGATCTAAGGATTTATATTGACTGTCCTATTTTAAAAGTCTGATTTTCCTTGTTTTCTCAAGTATGAATATGTAATCCATCCCCTTTATGTGCTTACTGTGACTTGGGGATGGAAATTAATGTTTTATCATATCAAACTAACATGAAAGTGCAGGATTGAAGTGGTTTTGCAGAGTGATCACTCACAAATGGTGAATTTGTTGGTTGATTGGAGCATGGGGATGGTGGCTAGAGTGTAGCAGCCACTAAAGTAGCCATTGGAGGGCTATCTTTTATGATTGGAATCAGTAGAGGGCACCAATTTAATGGTGAAACAACCTTCATTTGATCAGAGAAGTGATTGGAGGCATGATTTTGAGCAAGCCCTAGTTTAGAGGGTGATTTAAGGAGGGTTTTAGAGTTTGGACACTTAGAAGTTGAATCAAGCCATAAAACATGGAAAATCCTTGGTTTGGGAACCTATATTGTACAAAGTTTTGTAACCTGGTGTTAAGTTTTGTTGGTACTTCCTTTGTAAAGTGGGTGGTTTTTAAGGCTAAAAAGGGGCACATTTGAGGACAGCAAAGGGTCTGTCCAAAACAACCTATATTAGTTTTATGATATGTTGTGTAACATCTAAATGGGTGTCTAAATATGTAATTTTTTGGCCAAGTTTTTTTGGAAAAGTTTTAAGTTAAAGGGAAATTACCCGATTTGAAGGGCTAGATGCTTGGTTGAATAAATGTATTGAGTTTGTGTTGAAGCTAGAGGCTTAGGGGTTTAGAAAACCTTTGAATCATGTTTGTTGAGGTCCTTTGAAGTATGTGGAGGTAGGAGACACACCTGGTTTAGGTGGTGTTAGGTTTTGAGCCTATTGAGGCATTGAGTGCATTTGAGACACCTGAGGAGTGTAAGGGGTTTGGGTCCAAAATACACCTTTTATTTGCAAATTTGTATTAGATTCTCCTGTCTCTACATCAGATTACCTAAGAGAATGCAAATCAAATGAAATCACAAATATTATACCATCACATGTCCAATAGGGTTTTGGATCTCCATTCTTCCTATCTCCATTGATCTTGCTTGATATATTTGCTCTCAGATTTTATGTGCACAAGAGCTCAACAAAGAATGGAAATGTGGTTACAAGTAGGATCTCATATGAAAAGCGTAGTGTAGTCAAACGCATAAATTGATTAGCCAGTTAGTGAGGGTTTGATAATGAAGGAAGCATCTCCTTATATAGAAGACACCATAAGAAATGGAGGGATAAGATTGAGAGGTGTAAAAGAGGTCGGCTATGATTAGAGGGTAGGTAAAGAAAATAATAAAATAATGAAAGGGGTAGGTAGTGCAGGAATTAAGAGATGAATGACATGTGTCATGGGTAGAAAAGGCTAATGAATTAATTAAATAAATAAAGATTTATTTAATTAATAGAAGAAGTGGGATCAATTAAATAAATAAGATATTTATTTAATTTAGGAAAAGGATAATTTAAATAAATAAAGATTTGTTTAATTAATAGAAGAATTAGGCTAAAGTAATTAAATAAATAAAGATATTTATTTAATTAGACTGGACAATTTTAGGTGTCTACACCAGGAACTCATGTGCATTACATGGATACTTCTATCTCCACATGATGATAATTTCATCTGGAAGGGAACCCAGTCTAGATATTTCTCAGTTAGATCTGCTTATAGACAACTCTTGAGATTCACTGGGGATAGCGAATGCTGGAAAAAGATCTGGAACCCACATCTTATTCCAAAAAAACAAAAGAACCAAGGAGAAAAGAAGCAAGAACAGAAGCCAGTTACTTCAAAATCAACTAATGATGCATCTTATTCAAAGGGTGACAAGCCCAAGAAGGAGAAAACTAAGTGTTCCTATTGTAAGAAACCCGGTCATGATGAACATAAATGTCTAAAGAAGAAAAAAGATCATTTGACTCATCTTCTAGAAAAAAACAACATCAAGGTGCCTGATTTTGTCAAACCAAGTTCATCTCAAGAATCTTCAAAGGACACAAGTAAGGGGAAAGGAAAGGGAAAGGCCCTATTTGTTGTTTCTTCCCAGCCTAATTCCTAGATTATTGACTTGAGTGCTTCACACCACATGGATTCATCAAAGGATAGTTTTTCTTCCTTGGAGTCATGTTCTAGGTCATCTATTCTATTAGGTGGTGACACTCCTACTGAAGTGCATGGGAGAGGTTCTATTGATGTGGGTGAAGGAACATTTTAGGATGTCCTTTGTGTTCCATCTTTATCAACTAATATCCTATCTATCGATAAGATTACTCACACTGGCTCTAGCAAGTGGGTTGATTTCACTCCAGACACAGTGGTAATTAGTGAGATGCATAATGGGCCTACAATTGCAGTGGGAAAGGTAGATAATCAATCTAGACTGTATCACTTTTCTCACTTTGTTCCTGATTCTCCTTCACTTACATTTCTTATTCACTCTAATGAGGTGAGTCATTTTTGGCATCAATAGTTTGGCCACTTGAACTACCGCTACTTGCAGTAGCTCAGTCAACATGACATGGTTATAGGGTTGCCTTCTATTCAATTTCTTGATGGAGTTTGTCAAGGATGCATTCTTGGCAAGCACCCTGAAGAAAAATTTGATGAAGGCACAACATGGAGAGCCACATAGCTTTTGGAGCTAGTTCACAGTGATTTAGCAAGACCATTTCCAAATCCTTCTTTCAGTAGGGCCAAATATGTCTTGACATTCATTGATGATCTTTCTCAGTACACCTTTGTATATTTTCTCAAACAAAAGTCTAAGGTCTTTGAGTCTTTTTAGGAATTCAAAGCCTTTGCAGAGAAGCAATCAGGGAAAACAATCAAGGTTTTGTGCACTGATAATGGGGGAGAATATGTCAACCAAAGGTTTGAGTAGTTTTGTATCTCAGAAGGCATTGATCTTCAACACACAGTTCCCTACACTCCACAACAAAATGGAGTTGTACAACGTAAGAATCAGTCATTGAAGGAAATGTCTAATTGTATGATCCACTCCAGATCATTGACACCTCAATATTGGGTAGAAGCCATCAACTATGCATGTTATATCCAGAATTGAGTTCCTCATTGAGCTGTGAAGGGGGTAACTCCTTTTCAAGCTTGGACTGGTCGAAAACCCATAGTCAAACACTTCCGAGTGTTTGGGTCTTCTGCATGGGCCCATATTCCTGTAGAGAAATGCAAGGCTATGGATCCATAGAGAAAGCCTTGCATATTTGTTGGGTATTCAGATGGTGTTAAAGGCTATAGGCTTCTCCATCCTACCACACATGAGATTTTCATTGAGAGGAGTGTTAGTTTTGAGGAGGATACTTCCAGTTCTTCTTCTACCACTTCTCCATCTTTCATTCCTATGGAGACATTGCAACTTCATGATGATAGTTCTTCTAAGGATTTTAATCCTCTTGATCCTTCTAAGGAGTCTTCTTCCTCCACTTTAGATGATGATGGTAAGGATTCATCTTCCTCTTCTCTTAGTCATCCTTTAGAGGGTGATGATTCTCCTCTAGATTCTCCTCATTCTCCAGCTACTAGGCCTCTTTGGGCTTGTCAAACATTGGAGTCAGCAGGTGATTGGGTTGGTGATCCTTCAGATGAGAGAAGAACAAGGTCACAATTTGAGCATGCTCCACATATCTTCTTTGCTATAACTTTTGATCCATAGACCTTTTAGGAAGCTTCAGGTGTCCCTGAGTGGGATGCAACTATGCAGGAGGAGTTTAATTCCTTGGAGAGTAACCATACTTGGGATTTAGTCCCTCTTCCTAAGGGAAGGAAACTTGTTCGGTGCAAGTGGATCTACCGAACAAAATTTTCTATAGATGGGTCAGTTTAAAAGTAGCTTGGTCGCCAAAGGATTCTCCTAGGTTGTGGGGATTGACTACTCTGAGACTTTTTTGAAAGTTCCCAAGATGAATTCCATCTGACTTGTCTTTGCTATTGCTGCAACCCATCATTGAGAAGTTCATCAGATGGATGTGAAGAGTGATTTTCTTCATGGTGACCTTCAGGAGGAGATATATATGGAGTAGCCACAGGGATTCGTCTAGGATCCTTCACTTGTTTGTCGCCTTCAAAAGTCTCTCTATGGCCTTAAACAGGCCCCTCATGCCTAGTATGCCAAGATGGAATCCTTCCTTCTGTTAGTTGGGTTCACTCAGTGCCATTTTGATCCAAACGTCTACATTTTGTAGTAGGATGATACTCTCACCTTCCTTGTTCTCTATGTTTATTACTTGTTGATCACTAGGAGTCACTCATCCCATATCAAGGCAATCAAAACTACCCTTCATGATCACTTCTTGATGTCTGACTTAGGCCTTCTCCACTACTTCTTAGGGATTTAGATCACTTAGTTGCCTTCTGGTATCTTCATTGGATAGCCTAAGTACTGTTGGTATTTTGGTATGGTTTTGTCATTGATGTCAACACCTACTAAAACTCTAGCAATTTGGAGATCCAACAACATTCACCGGTAAGCAAGTGATTTTTGCACAGTCACCGGTATATGATACACTAACAGGAAATAATGATCACTAGCACCTGGAATGACTTGGAAAACACTTGGTAATGTCGAAGACATTGTTTGGACATCTTACCTTAGAGAACAGCTTGGGGTCATACCTCCACCGATAGATACTTAGAGAGTTGATGTCTGTCATCAACCGGCAGAATTAACTGAGATATATTCTTACTCCGGCTTTTGATGAGGAAGCTACTTCTCAGGGGGAGTAGTTGGTATATTGTAATTGGTTGGTATTTTGTATATGGACCTGATTTTATTGTAACTTTGGCATTTGATGTCAAAGGGGGAGAGATATCTATGGAAAAACACATTATCTTTTTGGAAGAGATTGGTACAGAAAAACATAAGGAAACTCATATTACTCTCAGGGGGAGAGATTGTTACTTTGGGGAGATTGTTGGTTTTTATACTTGGCATTTCTGTTTTGGCACTTTGATGGTTTTTCCATCTTGTGTTGCCATCAATGCCAAAGGGGGAGATTTTTGGTATTTTGGTATGGTTTTGTCATTGATGTCAACACCTACTAAAACTCTAGCACTTTGGAGATCTAGCAACATTCACTGGTAAGCAAGTGATTTTTGCACAGTCACCCCTATATGATACACCGACAGGAAATAATAATCACTAGCACTTGGAATGACTTGGAAAATACTTGGTAATGTCGAAGACATTGTTCGGACATCTTATCTTGGAGAATTGTTTACTAGCATATTCATATTTGCATATTTGTTGTTACTGACAAATAGGTCCAGAGTTACACCGACAGGTTTATCTTTTCTAGATCAGCATGACATGCTATGGATATGATTAATTATTGTTGTAAATGCATTAAGCCGACATGTTCAATCAGTTATTGCATCGAATATTATATTATTTGTAAAATGATTTTATTGTAATATCTTGTAGAGCTGACCTACTAAAATTGGTCTTAGGTTATGGTATAAATGTAAGGTCTTAATTGTAAGATCGATGGTGGAATGTGAAAAAGGATTTGTGTGAAGGTATATGCGAGATTAAGCATAGCTATTCATGAAGACATCATTTGAAGGTGAAGCTAGGTTTTTGTGAAAGCATATCAGAACTACACCAGTACTGAATCCAGCATATGAAGATGCTATTTTGAGTTGTACATTCTTATTGGATTTAACCATCCAATTGTAGTCAGTGTGACTCCTATTTGTGTTTGAGTAGTGAGCTCTAGGCGCTTGGCCTTTATGCATGTGCAGACCCCATTTATGTACACTTACTATATGTAGTAGTATCATCTGATTGTGGGTAAGGTTTCCCATCGTGGTTTTTCCCCTTACAGGGTTTCCACGTACAAATATTGGTGTTATGTGTTGTGGATGACTTTGTCTTTTAGTTTCATGCATTAATCTTTACCGGTATTGCATATATCTGTTAAATCTGTCCACTGGTATTAAGCAGTAATTTGATTAAGTTGGTTTTGGTTTAATATTATTAGACAACTGATTCACCCCCCATCTCAGTTGTCTTTGGGACCTAACAAGTACATTCTAGATATGCTCTCAAGATTTCACATGGCTGGCTGTAATCTTGCACCGACTCCATTTATGTCAAGAATCAAACTTGAGGCTTCTTGTTCTTCACCCTTGGTGGATGCTACCTTGTATCGTCAATTAGTTGGAAGCCTCATATATTTGACTCACACGAGGCCTGATATTTCATATGTAGTGGGCCTTGTCTCTAGGTTCATGTAGGAGCCACATGAGCTCCATTGGAAAGCAGCTAAGCGGATTCTTCACTATGTATAGGGTACTCATAGTTATGGGATTCATTATATAGTGGGCATGGATATTGACTTGGTGGGATATACAGATTCAGATTGGGCTGGTGATTCTCAGGATCTCAAGTCCACTTTAGGGTATTGCTTCTCTCTTGGTTTTGGTCCAATTTCTTAGTTGAGCAAGAAACAATCTGCTATTGCTCTTCCATCTATAGAGGCTAAGTATTGAGGAGTAGTTAATGCTTCTACTGAGGTCATTTGGCTTCGAAACATTCTAATTGAGTTTGGAATTTCCTTTCAAAATCCTATAGTCATCTTTTGGGACAACTAGAGTGCTATTCAAATTTTTCGCAATCTAGTCCATCATCAATGGACCAAGCACATTGAGATTCACATGCACTATATTCGAGAGCTGATTCATGAGCAGGTTCTTGATCTTCAATATTGTCCAACATCAGATCAAACTGAAAACATCTTCACCAAACCCTTCAATGAAAGAAAGTTCAATCATTTGAGATCTTTTATTGGGGTACGACAGGTGTTCTCTTTTGTTGGGGGGCTTCTTAGTTCCTTTTTCTCTCTCTCTATTCTTGGGGGAGCATACTCTCCTTTGTTGGGGGAGCTTCTTCTTTGTTCAGGGGGAGGACTATGTACATGGGTACCTCATCAGGCTTCATTTGTTAGGACCCATATTTTCACCCACCTAAGCTATTCTTAATGGGGGTGTTAGTGTAGGTTTTTATTTTGGGTTTATTATTTTCCCTTTTCCTTTGTTTTTCCTACACTTTAATTAAGATCGCTTAGGTTAATAAAGCATGTTTACTTAAGACAAGTGGGTATTGAGGTGTCGACATGATATGAGGAGGTGTATTTACTATGTTTAGACCATCATGGTGTTCTCTCCTCATTGGGTGGTATTACCACCTCCACCCCTCTCTTGAGTCTATATAAGCATGCTACCTTACTTGTATTTTCATATAGTTGGACATAGTAATCTAATTGGAGAATTGCTAAACATTGGAAACTTCCCTTAGAGTTTAACTTGTTTAATAACACTAAAAATATCAATAGGAAAAGGACCAAGTGGGAAGCCCCAAGTCCCTCATGGCACAAATTAAACTTTTATGGGGCAGCCCACAACAATAGGCAAGTGGGAGGTGGTGTTATATGGGATCATCGGGATGGTCTTATTGTTGTCTTTGAAGGAATCCCGAGGAATCATAATGTTAATCAAGCCGAGGAAATGGCCCTTTTATGGGGAATGAAGTTTGCCACTACCATAGGTATTAGATGACTATAAATTGAAGGGAATTCAAACATAATTATTGAGGCTGTCAAGGATAGAACTACGACATGTTGGAAGGTGGATGCAATTATGAGGGATACCAAAATTCTTCTAGATAATCTTGACAGCTTCACTATTTGGCACATTTATAGAGAAGGAAATGTGGCTGCTGACTCAATGACTGTTGTCGACATGCTGTAAGAAGGCTTACAGTTTTGGAGGAGCACTAAACCGCTACCAGTGATCACCAAAGAGATCTTGGAGAAATAAAAGACTATCTTAATGTTGACCCCCCTCCCTCCGCTCTTCTCTTTAATTAGTTATTATCTAATGAGGATCATAAACTACCAAATTTTGAATTTGAAGTCGGATCCTGCCAATGGCGAGATGGATATGCCACATAGCGTCATATGGCCTAGTAATCTTTCCCAAAATAATTCAAGTGGACTAATTAATGATTTTATCTACTTGTGGAGTACCTATATTGAAAAAGACAATATTTTTTTAATAATCTGATCTAATGATATTAGCAGTGATGAAGGCAACAACTTGTCTTGGCTAAGTCACATTGGGTGGATTGATGGTTCGTATGAGTGGAATAGATCTTAGCCTTGGGAGATCTACTCAAACGCTACTTGTAATAATCATAGTGATTATTACACTAGTTTATATCAAAATTTGTTGGGTCTTCTTCTAGACTCTTCTTTGGCTATTGAGCGACTCTATTTTCTCCTTGGTGTGCTTCTCATTACTACTGCTAAGCTGGAGGAAATGATAATGGGGGGTGATAGACTAAGATTTCAACTGGATAAAATAGACGATTTCAAAGATAGGCTAGTGGTTTGGTTTGTGTGCATGGAAGGAGGTATTGATAAGTTCATGGAGAGCATGAAAGGCAATGACGAGAGACTATCTAAATAGTTTATGGCTTTGTGGGAGGATAGAAGGGTCACTATGGGTGGCATTTTATTTGAAGTGAATGAGGAGGTCATAGCTCAGGCAACGAGCCTTTCCATGAAAGGCCAAAAATGAAAAAAGCAGTCATATCTCGGACACCACTAGTCTGAATCAATATTTCCATGAAGGTGAGAATCCTGTGAAGTAGGATGGAGGATTCAATTGCAAGGATCTTTTGTCGCCATGGGATGAGGTGTGCTACATCATTATGAAGTATTTCACTCTCGAAGGGCGGTATGGGGTTTTCTATTACTACCACCTCCCTTTTCTTAATCATCTTAGGAATAGGGACCTTATTTATATTCCTTTTTATCTATTGCACTCTATGGCTGCTAATGTGAAAGATGTTGTCGAGGCTAAAAATAAAAACAAGGATTATACTATCCTTCACCAATGCCTTATCCTTCTCTTGTATAACTTCCATTTGGCCCTTTTCCCTCCTCGCATGATTACAGTTCAAAATGTGCAAGAAAACCAGTCCCCACCCAAGACTGCTACAAACCCTAAGAAAAGCCCAACTCTCTTTCTCAAGCCTAGCTCCTCCAACAAGAAATTCAAGAAGTGTCCTTGCCACTCAGAGGATTCAAAACCCTTTGAATCCAAGAAAGTGAGAATCCAAGAAATTGACTCTGATGTGGAGATCACTAATGAAACCAACACTCCCTATCATTCTATGAGACTAGCGTCCAAGCCCCCTGAAAAAGAGAAATACTTTAAGGACCCCTCCTCTTCCCATGATAGGAGGATTAATCCCTCTGATAATGCAACCCCATCTCACTCTACCTCTGCCCCCCATTCTGATAGCTCTACCCATGTCTCTAAGAGCCCTAAAAACCTTGGGATCTCGGATGTTGATCCCAAGTCTTGGGCTAATTCCCCTTCCCCTACCCTCAAGTTTGTGAAAATGGTGGTCATTGAGGAACCTAGAAGTATCAAGGAGGAAGAAGATGACAATCTGCTAGATTTGGAGAAGAAAGTAGATGCATTGAATGAACAAGTGCAGGAAATTGCTAGTAGAGCGAATGTCATCGAAAAAAGACTACAAGAGGTCACCAGATTCACATTGAATGTCATGCACAGTTCTGCGACCACTCTGTGTCTTTTGTAGGAAATACTCAAAAGGGTAAAAAGGAGGAATAAGACTACAAAGACCCCTTCAAATTTATCACTAAGGAATGGGCTAGGAGGCTCCTACCCAAGATGAGTCATGGAAAAAGGAAGTAGGGATGTTAGCTACTTGGTGGTTTTTTGAGTTTTTGAATGGCCTTTGTAGCCTTACTGGTTATAGTTATGGCTATATTGCTTGTTGGATAATTTTGGACTTGTTTATCTTTAGCCCTGCGTGGCATATTTTATGGTTTACTATGACTTTTTAAAACTCTATTAATGTGGGTAGAAATTTTAAAGTTTTTGATAGAGGAAAGTTTTAGAAGGTTGTGATTCTACTATTTCTCTTCTAACAATTGCTCACTTGTTGTTAATGTGAATGTACCTGGGTCAACCCCTTATTTTGGTTCATTTTAATATCAAAAATATTATAAAGATCCGACACCAACAACCCAGAATAATGATCCACAAAGTTTAAATGCACCTAGAGGGGCACACATCCTTTGAAAAGCACCAAAGACACCTCAGGAAGATGTAATAATATGATGCATGGTTGAAAGAGGTACCAGATATACATATAATGAAAGAAAAATTAAACAATCCTACCTGGTCTCTAAATTGGATAAGAAGGGAAAAGTAGTATTGATCACCAAACAAAGGGCTTAACCAAAAAGAAACTAGTAGCCACAATTACGGAGGAAACTTCAAAAGAAGAGTAGTTTTGGCCAAGCAAGAAACAACATGATCAAATCATTCAGAAAACCCAGAGGATAGTGCAATAGAAGCAAGAAACGAGAAAGAACAAACTAGTTATTTTAATAATCAAGAGGTAAAGATTTTGAAACAGATGAAACAAATGACATGACAACATGATTTACTAGAAAAGTTGAAGCCATTTAGCAAATATTGAAATAAGAAAACAACATCACAATTCAAATCAATCAAAAAATATTAGAAGACAAGGCCTATCATTATTGACCTCTAGATTTAACTTATGAAGATCAATATAGTGTTGGTGGACCTTGGAGTGGATGTCAATTTGTTTCCAAGAAGAGTATAGGAATATTTGGGAAAATCAGCTTCTGAGCCTACCCCCTACAACATTAGCGAAAGTGAATGAAACTTTTTATTCACTTGATGCACTAATGGGATTGAGGTGGTTTGTTGATGCAAAAGGGGGGATTAATGCTCGGAAGGAGGAAATTTTATTTGCAAACAGTCTGAGGATAATACGCATCCCTTTGGGGAAAAGTAAGAAAGAAACTTATAAGGAATAAGTAAATGAAATATATCATAATGACAATAAATTCAACATTGTAGTGTCATAAATTATAACCCTTTACAATTTTACACTCCTTTTGTTCTCTTTCCTTAGTGTGTCCCCTCCTACATCTTTTCGAAGCCTATTTTGGTAAGGAAGTTAAGTAGCAAAACAACTTCATACACTAATCTTGAGAGGAGGGTAACACAAAATATTTACAATAGTTATAGAAACTTAACAAAAAAAAACACAAATAGAATGCATACCACAATACAATGATTTACATGGGTAAAACTCTTTCAAGAGAAAAGAACCCACACTCCAAAAACCACCCAATATATTATTAAAAAATAAAGAGATTATGATATACTTGTAGAGAATTTTTCTCATAGGAGTATCACCAATGGAGATCAAGAGTTATATTAACTTCTATAAGACTCTTACACATAACCTTCATCTCATGCACCTAATATATAGGAGATGAAATACATGAAACCATCAAATGGTATTACAAATCGATGGGCTAAAACCACCTAAGAGTGGTGCCCATCTTGTCTCCAATACAATAGGACCTATGATGTGTCAATACACATACCAATGCATGTAACTCCTTTTTATAGTTCATTTATGTGTCCAACGTGTTTTTATATTTCCTATTTTAGGAGACCTAACTTTCAGTAGCTATAATTTTTGGATCAGGTGTCCAATTGATGAATGATTTGAAGTGCCAAAAATATCATGATGTGCACTATCAATCTAAAATTGTCTATGTTAGTTATAGACACTTTCAGGCCATTTCAAAGCCTATAAGGCCCCCAGAATTGACTCTATAAGTTTTGTTCGCAACTATAAAAAATAGAAACTTTAATATCTTCAAATCTAGACATGATCTTGCAACAAAAATTTGTTGGCATACTTATCTAGCCAATTTGAAGCTTTGGAAAAAAAATGAACCAATCTGTGCTCAAATGAAAACTTACTGAAAATAGTAATCTTATGGATATGCAAGGTTGAGACACCATTTTCCTTACAATATTTGGCTTTGCACTACAAAATTGTTGCCATATGATTATATGGTGATCTGGGTTTGGACCTTGAGCTTGTCTACACCTAAGCCACCTTTGTTTAACTTGTTTTTGGGTGGACAAGGGTACTATGTGCCTTTGTCTTAGTTGTATAGGGTGTTAGGTTCCCTTGCACCCTAGCCCCCAGAATGGGACTATTTTTAAATATATCGGCATGTCAGTTCTCACTAGTTGATTCCCAATCTTGATATTTTAATATGAGGGTTAGAAGTCTACCTGATTTATGAAATACCTTGGGAACCCTATATAAGAGCATCTATCTTAATTTATTTTCATCAAAATGCATAATATAACAACACAAGATCAAGGAGATATCATTTCATCCTCCCATATCCTTCAAGACCAAATATTATTTAGATCTAATCATTATGGAGAAAAAAGTTGCATCAATATTCATGCAAGTGTATTTTCATGATTAATTCTATTATGCCTTGTCATGACATGTTATTGCATCAACATTTGTGCAAGTCATATTCAAAAGAGTGTTGTGTCATCATCAACATCAACAATCTTGAGGTATAATATTGCAAATCTAACATTTTACTTCAAAGAACTTTCCTTTTAGTTTTTTCATTAAGGGTTAATTCCAAATCTAAGGTTCGACCTAGGTAAACCCCTATCAATCCAACCAAAATTTTCCTTTCTTGTATGTGCAAGTGTAAAATTTTGAAGAGAACAAATATAAATTCGAAAAGAGAAAATTGTGACACACAAAACCTGATTTTGAAGAATAAAAAAATCTTGGGTCAAGGTTACCTAGCAATAGTAATTGGCACTTTTACAATGAAACTTCAAAAAAAAAACTAAGAATAACATCCTAATTTTAAAAATAATTTTGATATCTACATCTAATACTTTTAGGTCAAGGTCACCTAGGAACATTGCCCTGCATTTTCAAGCTCATATTTTAGACGCAGCTTCTTCTTTGTTTCCCATTTTTAAATATATACTTGATGGACCTACATATCTATTCTGAAATTGTTTGTCTGAGTTGATCATTACCAATTTTACATAATTAACCTTAATTCATTTCCATTTTCAAATCAAAACAAATTCAGTCCAAAAGAATAATCAATCAGTAGTGCCCAACTCACTCCAATAGCTTTGAAGTTGAACCTATTGATTATTTTCCAATGCATTTAGGTGATACATGCATTTGATTCCTAGTTTAAATTATTGAAATAGTGAACATATCATTTCCCATCATGTGAGACCCTACCCCGACTCAGTTTGACATTTTCAGATATTTGCATATTGAGACTATTATGGATGCTTTATTTTATGCTTTATGGACTTAGAACTTATATGATTCCATGATTTGGATCACACTGACATATGTTGATGTTTTATTTTATGCATGATGATTATGAAACTATATATATGTTGCTAGAATAGAATTATTTTGAAATGGTGAATATCGTTATTGGAATTGTAGGACTTCTTTTTGATGATAGAAAAATGATGCTTATTTATGAATGGTTCAATTTTGGAAAATAATGTTAATTGCTTATGTGAAATCGAATTTGAACGAATGAGATATTGAATTATTGTTGCCAAATGTATGAAGTGTTTGATGTGTAATGAAATCCATGTATTTGATTATGTATAATTGTGATTATTTGGAATTACTAATGTGTTAATTGAGATGCGCAGGAAAATTATCCATGTGACCATGGAATTTATATGGAGAACCAAACCTAGACCAATGTGCGTTTGTTAAGCCGAGAGTTGTTTATTTGGAGAGACAACACCCCATTTGTAATGTATTTTATTTGTGAAGTGTATGATGCTTGAGTGTTAAAATTAATTTATATGTATATGTGTAATCCTACAAGAGACAAATTCCATGTGTGATTTTTATATTGTATTTTTATTGTGTCACTTGACGCATGTGCTGATTAGTGTCATTGATTTTGACTTGTCTCTTGGAGGGAGTTTTGTTTCTACCAAAGCCATTCAAAAACATGAGTGTGGTCCCAAATTTGCCTTGGGTAGGGAGTCTTGGGAGTGGTCAACTCAGGTTTGACCCGTAGGTAAACTTCAGTTGGGTTTCTAAAGGGTTAAATGAACTCCTAGGGTCAGTTTTAAGGCTTTTTCAAAGGTCCAAAGGGTATACCTATGGGTTAGGGGTATTTTGAAACATGTGACTTCTCCCATGTGACTGTTTAGTCACCTCAAAAAGTGGTGTTTCCAAGGTGAACGAAAATTCAACTTAGAAAGTCCCTCCTAGGATAGACAACCTTCCCTTTTGATGTCAAACTCTCTTCCCCATTTTCTCTCACCTTTTCCCTTTCCAGTTTTAGTAATGTGTAAGAGTTTGGGAAGAGCAACCAATGGGAATTCTCACCTCACCCAAGGGGTTGGGAAGTGTGTGAGAGGCCTTCTTAGGCAAGAATTGGAGACTTAGTGAGTAATCACCCACTCTCCATTTTTGGAGATTATGCTTTGTTTTGAAAAATTAGTAGGAGAATAGAATTTTTGGTGGAATTTGGAGAAAAAGGGTGTGTGGAATTGGGCAGCTCATCCCCAACTAATTTTAGCATACCTATTGGCAGAATAAGGTTGGTTTTCATCTCCTCTTGTTTATGTTGTTTATGTTAGTTTATGTTGTTTTGTTGAAGAAAAGAGATGCTTGTAAAGAAAGTGTTTTATGAAGTTTTTGTTTGAAGAAAAGAATGTGTAGTTTCATTTCTATGTGTTTTGTTTTGTGTTCTTGTTGTTTTTGGGAGTGTCCAAGATCTCCTACTCTTGGGAGGGTAGGATGATCTTGGGGTGGAAGGAGTATGACAGCCTTGGGTGAGAGGCTCTCCTTATGGAGAGTGATCTCAAGGGTGTCCTTTGTGACCCTTGTTGCATAGCCTTGTGTATGCATTTGGGGGTCATAAGGGGAGTAAATATGACCTTGAGCCTTTTGGGGGGCATAAGGAATGTGGAAGTATTTTGTTGCATTTGTATTGCCATAAGGTGGCTTGTGTTGTATTTGGCTTGCAATCTCCCCATTGGTACTTGGTCCACTTCCACCCATGGAAGAATCATCACGATGTGGTGAAAGTGTAGCTTGGGATGGGAAATTTGTATGTTGAGTGTCTTCCTATGTTGTTGTGGAGTTTGCTTGTTTGTAACCCATCTAGTGCTTGGTTCTCCAAGCTCGGGGGTGGCTTCTAGTAAGCCTAGGCTGGGAGGTGAGCTCTCCATGGTCAAGATGTGTTTTTATTGCAGGTTGCATGGGATGGGAAAAGAAGGATTAAAGAACTATGTTGCTGTTTTGTGTTGCAGAAAAGTGTTAAAAAAAACGAGAAAGGGGATAGGTTCAATGTTGTAGTTGTATAAAAGAAGAAATGTGAGCTTTTGTTGTATTTACTTTCAAGTGAAGAAGTGTAGTATTACATTCATGCTACCATGAAAAGAAAAACATTGTTGGGTTTTCATCCCATTTGTATCCATGATGATTTTGTATCTACTTTGCTAATGAAATACATAATGTCTTCCCTATTTTAGTTAGTGGCAAATGAAAGAAGCAATGTAATAGATTTTATGTAAATTTTCATGTTTTACATAAAAAAAAGGAGAAATAGATGCACTTTTGTGTAAACTGAAATTAAAATTAGTTGTTACCCCTATTTCTTTAAGTTGAATATGCTGCTGTAAATTTATTTAAAAACAGTCATCTAATTTCCCTTTAAAGCAGAAAATGAAACTTAGTATCTAGTAGCCTATTTCCATTCAAAAAGTTTAGCATTTAGTCTTGGTTATTTTGCTTACAAAGAATATATGTTTTCCTCATTACTCAATTTGGAATAAAAAAATCAGAAGGTTCTGCATGCATTCAATAGATACTTAGATAAGTAAAAATGGTAATACACAAATATATATATATATATATATATATATATATATATCTCTCTGTGTGTGTGTGTGTGTGTGTGTGTGTGTGTGTGTGTGTGTGTATATTTTATTCATTTTCTTTTAAAATCTGTTTATAAAAAAAAAAAAAAGGTGATGCTTTTACAGATTTAATATTACTAAGTGAATGAGGAGAAAACTGAAAATCTCCTAACTAAGTCATGCAAAAAAAAAACATATATATATATATGATTTATACATTGTAAATAAAATTTGTTTATTTCTAATGAAACCATACATAATGCCTACTATATATATATATATATATATATATATATATATATATATATATATATATATATATATATATATATATATATATATATATATATATATACATATATATATATACATATATATATATATAAATCATTTATTTATTGAAAATGAAATCTGCTTATTCCAAGTTACAACTGTGTTTTTTTGTCATACCCTTATATTCATGTGTGTGTATATATATATATATATATATATACAAAAAACTACATAAAAAAAGGGGTTTTCTTTTAAAAAGAAGAGATTTCGCATTTAATATAACCCATGAAAACAAAAAAAAACATTTTTTAAAAAGAGATAAACATGCTTGAGAAGTGGACGAGGGGCCGCAAGCTTGGGTGGCGGCGCCCGCAGCCTGCGGGCGGCGACGTCCGCAGCCTGCGGGAGCCGCAGCTTGCGGGCGGCGCCGTCTGCAGTCCACGGTGCCCGCTCTGCCTTCCCCTCCCACGCCGCGGTATAAACTTAAACCCTCCCTCCGGCTCCGCCGTTAGCATGGTTTAGCAATAAAAAAAAGAGGGGGCACGGCTCGGGTTCGGCCCTGCGCGCGCCGCCCCTCATGGACGCCACCCAAAAACCCACCTGCACACACCACTCACCAAATTAAGAGCGCACACACAAAAAAAAGAGGATATGTATGGATGTTTGTACACACATGCCCTAACCCTAATTTCGGGTTAGGGCAACCACATTTAGTTCCCTTAAAGTAAAAAAAAAAATAGATAAGTGGTGGGCATATTTAAAGGGATAACTTAATATAACAAAATTAAAAGCCCCACCCCTTCTTCAGAACACATTCATAGATAAAATATATAAGTGAATAAATATATGTGTATATATATATATATATACATATATAAAAGTGGATTAATATTAGTACTTATTTGTAATTAAATTTGTTAGATGTAAAATTAAGTTTTGTATATTTTTTTTTAAATATTGAGCCAATGTAGAAGAAATTTTATAAGAAGATCTTAATACTTGGTGGATTAGACTCAAAAAAAAATATATATAAACACAATATTATTCGTAGGGCCAAGAGGGCCATTTAAGTCTAAGATTATAAAGTATTTTTAATTCATGGGGATTTTATTTTAATAAGGTGTTTTAATAACTAGGATAATTAAATTTAGAACCTATGTGGTTAATAACGATAGATAAATTCTGAATCATTTAGATTGGAGATTTTTCGTTATGCTTGAAATTTTAATCATTTATTAATGGGATTAGTGAAAATCTTTTTGGGAGAAATTTTAGCTCGTAGAAGACTTAGTTAACCTTATCGCTAAATTGAACTTAATTACCTGAATTGCACAAATATAGTTAAGACCAAACAAAGTTGCATTATTTTATTTAAGTTAATCGTACTTAGTAGAGTATTTTAATTAAGTTAGTTGTATTAAGTTGAGTATTTAAAAAAAAAAAATTTATTCCGTTTGTGCCCAAAAGTTTGGGCATGACATTTTGGTATCAGAGCAAGGTTGCCAACACTAGGAACCTTACTCCATTACATTTCGCTATAATTATTTAATTAATTAAATTGTGTTTATTTTTATTATATTTATTTTAAATTAGCTAAAATATTTTCTCCTAAAATAGTTATTTATTTCGTTTTATTTTATTTTCTTAAAGAGGATGCCTCCAACTACGCGACAAGCTCGCAAACGTGGTAGAGGCCCTAGGCATGAACGAATGGCACGCGAAGAGGTCATTAGGGAGGAATTGGTTCAGGAAGTGAACCCAACAGCTCCTCCCGAACGATCAGTTGACCCAAACCGAGACATCTTGGTAGCTCTTCAGAACCTGATTGGCATAGTCCAGGATAGGCTTCTGGCAGTAGACCACAATGTTGAGAACCAGAACTCAGGAAGTCATAGAACAGTAGAACGGGAACGGAGTAGGAGTCCACCTCCCAATCCCGTAGAGAGTCAGGTTGGGCATGAGCCCGAACCCATTCACCTACCAGCACCACCTCCAGCTGTAGCACCAGTGTATATTGAGAGGGCATGTCGGGATCCAGGGGATCTAATCAGAGAGGTTATGCGTCTTCAGCCACCATCTTTTGGGGGATCTACCGATGGGGTAGAGGCAGAGGCATGTCTTTTAAGCCTAGATAGGTGCTTTGCATTGCGCTCTTATGAAAGCAATCTAAAAGCACGTGCAGCGGTTCACCTATTGCGAGGAACAACCTCCACATGGTGGAGACAGGAAGAATATAAGTGTGGCTTAGAGATAGAGACCCTCACTTGGGAGATTTTCACAGAGAGATTCAGGGAGAGATACTTATCAGAGCATTTCAGACAGCGTAGGGTGGATGAGTTTCATGACCTCCAGCAGAAGGGTCTTTCAGTGACCCAGTACGAGAACAAGTTCTTTGAACTCTTACCTTATGTAGACTACCTGAAAGATGAAAAGCTTCTCATCAACCGATTTATCCGAGGATTGAATTCTGGCATAGCAGGACCAGTGAGAATGGCCGCCCCAGGGAGCCTCTGGGTTGCCGTGGAGAAGGCTTTGATAGCCAAGGAGATTCAGGTCAGACCACAGGACTCGAAGGATCAGTTCTAGAACCGTAACCCTACACCACAGACGTATGGGTTTCAGAAACCCCATTGGAAAGGTAACAACAGGCACTCATCGGGGTTCTCCAAACCCCCTCCTCCACAGCAGTCACAGCAAAACCAGAGGCAAAGGCCTCCGCAGAGTCAGCTGGGCACGAAGCCCAAGCAGTGGCAGTCACAGGGTCAGAGGCGAGATCAGAGATCTCAGGCTCCTTACACACCTCCGGCGAGGACTCAGCAGTCCTCTAGAGGTGGGTACAGTGGTTCTAGTAGGACAGGGGGACAATCTTTCTCCAGACCACAGGGAGTGCAGTTTTAGGCACGTGGCGCTTGCTTCACATGTGGAGCCATGGGACACATGGCGAGAGAGTGTCCTCATGGTCAGATGGTAGGGAATCAGAGGATGGCAGCATCAGAGCTGATAGTTGGGGATATGGGCAAGTCCCATAGGGTCTTCGCAGCGGTTGACAACCGCCAGGCAGAGCATCAGGCCATGGTTATTGAGGTAGCAGGTATGATCAGAGGTAGCAGTGTATCTATATTATTTGATTCAGGAGCTACTGATTCCTTTATATCTCCATTGGTAGTGGAGCGTTGCGGGCTAGTGGCAACTAGGCAAGAGGTCAGTTGGGAAGTGGAATTAGCTTTAGGGGCTAGAGTGTTAGTGGAATCAGAGGTTAAGGGTTGTCAGCTTCAGATTGGTAACACCACCACCTTAGTAGACCTTAGAGTTACACCACTCGGATCATATGGCATCGTACTTGGCATGGATTGGCTTTATGCCCATAGAGCCAAGATGGATTGTCGCTTGAAAAGGATCGAGTGTGAGGATGATCATGGCTCTCCTATAGTGATCACCAGAATTCAGAGACCTGTGTCTCTTCGTATGATCTCTGCCATGCAGCTTAAGCGGAGCATGCGAAAGGGATGTCAGTTATTTGCCATCACCATTAGTGATAGAGAAGAAGAAGAGGGAAAGGAACCATCTATTGACGACCATCCTATCCTTAGGGAATTTTCAAATGTATTTCCTTCAGAGTTACCTGGTATGCCGCCCCGTAGAGAGATTGATTTTCATATAGACCTTGTTCCAGGAGCCGAACCATTTTCAAGAGCACCATATAAAATGACCACAAATGAGCTTAATGAGCTCAAGATTCAGCTTGAGGAACTCCTAGAGAAGGGCCACATTCGCCCTAGTGTATCCCCTTGGGGTGCACCAGTCATCTTCGTGAAGAAGAAGGATGGATCTCCCCGATTGTGCATGGATTACCATCAGTTGAACAAAGTAACTATCAAGAACCGATATCCATTGCCCAGGATCGACGATTTATTTGACCAACTTCAAGGTGCCAAAGTATTTTCCAAGATTGATCTAAAGTCAGGGTACCATCAATTGAGGATAGTGGATAGCGATATCCACAAGACCGCATTTCGCACTAGATATGGCCACTATGAGTTCACCGTGGTTCCATTCGGTCTTACGAATGCCCCAGCAGTTTTTATGAGTCTCATGAATGGAGTATTCCATACATTTCTCGACCGTTTTGTGATTGTGTTTCTCGATGACATTTTGATATATTCACGGAATGAGGAGGAACATGAGGAACACTTGAGACAGGTTTTGCAGTGTTTAAGGGAGAATCAGTTGTATGGTAGTTTGTCGAAGTGTGCTTTCTTTAGAACAGAGGTCAAGTACCTTGGTCATGTTATATCTGGTGATGGGATCTCGGTAGACCCATCAAAGATCAGAGCCATTATGGATTGGCCAGCACCTACCAGTGTGACAGAGGTCAGGAGCTTCATGGGCTTAGCAGGTTATTACCGACGTTTTGTGGAGGGATTCTCTAGAGTTGCTCATCCTATCACTTCTCTTAAGCGCAAAGGGAAGAAGTTTGAGTGGACAGAGAAGTGCGAGAAGGCCTTTCAGGAACTTAAAAAGGCACTTACTACCGCACCTATCCTTGTAGTACCAGATCCTTCAGCTGATTTCATGGTTTGCACAGATGCTTCCCTAGAGGGTTTAGGAGCAGTACTTATGCAGAATGGCAGAGCTATAGCTTTTGAGTCTAGGAAACTCAAGACTCACGATCTTAATTACCCTACTCATGACCTTGAGCTTGCAGCCGTAGTGCATGCACTTGTGAGATGGAGACATTTCCTTTTGGGTCACCATTTTGAGTTGCACTCAGACCATCAGAGCCTTCAGTACATATTTACTCAGCCGAATCTTAATGCACGTCAGAGGAGATGGATGGAATTCTTGTGTGAGTATGATTTTGACATTCACTACATAAAAGGGAAAGAAAATGTAGTTGCAGATGCCTTGAGTAGGAGACGTCACGAGGTATACACCATGTCTATGAGCATAGATTTGAGAGATCGGATCATGCAACGATTGCTAAAGGACAGATGGTATTTAGAGGTTTGCCAGGCTATACGATCTCAGGGAACTTTAGAAGGGAAATATGTGGATTATTCATTAGAGTCCGATGGTTTATTACGACATAGAGGGCACATCTATGTACCTTCTTTCGGGGGATTGCGGGAGTTCATTATCACAGAGGCTCATAGAGCTCCTTATGCAGCGCATCCCGGGGTCAAGAAGTTGCATGCAGACTTGAGAGAACTATACCATTGGCCAGGAATGCGACAGCTTATTGCCGAGTTGGTAGCCCGATGCCTTGAGTGTCAGAGAGTCAAGGCGGAGCACCGCCATCCAGGTGGGTTGCTCCAATCTCATGCTATACCAGAGTGGAAGTGGGATACTATATCCATGGATTTCATCATTGGTCTCCCTATGTCATCTCACCGCCATGATGCCATCTTGGTGACGGTTGACAAGTTGACCAAAGTGGCTCACTTTTCACCAGTTCATACCACCTTCACAGCACTAGCAGTAGCACAGGTGTTTTTGCGAGACATTGTTAGACTTCATGGTGTTCCACGTAAGATCATTTCCGATAGGGATTCCCTCTTCACTTCTTCTTTTTGGAAGGCATTACAGGCAGCTATGGGTACCAAGCTCAATTTCAGTATAGCCTATCATCCGGAGACGGATGGCCAGACAGAGAGAGTTAATCAGGTGTTAGAGGATATGCTTCGCATGTATGTCATGGATCACCAGACCAGATGTGAAGAGTACCTTCCCTTAGTGGAATTTGCCTATAACAATGGGCATCACACGTCCTTGGGGATGCCACCCTATCAGGCATTATATGGCAGACCTTGTAGGACACCATTGAGTTGGGACCGCATATAGGACAGAGTTGCTATTGGTCCAGAGATAGTTTGGGATATGGAGCAACAGGTGGATTTGATTAGGCAGCATCTTAGAGAGGCATAGGATAGATAGAAGAAATATGCAGATGCAAAGAGGGTTGACCGCATAAGAGTCCAATCCGTTATGGAAAGGGTTCTAAGCTCGCACCTCGATTTGTAGGACCATTTGAGATCCTTGAGAGGATAGGGCCAGTTGCCTACCGCCTAGCATTGCCACCTAGCCTGTCACGCATCCACGATGTGTTTCACGTTTCAGTTTTGAGGAAGTATATCTATGATGAGTCTCATATTCTAGATTGGGATGCCTTGCAGGTGGAGTCGGATGGGCAGCTAGCTTTGGAGCCCATTTGCATTTTGGCACGCCGGACGTTGAGCCTTTGAGGTCGAGAGCTGGACCAGGTTAGGGTCCAATGGGATTGTTATGATGAGGTCACAGCCTCATGGGAGGATGCAACACGTATGAGATCATAGTACCCCCACCTTTTTGATGAACTCCAGGAGGAAGTTCATGCCTAGAGGGGGAGGGTGTGAGACCCTACCCCGACTCAGTTTGACATTTTTCAGTTATTTGCATATTGAGACTATTATGGATGCTTTATTTTATGCTTTATGGACTTAGAACTTATATGATTCCATGATTTGGATCACACTGACATATGTTGATGCTTTATTTTATGCATGATGATTATGAAACTATATATATGTTGCTAGAATAGAATTATTTTGAAATGGTGAATATCGTTATTGGAATTGCAGGACTTCTTTTTGATGATAGAAAAATGATGCTTATTTATGAATGGTTCAATTTTGGAAAATAATGTTAATTGCTTATGTGAAATCGAATTTGAACGAATGAGATATTGAATTATTGTTGCCAAATGTATGAAGTGTTTGATGTGCAATGAAATCCATGTATTTGATTATGTATAATTGTGATTATTTGGAATTAATGTGTTAATTGAGATGCGCAGGAAAATTATCCATGTGACCATGGAATTTATATGGAGAACCAAACCTAGACCAATGTGCGTTTGTTAAGCCGGGAGTTGTTTATTTGGAGAGACAACACCCCATTTGTAATGTATTTTATTTGTGAAGTGTATGATGCTTGAGTGTTAAAATTAATTTATATGTATATGTGTAATCCTACAAGAGACAAATTCCATGTGTGATTTTTATATTGTATTTTTATTGTGTCACTTGACACATGTGCTGATTAGTGTCATTGATTTTGACTTGTCTCTTGGAGGGAGTTTTGTTTCTACCAAAGCCATTCAAAAACATGAGTGTGGTCCCAAATTTGCCTTGGGTAGGGAGTCTTGGGAGTGGTCAACTCAGGTTTGACCCGTAGGTAAACTTCAGTTGGGTTTCTAAAGGGTTAAATGGACTCCTAGGGTCAGTTTTAAGGCTTTTCCAAAGGTCCAAAGGGTATACCTATGGGTTAGGGGTATTTTGAAACATGTGACTTCTCCCATGTGACTGTTTAGTCACCTCAAAAAGTGGTGTTTCCAAGGAGAACATAAATTCAACTTAGAAAGTCCCTCCTAGGATAGACAATCTTCCCTTTTGATGTCAAACTCTCTTCCCCATTTTCTCTCACCTTTTCCCTTTCCAGTTTTAGTAATGTGTAAGAGTTTGGGAAGAGCAACCAATGGGAACTCTCACCTCACCCAAGGGGTTGGGAAGTGTGTGAGAGGCCTTCTTAGGCAAGAATTGGAGACTTAGTGAGTAATCACCCACTCTCCATTTTTGGAGATTATGCTTTGTTTTGAAAAATTAGTAGGAGAATAGAATTTTTGGTGGAATTTGGAGAAAAAGGGTGTGTGGAATTGGGCAGCTCATCCCCAACTAATTTTAGCATACCTATTGGCAAAATAAGGTTGGTTTTCATCTCCTCTTGTTTATGTTGTTTATGTTAGTTTATGTTGTTTTGTTGAAGAAAAGAGATGCTTGTAAAGAAAGTGTTTTATGAAGTTTTTGTTTGAAGTAAAGAATGTGTAGTTTCATTTCTATGTGTTTTGTTTTGTGTTCTTGTTGTTTTTGGGAGTGTCCAAGATCTCCTACTCTTGGGAGGGTAGGATGATCTTGGGGTGGAAGGAGTATGACAGCCTTGGGTGAGAGGCTCTCCTTATGGAGAGTGATCTCAAGGGTGTCCTTTGTGACCCTTGTTGCATAGCCTTGTGTATGCATTTGGGGGTCATAAGGGGAGTAAATATGGCCTTGAGCCTTTTGGGGGGCATAAGGAATGTGGAAGTATTTTGTTGCATTTGTATTGCCATAAGGTGGCTTGTGTTGTATTTGGCTTGCAATCTCCCCGTTGGTACTTGGTCCACTTCCACCCATGGAAGAATCATCACGATGTGGTGAAAGTGTAGCTTGGGATGGGAAATTTGTATGTTGAGTGTCTTCCTATGTTGTTGTGGAGTTTTCTTGTTTGTAACCCATCTAGTGCTTGGTTCTCCAAGCTCGGGGGTGGCTTCTAGTAAGCCTAGGCTGGGAGGTGAGCTCTCCATGGTCAAGATGTGTTTTTATTGTAGGTTGCATGGGATGGGAAAAGAAGGATTAAAGAACTATGTTGTTGTTTTGTGTTGCAGAAAAGTGTTAAAAAAAAAGAGAAAGGGGATAGGTTCAATGTTGTAGTTGTATAAAAGAAGAAATGTGAGCTTTTGTTGTATTTACTTTCAAGTGAAGAAGTGTAGTATTACATTCATGCTACCATGAAAAGAAAAACATTGTTGGGTTTTCATCCCATTTGTATCCATGATGATTTTGTATCTACTTTGCTAATGAAATACATAATGTCTTCCCTATTTTAGTTAGTGGCAAATGAAAGAAGCAATGTAATAGATTTTATGTAAATTTTCATGTTTTACATTAAAAAAAGGAGAAATAGATGCACTTTTGTGTAAACTGAAATTAAAATTAGTTGTTACCCCTATTTCTTTAAGTTGAATATGCTGCTGTAAATTTATTTAAAAACAGTCATTTAATTTCCCTTTAAAGTAGAAAATGAAACTTAGTATCTAGTAGCCTATTTCCATTCAAAAAGTTTAGCATTTAGTCTTGGTTATTTTGCTTACAAAGAATATATGTTTTCCTCATTACTCAATCTGGAATAAAAAAATCAGAAGGTTCTGCATGCATTCAATAGATACTTAAATAAGTAAAATGGTAATACACAAATACATATATATATATATATATATATATATATATATATTATTCATTTTCTTTTAAAATCTGTTTATAAAAAAAAAAAAAAGGTGATGCTTTTACAGATTTAATATTACTAAGTGAATGAGGAGAAAACTGAAAATCTCCTAACTAGGTCATTCAAAAAAAAAACATATATATATATATATATATATATATATATGATTTATACATTGTAAATAAAATCTATTTATTTCTAATGAAACCATACATAATGCCTACTATATATATATATATATATATATATATATATATATATATATATATATATATATATATATACATATACATATATATATATATACATATATATATATATATATAAATCATTTATTTATTGAAAATGAAATCTGCTTATTCCAAGTTAAAACTGTGTTTTTTTGTCATACCCTTATATTCATGTGTGTGTGTGTATATATATACAGAAAACTACATAAAAAAAGGGGTTTTTTTTTTAAAAGAAGAGATTTCGCATTTAATATAACCCATGAAAACAAAAAAAAACGTTTTTTAAAAAGAGATAAACATGCTTGTGAAGTGGATGGGGGGCCGCAAGCTTGGGTGGCGGCGCCCGCAGCCTGCGAGCGGTGACGATCGCAGCCTGCGGGAGCCACAGCCTGCGAGCGGCGACGTCCGCAACCTGCGGGAGCCGCAGCTTACGGGCGGTGTCGTCCGCAGTCCGTGGTGCCCGCTCCGCCTTCCCCTCCCACGCCGCGGTATAAACTTAAACCCTCCCTCCGCCTCCGCCGTTAGCATGGTTTAGCAATAAAAAAAAAGAGGGGGCACGACTCGGGTTCGGCCTTGCGCACGCCGCCCCTCATGGACACCACCCAAAAACCCACCTGCACACACCACTCACCAAATTAAGAGTGCACACACAAAAAAAAGAGGATATGTATGGATGTTTGTACACACATGCCCTAACCCTAATTTCGGGTTATGGCAACCACATTTAGTTCCCTTAAAGTAAAAAAAAAAAAATAGATAAGTGGTGGGCATATTTAAAGGGATAACTTAATATAACAAAATTAAAAGCCCCACCCCTTCTTCAGAACACATTCATAGATAAAATATATAAGTGAATAAATATATGTGTATATATATATATATATATATATATATCTATATCTATATATATATATATATATACATATATAAAAGTGGATTAATATTAGTACTTATTTGTAATTAAATTTGTTAGATGTAAAATTAAGTTTTGTTTATTTTTTTTAAAATATTGAGCCAATGTAGAAGAAATTTTATAAGAAGATCTTAATACTTGGTGGATTAGACTCAAAAAAAAAAATATATAAACACAATATTATTCGTAGGGCCAAGAGGGCCATTTAAGTCTAAGATTATAAAGTATTTTTAATTCATGGGGATTTTATTTTAATAAGGTGTTTTAATAACTAGGATAATTAAATTTAGAACCTATGTGGTTAAGAATGATAGATAAATTCTGAATCATTTAGATTGGAGATTTTTCGTTATGCTTGAAATTTTAATCATTTATTAATGGGATTAGTGAAAATCTTTTTGGGAGAAATTTTAGCTCGTAGAAGACTTAGTTAACCTTATCGCTAAATTGAACTTAATTACCTGAATTGCACAAATATAGTTAAGACCAAACAAAGTTGCATTATTTTATTTAAGTTAATCGTACTTAGTAGAGTATTTTAATTAAGTTAGTTGTATTAAGTTGAGTATTTAAAAAAAAAAATTTATTCCGTTTGTACCCAAAAGTTTGGGCATGACACATCACTTACAAATATCATAGTCAAATTTTTCACAATTGGAAGAGAAGAAAAAACTAATTTCAAAGGAGAAATTGAGATGAGGGAGATAGATGTAACCACAGATAGTAAGGCAGTACTAGAAGCATGGATGAATGAAGAATAAGAGGTGTACTCTCACAAGATAATTTATTCCTAATGGGTGTTCATGATCAACATAATTATTGGAGATGAGTCACTATAAGAGGACTCCAATGAAGAGGATACATCTGAAGCATATTCTACTAAGGAAGACAGTACCAAAGAGGAAGTGATGGAAAACATTTTCATTGATATTAGGAATGATTAGGAAGTAGTCATCTGTTGGCCCAATTTGAAAAGGTATATCTCATATTACACTTCCAAAATATTTTGAGACTAGTGACTTGAAAGCATACATTGATCAAATCAAGATAACTTTCATAAACGAAGGCTAGGAACTAGAAATTTAGAAATATACATTGATTTGCAATGCCACATGTTGGTTCAAAACATACAAAAAGACTATCAAGCACTGGGAAGAATTCAAGCTCCTAATTAAAGCCAGATACCTACCAAAAAAGGAGAATTCTAGAACATCCCTAAGTATGACAAAGATATACTACCACAAGTTCATATGAACTTATGCATTCAATGATACGGAGAAAGGTATGAATTTGACAATAAAATCTACATCCAATTATTTTATTAGACCTTGACATTGATAGCACAAACATGCTACATCAATTGAGAGAGAATGACATAAAACAAAACATGGGATGAGGTAACTTCAAACTTTCTATGATGAATTTTCTTATTATAATGAAGATATAAAGACCCATACTAGACTACAAAGGATGAGGAAAGTTATATTTAGTTTGGTAGAAGATGAAGAATTGTTATTAGCTAAACTACCACCTCCACCTCCCAAGGAAGAAGGAATTTAGAAATATGTAGAATGAATAGAAATGAAAATATCTAGAAGTAGACAATGTTATACAATCCAACAAGATGATGAGGAAATAAATGATTTATATATCTAGATTGAACAAGGTGAATGGGATATAGAATAATATACTAAGAATAAAGGAAAATAATACAACAATCTAGTTAAACTAAAGGAGATAAACATTGGAGAAAATAGAGACCCTAATCTAACCAAAATAGGAGACTTTTAGGATGAGTAAATAGTAGTGCAAGTACATAAAGCCCTCTCATATTATCAAGACCTATTTCCTAAGACATTCACATAGATGAAAGAGATTAAGGGGGAAGTAGGCACAACGAAGATTTAGCTAAAATTTAGTGCCAAACCAATCTAGAATGAGCTATATAGATTGAATTCTAACCTGAAGAAGAAGAAGGTAAAGATGGAATTGGATAAGATGCTAAGTGCTAGAATCATCAAACTAGTGGAGGATGTAGAGTGGATAAGCCCTATGGTGATTCAAAACAATAAAATAGGAGAGACAAGAATTTATGTAGACTTTTGGGAGTTGAAGAAAGTATGCATTCATGATCCATTCCCTAACTCCATTCAAAGAAAAGATCTTGGAGTTAGTTGTAAGGAGATAAATATATTCATTTATGCATAATTTTCCTAGGCATTTCAGGGAAGAAGATTAGTCAAAAACATTTTTTATCACATAGTCTACATGTATCCAGTGACACCTTTTGTATTGAAGAATGCACCTACTGTATTCAGTTGGATCATGATCAATAATTTCAAGGATTTTATACATGATTTCTTGGAGGTTTACTTGGATGATAGAACAATATACGAACTAGTGAAATACCACATTTAGGAATTTTGCATGATGCTAGATAGATGTAGAAGCATGTAGCTATTGCTCAATACAAAGAAATGTGTGTTTGTAGTACCATTTGGGACATTGTTAGGCCACATTATATGCAAGGAAGGATTGATGGTAGACTCTATGAAGGTCACTTTGATATTGAACCACTACCACCAAAGACTACACCAGGGACATTCTTGAGCTATGTCGAATACCATTTGAATTTTATTAAGGGGTATGCTAACATTATTGCACTATTGGAAGATTTGTTGAAGAAGAAGAATGGTAGGAGGATAACGTGGAGTTAAGAAGAACAAAAGTCATTCGATATTTTGAAGTAGAAGATTGTTGAGGCACCTATTCTGACATTTTTAGATTGGAATACACCATTTCATGTCCATGTTGATTTTTCTACAATATCCATAGGAGAAGTTTTTCTTTGGACCAAGGGGAAATTTAAGGAAAATCCAATTTCATTTACCATCTAGAAGCTATCTACTACCAAAAATAATTACACTATCACAAAATGGGAAGCATGAGAGGTCACTTAAAATCTTTATGAATACATGATGCAAATCAAAGACACTAGAGATGAGGATGCACATTCACCACCCAAGGATAACATCATTAGTCTTACACCGGTTATTATTGAAGTGATGGGATGAGATGGATAAATAAGGGTAGAATATAGTAGAGATCATAGCTATACAAAGTAAATTGCAGCAAAGTATAACAAGAGGAAAGGGGAGCTGAAGGAGAAAACATGTCACCCAAAATAGAATATGGGAAGAAATATGAAGTAGAAGAAAAGGAGGAGGTGGCTAAATAAACAAAATAATCCATGAATTTTAGAACACAAAATCCAAATAATAAGGAAAAGGAGGAGGTGGATGAATAAACAAAACAATCAATGAATGTTAGAATATGAAATCCAAAGAATAAGGAAAAGGAGGATAACCCAGAGAATGGGGAAGAAAATAATATAAAGGAAGAGACAAGATAGAGTAAGGAGGATGAATTTTTTGTGATGAAAGAACATACCAATGTGATCAAAATATTCTTGGTAGAGAACCAACAACTACAGATGACTCCACAACTTCTCTAGTTTTCAATGGTGGGACAACAATTATATATGTCCATCATCTCCTCACTACAGAAGATACAACTAGGGGATTATTTTCATGCAATAGTAAGAAAATAATTTTTGAATGAACATGTGTAAAATATAAAGCAAGTAGGGGAGGCAATAATGACTCTACAAAGATTTATCTTATACATTTATAAGGATGTACAACTCTCCCATCAGCACAACAACTCAAATTTTTGGCAGACAATCTCAAGGGAGACATAGAAATTGAGAATAAGAACATCCATAAAGAGGTATGAGAAGTAACTTTGAAGTATAAAAATTTATGCATACATTGTAGTGTTCCACCTTGACTCATAATCCTCCTTGTAAATTTATAGACCCTATTGGCATAGCTTATCTTACTTTATGATAATATTTGATGATAATATTCTATGTGCCAACTCTAGTTATATTCCAAATGTTTAAGGTGATACTTGTTATTGATGATCATGATATGATGGATTATATTAATGATCTCTATATGCACTTGTTAGGTTAGATGAATTATATAGATTATGGATTTGATAGCATTGTGGATATACTAAACCCATTTCATTATTACATATGATGATTTGGAATTATGATGTGTTTGAGCGTTTTATGACTGTCTTCGTGATAGAGATGATGCTACGTCACTCATTGTGAGTGGGATGTGTTGTTGCGATTCTCTATCACTTGCTTGTTATTATATATTTATATATGTTGTATAGTGGCCTTATGGTTGCAGGATTTGCAGGTATTAGACATCGACTCCACCTGGCTCCATGGGTCTAAGTGTGTCTTTAATCCCAATGGTATATGTGGTTCAGAGATGACATGAGTTCCCCTCCCATACTCTAGGTCTAAATTATTCACTATGAGTCGTCAATGTCTTGGCATAATTCACCATGTCAGTTAGTAAGCTTGTTCTTCTCAGTGTTGTGAGTATCTTAGTAATTTTTTATTTATTTAATTATGTTTAGATTAATTATTTGATCTTTGATGTGTGGTTCTATAGTTAATAATGTTTAATTTAATATTTTAAATTATCGGCTTTGAGCATTTAATTATTTGATAATTAATGTTATTTAGTTTATGATGTTTAATTATTTATTTTATATTTATTGTTTAATCTTTATTGAGGTTTGATCATTTATTTGATATTTAATTATTTAATTATTTATTTATTCATCCATTTATTGTTTATAGTTTAATTATTTATTTGGTATTTAACATTTATTTATTTATTATTGATTTATTGTTTAGTTGGTATTTATTTATTTATTATTTATTGTTTAATAGTGCTTTTATATTTTAATGTTGATTAATATTTAATGGTGGCTTTTAATTTATTTATTGAGCCTTGGTTATTTTATATTTATTTATTTAGTCAGGTTTTATTTTATTAGCCTTGGCAACTTGTATTTAATTATTTAATTGGTTTTATTTTAAATGGCCCTTAGATATTTAATAGGGCATGGTCATTATTATTTGTGCATTGGTAATCAATACTTTGTAATATCTTATTACATTTCTCTTGTTACTTGGTAAATAATATTTTATATAATTTTAGTTATTTCTCTTGTTAAAAAGTAAATGAATTTATTATATTTCCTACCTACCGTTGAATGCTATTGGCTTGATTATTTATCAGATTATATTTAATTAATAGCCCATAGTTTATTTTATATGGGCTTGATTCTATTTATACATTGGTAAATAATACAATATATTCTATTTATACAAGTGAATAAGTATTATATTATTCCCTACCTACCATTTATTCTTATTGGTTGTGAAGGTATTGGAGAAATAAAATATAATATATGATGGTAGGTAAGATATATTGTTTTAAGGATTGTTTTGATTGGCCGGTTTGAGGCTAGGGTTCTAGATTGGAATTCTTTTTATTCGGTAGCCTGAGCTTTGTGTTGGGTTACCATTCTTTGAGAATTTCTTCTGCAACTTGGTTTTTGGAAGATTTGAATTTTCTTTTGGAGCTTGTTTGGTTTTTTGGGCGCTTCATTGAATTCTTGTTCACCATCACTTCAAAATTCCAGGTTGGGGATTCTTTTCCTTTGAATTTTTTATTTTTCCATGTCTTCTCTGTGTCTACAGAAATTGTATTCCGAGTTGGGATAAATAGTATTGCATAGTTATATATATTTTGAGAAGGGAATATATTTCATGATAATCTATATTATATAGTTTGCATTATAGTTTTGGGGAAAAATTATTTATTGTTTTCCATTGGGATGGCTCTGTGAACCATTCTGTGTTATTCCCGTGTCTGGAATTGTTAATGTGTGGTTTTCCTTCTTGAATATGGTTCTTATTCTAGTATTTGGGTTTGTGATCAGTTTGAATGTGCTATCATGCCATATGAGGCTCTCTTTGATTTTTTCGGAAAGTATTTGAGTCTGTAGTTGTGAAGTCATGTTTTGATGGATCTTTCATTATAGTTTATGGTTTTATATTTTGTTTATATCCTTCATTTCTTATTGCTTGTGCATTTATTTTAATCCCTTATTTGTAAGATTTTGTGAAGTGTTGGATTTTATTTCCTTGTCGCAAATTTTCTAAGTTCAGGAAGTTAATTTTTGTAAATGCGCTATAACTATAATTGCACTATTTCTTTGTGTATATGCATTGTTTACTTGGGTAAATGCGTTGTACTGGGTCTCATATGCAAGACCAAATTTGGTAAATGCACCATTTCATTATAAATGCACTGTATCTTTTGGTGAATGCAATTGTTAATTGATCATATGCACTGTTAAATTCATCAAATGCATTGCAGGAAATAACATATGCATTGCACTGCATTTCAAATATGCTAAACTACTTGGTTCATGTGTTTTGCTTGGTTTTCTTAGTCTGTGATGAATTTTTTAAATGGGGCTTTATACCAAAGTCTTGTATTGGGAATTTTTTAATTTTTCTAGTTTGGTATACTTTTGGATTTGACGTTTTATTGCGGTTTTATGCTTCAGCAAGTTGATAAGCCTTGTCGTAGAGGTTTTGTGCTTCTTCATCTTGTTGACATATCATGATCATGGATTTATGCTTATGATGCTCCAACAAGTTGATGAGCCTTGATGTAGAGATTTACCTTAGGGTGATCATACGAATTTGTGTCGCACTTTAGGTTAACAATGCCTATTTCGGTCGGCAGCCACGTTATGTTGTCGTGGCAAGGGGTTTCCAGCCAGAATGGTTCCAGCTGGAAACCCCTTTCCCTATATAGGTGCCAAAATCTGCCCAAGCCGCTCATTTTGCATTGAGCACCTTGGAGTTGAGCAGGAGGGCACAAAAAGTCTCAGAGATCCGGTCGGAAGGGTTTCGGCGATAAGTACCTTTTTTATTTATTTTTTAAATGTATTTATTTTAACATATTAATTTATATTATTATTTTTTAATCGTTTTTAATAGAAAATAATTCTTTTTTAAGTTTTTAAATTTTTCTTTTTTTTGGTACATATTCTATCATATTAGTTTCGAATATTAGAAAATAAATACACACATACATATGCAAATACATACACATACATATGTACATACATACATACACCTACATACACCTACATACACATACATACAAACCTACATACAAACATACATACCTACCTACATACATGTACATACATAGATATAAAATAATTCTATGTACACCTTAGGACATACACATACATAAAAATACATACACATACATACCTATGTCTACATACATACATACACACATACATGTGCATACACATACATAAATACATACGTGCATACATACATAAATACACATAAAGTAATTATATATGCCTTAGGACATACATACACCTCAGGACATGCTATGAGGGGTCGTGTGTGGTCCTGAGGGGTCACACACATGTGTGACCCCTCAGGACCACACACGACCCCTCATAGCATGTCCTGAGGTGTATGTATGTATGTATATGTATGTATACATCCTAAGAAGTATATAATTATTTTATATGACCCCTTAGGACCACTAAAGGCCCCTTGCTACACATGTACACCCCTTAGGACCTATTATGACCATATAAGACCAAATGGTGTCACAAGGGGCCATATGTGGTCCTAAGGGGTCACCCCTTAGGACCACTTAAGGCCCCTTGCGACACATGTGCACCCCTTAGGACCTATTAGGACCACATAGGATCAAATGGTGTCACAAGGGGTCATATGTGGTCCTAAGGGGTCACGCATGTGTTCTAACACATGCGTGACCCCTTAGGACCACTTAAGGCCCCTTACGACACATGTCCACCCCTTAGGACCTATTAGGACCACAAAAGACCAAATGTTGTCACAAGGGGTCATATGTAGTCCTAAGGGCTCATGCATGTGTTAGAACACATGTGTGACCCCTTAGGACCGCTTAAGGCCCCTTGTGACACATGTGCACCCCTTCGGACCACAAAAGACCAAATGTTATCGCAAGGGGTCATATGTGGTCCTAAGGGGTCACGCATGTGTTCTAACACATGTGTGACCCCTTAGGACAACTTAAGGCCCCTTGCAACACATGTGCACCCCTTAGGACCTATTAGAACCCAATGGTGTCGCAAGGGGTCATATGTGGTCCTAAGGGGTCATGCATGTGCTCTAACACACGCCTGACCCCTTAGGACCACTTAAGGCCCCTTGCGACACATGTGCACCCCTTAGGACCTATTAGGACCACATAGGACCAAATGGTGTTGCAAGGGGTCATATGTGGTCCTAAGGGGTCGCACATGTGTTCTAACACATGCGTGACCTCTTAGGACCACTTAAGGCCCCTTGCGACACATGTGCACCCCTTAGGACCTATTAGGACCACAAAAGACCAAATGTTGTCGTAAGGGGTCATATGTGGTCCTAAGGGATCATCCATGCGTTAGAACACATGCATGACCCCTTAGGACCACTTAAGGCCCCTTGCGACAATATGCACCCCTTAGGACCTATTATGACCATAAAAGATCAAATTTTGTTGCAAGGGGTCATATGTGGTCCTAAGGGGCTACACATGTGTTAGAACACATACGTGATCCCTTAGGACCACTTAAGGCCCCTTGTGACACATGTGCACTGCTTAGGACCACTTAAGGCCCCTTGAGACACATGCGTGACCTATTAGGACCACATAGGGCCAAATGGCATCTCAAGGGGTCACCCGTGTTCTAACACATGTGTGACCCCTTAGGACCACTTAAGGCCCCTTGTGACATATGTGCACCCCTTAGGACCTATTAGGACCACAAAAGACCAAATGTTGTCGTAAGGGGTCATATGTGGTCCTAAGGGGTCACGCATGTGTTAGAACACATGTGTTACCCCTTAGGACCACTTAAGGCCCCTTGCGACACATGTGCACCCCTTAGGACCTATTAGGACCACAAAAGACCAAATGTTATCGCAAGGGGTCATATGTGGTCCTAAGGGGTCACACATGTGCTCTAACACAGGCATGACTCCTTAGGACCACTTAAGGCCCCTTGTGACACATGTGCACCCCTTAGGACCTATTAGGACCAAAAAAGACTAAATCTTGTCACAGGGGGTCATATGTGGTCCTAAGGGGTCACACATGTGTTACAACACATGCATGACCCCTTAGGACCACTTAAGGCCCCTTGTGACACATGTGCACCCCTTAGGACCTATTAGGACCACATAGGACCAAATGGTGTCGCAAGGGGTCATATGTGGTCCTAAGGGGTCATGCATGTGTTCTAACATATGTGTGACCCCTTAGGACCACTTAAGGCCCCTTGCGACACATGTGCACCCCTTAGGACCTATTAGGACCATAAAAGACCAAATGTTGTTTCAAGGGGTCATATGTGGTCCTAAGGGGTCACACATGTGTTAGAACACATGTGTGACCCCTTAGGACCACTTAAGGCCCCTTGCGAGACATGTGCACCCCTTAGGACCTATTAGGACCACAAAAGACCAAATGTTATCGCAAGGGGTCATATGTGGTTGAGCTCCTCATCATATAGACATCCTAGAATCCTACATGCACATGGTGGTGATGTTAGAGACTCTTCACAGGTATGTTTGTCTATGTACAAAATCTCATAATCTATGTTACTTAATTTTTTTTACTTTAGTACATCCAGATTAAATGTTTAATGTATGATTTTATGCATGCATACTCTATTGCAGGCACATGGATTGAGACATGCTTCAGGACAGGGCCCCGAGTAACCCATTCTTTATATATATATATATATATATATATGCATGTGCACACATTTTATAGACATTTCATATATATTTGTACAAGTGTACTAGACATTTCATACATGTGTATTATACACATTTCATATGCATATGTGTACTAGATATTTATTTTCCATATTTCATGTGTTTGTGTATGTGTTAAATAGATGTACACTTGATAGACATATATGTGTATGTGTTAGATAGATCTACATTTCATACTACTTTGCACGTTTATATATAGATAGATTACATTTTTGAAAGTTATGTGTTTAAATGATAGAATCTCTAAGTCATTTGAATTTAGTCAAGTGTTCTAGTTAATTGTACATGTGTATGTGAAAGTTAAGTGTTTATGTCTATTTTAACTTTGTTCATTGTTAAACAAATTTAGTCGTTAAAATTTAATTTAGTTGTTCATTTTAGTTAAGTGTTTATGTACATGTTTAATGAACTTACTTCAAAAATTTAAATCCCCTTAAATATCCCCTTAAATCCCCTTAAGACCACTTAGAACACCATAGGACAACATAATTAGATGAATCCAAACAACATAATTAAATGAAACAATAAATGTGTAAATATAAATGAAACGAATGTACATAGATGAATAAAACACATCCATGCATGTGTAAAAATATAAAAGAATCAATGATGCAAATCTCCCTTTAAATGCCCTTAAGACCACTTAAAACACCTTAGGTCAACATAATTAGATGAATCCAAACAACCTAATTAAATGAAACAATATATGTGTAAATATAAATTAAATGAATGTACATAGACGAATAAAATGAATCCATGCATGTGTAAAAATATAAAATAATCAATGATGCCAATATCCCCTTAAATGCCCTTAAGACCACTTAAAATGCCTTAGGTCATCATAATTAGATGAATCCAAACAACGTAGTTAAATGAAACAATATATATGTAAATATAAATGAAATAAATTTACATAGATGAATAAAATGAATCCATGCATGTGTAAAAATATAAAAGAATCAATGATGCAAATATCCCCTTAAATGCCCTTAAGACCACTTAAAACACCTTAGGTCAACATAATTAGATGAATCCAAACAACCTAATTAAATGAAACAATATATATATATATATGTAAATATAAATGAAATGAATGTACATAGATGAATAAAACAAATCCATGCATGTGTAAAAATATAAAAGAATCAATGATGCAAATATCCCCTTAAATGCCCTTAAGACCACTTAAAACACCTTAGGTCAACATAATTAGATGAATCCAAACAACCTAATTAAATGAAAAAATATATGTGTAAATATAAATGAAATGAATGTACATAGATGAATAAAATGAATCCATGCATGTGTAAAAATATAAAAGAATCAATGACACAAATATCCCCTTAAATGCCCTTAAGACCACTTAAAACACCTTAAGACAACATAATTAGTTGCTCATTTTAGTGAGACTATATATACATGCGTAACTATATATACAACATAATTAAATGAAACTATAAATGTGTAAATCAAAATTAAATGAATACATAGATGAATAAAACATGTAAAATCAACGTATAAAATGTAAAATAAATGCATCAACAAAACTAAATTTCCAAAAGGTATCCAAATTGCTACACATGTCTAGAAATATCTAAATATATATATGAGTTATCAAAATACTTGACCTATCTAATATATTTTACTTGTTCAAACATGACAAGTGAACTTAAAGCTCATGGTACATATAATCTGGATCCTCCTTATCTTTTATAATTTCTAAAAAAATTGCACGATCTTCAATAGGCAACCTCCACTTTTGGTTGCCACGTCCTCTTTTTGGCAATGTCTCCAACTGCAATCTTGTCGCTATTACTAAGTGATTGTAGTGTAGAACTTTTTGGCCAGGCATATAATCAATGAATGCTACACCATTTGTATCTATCTTTATTTGTTGATAATAGGTGCCTTCAACAACAACTGAACCAGTAGAATATTGTTTCCCATCATCATCACTGACTGATTCCAATAACTTGCATTTTGGTTGTGTGCATCTCAATAGATAATAATCTACACTTTCAGTATTGTCAGGATCAACAATCACTGTAAAAATATCACCTGTGAAAATAGACCGTGCATGTATATATATTACAAGCAATATTAGTTCATTACACATTTTTAAATTAATGAAGAATTTAAAAATTTGTACATGTACATATATGTAATTTACAAAATATGCATGCACGCACCTATAACAACTAAATTAGAAACATGTTTATAATCAGCTGAATATAGAGGACCATGAATATCAATAATGTCACTATCTTTATAAGGAGGCATTGTGATAAAATCTTTCATATCTCATTGCAAAACATATCCATTAGCAATATTTTGACAATGAGTATCTCTGTTGTTCATAATGCAATCAACACAAAAGCATGATTTTCCTCTTGCAATAATAACATGAGGCTTGATAAATCCAATAGTCAGGACTTGATGAAAACTTCTAATACCATTAATTGATTGACAATTATAAAGATTTGATCGATCAATATTTGATAATGTACAAAAATTATTTAGTCAATTTTAGTTCATTTCACACACATATATATATACACTTGAATTTTAAAAATAATTCAAGAACACCAAGAATGTTTAAGAAAAAAACCATATATATATACCTTTAACTTCCCAAAAATAACACTTTGTGTAAGTTGTATCATGACCAACAAAATGATTTTTGCACCATTCAATAATATCATTAGAATTACGTATGGTGTTACCTGTACAAAAGCTCTTTCTTTAGAAAATTGGACAACCCACATGTGTGTGTGTGTGTGTGTATATATAAATTAATCTATGAAGATAATTTACCTGCAAGTTTATATTGGCAAAGTGCACGCTTCACACATGCTCCTGCTCCATCATGCTCTCCTTTTCCATGTCCACTCTCAAAGAAGTTCCACAAAAACTTTATGCTATGTCGAGCATGTTGTAGGGATAACCAATTAAAACCTTTTGCAGACTTAAATTGCCCTGACATGAATAACATATATATTAAATATATATTTAAACTTTTGACCTGTTATATACAATCAAATCATATATATATATATATATATATATATAACTTAAATAATCAATTTCAAACCTAATGTACTTACCAACACATCCATCTGACCAAATCCAATGTTGTGTACATTCTATCTCATGATCTTTAATATCTTCAAAAAAAATTCCAAAACAATGTGCTACATAGCTCCTATCATGACATGTATCATCACTGATATAAAAATGGACCTCCTTGATGATAATGCATTCATTTTTAGTACTCTCTATACCATCCACATGAAATTGTGCATGTCTATAGCAAACTTGTACAAATATTGCAACTTGATCATAATGATAATATTGACTTTGAATTTCTGTATGAGGACTAAATGTATAATTCTCAGATAAATCTACAATTGAAAGAATACAACCTAGTGGAAAACAATTCTTTGAATCACGAAACTGTTTAGCCTGTCATCTTGCACCATGACAATGTTGGATATGTGGATATATCATATTACAAAATCTATCTATAAATTGAATGTAGGGCAATTCACTCTCTTTCAACATAATGTTTTTGGATTCAGTTCTTGACTTACTTTGGTATGTCTCATATTCAAAGCTCTTCCATATAATTAGTGCATGAATATCAAAATTCCCTGTTTGCAACACAAACTTACTCAAAAATCCACAATTATTTCATTCACCTTTGATACATTGTATTTTGAACTCATCAGAATCTTCTAATTTATCACATAAAATAGACGTCACAAATTGTGTTGTACTTATAGGAATGACTAGATTTGGATTAATTGTTGCCATGAACTTCTTATATGATTGCAAGTGTAGATGAAATTCAACATGATTTTGACAACAAGGATAGAATCTGTCAAACATCCTTTGGCAAATCTTTACATCTAAATATTCTTGCTTGAATGCTTCAAACAATTCACTTTGTGTTGTATCTAAGAAATGTTTTGGATGTGTAATCTTTTTACCATCTTCATCTATCATCTGTATAATATCCCTTCTATTGGAAGAAACACAAGATTGGTTGGTCCAATAATCAATGACTTGTCTTTTTACATCTTCAAAAATTTTGTCTTTTCTAGGAACCCTATAGATATTTACCCAATTCTTTTCAATGTTTTCATCCAACATATTTCTCTTCCTAATGTATCTTTGAAAAATTATCCTAGATACATTCATTAATTAAGAAATTGCATTAACTTGGTTTTTACGAGTCAATTCCTTACTAGTAATCATAGTCATCAATGCTCTACGTGCAACACTTAAATCAACACCTCGACTTGTGTTCTCAATACAATTCAATGCTTCTTGTAAATTTTCAATTATAGCTTCTTTTACTAATGTATCACTAGAAGTTTTCTTATTACCAACACCAACAAGTCCAAAACAGGTTTCATTTCCCTTTTCCTAAATAACTTAGCAAATAATTGTGCTCTTCCAACAATAGACTTATTTTTAAAATAATCATCCCACAAATTCTTACAATACAATTTTAATGTGCTTTTAGGTATCATATCTTTAGATGGAATTTCATTGAAAAGACTATCTTCATCCATTTCCATCAAATTTTCCATACCAAAAAAAAAAATTCATCTCGTACCTAAGTAGATGTTTCTTGAACATCATCAGGTTGATCTTGAACAACAATAATTTTTTGTTGACTACGTTTTGTATGACCTTTCATCTTATCGTCCCTTTTATGATCATACAACCTTGACCTTGTCCTCTTATTCCCCATTGCAAAAAATATTTAGATCTTCAAAATTTTGTGCTTTGAACCTAAAAACAACACATGCAAATATGCATATCTTCAAATTTTAGTGCTTTGAACTAAAAAGGTTATATATCTAATAACTTTTCGTCGGTTCTTAACAAAAAAAATATAATTAGTGAAATGTATAAATAATTTTTCATTCTTAAACTTAACAAGTGTAAATTTCATCCATTTAGATCATTTGACTTGAAGTCCAATTTTTATAATTTAGAAAATGAAAAAAAAAAGGCTCAAGAAATTTAGGAGCATTGATAAAAAGTAAGAAATTAAGTATACTTCAATTAGATACATTTGACTATATGCAATGCACATATGAATGTGATTTAATAACATTAATTGCTTGAAATCACTTAGCTAATATATATAGAGAATTTGAGTCAAGTATTAGGAAATAAAATATAATATAATTCAGTACTAAATAGTGTTGGATATATGGCCAAGAAATGGTTATCATTGTATCGCAGTGACTAAAGAATATGGTTAATCTAAAAAATATTTAATTTCCAAAAAAACATCTAATATTGTAAATTAAGTATGATTGAAAAAATAATTTCAAATAACATACTTGGAAAAGGTAGACGCCTTTCGAAAAAAAATTCAAAATCTTCGCCCCTTTACAAAATTAGAAATATTCACCCCTTTATAATCTTCCTACTTGCTCCAAAATGCCACTTTATTTGAAAAAAAGGATTGTTTGAAAAATAATTCTTATTATTTTCGCACTTGATTGATTTGGTTTTTTTAATGCAAAAATTAATTTTTTTTATAGGCGGTTCAAGCGACCGGTCGCTTCGACCCGCACAGTTCTGACCAGAAGGGTTCCGACCGAAACTATTTTTGAATTGTTCCAGTCGGAACCCTTCTAGCCGGAACATTTCTGACCAGAACGACTTATGTGGAATGCCAAGTGATAGCCACATCAACAAAAATGATGATTTTTCTCAAACTTGCCACTTCAGCAACAAAATTCAATAGGTAAATTAAACATTAAAAAAATTAAAAATACCCCTTTTTTGAGATCGAAGTCACGATTCTACTCATTTTTTTTTTTAATGTTTTGATTACATTTAATATATAAAAAATTAAAAATACTACAACTAGGTATTCTTTTATTCGATATGAGTCTGCTTTGAAAAACAAAACAAAAATATCAAATCACTTCAAAAAAAATTGAAAAAAATATGGTTCACTAGAAGAGAGAGTCTTCTCCAAAAGGGTATTTTTAGTTTTTGGATTATCATAAATTGAATAGACAAATTGTGGTGGGAGACAAAAACTATCAAAATCTGGTGTATTCAACTTCCAAATGCTATTACAAAGAAAATATACATCAATTTTTTTAAAAATTTTTTTTCATGCACTATATAAATATGTGATCTATAACTCATATCAAAATGAGAAAAAAAAAGTTGATTTACATTTACTTTTGAGGTGGGACCCAAACCCCCTATTTTTTAGCATTTTTCAGCAATAAAAAAATAAACTTTAAAGCTTCAAAAACATATAAATTACAGACAAAAAAATTTCAAAAAATAGTAGACTTAAAATTCAATAAATTCTACACATTTCATCAATTTACATCATCTTCAAATTCAAAATGCAAATGACACTTTTATGGCGACGAAATTGAACAGTTATTGTTGTGTTAGCCTTTTCCTTTGTAAAAGTGTGACACAGGTTTGTACTTTTACCCCTTATTCTTATGGAAGATTTTGATTGCCCTTGAGATGGTTTTGATTCACTTTTGGCTTTGAGGCTCTTGATTATTATATTGATGGCTATGGTTGTATATATGATGTTTTCAGATTTCATTATGGATTAGAGACTCTTGTGATTTTTTATTATTTGGATCCATGTTAGGGGGAGTGGGCTTCCTTGTGATGATCGGGGTCACGAGAGATAGGCTTGCATGAGGTTCCTTGTAAGGATGCATGAAGTATATATCGTCAGGGCACATTGGAAGTTTACCATGATGTTAAATAAGTGATAACATAATAAATTAATGGGTTGTGTAGTTAGATTCATTAATCAAGATAATTAATTTATGTGAGCCCCATGACTTGATCCTAGGGAGGATGTTTTAGGATAATATTGGAAAGGCCATTGCTATGGCAATTCAATCTCCCTTGATCTCTCATAGGTTGAGATGGCTCCACATGTCCATCAGGCTAGTGCCTTGTGCTATTATATTTGTTATGTTAGAGGATGGCATGTGATGACACTCCACCCCTACACGTGTTCCCTTGGCGATTCATGTTTATGCTTTATTGGTTGCAATTATAGCTTGTTGAGTTGTATGCCTTTGGGAGTTTATTCTTGCTATGTTTTGGTTGGTTCTTGTGTGAGAGTCCACATGTGGTTTAGTCTCTTTGGTTATAGGTGCTAGCTTAGGTTTAGAGTGTGTGTTGGTACCTTGTGTCATCTACTAGCATGGGGGGTGGTTCCTTTGGTTCCACATGGTCGGGTGGTTGGTGTTTTTTAGCCATTGGGACGTTCTCTTGGATTCTTCATTCTTGGATGTGGATTCTTCTTCATGATGGATTATGGATGATTATTGTAGCAGACAAATGTAATTGATATCACGATTCATGTAATGTAATTATCTTGTAGTAGTTGTAAATGAAATTGTGTGTAAAAGTATTATGCTCTTCATATGATGAAAATATACATATATTGGTAGATGCTATCTTAGGACTTGATTAAGATTTATGAAATAAAACATTGAGATGTAATGTATCTTGTAGTTTATGGAGTAGTAGTAGATTGAAGTCATTGTAATACTTTTGTTGTAAATAAACATTCAATATGTAGGTAATGTTGATGACAATATTAAATGAACTTTCTTAATGGATGGTTGTTATTCTTGGTTGCAGATGTGAATGGGTAATTGATAGGATGGATGATTAACTTTAAGGAAATAATCTAGTTTGCATTAGTTGATGAGGAATAAATTTTTTACTCTAGTAAGAGAATTATTTTGGATGTATCTTATCATGTTTTGCAATTGGAATTGGAATGGAGAAAATATTTATTGGATTTATGGATGTGTTTTTGGTACTACCTGTATGCTATGATGTTAAGAAGAAATTATAAGTGTGAATGGACCGTATTGCTAATAGGAAAACCATGATAGAGGAAACATATATGTTCATGTGAGAATTGGAATGTAAAAGAAACTAGGAATGTTAGGTATTAGTGCTCTAGAATGAAGCTAATAGGAAATGATTAGATTTGAAAAGTAATGGAATGCATATCATGCTAGATAGCTAGTAAATGACTTGTATATGATGTACGCAATGTACTTGTATTGAATAGAAATGGATTTATATTGTTAGATGTATGTAAGTAATAAATGGAACTATGGATGGAAGATTATTGTGATGTTATTCATGTCCATGCTTAAGTAAAGGAATAAGGAAATGGTTTTATCATGTGGATTAAAGAATGAATTATAGTTTATACATCATGAGTAGATAATAATAATAGATGGAATGAGATCATGTTAGTTTAGTAAATGGATATGGAGTTTAGGAATATTTGGATTGGTTGATAAATGGTATAAAGTAATGGATTGGGTTGCATTGGAAGAATAGCATATCATGTTGGCATAAAAGATAGTGAGATGCATATCATGGAGGTTAAGAAATAGTGTATTTTGCATTGGTAATGGAAATCTTAAGTGTTGTAATGAATATGAGTAGTTGTGTTGCTTATGTTGGTTGTAAGTAATGATGTTGATATGCCCTAGGGAGTTGTTAGTGATGTGATGTTATTCTGCTTGTGTAATTAGTTTAATGTATTTATAACCCATTTTCATAATGATTAATGTTAATGGATGTACTTCATAGATGATGTTATGCATTGAAATAGATGTTATTAATTTTTTTAACTCCTTTAGTATGTTAGTTGCTCAATTTCTCTAGGGTATTTTGGTGGGCATTACATACATACAAAAAAAGCACCACAACATAATCCAAATTGGATATAGAGAACAAAAAGTTGTAGGATGGGGTGATGGAAACTAGAGTAATATATTAGTTTTGTGTACAATGGATGGTCACAACAAAGAGTCTCAAGGACAAGATTTTGTAGTTGGAGAATCAAATAACTCAGACCAAGGTAGCATACAATCCATTGGTGGACATGGATGAGACAAAGTGTATGAAGATAAAATTACTCAATGGAAAGATACAACAAGCTCATATCCAAATGTAGTACCTAAAGAGTTGAATCAAGGAGCTCCAAGGAATAGTACACACACACACCTACAATATATAGATTTATTTGGGGCATAACGACTACATTAAGATCTATTTGGGGCATATATCTTCAAATTGTAGTTTACCCTTAACTCTTGATAACACCTACCTAATTTTTAAATAAGTGAATGAATGAAATTGTTAAATATAACCACAAAGAATATGTAAATCAACATAACATGTACCAAGTTAGATCACAATAATTACTTAATAATTAAATAATCAAATTTTGACTATAAATTTTTTAAAGTGAGGAGTTCATGTTTATAATTATAGAATTGTCCTAGGTTAAGGTCACACTTACAAATCTAATCTATGGTAAGAATACTAGGTAGTAATAATGAATTTGATATATGAGGATCACTAATAGAAGAGATTGAGATATGAGATGTTATGGGCCAATTTCATGTCTAATTATGCCACTTGTGAATTGATTATTATATTTATGACTCTCATAAAAATATCCCAAAACATAAGAGAAAAGAGTTAATGGGTAAAAAAGTTTCACCATTACAAGTAATCTAACTATATATTTCTTTATCATATAAGATGGTAATAAATGGTAGCAGGCCCACTTAACACATAAGTACGTCAAAATATTTTATTAGTAGGGAGATGAATAATGAATGCATAATCCAACAATTTAAATTTTCTATAAGTATATATTATTCACATTTTAAAGATCAATTATTTTAATAAATAGGAAATTAAATTTCAAATTATTTTTTAAATAAATAAATAAATGAGAGAAAAAATGATGATATACTTATTTTTCAATATTTTATTTTATATGGAATATTATTTTAACATACAAATTAAATATTAAATGGCATGTGATAGGCATCTAGTTACCTAGACCATCTTAGTAAGTGCACAAAGATGAGGAATAAAAAGTGGCAAAAAATGTAATATGGAGGTAACAGATATGCACATTGTAAAAGATATACATGTCATAACACCTATGAAAATTTATAACATGTGTGTACTATGCCTCATACACATTATTACAAGGTAAGTGCACAAAGATGTGACATAATTATGATGCCACTTTTTCTTTTGTCCCAAAATGAGAATTTGGCACATGCCAAGTGGCTCGAAATGACCAAGCCTCAGGATTGGTCAATTCAACATATTTGACACTCGCCAAATGAAAAATGCATTTTTTACATTTTGCACTTGCCAAAAGTGAAAAATGTTGTTTTTTTTTCATTTGACATTCACCAAATATTTTCCATTTGAAAATTCTCTTTAAGTCTCATTTCAATATAGCTTTTTCCTTTCTTATAATTTAGGTTATATTTATGTATATATTGGTAGGATGTTTGAGAGTTACCTAAGATCTATATAATTTATAATATATATTCTAGCTTTTAAAGAATCTTATAAATGTTCAGATAGCGAAATTTTAGTAATCAGCAAGCTTCTATCAATATTTTCTCACTCTCTACCTCACTCCCTCCTCTCTCCCCCAAGATCTATCCCTACCTTTATACCTCTTTCTCCCTCATCTTTCACTCTCTTCTATATGTATACTCTCTCTTTACACACCTCCCCCTCACTCCCTCCCTACTTGTATTTATCTACATCTCTTCTACACTCTCTCCCTCTCTACCTTACCTTCTCTTCTTACACCATCTCTATGTTTTCCCCCTCCCTCTCCCTTATTCTCTCTCCCTCTCCATTATTCTCTCTCCCTCTTTTACTATTTATCTCCCCTCTCTCTCAATTATCTCAATAACTACCTCTTCTTCTGACCCTCTCTCTCTTCCCATCCCTAGGTCTTTCCCTCCCTTCATACTTACCTCTCCTTACCTATTTCATTACCCATCTCTTTCTCCCCCTCTATCTCTCCCCCATTTCTCTAAACCCTCTCTCCTTAGGCTATGGGTCTCTCACCTATATATCTCTCCCCTTTAGTTCTTTCTCATCCTCTCCACCTCTCTCCATGCCTTCTTACCCCTCTCTCTTTATGAACTTCTCTCTTATTTTTCATCTCCCTCTACCTCGCTCTCTCATCTCTCCCTCCCACACACTTTATACGAACTCCTCACCTCTCTACATCTCCCTCCCTAACTCATTACCCAACTCTCTCCCCCTCTCTCCCTCTCACCTCTATGTCTCCCCTAGGTCTCTCACCTATATATGTCTCCCCTCTCTATTTCTTTCCCACCCTATCCACCTCTCTCCTTGCCTCTCTCTCTCTCTCTCTCTCTCTCTCTCTCTCTCTCTCTCTCTCTCTCTCTCTCTCTCTCTCTCTCTCTCTCTCTCTCTCTCTCTCTCTCTCTCTCTCTCTCTCTCTCTCTCTCTATTTTATAGGGTTTAGGTATTAGAGTTTAGGATACAGGTTTATGTATAGGGTTAAGGGTATAGGGTTTAGGGTACAAGATTGATGGTATAAGGTTTAGGGTACATAGGGTTGAGGGTATTTCCTATATTGATACTTCCCTATATATCTCCATCTCCCTCTTCTCTCTTCTCTTTCTCACCTCTCTTTCCACTGTCTTGGTCTCTCCCTCCCTTTATTCCTCTTTCCCTCTCTATCTCCCCCTCCATCCTTACCCCCATATCCATCTCTCTCTCTCTCTCTCTCTCTCTCTCTCTCTCTCTAGTGTCTAGGTCATCACCTCTCCATCCCACCCTCCCTCTCTCCTCTCTAGTTTCCTCCCTGCCTCACTCTCTACCTCTCTATCTCTTTATCCATGTCTCATTTATTAATTAATTAATTTTGATCCAAAAGTAAAAAAAATTATATGGGCAAAGTGCTATTTTTTCTAAACAACTTATTTTTTAGAATTTTGGAGTGCAAAAACCCTCCCTATGTGTGGATTTTTAAATGATGAATGGATTGTAGGAAAAACTATGTGGCTATTGTTGCATTAGATTAGGAGTGTGACAAATATCTTCCCGCTCCATGAATTTAAGGATACATTTTGAGTTTTGGAGTTCTTCAACTTTTCGTTTTGGTGCAAAATTGAGGTTGGAATCTCATATCTTTCTAATTTGTAAATATTTTGAATTATAGTTGTTTGAAATTGATTCTATATATCATAATAAAAAATTTATTTATGCAAATAATTTCATTTTATTGTTTGTTCAATTTGTTATGGGGAAATTGTGAAAAAACTCCATTTTTTAAATGTTGTCATGCCCAATTTTTTGTGGATTGAAAGAATTGATGATTTTATTATGAAAGAGGAGTCGTGGGAACCTAAATTTAAAATTTTTATTCTTAGATTTTTGATATTTTAATTTTTAATTTTTATGGTTTTGAAGATATTTCATGGTGGAAAATGCTATTCACCTAGTTTTTGATAAAAGTTGGAATTTATTTAAAAGTGGATTTTTGTGAAATGTTAATGGGATGTTATGTGGAAAGATGGATTTAAATTATTAATTTCAATATGGGATTGGTTATCCATTTTGTATGTTTACTGTGTTTTGAGAAATTGTGACTATTTGATGAATAGTGGTGGAAATGTGAACTTTAGGTTATTTGAATTTTGTTTTGATTTTTTTTTTTGTATTCATTGGAATGTGATGATCCTAGGGTAGGTATTAAATTAAATGATGGGATTGGTGTTGAATTGGGGTTGGGTCCAAAGGGGTGGCTAGGATAACCCATTGGAACATTTTGTACTAAGTAAAAATTAATGACAAGTAACTAAAATGAACAAAGATAAAATGGATGCCCCTCCCATGCGTTGAGTGCCCGTAAAGTATAAGGATGAGTTGTGAAGACCTATCCATCTATGGGGTGTTTATCTAGTAAGATCAAGTCTCCTTTTTTGTTGCAGAGGACTACTTAGTTCTGTTTGATCCATCCCTTCAAGCTACACGATGACACTCCCTACTCTTGTTCTCTAACATATAGATCTATGGTTAAGTAGCACCTAGAAGATAGATATGCCTTCACTGTTAGTGTTTGATTAATTGATGTTTATATGATTTCCATTTATGTTGGCCTATGATATTGTGTTATACCTCATGCTTGGATTTGTAGGTCCTCGGGACAACTGAGAGGGGGGGGCTGAATCAGTTGTCTAATAAATTCAAACCAAAATCTTATTAACCAACTTATTGCTTAATACCGGTAAGACAGTTAATTGTGCCGGTAAATAGTGTTAACAGGAAATGCTGTACCGGTAAGAATTAATGCATGAAACATAAGCACAAAGTCAACCACAACACATGACACAAATATTTGTATGTGGAAACCCTGTAAGGGGAAAAACCATGGTGGGAAACCTTACCCACAATCAGATGATACTACTGTAGATAGTAAGTGTACAAGAGGGGTCTACACATGCAAAAAGGCCAATAGCCTAGAGCTCACTGCTCAAACACAAATGGGAGTCGCACTGACTACAGTTGGATGGTTAAATCCAATGAGAATGTACTGTACAAAATAGCATCTTCATATGCTGGATTCAATACCAATGTAATGCTGATATTCTTCTACAAAAACCTAACTTCACCTTCAAATGATGTCTTCGTGTATATCTCTACTTGATCTCGCATATATCCTTGCTTAAATCTTTTTCGCATTCCACATTTGATCTTACAAATAAGATCTTACATTTATACCATACCCTAAGACCAATTTTAGTAGGTCGGCTCTACAAGATATTACAATAAAACATTTTACAAATAATACAATATCCGATGCAATAACCGATTGAACATGTCGGCTTAATGCTTTTATAACAATAATAAATCATCGCCAAATCATGCCATGTTGATCTGGAAAAGACAAACCTGCCGGTGTAACCCTAGATAACCTGGACCTATTTGCCGGTAAAAGCAAATATGCAAATAAGAATATACCAATGATATTACTTCAAGGAAAAGTGTCCACATGATGTCTTTGACATTACCAAGTGTCTTCCATGTCATTGCAGGTATCGGTGAACATTATATCCTGCCGGTTAACCATATACCGGTGATTGTTTGAACAGTTTATTGATTGTCGGTAAATGTTGTTGGATCTCCAAAGTAGGTGTATTTAGCAGGTGTTGACATCAATGACAAAACCATACCAAAATACCAACAATCTCCCCCTTTGGCATTGATGGCAACACAAGATGGAAAAACCATCAAAGTGCCAAAATAGAAATGCCAAGTACAAAAACCAATTCTCCCCCTAGGAGTAATATGTGTTTATACAAAGATTTATTTACAATACCAATCTCTCCTCAAAAAGATAATGCATTTTTCCATATAATTTTCCTTAATGTTTTTCCATATATCTCTCCCCCTTTGAAATCAAATGCCAAAGTCACAAAAAGGTCAAGTTCATACAAAATACCAATCAATTCAATATACCAACTACTCCCCCTGAGAAGTAGCTTCCTCATCAAATACCGGAATAAAAGATTTGTCCATTTAATTTTGACGGTTGATGATAATCATCAACTATCTAAGTCTCTACCGGTGGAGGTAAGACTCCGAGCTGATCTCTGAGATACTCAAAAGTTTCCTTAGGCAAAGGTTTTGTAAAAATATCTGCAAGTTGTTCTTTAGTATTCACATAAACCAGTTTTATTTCCTTTTCTTCAACTTTTTCCCTTAGAAAATTCAGTTTGATAGAAACATGTTTTGTTTTAGAATGTAATACTAGATTCTTAGATATATCAATTGCTGCAGTGTTATCACAATATATAATAATAGGTTCCTTGCATTTTACCTTTATGTCTTTCAACATTTGCTTAAGCCAAAGTACCTGTGTACAGTTTGTTGCTGCTGCAACATATTCTGATTCTGTTGTTGATAAAGATGTACAACTCTGTTTCTTACTTAACCAAGAAACTAATCTCTTTCCAAGAAAGAATGCTCCTCCATTGGTGCTCTTTCTATCATCCACATCTCCTGCCCAATTTGCATCTGTGTATGCATATAGATCAAAATTTTCATCTTTAGGATACCATAATCCAAAATTTGTTGTGCCTTGTAAGTACCAGAAAATCCTTTTTACTGTTGATTCATGATTTTCCTTGGGATTACTCTGAAATCTAGAAACTATACATACTGCATTCATAATATCAGGTCTGGTTTGTGTCAAATACAGTAAACCTCCTATCATAGATTTGTATCTAGTTGGATTAATAGGTGTAGATTCATCCCTTTGAGATAATTTGTCATTTGTAGTCATAGGTGTGCTTACCGGTTTAGAGTTCTCCATCCCAAATTTCTTGAGTAGTTCTTTCAAGTACTTAGATTGACTCAAAAATATGGCTTTATTAGTCTGTAAAATCTGCAATCCTAAAAAGAATTTTATTTCTCCAATCATAGACATTTCAAATTCATGCTACATTTTAAGAGAAAATTCTTTGCATAATCCATCTTCTCCTCCAAAGATTATATCATCAAAAAATACTTCCATAATCAAAATGTCATCATTAGTTACTTTGTAATATAAATTGCTATCTGCATTTCCTTTAGTAAAACCTATTTTTAAAAGATACTTATCCAATCTTGCATATCAGGCTCTTGGAGCTTGTTTTAGTCCATACAGAGCTTTTCTTAATCTGCAAACCATATCATTGTTATCTGTCAAAGAAAATCCATCAGGTTGTTCAATATAGACTTCCTCTTCAAGATCTCCATTCAAAAATGCACATTTAATATCCATTTGATAAACTTTGTAATCCTTGTGAGCTGCAAAGGCCAAGAATAATCTAACTGCCTCAATTCTGGCTACCGGTGCAAAGGTTTCATTATAATCAACTCCTTTCTGAGAATATCCCTTACACACTAGTCTTGCTTTATTCTTGACAACCTTACCATCTTCATTGAGTTTGTTTCTAAATACCCATTTGGTTCCAATTACATTTTTATTTTCAGGCCGGGGAACTAATGTCCAAGTATTATTTTTCTCAATTTGTCCTAATTCTTCTTCCATAGCTTTAATCCAAAATTTATCTTCACATGCCTCATTGATAGATAATGGCTCAATTTGAGAAATAAGACATACCTCTTCATTTGCCAATCTTCCTCTTGTCATGACTCCTTTAAATTTGCTTCCAATTATCTGATCTTCAGAATGATTTAGTCTTACATACCGGGGTGTCTTAGTCTATTGTTGTTCTTCAATTACTGTGGAATCCTCTGATGATACTGGAGTAACTAGATGATCATTCTATACTGGTGGATTTATTGTAGGTTCATTTGTCATAATTTTTGTTATCGATTCAGAGTCTATACACCTTGAAGTTCCTCTAAATTGTTCATCAATCTTTACATTTGTACTCTCAACAATTTTTTGTAATCTTTTATTAAAACATCTATAAGCTTTACTCTTAGATGAATAACCAAGAAATATTCCTTCATCACTTCTAGGATCAAACTTTCCAATATACTCATCTCTTCTAATATAACATTTACTTCCAAAAATTCTGAAATACTTAAGAGTAGGAGTATTACCAAACCATAGTTCATGAGGGGTCTTACTGGTTTCACCTTTGATGTGAACTTTGTTGAATGTATAGACAGTAGTGCTTACTGCCTCTCTCCAGTACACATGTGGTAGATTTGCTTCTGATAACATACTTCTTGCTGCATCCAAAACAGTTCTATTTTTCCTTTCAACAACTCCATTCTGTTGTGGTGTCTGAGGTGCTAATAACTGTCTTTTGATTCCATTTACTTCATAGAATGTATTAAAATCTCTAGATGTGAATTCTCCTCCTTGATCTGATCTTAAACATTTAATTTTCTTACCGGTTTCATTTTCAACCATTGCTTTGAATAGTTTGAACTTCCCAAGTGCTTCTGATTTTTCCCTAAGAAAAGTAACCCAACACATTCTAGAATAATCATCAATAATTAGCATGAAATATCTATCACCTTGTAAGCTTTTAGTTCTAGCTGGACCACATAAATCAGTGTGAATTAAATCAAGAGCATTATTGGATTTTTCTGGAATACTTTTGAAACTAGTTCTAACTTGTTTTCCAAATTCACATTCCTTGCAAATTATATTTTGAGGTTTCATAATTTTAGGTAGATCTCTATCTGCCTTAGAAGTACTGATTTTTACCATGCAATCAAAATTTACATGACATAGTCTTTTATGCCATAGCCAACTTTCATCTATATGTGCAATTAAGCATGCCTTTTCACTGTTATTCAAATGAAAGATATTACCTCTAGTCTGATTACCGGTTGCAATTTCCAAACCAGTTCTATTCATGATTTTGCATTTTCCATTTTTAAATTGTAACTGAAAACCTTTCTCAACTAATTGACCAACACTTAAAAGATTATGTTTTAATCCTTCAACATAGTAAACATTGTCAGTGTTATGTTTACCATAAAGAGATATTGAACCCTTACCTTTGATTGAACAGGCTTTGTCATCTCCGAATCTCACTAAACCTCCATTGTATTCTTGAAAGTTCAAGAATTTGCCTTTGTCTCCAGTCATGTGATGTGAGCATCCTGAGTCAATAATCCATTCATCCTTTGATTCAACTTTAGCTGCTAGGGCTTGTTCTACTAGTGGAGCAATAGGTACCAGTTGATCTTCTGTTATAGCAATAAAGACCCATCCATTGTCTGCTGGATCCTCATCAGAATCATCAGTCACACCTTCATCAGCAATGTAGCAAGATTTATCTTTGTTTTTCTTAAATCTATATCTCTGATATTCAGGATTAGGTTTGTATGTCCTTCTAGCTTCTTCTCTTAGTCTAGCATGTCTATCAGGGCATCTTGAAGCCATATGACCAATCTTATTGTAGTTGAAACATTTAAAGGGTGCTTTACCTTCATACTTACTTCCAATTGGACCTTTTGGCATTTTTCTTGCAAATAGTGCTTCAAGTTTTTCAAGCTCTTCATTCTCCTTCCTGGTTTCTTCAAGTTCTTTTGCATAAAAGGCTCTCCAGTCTGATTTGTCAAAAGATGGAGCAGATGATGTTGATTCTTTGAAGGCCAAATCAGTTTTTATAGTAGCAACAAGACCAAATTCCTCAATTTCAAAAGCTGAAAGTTTTCCAATCAATGTATCCCTAGTTACTGATGTATTAGGCATTGTTCTCAACTCATTAATAATAGTAACCTTCATTTTATATGCCAGTGGAAAACCTCTTAAGATTTTTGAAACAATTTCATCTTCACTCAAGGTTCCTCCACAACATTTGATACCTAAAACAATTTCATTTACTCTTTCCATAAAAGCATAAATTCTTTCATCTTCTTCCATTTTCAGATATTCACACTTGACTCGGAAGCTTTCAAGTTTTGCAATTTTGACTGTGGAATCCCCTTCATTCAGTGTTTCCAAATGATCCCAAATAGCTTTTGCAGTAGATCTGTCTAATAATCCCATGATTTGTTGATCTGATAATGCGCTCAAAAGTGCTTCTCTTGCTTTGCAATCATTTTCTTCATCTTTAGCTAAAGTAATAGGAGTAGGCTGACCAGCTACAGTAGCAGTATAACCATTCTTAGTAACTTCCCAGATGTCTTTACCAATGCAATTCAGATGTGTCTCCATTCTGATTTTCCATATTCCATAGTTGGTTCCATCAAGTTTAGGACTATCCTTTTTGAAATAATTAGTAGACATTGGATCTCCTCAAGTTGTTAAACTTCTGAAAAAAAAGAGGACTAGGCTCTGATACCAATTGTAGGTCCCGGGGACAATTGAGAGGGGGGGGTGAATCAGTTGTCTAATAAATTCAAACCAAAATCCTATTAACCAACTTATTGCTTAATACTGGTAAGATAGTTAATTGTGCCAGTAAACAGTGTTAACAGGAAATGTTGTACTAGTAAGAAAATGCATGAAACATAAGCACAAAGTCAACCACAACACATGACACAAATATTTGTATGTGGAAACCCTGTAAGGGGAAAAACCATGGTGGGAAACCTTACCCACAATCAGATGATACTACTGCAGATAGTAAGTGTACAAGAGGGGTCTGGACATGCAGAAAGGCCAACAGCCTAGAGCTCACTGCTCAAACACAAATGGGAGTCACACTGACTACAGTTGGATGGTTAAATCCAATGAGAATGTACTGTACAAAATAGCATCTTCATATACTGGATTCAGTACTGGTGTATTTAGCAGGTGTTGACATCAATGAGAAAACCATACCAAAATACCAATAGGATTTTGTGTAATATCATGCTTGATGCTTTGTATTTTGCATACTTGGATGAGTGTTGTATCTCTACTCTTGTCTTGTGTGTGTGATTGATTGTGGCCTTTATGACTATGTCCTAGCATGGAGGGAGTGGACCCTTTTTAGTTCCACATGGTTTGGTGGCATGTATACCACCATTGGGGTCCAATTGGACCAAGCATACTCAATGGATCCTTATCATGGTTTTTCTTATGCTTCTAGTAACTCCTATGTAATGTAATTGTTTATTGTAAAGGATATTTAAGTAATCATGATATATAATGTGATGTTTTAATTGGACCTTGTAATGAGAGGATATATATTTGATGAATTGTGTAATTGGATGTAGTTTGATTTGTGTGTCTTAGCATTGGGGTTGAACATGAATACTTTGTATATTGATTATGATGCTTATCTTGTTAAGGCAATGTTAGTATGAGTCTTATTTAGGGCTTAAAATGAACCTAGTTATGTTTTGAGTTTTATTGGAGGGTATTGTAGTCCCCTCCCAAGGTTGTCATGTACCTCATTGGGCCATTCTAAATCATTTCAAGTCATTTTGGGTCCATTTAAGGTCCTTTAGGATGCCTTGTAAAGTCTCGTGTAAGTTTCATAATTCATGTTCCTTTCTTTTTTATCTTAGGGAAGGATTTTAGGATGTTGGTAAGGTCATTATGCAACTACCTATATTCTACTCTCATGTGTTAGTGGTGTCTAGTGTCTAGGGGAGTTTTTTGTCATACTTCATCCTCGATCCCTCTATCATTTTCTTGGTTTTGGAGAATCGTAGTCACCTAAGTTCATATACACAAATTCATCCATGATATCTAGGTGATTTATCCCTAGCTTCAATTCACTCATTGTTTAGGATGGATTTGCATCTAGAGGATGACAATGCAAGTGCTAGTCTTTAGGGACACTAGTGCAAAAATTGGCCACTAGAATGCCCAGAGGATAAGAGCACACCTAGAGGACTCTAACATGTTTGCACTAATGTCCCTTTGGTGTGCTAGTATCCCAAGTGGCTACCCTAGTCCACTTGTGGCATTAGTAACCTAAGGGGTGGGTGCAAGAAGTTGGGTCCCAATTAGAGGGAAGTGTACACATTGAGAAGAATGTCACTAGGAATGAGGCCCCATTATTTTATAAATGGGGCCTCGTTATAATTCGAGCACCCAAGGGTAAAAAAATAATGTGACTCGATTTGGTGTGGGTCCTAGACCATAAGGGGACCCCATTTTTTTAAAAATAGGGCCCCATTACACAAAAGCTAATTTTTTAAAAAATAGTCAAGCACTTTCATTTTTGGGCCAACAATTTTTGGGCCTCCCACCTCTTGCCAACAATTTTTGGGCCTCCCAGGTATGCTCTATCTTATATTTTGACATTTTAAAGTTTTTGTTTTTTTTGTAATCTTTTTTTGTTATTTAGGGTTTGTGCTAGTTATTTAGGGTTTGTGTTTGTAATAGGGACATACAAACCACATATAATTTGTTTCAATATTTCACATTTTAATTCCAATACAAATTGGCTCTTGGCATCAATAATCCTCCAAACTTTACTCTATCATCCTTTCATTAGTCTTTTACAACTACACTTGGCTATTTTATGAGATTATCTAAAATTGATACGTCTATCATTGGAAAAACCTCTACTATGTCTTTGCTACTAGATATCATAATAAACCACCAATATGATTGCAACCAATCTATAGTATGAATATAAATATCTCGTAAATTTTTAACTATGTCCATGTCTTGAACAGTGTTTATCACATTGGGGAAAAAGTAATCCATCACCTCATTATGAAAGAAATGACATTCGATTTGTATGTTATACCCAATGATAACTCTTATTGATCTACCATAACTAGAAATTTGATACAAAATTATTCTTTAATGTGTTCAAATTTAGATTTCCCAAAGCACCTTTTTTTCATTATTCAATAGACAAGTAGATGCAAAGAATCATCTTGTGCAAATTATTTGAAATGTATGTAGGAATCCTATTTCTAGATAAATCTAGAATCTTAATGATCAAATATTTATTACTTCATATTATGTCATGATTAAATTACTTATATATTCATGTGAAGTGTTATGCCACATATTTAGTCTATCTCTAGGAAGGGATTTGACTTTCTTTAGTTCATCATGTTTTTACCTTAAAGGAGAATTTATTAAATAATATATATTATATATATCCCCCTACAATAAATATTCATTATTTAGTGATAGTTTAAAGTGTTTGTCATATTATATAAAACATAGAAAGTCACATTGTATGACCATCAAAGTTCTCTCATTAATGATTGATGTGTGTCTCTTAAAAAGGCATTTTTTGAAACTTTTATCTTGAAATGTGTGTGTTGGAAATTCTTTCTAAATTAAACTTTAGTCATTTTATTTTTTTTCTATTGGTGAAAATGATATAACTTTTTTTTTATGAAAAAGATATATGATTAAGAAAATTAATAGAACACAAAATACTACACAAGCTCAAAAATCATTTAAAAAAATAAAGCAAAAAATGAAAATAAATATTTATTTCATAATATTTAGTTTTATATCAAATAAAACATGTAACATGGTTTCAAAATAAGATTTTTAGGTAATTTTGTGGGACATTCTAGACTCCACTATTAATCCATCAATAAAGAATCAGACTCTACTACTTAGCCTTGAACTTGAAGAACCAATATTATCTTTAAAAATCAATAGTAGCATGGAATCTATATTGTTAATTTTTAAAATCCCAGTTCCTAGACACCAACACATTTACTTTCACCTCTCAGTCCTTCTTTAAGTGTATTGGGTTACTTCATGTTCTCATCCCAAGAAATATCCAAGGAGGCAACGTGAGGTCCTCTAAATACTTTAGTCATTTTCTTGACATGTTGCACATCACTTCTAAACAAGATGGTCATAATGAAGTCACTAGCCACTTCAAGATGGCACTTATAATGGATACCTCACAAACTTGTAAACACATTCCCCACATCAATACAATAATGCATCAATAAATGTAATTCATTTTCCATTTCAATTATTATTTCTTAATGAGAGAGGAAGCCACATTATTCAATTGTCAAGCCTCACTCATTGCTTTAGTACTTGAGTGGCTATCATTTGTAACTAGGTAAATTTTTCATATCCATTGTTTGTCTATGTGTGTTTTCTTTTCCTTCATCTTTTCACATTCCTTATTACTTTATATGTGTATAATCATTGTTAATAACCATAATTTAAGAAAATATGTTGGCTTGAGAATGAGTATAAAAGAGAGTCTATATTCTGCTATATTCTCTATTCTTATATTGACTTTTTAATTTGTTATCCGCCTTAGCAATCAACCCATTGATAATGGATAATATTGTGAAGCCCATATTCATTGCCCAAATCCTTTATCTTTCATAGTTCTTGAAACCTCTGATCAACTGATAAATCCTTTAGGTGTTTGTAGCACCCTAAAATTGCACCCCTTGCAATTTTGACCGTATTTGGGGCCTTTGTCTTAGTTTCCTCATCCTCATGCTTGATCAGGACCTATTTATGCCTCCACCATGCAATACACTTCATATTTTCACTTTGTCCCTTGCCGGGACCCCTAAACTTGGTCCAATTTAGGGTAGGACCAGGGTGTAGCACCATGGTCCTCCCTAATTGGGGCCCAATTCAAACCTTAGGCCCATCCCAAATTTGAGTGGGAAACCTTGCTCCATGTCGGCCTATGTCAGAAAATTAATATGTTTGATGATAAGCAAGTATATAAGGAGGTCTTCCCCTCTTATTTGGCATAAGATGCATAAGGAAAAAAATAAACAAGAAGGCAAGGAGACTACATTCAAGTAATCAAGCATTCAAGAATTCATTATCAAGTATCTCTAGAGGTCTTCAAAGATACATATTCTTCATTTGTCAATTGTGGAGAAATGCTACATAATTAATTTGCAAGCATGTGTGTGCGTGTTAGGGTTTTGTCATGTTCATGCCATTTCATACAACACATGTGATTAAATTCAAGAAGCAAAGCATCATCATCATTCATTACAAATTTGAAGGTATACATTTCCATTATTTATTTTAAGAATTTATAATATTTCATTCAAGGTTGATTCCTCAACCGGGGTTTGACTTAGGCAAACCCATATTCCCAATCCTTTTCCCCTTCTTTCTATGTGTGGGAAACATGTGCGTAGCTATTCTTCTAAAATTAAGCTTTATTTGTAGAGATGGAAAAATCCTTTTCGACGTGTGGAAAATTCGGAGGACCAAGAGGTAGTGCCATGGTCCCTGCTTTTTCAGGGCATTTTCGTAAGCAGATCTAAATCAGCTCATATTAATTAGATCCAGGTGTACAATTGAATCCTGAACTTGTAGCTCAATATTTTCTTGATTTTGCCTTTAATTTCAGCACTTTACTCTCACTAGTACATTCGGAGTGGATTTCTGATGACCGATTGTCAGATTTGCGACTAATTTTCGTTGGAGTGCCAACAAAAGTAGCCGTCGAAAACTCATCATCGGATTGGTCGATGATGCCTTGCCCGCTAGAAATATGAAAATCCCACGGACTCTACCGACGATGGGCATGAACGCTCTTCCAGTCAAAAAAGTCATCGGAATCAGTAGATTTCGTCGCAAAGTCGACGACAATTTGGAACTTCACACCGACGATGATGTTGTTTGTCCAACACTTGTGTTGTCGGTCCATTTGGAGACATCAACGACCATTTGACTATGAAGTATCCTCGCACATACAACATCCTCATTGGATGTTTGTGTGGTTTGAGTCGGAAGTGCAACGACTCCAGAATATTTCACCGACAAGAACGTTGTATGTCTGCCGATTACATCATCGATCAAAATCTTGGTATTCGTTGTAATTTTGACGATGATAATTTTAATCAAAAAAAATTATTATTATCAAGTCATTGATATGTATAGCGAATGATATTCTATCCCCACCACCTACGAGTAGGGGCATAGGTTTGAGGCTAATATGAGGCGCATGGTTTTAAGCTAATATGATCAGGCGCACCATGGTTGAGATTGTCCAACTCCCTAGTCTCACTCTACGACTAAGCTCATGCCATATCTAAATCAAAGACATCTCAAATACATCATCAGTGGAAAGCTACAAAGTACCATTTTCATACATAAGCAAGACATACACAATTGGGCACAATCACCAAGAGAACGGTAAAAAGTGTGTTTGAGATCATTGTCCTAATTGTGGTGTGGTCATGAAGATTATCACAAGTTTTCTTCGTATCATCCAACTTTTTTATGCGAAATTTATGACCATTGCAGCACATAGCGTTGTGGTGTTTCACCTGCAATATGTCAAACATGTAAAATTTATTGCATTGTGAGTTGATGAACATATGGGTGATTAATAAATTTAAATGTACTTGTTTATCTCTTAAACCATATGCTAAATAAATTTCCCTTTGCATAACATTGGAATCTCCATTACGATGTGCTTCTTTAACCAATGAAGCCACACCTTCCCATGTTAACGTGCATCCAAAATGTTGACAATGTTCAATCCATACCGTCATCCAATCAAGATTGTTTGTAATATACAAATGCAGTGCATCCCACTCTTGACCAACTGTACAAAAAAATAAATAGATGTCTTACGATTGATTTATTTTGAAGATTAAGAATTAATTAACTACAATAACATCTTATAATTACCTTACTTTCCTCAATCTACCTTTCCCCATCAAGTACTCCCCTTCGAATTTGTTAATGGTGTTGGGATCCCAAATGCGATCCACGTGGATCTTTGCTGCAAACTTAGGAAGATATTCAAAAATGTACACCATAGTCTGGTATACCATATATCCCTCCACCATAGAACCCTCAGGATGTGCTCTTTGTCAAACCAAAGCCTTCCAAAATTTCAAGTGCCTCTCAACCATCCACATTGACCTAGTGTGTACAGGTCCACACAATTCAATCTCCTCAACTTGGTGTATGAGGTAGTGGTCTTGTGCATTGAAAAAAGCTAGAGGTAGACACTTTTGCATTTCACACAATAAATGAGGAATTTTTCTCTTCCAATATTTTATATCGTCTATATGGATTTCTTTACATGACAACCACCTACAAGGTATTCAAGACGCAAAAAAAAAATTACATAACAAGTAAAACAAATCGTAAATATAATATCTATACAACGAACTGAACAAATATCACTACTTACCTCATGTATTTTCCAAGATCATATATGGCTTGCTTGACATTATTGTCGAAGTCGTCTGGGAGAGATAGAGGTAGAACGTACTGCAACAATTATAAAATTATCTTTTCATTTTTTTGTAACATAATACAATGAAAAGTACACGTACGCATAGTACTTAAATACATACTAAAAACACAAGAACATGAATTACCTTAATGAAAGTATGCCAATCATGCATTTTCATCCCTGGCCCAAATTCACTTTTCTTTATTATGAGATTGTTTATGTTCACAGCAAATCCTTTGGGTAATCAAGTTTTTCGTATGACTTCTTTTATAGCATTGCTTTGCTAGTCCGTTAATAACCAAGGAGGCTCACTTATATTAATCTGATCTCCATGGCTATTTGATTGAATGACATTTATCATTGCATGATTGGAATCCTGAATGTCACTACATATTTTGACAATTTTTTCTTTGTCACACCTTCCATCCAATATTTTCCATACTGTCTCTGTTATATTCTTTCCAATATGCATACTATCAAACAAACGAACAATTTGTAACTGCTTGTAATAGGGCAACCTACTAAATTATTGGGGATAACTTTTTAGTCCCTTAGGAAGGTGGTCATTTATGCCTTCGCGACCTTCATGATCATCAATCACATCATCAGTAAACAAAACAAAATAGAAAAGATGTTTTATGACAAACCAATAGATGGAATGGCATTACCTTGATGATTAATTCTATTATATTCCAACTTCCACAGGTGAGGTGTCATTCTTCGTGGCTTTGATGTATTCTCTTCTTTCCCATTGAAAAGATGTTTTTCAATATTTTGATACTTATGATTTTTGTGGAGAAAGTGCCTATACTCATCAAACACCCGCTTTCCTAAACTTTTTGAATGACGAGATTTCATCTTTGGACCACAAACAAGACATGCAAATTTTCCCTTTGTTTGAAGACCTACAAGATAATGTATAATTGGATTAAATATGATAATTTTTTGAATTATAATGTTCATGCACAACTTAAACACTATAAAATACCACAAAAATGTGTTAGCCCCGGGGCATTGTGTATTGTCCATAGAAGCATCACATGGAATTGAATTTTTCTTTGTCCTATTGGTCTAGAGACATCATACATAGTGACACCATTCCATAACTATAGCAACTCATCAATAAGAGGCTCGATATATACATTCATATCTTTAACTTGGTACTTACCTAATCAAATGAACAAAAACATTACATAATTATTATGACCATTTTACTACAATATTTATAATTAAATTTAGACGACTATATTTAAATGATAAAATACCTGGAACAATAATTGCCAACATTATGTGCTCCCTCTTTATTGACATCTATGGAGGAATGTTATTGTTGATAACAAAAATAGGCCACACTGAGTAAACAGATCTCATCTCTCCAAATGGATTGACACCGTCCACTGCCAATGAAAGCCTGAGATTACGAGGTTCTTCTTTAAAGTGTGGTCACTTTCCCTCTATGTCCATAAATGTTGAACCATCTGCATGCATTCGAATAATGTCATCTCGACTTCTATTGCATGCATGGTAATCCATAAATTGTGCCAAGCTAGTGCACTTGAATAATCGTTTCATACATGGAATAATGGGAATATAGTGAAGAACCTTGCGAGGAACACTTTTTGTTATTTGATCTGTTCAATATCTACTAATATGACATTCAGGGCATTCAGTTAGAAATTCATGTTGTTTGTGATATATAATATGATCATTGGGACAAGCATCTATTGCTTGATACTCCATTCCAATATCTTTCATAACTGCAGATAATTCTCGGTATGAACGAGGTAGAATATTTGATGGTGGTAAGAAAAACTTACCTATCAATCTACAACAAAAAACATAATTTGTTAATATAAAGAATATTAATGGTACAACATGATTCACAGTTTATTATGACATATATGACATACCTTAACATACGTGACATTGTTATGTTGGATAAACCATTCATAACCTTCAAGTTCACCAACAAAAATACAACGGAGAGAAGAGTTGCCTACGAGCCTTCGTAAAGGGCCTCATATGCCTTGTCAAGTAGAGGGACATCATGAACAACATCAAGGTCATCTTTATCATCATGATCAACTGTGCGAGTACTAAATGAGTCATGGATCAATGTATTTGTACCATCATCTTCAATTGTGTTTTTTGGCTCATGATCGTCATCTTCCATGGGATCATTATCTTCAGCTTCGATATTCACACCTCCATGTTCACCCACTTCGAAAACCATATTCTCAGTGTTGTGTTGATCCATACCATGTTCTTCAGGGTGCTCGACCTCTATAAAATTGATAAACATAAATAAACCGTGATCATGATCTCATCATCATGTGATTTATTATGTATATAAATTGTTAAAACAATATAATGAAAAAATTACCAATGGATGATAATCATGTCCACCTTCAATGTGACCATGCAGCCTACAATGTTTCTTCGCTGTTTTGATTAGAAGTCTTCTAGTCTTTAACCCCTTACAAATTTTGCACAGACAATAACATTTTCCATCACCTTTTCTTTTCAAGTTAGACCACAATCTAGCAATTGTCTCCTTATTTTGTTGTTTGTTGATATTGTCTGACATGGTCTTTCTTCATAGGCAAGAAAATTGGGCTATAGAACTAGTTATATAGAAGTTAAAATGTTAATTATGAAATCATGTTTCAATATAATATGCCAAATCAAATTACTTGAAAATAGAAATTATCATCATTGAACCAAAACCATCTAACTCTTCTTTTTCATCTCAAAACATATCTAATGGCTTTGTGGTATGCAATCCTTGTATAAGATATTAAGTTGACTGATGTCTAATTGGGGTAATCCATGAGTGTGTAATGTGAATTCAATATCCTAAACATTGGAGAGACCTTATTTGACTTGCCTAATCAATGTGGTTGTTGTCCTAATATGAAATACTGAGTTCTACCCTTGCCTCTATATCAAACTTCTCACATCATGTTTCTTCAACAAAACACACTAATATGAATTGAGCCAACACCATGAGGATAGGGTCAAGTATCAATATGGCAACTAATCATAATACATGAAGACGGGGTTCACACATAAGTGTTGGCTCTCAACAATGCCACACTTCCAAAATTATTAGTCTCAAGACTTGTCCTATTGGGTGAGCACTCATTGATGGACACAAGGCCAAATCAATGTATGTAGGCTCCGAACTCCCAACTCTAGGCTAGGAGGACCCTACAAAAGGTCTATGAACCCTCACTTGGTCTAGGGGTTTCACTAGAGATATTGAATAGGAGGACCTAGAAGAACCATCACTAGAGATATTGAATAAGAGATAGACTTCTACTGCTGCATTAAAAGCATTGGCATGTTCTTCATTTATTGATGTAAACTCTCTGTGACACCACCACAACTAAAAAAGGTGTAAAAAGTTGTTTGCAATGCATAGATTTTTAGGATTGTCCTTTGAGAAAACAAAATTAAACTATGGAAGTAGGATCTGCCAGCTCCTGAGGGAATCTTGATGAAAAATAACTGTAAAATATTTGGGCAAGCTTATATACAAAAACTCATGCTTACTGATGGGTTTATCTACAAAAATAAGCATGAATTAAGTGGTAAAGGGCTTCTGGAAACAAGAGGGACAGAGAGGTAGTGGAAGTGAAAACTTCTAGTGTTGTGTCTACTCCATCTCAGAATGGGAATGGCAAAGGTGTTGTAAGAGGAGTTGAGAAGGGTGTTGGAAGAAGTGGGGGTGTTTAAATTCCCCCATTTAAGCTGGCTCAAATGATGAAAGATGTGGAAGACAAGAGTAGTGTGGAATACCAGTGCATGGCATGGGATGCCCTTCGGAAGAGTATCAATGGGTTATTAAACAAGGTAAATGCATCTAACATCAAGAACATCATTCTAGAGTTGTTTGCAGAGAATCTCATCCATGGGAGGGGTCTATTTTGTAGGTCTTGTATGAAATCCCAAATGACATCCCCTAGATTTACAGATGTTTTTGCTGCATTGGTTGCTGTGGTAAATACAAAATTTCCTGAAGTTGGCAATCTGCTTTTGTGAAGAATTATTTTGCAGCTTAAGAGGGCATACAAACACAATGACAAGCACTTGTTGATAGCAGCAACCAAATTCATAGCTCATTTAGTGAATCAACAAGTTGCACATGAGATCATTGCCTTGGAACTTCTCACCCTTTTACTAGAGAACCCCACAGATGACAATGTAGAGGTTGTTGTTGGGTTTGTGAAAGAATGTGGTTCTTTGTTGCAAGACCTTTCACCCAAAGGTCTCTATGCGATTTTTGAAAGATTTAGAGGTATTCTCCATGAGGGGGAAATTGACAAACGAGTACAGTTTTTAATTGAAGGCCTTTTTGCAATTTGCAAAGCTAAGTTTGAGGGTCATCCAGCTATGCATACAAAATTGGACCTTGTAGAGAAAGAAGATCAGTTAACACATGAAGTTTTCCTAGAAGATGAACTTGATCAAGAAGCTGGTTTGGATGTTTTCAAGCCAGATCCTGATTTCTTAGAGCAGGAGGCAACCTATGAAAAACTGAAGAAAGATATCCTTGGAGATGCTTCTTCAGATGAAGCAGAAGGGGAGACTAATTTAGGTGATGATTATGATGATGATGATGATGATGATGATGATGATGATGATGAAGAGGAAGGTGAGGAAGCACTGAGAATACAGGATGAGATAGAGACAAACTTGGTCAATTTAAGACATACAATTTATTTGACAATCATGTCAAGTGTTGATTTTGAGGAAGCTGGTCATAAGCTACTAAAGATCAAGCTTGAACCTAGTCAAGAGATGGGATTATGCATTATGTTGTTAGAATGTTGCAGTCAAGAGAGAACATACCTTCGTTATTATGGTCTTCTTGGGCAAAGATTCTGTATGATCAATAAAATTTATCAGGAATTTTTTGATAAGTGTTTTGTACAACAATATTCTATGATACACAGGCTGGAAATAAATAAACTATGTAATGTTGCAAAGTTTTTTTCCCACTTACTTGGCACAGATGCTCTTCCATGGCATTTTCTTACTTATATACATTTGACAAAGGAAGATACTACTTCCTCTTCCCCTATTTTTATAAAGATTCTCTTCCAAGAGCTGGCAGAGTAGCTTGGTATATTGTTGCTTGATGAAAGGTTGAATGATCCAACAATGCAGGAGTCTTTTGATTCAATTTTTCCAAAGGACAATCCCGAAAATTCATGGTTTTCTATCAATTTCTTTACTTCTATTGGTCTTGGTGGTATCACTGATAGTTTACGTGAGTATTTGAAGAATATACCAAGGCTTATAATGCAGTAGCAAAAGTCTATTCCTAAGTCAAACGAATCTACCTCTAATGACAATTCTTCTAGTTCATCAGGTTCGTCAGATTCTGATACATCAGACTCAGATTCTCAGAGTGAAACTGACAGTGAGAGCAATAAGGAGTCACCAAGAAAGAAAAATAATTCAAAGCATGACAATGAGTATGAAAAAACAAGAAGAAAGAAAAGGGTGAGGGCATTTGACTCGAAGGATGAAAGTGACAGTGAAAAAATCAGAAGGAAAAAGAAAAGGAATTTAAAATCTTTCTAGTCAGTTATTCAAGGCTCTAGTAGACACCATTTTCCTGGACTGTGACAAACAAAAGAATCAATACCAAGTGCTTTGGTTTTATAACAGATGATTATAAGATGCTACAATGTTGTCTTATGTATTTTAATAGCCACGGGTTTTAGAGTTTTGTACTTGACAGGTAATGGATAAACAATGTTAGGAGGAGAAAATATTGAAGGCCAAGTGTAGATTGTGATAATACTAGATCATTGAATCCTTTTATTTATTGAGTATTTCTTGTTTTCCATGTTGTGTGATGTACCATACGCAAACTAGAAATCTAAATTCAATAAGATGCTTTGTGCTTAGATATTACTTTGAAAATGTCTTTTGTATCTCCCCATGGATTTGGGTATATGCTACTGCCTGGGTTTTGTCTCCTTACCATCTCTTTGATGTCAAATGCTATTCATGAGAATACATATGACGTACCCAATATATGAAGACCTTGAGTAATCAGACAAACCTTATATTTCTCATCAATCAAACTATAATGCATAGTCCTTCTATAGATGGTCAGGTTTGCATTGAGACCAGTATAATCAGTACCATTTTAGCATTGACATTGTACCCAATATTGATTTGATACCTGTGCTGTGAATGAGCAAATAAAATGATTGATCCCTGACAAAAATTCCTTAAAACTGATAGCTTTATTACCTTTCTAGTTACAATTGTTGAAAGCTAGATATACTCACTTCTGGATTATGATAAATAGCAAAATGGTAAACACAGTGGCAGCCGGGCACCTTTCCACTGTGGTTACCCACAGTGGAAGGCCCCATGCCACCACTATGGTTTCCCACAATGGCGGTCCCCGTGCCGTCCACTGTGGGAAACCACAGTGGCGGCCCGAGCCGCGTCGGCCACTGTGTTTTTACACAATGGTTCGACTCTTCCAAAAAACCTCGATTTTTGCAAAAGTTTTCTTTTTTTTTTTTAAATGTGTTTATCATTTATATATATATATATATATACATATATACATATATATATATACATATATATATATATGTATATATATATATATATATAAATCTATATCATTTTGTTTAAGAGATATATAAGTTTCCAGGATTAATGTATTTTGATGTATAAACATATATATATATATATATATATATATATATATATATATATATATATATATATATATATATATATATATAAAACACACTTAGACAATCTATGGTTTTTTCTTTTTTTAATAAATCTTAAAACACATGCAGAAATTATTACCATTAGTTACAGCAAGGTAATGGGTGAAATATTACTTCCTATAAGGCTGAAAATATGAGTTGTATATTCTGTTCTCCCCCCCTTTTTTTTTTTAAAGCATTCTGAAAACTATTATTTAAAATACACATAAAAAACAACTTAAATGTAATCTTTTTTGGTATAACAGCAGAACTATATCAAAATGCTAACCCTCTTTTCTCTTTTTAAAAAATAAAATAAAATAGGCTACTACAATAGGAATTATTTTCTGCAATAAATAAAAGAACAAATAACAGATTTAATTTATTTGCAGCAGCATAAATAACCATAAATGAACCTACAATAACAGACTTAATTTATTTGCAGCAGCATAAATAAACATAAATGAGCAAGTAGTAGTAGAATTAATTTATTTGTAGAATACACATAAATGCAACACTTTATTTCCCTTTTTTTTTTAAATGAAGATTTAAATACAAATTCATATATTTCATCTTCCTTTTTTTGCAAAACTAACCAAATAGGAGAAATACATTTCTTTAGCAAATTTAAATACAAAGTAAATAATAATACAAATGGGTTTGAAAACCCAACCAATATTTCCCTTCCATAGGAATATGAATAAAATAAATACACTTCTTTTCTTTTGGAAATTAAATACAACAATAGTTGTTTTTTTGTTACAAAATAACTACATTCTCTTTTTTTTGAAAAACTTTTTCGGCAACTTAGAACAACAACTATTCCCTTCCTCTTTTCTTTTCCATCCCAAGCAACCTACAATAAAAATGCAACTTGACCATGGAGAGCTCACCTCCCAGCCTAGGCTTACTAGAAGCCACCCCCGAGCTTGGAGAACCAAGCACTAGACGGGTTACAAACAAACAACCAACACAACAAATAAGGGGCAAACACTCAACATGCATTTTCCCATCCCAAGCTACACTCTCACCACAACTTGTGATGAACTTTCCACGGGTGGAAGTGGACCAAGTACCATTGGGGAGATTGCACGCATAATACAACTCAAGCCACCTCATGGCAAAAACAAAATACAACAAAATTCATCTCCACACCTTATGCCCCCCCAAAGGCATAAAAGCCATATTTTCCTCCCCTTATGACCCCCAAATGCATACACAAGGCTATGCAGCAAGGGTCACAAAGGACACCCTTGAGATCACTCTCCATAAGGAGAGCCTCTCACCCAAGGCTGTCATACTTCTTCCACCCCAAGACCATCCTACTCTCCCAAGAGTAGGAGGCCTTGGACACTCCCAAAACAAGAACACATAAACAAAGATCAAGGAAATGAAAATTTACATTTTCCTCCTACAAAACACATTACATATACACATCTCCTCATACAAGCATTTCTTTCTTTCAAAAACAACATAAACAACATAAACAAAAGGAAGTAAAACCAACCTTAATCTGCCAATAGGTATGTTAGACTTAGTTGGTGATGAGCTGCCCAAATCCACACAAACTTTCCACCAACACTTCACCAAAATTCTATCCTACAACTAATTTTTTAAAAAAATGCATAATCTCCAACAATGGAGAGTGGGTGATTACTCACTAAGTCCCTAATCCTTGCCTAAGAAGGCTTCCCTCACACTTCCCAACCCCTTGGGTAAGGTGAGAGTTCCCATTGGTTGCTCTTCCCAACCTCTTACATGCTGCTAAAATTGGAAAGGGAAAAGGTGAGAGAGGATGGGGAAGAGAGTTTGACATCAAAAGGGAAGGTTGTCTATCCTAGGAGGAACCTTCTAAGTTGAATTTTCGCTCACCTTGGGAAAACCACTTTTTGAGGTGACTAAACAGTCACATGGGAGTAGCCACATCGTTAAAAATACCCCTAACCCATAGGTCTACCCTTTGGACCTTTGGAAAAGCCCTAAAACTGACCCTAGGAGTCCATTTGACCCCTTAGAAACCCAACTGAAGTTAACCTACAGGTCAAACCTGAGTTGACCACTCCCAAGACTCCCTACCCAAGGCAAATTTGGGACCACACTCTTGTGTTTGAATGGCTTTGGTAGAAACAAAACTCCCTCCAAGAGACAAGTCAAAATCAATGACACTAATCAACACATGTGTCAAGTGACACAATAAAATACAATATAAAAATCACACATGGAATTTGTCTCTTGTAGGTTTACACAATTAAATAAAATCAAATTAACACACATGCATCATTTACTTTCACAAATAAAATACATTACAAATGGGGTGTTGTCTCTCCAAATAGACAACCCCTGGCTTAACAAACATACATTGGTCTAGGTTTGGTTCTCCATATTAATTCCATGGTCACATGGATAATTTTCCTGCGCATCTCAATTAACACATTAGTAATTCCAAATAATCATAATTATATATAATTAAATACATGGATTTCATTGCACATCAAACACTCATACATTTGACAATAATAATTCAATATCCCATTCATTCAAATTCGATTCCACATAAGCAATTATCATAATTCTCAAAATTGAACCATTCATAAAATAAGCATCCTTTTTCCATCATCAAAATGAAGTCCTGCAATTCCAATAATGACATTCACCATTTCAAAGTAATTCTATTCTAGCAACATATAAAGTTTCATAATCATAATGCATAAAATGAAGCATCAATATATGTCAATGTGATCCAAATCATGGAATCATATAGGTTCTAAATCCATAAAGCATAAAATAAAGCATCCATAATAGTCTCAATATGTAAATAATAGAAAATGTCAAGCTGAGTCGGGGTAGGGCCTCACAAACAAAGAAAGATGCTTATTGCAAACATAAATGACTAATAGACAAGAATTGAATTCATTGTAGATAGTTTTGAATATCAAATTCACTTATTTGTGTGCATTTAGTAACTCATGTACTTGTGGCCAACCATTTATCTCTTTCATAAATTAAACATTTATTAATAAAATTAAATGGCTGAGTAATTATGTTTTAGTTGAAATTGAAAATAAAATATTTTATTTCAGGACAACTCACACTATTCCCTATCATATTTTAGACTCTCGATTTTGTTAGTAGTGGTTTGATGTCTTTGGAGCTGATCATTGCATTTCTTTAGTTACGTTTGCCAGCGTACTCCTAGCCTGTGCCAAAATGGGAGCTTTGAAACATGGTATGGACATCCATCAAAGCATAAAAGATAGAGGAATTTTGTCAGATGTAGTTGCAACTGCTCTGCTAGACATGTATGCAAAATGTGGAAGCATAGACAAGGCGCGAGAAATATTTGATAGATTGCCTCAAAGAAATGTGGTTTCCTAGACTACAATGATTGTTGGATATGCACAAAATGGATTTGTTGAGAAGGCTTTAGAAACTTTCAAGCAAATGCAATCGGCAAGTGTAAAGCCAAATTCCATGACCATTGCTACTATCCTCCCTGCTTGTGCCAAAATGGGAGATTTGGAACAGGGTATGGACATTCATTGAAGCATAAAGGATAGAGGAATTTTGTCAGGTGTTGTAGCTGCAACTGCCTTGGTAGACATGTATGCAAAATGTGGAAGCACAGATAAGGCACGTGAACTATTTGATAGAATGCCTGAAAGAAATGTTGTCTCGTGGACTGCAATGATTGTTGGATATGCACAAAATGGATTTGTCAAAAAGGTTTTAGACACTTTCAAGCAAATGAAATTGGTAGGCATAAAGTAAAATTCCACAACCTTTTCCAGTATCCTCCCTGCCTGTGCAAAAATGGGAGCTTTGGAACAGGGTACGGACATCCATCAAAGCATAATGGATAGAGGAATTTTGTGAGGTGTTTTACTTGCAAATGCCCTACTTGACATGTATGCAAAATGTGGAAACATGGACAAGGCTCATGAATTATTTGATACGATGCCGCAAAGAGATGTGATCTCATGTGAACAATCAACACGTGCGTATATGGGAGGAAGGGATTGCTGCAACAAAATTGAACGCTCACTCCTCAATCATAGTTCTATGTTTTTATGAGGAGTGGATTCCTACAGGGTATTACGCATTTAGGGAACCACACCTTTGACTAGAAGCCATCCGGCCTAAGATTGAATAATCAATATGAATATGAGATTGACCAATTTGCATTAAAAACTAGGGCAATTTTGGCCTGAGATTGGATAATCGATATGAATACGAGATTGACCAATTTGCATTAAAAACTAGGGCAATTAACCACCACATGTCTCATTTCCTAACATCTTTTGTATAAAAAAGGCATCTCTTGAATGGTATATTTTTTGCAACATGAAATTAAGGTGAAGAATCTACCTCCTGTGTAGGAATGCAAGCAATGCCACAAATGCCTTTGACGTGGGTTTGATGTTGTTGGGGGTTGAAGTTTCCACGAATGCCTACGCAGGATTGCAATGCACAAATGAATTGCCCTCTCTTTTTTTTTAAAGTAATGGTCGTTGTCGTTAGAATTACGACGAACTCGAGCACTTTTTTGAAAAAAAGAAATTTTTCATTTCTAATGCCTTCTTCGTCGAAACCAAATGGCAAATTGCCATCGGAATTATGATGAATTTGGGCATTTAAAAAAAAAAAATCAAATTTGGCCACAATATAACTTCTCCGTCGGAAACCTCAGTTGGAAATCTAGTCCAAATGTATTAGTGTCTAAATCAGCATTTCAACTTACAAAAGAGGGAAAAACACATCATATTCAATCAATCCACTTAGTATTTAGTCCTTATCAGATTTGTGATTGAATCTAGTGGATTCCTCCACTCTTTTGAATGTAGAGGAATTCCCCGCAAAGCGAAAATTGATTTGGTGATTTCTCCTTCTATGTTGCGAATTGCCAAATCAAATTTTCCCCTTCACATTTTGGTGAACCCGACTCCTTACACCATTAATTTTTATTTTTATTTTTAGATCTAAGTATATGCAATTTAAAAGTTAAGTTTTCATTTACAAGTTTGATTTCCTTGCAAATTTTAAAAATTTAGAGGTTAATTTCATTAAAACCCTAATTTTTAATTTCAAAATTAAGCTTGTGAATTGTTTAACTTGGGTTAATTATTTTAAATCTAAGTACTTCTTCAATTTCAAAATTCAAATTTTCATCTACAAGTCAAATTTCACAATTAAGTTTAATATTAAGTAGTTAATTTCAAAAAAACCTAATTTAAAAAAAATAAAATTGAGCTTGTGGGTTGTTTAAATTTTGAATTTAACACTTCAAATTTGGCTGTTAATTTCAATTACAATTCAAAATTACAATCTTGGATCCCATTGCAAATTTAAATTTGAAAATTAAGTAGTTAATTAAAAAGGCCCTAATTTTTAAATTTAAATTAATCTTGTGCATTTCCCAACTTTTCCAAATTTCAATCCTAGATCTAATTTTAAATTTTAAAATTAAGAGGTTCTTTTTACAAGGCCCTAATTTTAAATTTAATTTTCTTGTGGATAACTTTAAATTTAAATTTTAAAATTAAGAGGTTATTTAACAAAGCCCTAATTTTAAATTTAATTTTTTATTGGGTAAATTCAAATCTTCTAGTGGGTAATTTTAAATTTAAATTAAGAGGTTATTTTCAAAGCCCTAACTATAAATTTAAATTTCCTAAGAGGTTGCATAATTTTTCAAAAATTAATAATCATTTCTCTAAAATTTTGAATTATTCAAATTCCAATTTTCAAATCTCAACATTCAAATTCTCATTTTCAAACTCCATTTCACATTTTTCCAAAATTTAATTCTAAAAAAAAAAATCAAATTTGAATATCATCAATTTACATAAATTAATTGGTTTTATTTATTAAATCCTAATTTATTTCAATTAATTTGCTTGGATTTAAATTTTAATATTCATCATGGCAACTAATGGATTTGATATATTTGTTATTTCACATATGATTACATTGCTTTTTACATACATTTATTATAATCATGTGTTGGATAATGGCTTCTTTCACTTCATGTTACTTCTTTTCATTCATAGTACTTGGACATATTGCATTCTTCGGATTTCCAATTTGATTTCTTTTCATAAATTAGATCTCAAATCTTTCATTTATCATGTATGTTGTGTTATGGTAATGTTTTTGGGCAAATGCATTTCATATGTAGATCACCTAAAAGATTTTGTAGATCCTAATCCTAGAGATGTTAATGAAACACTTAATACTTGTACCTTTCCAAGGATATCTAATGTGAATTAAGTAAGAGCTAATTCTCTTATCAATGATCCCTCTAATGGAGAGAAAGCATTGAAGAGAAACATGGCCTTATCTTCTTCTCATACACATATCCTTGCGCAAGGGGGGCAAGATCAAAAGATTGGTTTTTCCATCTCTCTAGATCCTCCTTATTCTCCTAGAGCCTATCTTGAACATCAAAAAATTTGTAGAAAAGATGATGTCATATATTTCATTCACGATCTCTCTCCCCACATAACATTAAGTAAAGATGAGGCTTAGATGATAAGGTTCTTCCTTCCCAATCTACCAAAGATGATATTCATGATGAAAGCAAGGAAAGTCTTCCTCCACAAGATATTCCTTCTCCATATACTAATCCCTTCATTCCTTCCAAACATACTTACACTACAAACTTAATAGAAATTTATTATAATGTTCCCCCACCCTATCAATTAAAATATTATTATAGGAGTGGCTTTAGCATAATATCAAAACAAGGTTTTAAAGGACAAGGACTTGGAAATTTTGAACATGGAATTTGAGTCCCTATAAACCCTCCTACACAAATTACCACGAAATGCCTAGGAAATGATAATAAATATCCTATGGATGACCTCCTTAGGATTCAAGACTTCAAAAATTATCTTGCAAGACAACAAGCCATTTGTTCTTGTAAAAGTGCTTCTTCTTCAAAAGCTCCTTTTTGTTCATTTCATCAAAACTCATGATCATCATGCTAATGGTTGTCCCGATTTTCAAAATTCAATAAAATAACTTATCGATAGTGGTAAAGTTAAATTCATTGATGGAAATCATTCTTCTTTTAAAAATAACTCTTGTCCTCAATCTCAAAACAGTAAGCCTACACTCAATAATGATCAAGAAAGATTAGCAACTAGAGTCTTTTGGAAATTGAAGGATGACAAGAATGTTGTTTTTCCTTTTGTGAAGTTTAGAAATAAACATAAAGAAGGAAATGGATATTGTCTTTTTCATCATGGTGGTTCTCATCCTCTTGGAAAGTATAAATCATTTAAGTAATTTTTTCAAGAACAATACGATCATGCTCATATATGTCTTTCAATAAATCTTTCTCTTTCTAGGTGAAAAGGTAGTGCCTTAGCACTCCTTTCACCCTCATGTTGCTCCTCACCCTATGACATAAGTCATTAACTTAATTGGGGGCTCTTTATCATTAGAGGTGATTCTTTTTCAACTTCAAACATCTTGGGGTAGAAACATTCTCCTTGTTTATCTTTATCGAATCTCTTATCTTTTCACCATTTCCTTTTATAGATAACAATGTTCATAAATTGATGTCCTTTCTAGCATGGAGTTATCCTTCATGTGAGCACATGTTTGTTCCCTGGTTAGGACCTATTCCTTGCTTGAAACAATATATCTTTTATGAATGATCTCTCCTTAGAGAGGTTTTGTGATCTCTCTTCTATCTAGCTCTCTCTTTGAAGATATTACCTCTTCTTTTTTGTTGCATTTTTCATAATGTGATGTCCTTTCTTGCATAGGGTTATCCTTCACATGGGCACATGATTGTTCCTTGGTTAGGATCTATTCCTTGTTTGAAATGCCACGTCTCTTATGAATAACCTCTCTTTAGAATATGTGTGGTTCTTCTCCTTGTCCTCTTTCTTGGGGGGCAAGGATGGATTTTTATATCTCTCTTTCTAAATAGTGTATCACTATTCCCTTTTAGGGGTTACATTTTTCATGTATTGATATCCTTTTTTGCAATGGTATGTCTCCTCTCTCTCTCTCTCTCTCTCTCTCTCTCTCTCTCTCTCTCTCTCTCTTGAAGATTACCTCTTATTTTTAGTTTCTTTTTACATATAATAATATCTTTTCTTTCATTGAATATTTATTAATGTGAGTATATTGTGAATTTTCTTATTCCTAATCTCTCATTAGAATATTGTGTAATTCTTCTCATTTTCCTTACACTTTGGGGGAAATTATTTCTTTCTCTTTCACTCTCTCTCTCCTTTATAAGGATCCACCTTTTCTTTGTTGAGTGGTGTTTGTTTCATGATTTGGTGTCATTCCTTGTGTGAAGTTGTTTACTCAAGGATTCCCTCTTATACAAGAGGTGTAAGTCCTTGGCAATGTACATCTATCATAAACTTACCCTTCACATTGGGTCAAAAGGTGTGTCATCCTTCATCAAGAATCCCTTTCACCTAGAAATGGGAGGAAGGTATGAATTATTGTTGTCCTTCCTTTCTTTTGGTGGAAGATGTTATGTTTGTTCAAGATAGCTCATCTTGGAGGTAGATGTCTTTTGATCAGAGATCTCTTCTCCTCCAAGGATATCCTTTACACTTGTTGCAAGATATCTCTTTTTCAACTATATTATCCTTGCTTGAAGATTATTCCCTCTCTATCTTGGAATTATGACATTGTTTCCTAAAGGATATCTCCTTGGTGTTGAAGGTAAGGTATCCTTGTTTCTAGCTTCCTTAAGAAATTAACATTAAACTATGTTGACATCTTAAGGGGGGGCACCCATATCGCTCTCTTTGTATCATATTTTTTCATATGATTTTTTCATGTCTTAAACAGGGTGTTCATTCTCGGAACCAAAGTAAAAAAACTCTAAGAGAAAGATGCTTCACACCCAAAACTAGACATAGCATTTGATATATATCTTAGATGGGGTTACACATCACCAAAAGTAGAAAATTCTTACATGGGATGCCCTTAAAACTAGATATGTATCTGTCATTCACCACTTGGCATTTCCACATTCACCCCTTGGCATTTACACATTTGCACACACAATCACCCCTTGGAATTTGTATTTACATTACATGTCTTAAACAAGTTTAAGCACACTTGAAACTAGAGGAAATAAACTCTTATATGGGGTGCTATACACTAGAAACCAAACATCACTTGCACACACGCACGAGGATGAGTGGAACTAGCTAAAAACAACTAGATTATTCCTACTCTCTTCCCCAACATGGATCACCTAGATAAAAACATCTAGGGGTGAGTATTCCATGTCCTTTCACATCATGGATCACCTAGATAAAAACATCTAGGGGCCAGTAGTCCATGCCCTTTCTCATCATTATTCTCATGGATTACCTAGATAAACACATCAAACATGTATTCATGGTCTCTCTTCTTCTTCTCATGAACTTGTAGCTTTTCTATTGATAGTTCATGGATAATGCTTTCTTTTCTCTTTTATGTGATCACTTGTTTTTGTGAGATGACCTTTTTCAAGAATGATATTAGTTGTTGAGACATTTTGATATCGAGGTTTTTTTGGCTAGTTGACTTGAGGTCTTGTTTTTGGTCTTTAAATTTTGTGTCTTGTGTGTCTTTGTGTCTTTCCCTTTGTTTTCCTTTTTATCTTTATTTGGTTTTTGTCTTTCTCTATGTGCCCTTGTATATGTTTGAGTGAGTTGAGATCCTAATATTAGGGGCTTGGTTCCTTGAGATTAGCGATATCTAATACTCCTTATGATTTTTCTCTACATTCCTCCTCTTTTTATCCCCCTTTTCTTCTACTTTACCATGAGTATTTGTGTAATATCATACTCCTGCTAAAGTGTGGGCTAAATGTAGCATCCTAAAATTTCACCCCTTGCAATTTTGACCACATTTGGGGCCCCTACCTTAGTGTCCTCATCCTCATGCTTAATCAGGACCTATTTATGCCTCTTTTGTGCAACAAAACTTCTTATTTTCACTTTGTACCTTACTGGGACCCTTGAACTTGGCCCAATTTGGGGTAGGATCAGATAGTAGCACCTTGGTCCTCACTAGGACTAGGGTGCTATGCCCTGGTCCTCCGTAATTGGAGCCCAATTGAAACCCTAGGCCCCATCCCAAATTTGAGTGGGAAACCTTGCTTCGTGTGTTTGACGACAAACAAGTATATAAGGAGGCCTTCCCCTCTCATTTTGCGTAAGATGTGTAAGGCAAAAATACACAAGAAGGTAAGGAGACTACATTCAAGCAATCAAGAATTGAAGCATTCATCATCAAGCATCTCTAGAGGTCTTCAAGGCTGCATATTCTTCATCTATCAATTGTGGAGAAACATTACATCATTCATTTGCAAGCATGTGTGTGCTAGGGTTTTATCACATTCATTCCATTTCATATAACAGATGTGATTATATTCAAGAAGAAAAGCATCATCATCATTCATTACAGATCTAAAGGTATACATTTCCATTATTTATTTGAAGCATTTGAAATATTTCATTCAATGTTGATTCTTCAATTGGGGTTTGACTTAGGCAAACCCCTATTCCCAACCTTTTCCCCCTTCTTTCTATGTGCAAGAAATAGGTGCGCAGCTATTTTTCAAGAATTAAGATTTATTCACAGAGACAGAATAACCCTTTTCAATGTGCGGTAAATTCAAAGGACCAAGAGGAAACACCATGGTCCCTACATTTTTGGGGAATTTTCACAAGGCAAATCTGAATCAACTCATATTACTCAGATCTAGGTGCATGAATGAATCCCAAACCTATAGCTCAATATTTTTTCAGTTTTATCTTCAATTTCAGCACTTTACCCTAAATCGACATTTCAACCTACAAAATAGGAAAAAACACATCATATTCAATTAATCCACTTATTATTTAGTCCTTACCAGATTTGTGATTGAATCTAGTGGATTCCTCCCCTCTTTTAATGTAAAGGAATTCCCTCCAAAGTGAAAAATTGATTTGGCGATTTCTCCTTCTATGTTGCAAATTGCCAAATCAAATTTCCCCTTTACCATGTCAAGTCTTGTTTATTTCCAAAAGAGACCCCACCATACCTTATTGGTCTATCGCCTCTCGATGGAAGTTATCCTTTTGTTATTTTGCATTGTCACCCTATCTCGTTTCGCCCAATACTTTGACCCCTAATAATACAATGACAATGGGTCCCTCACAAGTTACATATCAATCGATCGCACAATAGGGTTCTTCTCACACACACTTTCTTCTCTATTCTAGTTTTCTTGAAGGACGTGGTCACGTGATGCTCTCATATACATGAATATAAGATCAGTAATTCTCATGATGACATCAACTATATTCTTTTCCATAATGAGTAATAAATGAAACAATTAATAAAAGGATCATTTCAAGTCCCAAGATGGTACAACAGCTGCCAAAGCCAAGTGATTAATTACTCAAGGTTTCATATATCTGTCAACCTTGCTCATAAATTTGGTATTCAAAAATTTTCAAAGAATTTAAGGGCGTTGTAGTGAAGGAACGAAACCAGGTTTGGAAACTAAAGCTCTCTATGTTTAAAATTATTGATATTTCTAGTTTTCTTATTGATATTATAAGTGAAGCATGTCAACTCGGCATTCATGAGCACCTTCTTTAATCATAGTTATTTCTTGTTTTATTTCAATTCAAGCTTTCACCCACTTTTGGAAACCCTAGCACTTCCGCACTCAATTTATATGGCGCCCAAAACCCCTCAACCTATAGAGAATAGATTAGATTCTATCAAAGATATAGAGGTTGGCCCATTCACAATGCATGACATCAATAAGAGGTTGTAAAATTAAGAAAATTCACCCACTACATAGAAGGTCATTGAGTTTGCACTATCGTAGGCTGGCAGTTACCCTTCTACTATTGCATGTCCCAAATTGGTATTTTCATATGTACAACATTATCATCCTGATTCTCGAGAAATACGGGGTGTAAATAAAAAAGTGATAGCTAAGATAGACACAAAAGACATTTCCCTTGCTTTGCAGATTCCAGAGAGAAGGGAAGATGGATTTGTCATTTCAATCAGGATGGGAATATTTTCACAAACAGGTAGATTTGTGTTTGGATACAATTGCTAAAGGATGGTTTAAATTTGTTTTGACCTAGAAAGTCTAAGTTTCCATCCTAGATTAAAACATAACTTTTCAAGGATGATATCATCGATATCATTGTGTTGTTGTGCTGAGTGGTTGGTCAACCAAGAGTGGAATTTTTCATAGATTGGATGTGTCACTTTATCCTTACTGTTTGTGATGATGAAAATCAAATTAACTGGGCAAGTTTAATACGTGACTCTCTTCACAAACAGCTTGTTAAGTTCAATAATAGCAAGGGATTTTATTTGTGCTTCATGCTTCTATATGTAATAGCTGCTGGAAGAGTTTCTTGGCCAGGTTTGAGACAAGTTAGTGATCTTTTAGATGGTACCCCTATTTATAATTGTTTTCCTCAACTACAAAAAGGAGAGGGCATGAGAAATTTCTCTCATATACATGATGCCTTTCTCATGACAATCATTAGAGAAATTGAAGGAAACTTGAAAAGAGAATGTTAGAGGAGGCTATGGTAGTAATCCAAACCTATGGGAGTTTTTACATACAATTCAAGAGCTTTTCATACTTAAGGGTTGGAGGTTATGAGAAAGCCCCATTGAAGCTCCCCAGGTATGCCTCTGACTACCTTGTGCTTTTAAAGTTGTGCTGCCAGATGGCCTTTGTCAATATAAAGTATGTTCAAATGAGGAAGAAGGGGTATTCTTTTCCCTTGAGCTTGTCTCATTTTTCCTAGAAAAGAAATGAATCTGCAAGGTTTTCTAATAAACTTCTAGCTGACTGCGGTCTTTGTTCTCTACCCATGAGGACTCACTTTGATAGTAAGGGTTATGTCAGAAAGAATTTTTAGGAAGATTCTCATTATTCCCATGTCCCTAAGTTAGAAGACTTTTGGGAATATTTTATCGACAAGAAAGAAGTTTTTCGAAGAGGTTTCATGTGGCTCACTCAGAACTAGATGTTAAAACAATATCATTTCTGTTGTTACTGAGAATGTAACAGAGGACATTTCAAATCTGATAGATATTTCATATCAGAATGTCACCCTACCCCCTTTTCAATGGTCTGAGGATGAAGAGGAAATGAGTATCAAAGATAAAACTTCCCAAGTTGTGGATAGGTTGTGGGTCTAACTGAATTGTGCAATCAAAAGTCACTCTAGTTCTTCTTCATAGAAAGGAACACCCAAGGAAATCAATACCACCTCTCAACCTTCTCATAAGGTGATAATGAAAACAATTGCATCACAGGCAGACTCATAGTCTACTAAGAATAATGACCCATGCGAGAAGAACCAGAAGTTGAAGTCTATTTGCGAGGAAGACACCATAACACCGCTCAAGAAGAAAAGGAAATCTCTACAAATTACCTCCATTGAAGAGGAAACTCAATTTCTTCATTAACTAGGAGAACAATATCAATTAGTTTCCTTTACTGATGACAAAATCCCCCAGAATCCTCTTCCTGATATCTCTATGATGACACCTGATAACATTGTCTAGTGAATACCTCATCAACCCCATGGCTTAAAAAGGAAATCGAGAAGAAAAAGAAGCAATACTCTCCCACCACTAAAATCAGGATTGATATAGTAACCCATCTATTAGGGGAGATGCCAAAACCTAAAAAGGCAAGGCGATTGGATAAGATGATTGTAGATCCCCAGACGAACCACCATGTCCTAGAGATTGTTGATCCTAATGTTGATAAAATGTACAATAAATTATAGAGGGGGAGTTTAATATAATCAAGATTGACATTGGACCTGCAATGACAAAGGGAGACATATATCATGCTAAACATTTTGTCACTGTTTTGTCCAGAAGAACCAAAGCCACAAAAAACAAAAAATCAAGAGTTGGCACAGTATGTTGATGTCATTTTTTCATTTGATCTACCTATCCAATAGAAAGTATTGCTATTAGTTCATCTTTAGGTTTGCTTATTATAAAACTTATCAACTCTGATAAGTTGGATATTGTTAAATGCTCACAGATCATCAGCAGAGCAGTTGACAGTTGGGCTAGTCAAGTAATTATTAAAGGATTATCATTCATTGAGAATTGTCTAATTAATTACAACAATCTGAATCAAATGATAGATGTCCATCAGGTTGAACTATAGAGGATAAAGAAAGAAACTCATAGACTATCCATGTCCTTCCTAAAAATGCGAGAGGTTGGCAAGTTGCCTCAGGTTGTTTTAATTTCTGAGCATATTATTGGAAACTCTGATACAAAAGACATTGCCACTTGGGCAGAGATGCTGGAATGCAAAAACCATGTTGCAAGTGAATTTGAATCACAACTCACTACTTCATTAGTCCAAAATACAAATCTATAGCGAGACTTGAAAACTATCTTTGATACAGTTGGTATCAGTGTACTTGGTAGTGATGGGAAGGGGTTGATAGAAAAAGAAATAGTGAAGAAAAAATTATATCAAAAAGTGGAGGATAGTTTCTCTGCAACCAATGCAAGCTCTAAGTCACTATAATGCCTGAAGGATGCAATGATAGTATTGAATTCAGTTTATGAGGAAGTTTATGATATCACTCGTAAAGTTACAAAAGCAAATCAGAAAGCCAGCAAGTGGAAAGTTAGAGTCGAAGCCACAATAGAACCTATGATAGAAAATTATCTCATGTTATATCCAATTATAGAGTTTATAGGAAGAAATGGAAACCATGGGTGGCACAACAATTACAGGGTAATGCAATAGACACAATGGTAGTGGGTCAAGAGGAAAATGATGATGATGAGGATTTGGAAGATGAAGAGGTGGATGGGGGCATTGTTGTTTAATTTCTTGTTTAGTTAATTGTCTTTTTTGATCTAGCTCTTGAACTATTGGTCCTGGTGGACCATTTATTTGATTGTGAAGTTTAAACTTTATTTAATTAGCTGTCTCCAAGAAACTCTTATTTTTTATTAGTTAAGTTAAACTATATATTGATGGTTGGAACCATAATTAAAGGTTCAAAATTTTGGAAAAGGGGATACATTGAATTAACAGTAATTCTGCATGGTTTTTGTAAAGAAAAGGATTTTTTGTTTGAAAGAGACTTGGTTTCATTTCAATTAGAATTCTAATTTTATTGGATGATATCATCTTGTCTATATCCGATTGATTCACTGAGTGTGTTGAATGGGTTTCATATTTCAGACTTTGTACTATGATGAAGAGTCGATTTATACATTATTGTGAACTCAGGTAAAACATTCTATGAGTTGCTATTAATGATCTTTTATATATAATGATCATTCTTTAGTAGAAATATTTGTATGAATATTGATGAATGATTTGAATTTTGAGATATGTTTCAATTGATCTTTATAATTTGTTATGGAGGTCATGAATGTTTAGTTATACACTACTCTTATTTCATTTTATGAAAATTTTCCTTTCTTGCTTTCTAGTCAAAAGCATACCCTTGAAAACCCTAAAATCATATCATAAGAGGGAGTTGTACCTCTAAAATTTAGAGGAAAGTTGAAGAGGTAGTTGCAACTTATTCAACTGTTGATTGATAATTTGTTCTCTTGTGTGGGCATAGAGTCATATTGTTATATTTTTTAAGGGACAAAATTTATTAACCAACAAATTTTTAGTGATTGCTGGATATTCGAAAGGAAAGATTTTATTTTAATAAGTGTGTTAATGTCACCTTATCTTAAGAGTCATGGTTTTGTCTCATGAAAATGTTATCCCCATTGATCAACCACAATTAGACTAGAAAAACCCACAAGATCATATACTTTCGAGATTGCAAAATTTAGCCTAGGTGTGTAGAAGAAATGAAGAAGATTATGAACAAACCCAAGCAATATTAGATGAAGAGGAAAGAATTATCGAAAGACTTGAGGTTGTTTATGTAAGAGTTGTGGTACTTTTGTACCCTGTTATTATTTCTCCTCTCATACCTTTGGAAAGAGAACCTATCAGAAGAGTTATAAATCCTCAAGATCATCACTAATAACTGGAAATTCTATCTACTTATCCGTTAATGCCTCTAAACTGGCCTCCAAGAGTTATACACAGAGTGCAAGAAAGAAAGGTGTCTGAGACCCAGATTTTGATTTCTAACAATTTGTGAATTTATGAGTCTTTTCCATAATTTGTAAAGCCAATTCATTAAGTAGGCCTCCTTCCCCTCCTCGTCCTAAACTTTCATCATCCAGTAATTATTGCCAAGTCCTAACTATAGCAGGAACTCTATTACCTAATCAAGATAATTTTCCTATTGCTCAACCTATGAATATGGCAGTCCCATCGGTTGTAGCGATTGGTCCACTCAATTTGATAGGAGCCCTACATGATCTTCCTAAAGGGTCTAAGAAAATAATACCTAAATTCAAAGGTGATGGAAAAGTTACAATAGATGAACATATGCATATTTTCTTTGAGGCCTTCTCAATTCTACGAGTCCAACATGAGGATGTTGTAGTTACACTCTTTGTTGAATATTAACAGAAAATGTTGCTGATTGTTTTTATTACCTACCTAATGGTGCAATCGATAATTGAAATTCTATGAAAAACAAGTTTGAAGAAAGGTTTAAAATGGTTGAGAATAACTATATATTGGTAGCCCAACTATCTACCATGAAGAAGGAGATGCATGAATCCATGAGAGACTTTGTAGCCACATTCAATAAGTTGGTAGGTCAGATACCAGCCAACGCAACACCAAATGACACCTTATTGAGATCTTTCTTCATGAATAGATTTCCCTCTGAGGTTAGTTTTCTCCTTAGGAGAAATCCTCCAGCCAATTTGGCATCAACTCAAACCATGGTTGTCTCAATAGAGGATGACCTAATCACTTCTGGCAAATGGAAGAGATGAGTACAAACTAGTAAAGCACATGAGGTCAATTCTGTTGATATGGTAATCCAGACACTAGCTAATGATATCATTGCTCTGAATAGGGAATTGCCTAAGGGATCCTAGGAACCCTTTTATCAAGATGTGTCAAGATCATTTACTAAGCCATTAATTATAGCCGGCCCATCTCAGAGACTGGCTATAGAGGGTCCTCCTTCTTCAAGCAAAGGTAACCAAATGGTATGTAATTTCCACTTGAATACTAATCATGATGGTGCTTCTTATCTGGAGATGAGTAGAGCTATACAAATGATCACTACAAACAAACAAGAGGAGTATCAAGTGGAAGAGCCTACTCCTTTAGGAGAAGCAAATATTAGTTTCCTAGAGTATGAATCCCATGCCAAAGGAGAAGATTTGTTCACTAAAATAGACAATCCAAATTGCACAATGCTTACTAGGAGTCAATATGCACAAAAGAAAGATTCAAAAGAAAAGTCCAAAAATGATAATATAGCTTCACACCCCAAATACATAATGACAAGAGGCACTTCTTCCAATTCAAAGCATCCAAAAGTAAGTCAAGCCAAGAAAACTACTAAGGTATTTTCTCTCCCCATAAATGAAACTCTTTCTAGTTCTTTTGATATAGTGGAATCATGTAACAATACCAAGATACAAATTTATTAGGCTCAATACCTCAAGTTCAACCCTTTTGAGTTAGATCAGTTGATTAAGTTCATCTGGCCCAAATCTTCCATGCAATCGATGACTGCTTAGGTTTTTGAAGATAATCCTTTGGACCACATTGATCCCAATTGCCTCAATTCTTCTCAAGAATTTAAATTCCAGACCCAATTGATCCTTTCTTGAAACCTGAACCATTCTATGTGTCACTATTTATTGTCAGTTTTAAGTTGAATAATTGTGTGATTGACTTTGGAGTCTTTGACATTGTGATGCCATCTCAAGTATCCAAAGCTCTAGGCTTGACCCTCACTTCTACTAGTGGCAAGTGCTTCTCAATGGATTCCTCTCAAGTTCCTATATAGGTCAAGTGGAGGATTCTCACGTAGCTCTTGCTTCATATCCCTCCAAGAGACTTAAACTTACCATTCTAGTTGCAAACATCCTGACTAGCTATGTAATGCTCTTGAGTCAAAGTTTCTGTAAAGACCTGGGGGGAGAAATTCAGATGGATTGGTCTTTTGCTACAATCTCAGTGAATGGAAAAAAAGTCAAATTAGAACTAGAGCCCAAAGCCAAATTCACCATGATGAAGTCAGATGATCCCAAATCAGAAATCTTATATGTGGAAACTACCCCTGGTACCTACATGTGTAGCTCCTCTAAAAATTTGGGTCATTTTTTTATTTATGATGAATTGAAAGGACTTTGGACTATGAAATTTGATGGTAGTTGTTCTTCCTTTGGAGCTGGAGCTGGAGTATTTCTTATTGATCCAAATGGCCATTACTTTCCCTCAACTTATAAAATATGATTTGAAAATACCAATAATATAGCTGAGTATGAAGCTTTGTTGCTAGGTTTAGTAGTTACCAAGGAAATGGGAATCAAACGATTGAGTAAATGGTGATTCTTAACTTGTGGTGAGACAAGTTCAAGGGAAATATACTGTAAAAAATGGAAGATTCAAGAACTATAGGAATAGAGTTTGGGATTTAATTGAAGATTTTGAAGCCTTCACTATAGAATCTATCCTGAGAGAGAAAAATACTAGAGCATATTCCCTAGTTGTACATGTACATCTCTTTTGTTGTCTCATCCGGACTTTAAAGATAAAAAATACAACATTGAAGTGGTTTATAGGCTCAATATTCTAGATAATGTCAACCATTGGCAAGTGTTCATTAATGACAGGCATATCATTGACTTTCTAGATAACACTGATACCTTTCTTCATGCCTTTTTTGAGGGTAGTGAGCAAGGAGTCCCTGATATTCTCGAAGGAGAAGAAAAACCTAGAGAGCATGAAATGAAAGGTCTAGTGCAATTGAAAGGAAACAAGATTTCCAAAGGTCTTGTTTCTTTGGAACATCTGTTCAATAGGCACAATCAATACATCAAACAAGAGAAATATATTCCCAACCTTACATCAGTTGAATACAAATAGGTGAATATAGGTACAAAACAAGAACCAAAAATGGTCTATATAGGAAAGTGAAGAGAAAAATAAATTGATTTCCCTGCTAGTCAGATATAAAGATGTTTTTTCATGGTGTTATGCTGATCTCAAAAGATTCAAAGATGGAAAAATACATCATACCCCTCTTAAACTAGGAGCTATTCTATTCAGGCAAAAACAAAGAGTTTTCAACCCCAAAATTGGTGATGCTATTCTCAGTGAAATTGACAAGATGTTGAAGGCGAGGATAATTTATTCTATACATCACACCACATGGGTTGCTAATATTGTCCCAGTAAGAAATAAAAATGGGGAGATAAGGATTTGGGTGGATTTTTGAAATCTAGACCATGCTTCTCTTAAGGAAAATTATCCATTATCTATGATGGATCATATTCTACAAACAATGTCTGGATCAGAAATGATGTCTATGTTGGATGGGTTCTTAGGGTATAACCAAATAAAATTTTCCCCAAAAGACCGACGTAAGATCACCTTCGCTACCCTTGTAGGTGCTTTTGTTTATAACAGGATGCCTTTTGACCTCATAAATGTGGGAGCCACCTTCCAAAGGGCAATGGATTTAACTTTTTGGGTTCTGAAGAATAAAATCATTGAATATAATTATCTGGACGATTTAATTACTTTCTCAAAATTGAGAGAAAACCATTTCTAGGATTTAGAGAAAGCGTTACAAAGATGTAGGGTTATAGGAGTTCTCTAAATCCTAAGAAATCCATCTTTGGAGTCACTGAAGGCAAACTCCTGGGACATATTGTTTCAAAGGATGGTATTAAAATAGACCCTGAAAGAGTTAAACCAATTCAACAGTTGAGTCTTCCCTCTTCCCTAGATGCAACCAGATATTTTTTCGGTTAGGTAAACTTTTTGAGGAGGTTTGCGCCAGATTTTGTTGAGTTAACTAGACATATCATTGAAATGTTGAAATCTCGGCCAACTTTCAAATGGAATGCAGAAGGAAAGAAAGCTTTTGAAGACATAAAGGTATCCATAGCGAATGCTCCTACCTTGATACATCCCCATTTTCAAAAATAATTTATCATCTATAGTTATGCCTCAGAGCATACTTTGTTAGCTATTTTATTGCAGAAAGATGATCAAGGTATGGAAGCACCCATAGCTTTTATGAGAACCCTTAGAAAAGCATGAATTAAAATATACCCAGATTGAAAAACATGCCTTTGCTATTGTCAAAACTCTGAAGAATTTTAGATACTACATCTATCATTCCCATTCAAAAGTTTTTATTCCCAATTCTGTTGTTAAAATTATTCTGACTCAACAAGACATTGATGGAAACAAAAGGAGTGCTTGGATTGCAAAAGTGCAAGAGTATGATGCCGATATTAAGCCAACCACCTTAGCTAGAGGAAAAAGTTTTTTTACTATGATAGCTACAAATAAACCAAAGCTACATGATGATCTTCCATTGGTATTGTTTACTAGCACTCTTGATGATTGGTTTCAGAATGTTACATACTTCTTGATGTATGGAGAGTGTCCCCCTTTGATGTCACCCAAGGAGAAGAGGAATTTAAAGTTAAGAGTAGCTAAATATGTTTTTTGGGAAGGAAACTTGTACAAGAAAGGTGTAGATGGTACCTTTTTGAGGTGTTAGATAAAGAGAAATAAAAGAAACTGTTAGAGACCCTTCACAATGAATTTTGTGGTGGACACCTCTCAGCCTCTATGACTTCTTATAGAATTATGAGATAGGGATTCTACTGGCTTGGAATTTTTAAAGATGCATACGCTTGGGTAAAAAAATGTGAAAAATATCTTATGTTTACTAGTAGACCTTAGTTGGCTTCTCTACCTTTAAGACAAGTGGTCCATCAGTGGGGATTGGATTTCATTAGCCAATCAATCCAAACTCAAGTACCCAGCATACCCACATCCTCACAACAATAGATTACTTCACTAAATGGGTGGAGTCTATTCCTATTAAACATACTACTTCTGAAGTAGTATCAAGTTTCTCAAAGAAATATTTTGTCCATATTTGGTGTGCCTAAGATAATTGCAACTGACAATGCCAACAATTTCTCATATTCTAAGTTAACTATGTTCCACTACAACTAGAGAATAAATCTTGCTCACTAATTAGATTACTATCCCCAAGGAAATGGATAGGAAAAATCAAGAAATAAAAACCTTATTACTATTATAAATAAATTGGTGGAGCAAAATCAGAAGAACTGGCATAAAAGATTGTATCACGCTCTGTGGGCTGATAGAACTTCATATAAATGAGCTATAGGAATGTCCCCTTTCCAACTAGTTTATGAGACAGAAAGTAAGTTTCCACTCCCATTGTAAATATTGGCATCAAAACTTCAAAAAACTATTGAGGATGGATATTTTCAATCATCCTTGGAAAAGAGAAATGTTAGACACAATGCACCACTGAGAGGGGGGTGAATCAGTGGTTCTCAAACTTTTCCCTTTAACTATCCTTATGAATGTATGTTGATTAGTATATCTAACTAAATGTAGACTTACCGGTTAGTAAGGAGACTAAACATAAATGCATTCACACAAAGGGACATCACATAACACCAGTATGTCTGAGGATCACATAAGATGGGAAAAACCTTAGTGAGCAATGTTGTTGGAGTCTACTGCTCCAATCTAGCCTCACAATGAATCTATGTTACAATGTTTAGGGCACTAACCCCTGATTTAGGGCACTAACCCAAGGAGCACCAACCCCTAACTGATTTATGAGCTACAACCTAAAGGAGCTACAACCCCTGCTAGTTTATGGGCACCAACCCAAAGGAGCTACAACCCCTGCATTGAGCTACAACTCAGTGATCATAATGATAGCTTAAAATACAAAATTAGCCATACTCTTACAAGTGAATCTTGTGACCATTTCATATACCTCACTCTGTCGATGAGACACCTTCTCTCCTACATTGGTTCACTCTTCTACTTCTCTCATCTTCTACTGCATTGTCGGTAAACTCTACCGGTTCACCTCTACCCTTCTTCTTTCTCTACTAGATCTCCTCCTCACTGCTTTATACTTTAGTATCCTTTGTTGTCTTCCTTTCGGTACAAGCACCTACTGGTTATCTCCTTTGATGCAATCTAGCTTCTTTACCGAATGCTCAAACCATACCAGTTAATCCTCTGTTAAACCCTATTGCCGGTTTAACCTTCACTCTCCTAGTCACTGTTATCTTCTGCTATTTTACACTTAGACTGATATGCAACACTCAATCACTTCACATCAACTCTATCCTCTTCCATTCAATAGCAACCTTCAATGATTTTGGCTTCCTCATTTATAACCTGGTTTTCCCACCAAAAGACAATTCAAATCACAAGCGGTTAGGGTTTCCTCATCAACCTCAAGGAAAACCAAATTCAATCAGATTTTATCTGAGTCAATCCCCTAGACAAGTATTTTCACATCACCACCATTTTCGTGCCTTCTTGATCATGCCTTCTATCTTTGGCAATCTACTTTTTACCCTGTCAGCCAATTTCTTGGTAAATCACCAAGATTCATCTTGCGGTTTCCTTCATCTACCTCAATCTCCTCAATCAGTCTGAGTTGGCCCTTTGTTGTCCTCCAGACCTCAAACCGCAAACCTCTGCAATGGCTCTGCAACACATCCCATGATTTATGGGATCTATCATTAATATTGACCAACTCTTCAATAACTTGGTCAATGCACATTCCATCTACCGTTGCATGAAAGTCCACCACCTTGACTCCACGTGGCATCCATGTCAACCAACTACCATCTTGGATCGGTGTGTCACTTCAGATAGGATCACCGACTAAACACACAACCAATTCTTCTTTTCTGTTGGTTTACTAACCCTTCTGGTATCTCACACTTTACTAGTTATCCTTCATGTCTTCTCTTTGTTGAACTACCGGTGGTACACCTTAACCAGTTGCTAGACATGTCTATCCATAGTATGATCATTCTCATCAAGCTAGATGTCTTCTGCATCTACACCTTATCCATATTACCGGTGGACTTACATACCGGTGCACACTCTTGATGACACCATGTCATCAACCTTCAATAGACTCCATCTTCAATCCAACCATTTTCCTCTGTCTGAATCTACCCAGCCTCGCCTTCTCCCTGATCAACTCTGACCATATCACAACCGGTTTGTCAAAATGACAAACCCATCACTCTTTATTTGCACCGGCATCTTAATCATGCCTTCTTTGTCGGTCCAGTGCATAACCCTGATTTCATGCACTCGAGGCATTCCTTTGTTTCACTAGTAGATCCAGTGTGAGCCTTAAAACACTTGCCTTTACCTCTTCTTCCTTATCACATAGAACTATAATGCACATTATGCATAATAAGAGATAATGTCCACTTACCAATGGAGTGACACCTTGTCATCTGCATCCTTCAATGCACTCATGTGACTTCCTTGTTTGTGAAACACATCTTCAAACATGCACATGTGATCCAGTGTGGGCACATTCATTGTCAGTCAGCTCTACACATGGTGATTGTATCTTGATCTAGTGGGAGTCATGTTGTTCTGCAACCACACAGCATACTGGTGACCTGTTCATTCTTCTCCTCCAATGTTGATGTGATTTAGGTAACATTTTGCCTCTTCATCACAAACAACATCCAAGCATCCTGCTCATTGTCAACACTTCACTTATCAATTGACATACTCTTCTTACTAGTATAGGATAACTTCACTTATCAACCTGTACTCCTCATACGTATAGTTATCCTATACCGGTTGACATCAATGATAGAAGTACCAACAATCTATCATACCGGTTGCATTATTCTATACCGGTTGACATTAATGGAAACACAATGCCAACAAGAAATATGTACCTAAACAAGTTGGAAGAACATGTTGGCAAGTGACACTATTTTGGTGAAGAATGATGCATGATTGATGGTTAGGAGTTGTCATTGATGGAAACCTAGTTTAGAAATCATATCTGATGTACATAGATTTAGTTTACCGAAAGTCATGTGGCATAAGTCTGGAAGGTGGAACACAGTAATGGATAGAGTATGATTACAGTTTACATATCTTGACTTTGGTTGTGTAACTTTGGTTGCAGTGATAGAGGTATATGATTTGAGGTATATTATTACGTGATCCTGATATTTGGTGTTGATTCAAGACCAAAATTGAAGGTTTGATATCCAGTAACTCAATTAGAACAGAGTTATTTTGGTGTAACATGTGTTGCGAAATATTTGGGTTGATTTCAATGATTGGTTTTTTGTTTGAGGTGATTGAGCGGACTTGTGTGAAGCTTTTTATTATTTTGTTTAGGTCTGCATATGGTTTTATGGGTGGATTGAGCTGACTTAAGGTTACACATTTCATGTTGCATGTTATGCGATTTTTGGAAGCCGACACCGTAAATGATTCATTTTGTTGATGTAGATATATATGAATGATTCATTTGAGCATTTAAATGGATGAGAAGAGTGTGATAATCTGTATGAGCGAATGTACAAAGATTGGTGAATTTTATTGAAGATTTAGGTGCTCTAGTGTATGACAAAGTAGGAAAACAGAGCAGACGGTTGTAGAAGATAATTTAAGCATAACCAGAACTACTATTTGGCATATGTAGATGTTATTATTCAGTTCATTCATCATTGTAATTATTTTTAATAACTTGTAAGGCAATGAGCCTTCCTCGGAGTTGTAGCCCTATTTTGTTTTTGAGCAATGAGCTCTAGGAAGTGTGCTTGAATGAAAGTGCATTCCCTTTATGTAATATTGTCATACTCCTGGCCATAGTATAATAATATTGTGGGTTCAAACCCCATCATGTTTTTTCCTTTTTTGGATTTCCACATAAAATCTTGGTGTTATGGTTGTGTGCTTGATTGCTTTATGTTTCTGCACTTTTCTTTCATTCTTATGCATCCGGTGGTTTGAGAATCATCTTAACAAGTTTGTAAATTGAAAAACACCGATTCACCTCCCACTTTGAATGTTCATTGATTCCAATAGAATAGAGGTATGATGCAGTTGATAGGATAACAAAGCACCAAGAGATGGTAAAAGGAGTATTTGATAAAAAGGTGAAAAGGAGGGAATTTTCGGTAGGAGATTTGGTTTTGCTTTGGGATCATCAGAGAGAACCTAAAGGTGAACATAAGAAATTTGATTCTCTATGGATTGGTCTATTTTTTATTAGGAAGGTAGCTAGAGAAAACCCTTTCTATTTGGCAAATCTGGATGGCACACAGTTACCCCTTGCCTATAATGAGAAAGACCTGAAAATCTGTAATTGACTCTTGAAACTCTTTACTCATGCACTATATGTCTACAATTTTGTTATTTTAGTTTCAATTTTGGTTGACTCTATAGCCCTTTGGAATAAGGCTTTATTTTGTGTTAGTCTAGGTTCTCTGTGTCCCCTTAGTATTTGTCCCCAGTCAGAGCCAATTGTTACTTGCCTTAGCAATCAACCCATTGATAACGCCTAATATCATGAAGGCCATCTTCATCGCTCAAATATTTTATCTATTATACTTCTTGAAACCTCTGACTAGCTGATAAAGCCTTTAGGTATCAAGTCTTGTTTATGTCCAAAAGGGAACCCACCATACCTTATCAGTCTATCACCTCTTAGTGGAAGCCATCCTTTTGTTATTTCGCATTACCACCCAGTCTTGTTTCACCTAATACTCTAACTCCCGATAAAACAATGACAATGGGTCTCTCACAAAATACATATCAGTCGATTGCACAATAGGGTTCTTCTCACACACACTTTCTTCTCTATTCTTCTTTTCTTATTGGACACGATCACCTGATGCTTTGATATTGATATGAATTACTCATTCTTTCATATATCTGCCAACCTTTCTCATGCATTTGGAATTCAAAACTTATCAAAGAATTGAAGGGCTTTTAGGTGGAAGCATGAAACCAGGTTTGGAAACTGAAACTCTTCGTGTTTAAAATTGTTGACATTTCTAGTTCTCTTATTGATATTATCAGTGAAGCACGTCAGCTCGACATTCATGAGCACTTGATTTAATAATATTCCTTTCTTGTTTTATTTCAATTCAAACTTTCATCTACTTTTAGAAATCCTATCAATTCTGCACTCAATTTCTATGGTGCCCAAAACCCTTCAGCCTATAGAGAATAGATTAGATTCTATCAAAGATACATAGGTTAGCCCATTCATAATGCATGACATCAATAAGAGGTTGCAAAATTAAGAAAATTCACCCATTACATAGAAGGTCATTGAGTTTGCACTATCTTAGGCTGGCAGTTACCCTTCTACTATTGCATGTCCCAAATTGGTATTTTCATGTGTACAACATTATCATCCTGATTCCTGGGAAATATGGGGTGTAAATAAAAAAGTGATAGCTAAGATAGACACAAATGACATTTCCCTTGCTTTGTAGATTCCAGAGAGAAGGGAAGATGGATTTGTCATTTCAATCAGGATGGGAATATTTTCACAAATAGGTAGATTTGTGTTTGGATACAATTGCTAAAGGATGGTTGAAATTTGTTTGACCTATAAAGTCTAAGTTTCCATCCCGAATTAAAAAAACACTTTTTAGGGATGATATCGCTGATATCATTGCGTTGTTGTGTCAAGTGGTCAGTTGACTCGGAGTGAAATTTTTCAAAGAATATATGTGTCACTTTATCCTTATCATTTGTGATGATGAAAATCAAATTAACTGGGCAAGGTTAATATGTGACTCCCTTCATGAACAAATTGTTAAGTTCAATAATAGCAAGAGATTTGATTTGTGCTTCGTGCTTCTATATGTAATATCTATTGGAAGAGTTTCTTGGCCAGGTTTGAGACAAGTCAATAATCTTTTAGATGGCACCCCCGTTTATAATTGTTTTACTTACCTGCAAAAAGGAGAGGGCATAAAAAATTTATCTCATGTACATGATGCCTTTCTCATGATAGTAATCAGATAAATTAAAGGAAACCCTGAAAATAGAATGTTAGAGGAGCTATGGTAGTAATCCAAACGTATGGCAGTTTTTACATACAATTTAGAATTTTTTAATACTTAAGGGTTGGAGGTTATGAGAAAGCCCCGTTGAAGCTCACTAAGAATGCCTCTGCCAGATAGCCTTTGTCAATATCAAGTATGTTCAAATGAGGAAGAAGGGGTATTATTTTCCCCTGAGCTTGTCTCACTTTTCCTATAAAAAAAATGAATCTGCAAGGTTTTCTGATAGAATTCTATCTGACCTCGATCTTTGTACTCTACCCATGAGGACTCAATTTGATAGTAAGGGTTATGCCAGAAAGAAGTTTTAGGGAGCTGCTCATTATGCCCATGTCCCTCAGTTAGAAGCCTTTTGGGAAAATTGTGTCAACGAGAATGAAGTTTTTAGAAGAGGTATCATGCGGCCTATCTTTAAACCAAATGTTGAACTTTAATATCATTTCTACTGTTCCTGAGAATGTAATAGAGGCCAATTGAAATCCAATAGATATTTCATATCAGAATACCACCCTACCCCGTTTTTAATGGCTTGAGGATAAAGAGGAAATGAGTATCAAAGACAAAACTTCCCAAGTTGTTGGTCTAGCTGAATTATGCAATTAAAATTTGCTCTAGTTCTTCTTCATAGAAAATAATTCCCAAGGAAACTAGTACCACCTCTCAACCTTCTCCTAAGGTGATGGGAAAGGTGACAATGGAAACAAGTGCATCTCAAGAAAACTCACAGTCTAGTGGGAATAATGACCCACCTGAGAAGAACCAGAAGCTGAAGTATGTTTGTGAGGAAGGCACCATAACGCCACCCAAGAAGAAAATGACAACTTTGTAGATTAGCTCCAATGAAGAGGACACTCAATTTATTCATCAATTAGGAGAATAAAATCCATTATTTTCCTTGACTTATGACAAAATCCCCCAGAATCCTCTTCCTGATGTCTTTATGATGACACCTAATAACACTACCAATACATTGTCCGTGAAAAGTCTAGTGAATACCTCATTGACCCCATGGCTTAAGAAGAAAATTGAGAAGAAGAAGTAATACTCTCCCACCACTGAAATCAGAGTTGATATAGTAACACGTCTTTTAGGGGAGATGCCAAAACCTAAAAAGGCAAGGAGAATAGATAGGATGATTATAGATCCCTAGACGGAACACCATGTCCTAGAGATTGTCGATCCTAATGTCAATAAAAATATACAGGAAATTACAGAGGGGGAGTTTAATATAAGCAGGATTGACATTGGACCTGCAATGATGGAGGGAGACATATATCATGCTAAACATTCTGTCACTGTTCTATCCTGAAGAACCAAAGCTGTAGAAAAGAAAAATCAAGAGTTGGCATAGTATGTTGATGCCCTTACTTCTTTCATTCGATCTACCTATCCAACTGAAAGTCTTGCTACTAGTTCATCTTCACAATTTTTGATTATAGAACTTATCAAATCCAATTAGTTGGAAATTGTTAAACGCTCACAGATCATAACCAGAGTAGTTGACAACTAGGCTAGTCAAGTAATTGTTAAAGAATTATAATTCATCGACCATGATCTAATTAATTATGATACTCTGAATTAAATGATAGATGTCCATCAAGTTGAACTACAGAGGATAAAAAAAGAAACTTGCATAATATCGACGTCCTTCTTAGAAATGTGAGAGGTTGGCAAGTTGCCTCAAGCTATTCTGATTTCTGAGCATATTATTGGAAACTCTAATGCAAAAGACATTACCACTTGGGCAAAGATTCTGAAATGGAAACACCATGGTGCAAGTGAACTCCAATCACAACTCACTGCTTCAGTAGTCCAAAATACAAATCTATAATGAGACCTAAAAAATTATCTTCGATATTGTAGCGTCGTAAATTGTACGCACTTGCTAGGGTGGTACAATTTCACACCTAGTTTAGCACCCGCCTTGGCGCATTTTGCATTTTGCATTGCATTTCCCCTTTAGCACTTAATTAATTAAATTAATTAGGTCTAGGGTTCTATTTTATCATCTCCCATATCATAAAGTTGGGCCCTTTTCATTAAAGTGTGCCCCTTTCATTTTATTCTTCCAATACATCATTTAATCAAAAACCCTAATTAGGTCCTATTTTGAACTTGGGGGCTTGATTTCGAGGGTCAAAACATCTCGAAATCAGCTATAACTTCGGGATTCTCTCTAAAATCATCATATCCGACGGTCCTGAAAATCTGGTGAAAAGTTGTCGGGACCATGGCGCTCGGAGTGCAACATGGTCCCGGACATTTTTCTCGAAATTTTAGGAGTGTGATCCAATCATAAAATAAAGCTTAACCCCAAGAAATTGGTGGGATATTCAATCTCTAGGTCGGCCAAAAGTTGAAATTAAGACCTAGGGTTTCATATATAAGAGCTCTCTTTCTTCATTTGAAAGGATCAGAATTTTGGGCTTTCGAGGACCTTCTATGCAGCGAAAGAGCAAATCTTTGAAGACTTCAATAACATTCAACATCCATCCATCAAGCATTCATCAATTTCATTCATTTAGGGCTTGGGAGATATTGAAGAACAATAGGAGATTACTGACTGAAGATTGGCTTGTACTCCTCCCTTGAGGGTTGGGTATGATTTCATGTTGTTTTCATGTCTTTGCATAAGCTTCAATATATCCTTTATTCATGCTTTAGATCACTTCGCATCTTGATTTAGAGCATTTACATTATCATTTACAAGCAATTAGGGTTTACTTTCTAGGTTGCTCTAGTTTGCTTTCTTGCATTTAAGGACCTTGCACACACACTAGGTCTGCACACACAATACATTTTACAATACAACTTGGCTATTCGTGGAGGTGGAAATCACCGAAGTGGGGGTTTGACTAAGGCAAAACCCTATATAGCCGCCCACCACACCTTTTCAGATATAAGTGCAGGTTTCGGAATTCGGACGACGCCGCAAGTTACAGATCCGGAAGAAGTAGACGAAGACCGAAATTCACACCAAATCTCAGAGCAAAAGACCAGGACAGGGGTGTGGGGCGCCCTGGTCCCTGGGACAGGGGCGCTGGGCGCCCTGGTCCTCCTGACAGACAGCATTTTCAGCATTTTTGATAGCTTTTCCAGAGTGCAAAACAGCAGTTTCCGGAGCAGTTTCCGGGGCAGAATCAGGACAGTGGCGCCCGCGCCCCCGTCCCGAATAATTTCACTCAGATTTTGACTCTGGGTATGCATTTGCATTCTTGTCTTATCTTTGTACTTACAGCTTTCCATAGTTTAAGTTCAATTCTGCAATCTTGTTATTAGTTCATACTTGCACTTTGGGGTTAGGGATTGAACTTGCATCATTTTATCTTTCAATTACAACAAAGGAATAGAAACCCTAATAGGCAGCCCGTGGCTCTCTCTTTCACAAAAAGAAGTAGCCAATTGTGTGATACCTCTAGGATCTTTCGTATTCCACAAGTGTGTGGTTGAAAGTGAGATTGGGGCATGTTTGCTTAGTGTCACTTTTTCTCCCACACAGATATAATAAGTATCAATGTACTTGGCAATGATGGGAAGGGGTTGATAGAAAAAGAAATAGTGAAGAAAACTTTTCATCAAAAAGTGGAAGATAGTCTCTCTACAACCAATACAAGCCCTAATTCATTGGAATGCCTGAAGGATGCAATGATAGTATTGAATTCAGTTTATGAGGAAGTTTATGATGTCACTAGTAAAGTTGTAGAAGCAAATCAAAAGGTCACCAAGTGGAAAGTTAGAGTCAAAGCCAGAGCATAATCTGAAATAAAAAAGTATGTCTCTTGTTTTATCCAATCATAGAGTTTCCAGGAATAAAGTGAATCTACAGGTGGTGCAACAATTACAGGGTAATGCAATGGACACAACAGTAGTAGGTTAAGAGGCAAATGATGATGATGAGGAGTTGGAAGATGAAGAGGTGGATGGGGACGTTGTTGTTTAATTTCTTGTTTAGTTAATTGTCTTTTCTGATTTAGCTCTTGAACTATTGGTCCTAGTGAATCTTTTATTTGATTGTTAAGTTTAAACTTTCTTTAATCAGTTCTCTCCAAGAAACTGTTATTTTTTATTAGTTAAGTTAGACTATATATAGATGGTTAGATCCACAATTAGATGTTCAAAATTTTGGAAAAGGGGATACATTGAATTAACAGTAATTCTACATGGTTTTTGGAAAGCAAAGGAATTTATGTTTGAAAGAGACTTGGTACTATTTCAATTAGAATTCTAATTTTGTTGGATGCTATCATCTTGTCTATATATGAATGATTCATTGACTATGTTGAATGGGTTTCCCGTTTCAGACTTTGTTCTATGATGAAGAGTCATTTTATACATTATTGTGAACTTAGATTAGATATTCTATGAGTTGTTGTTAATGATCTTTTATATATAGTGATCATTATTTAGTAGAAATATTTGTATGAATACTAATGAATGATTTGAATTTGAGATATATGGGGATTGATCTTTATACTTTGTTATGGAGGTCATGAATGTTTAGTTCTCACTATTCTTATTTCATTTTATGAAAATTTGCCTTTCTTGCTTTTTGGTCAAAAGCATACCCCCAAAAACCCTAAAATCATATCATAAGAGGGAGTTTTACCTCTAAAATTTAGAGGAAAGTTGTAGAGGTAGTAGAAACTTATCCAACTGTTGATTGATAGATTGTTCTCTTGTGTGGGCATATAGTCATATTGTTATACTTTTTAAGGGAACAAAACTTGTTAACCAACATAATTTAACTTGAAAACTTACTAGATATTTTACTTGAATCATTGGTTTTGCATATGTTTATTTGTCCTGTATTTGTACAAGTGGTTTCCATTTTAAATCCTTATAATTAAATGTAGTAGTATATTTATATAGTCAACTTTGATCACATGTGTTTTATTAAATTGTGCATGTTTTTACTTTAAAATACCTTTCTTTTAATATGTAAATAGATTCTTGAAATTGTAATTTGGTATATAATTTATGTACATTTATATATATGAAAGAGCTATCTTTATCATGGATTACTTTGACATAGAGGATCTATTATATCACAACCACCCACCTCCATTTCCTCAACCTCAAAAACCCCCACCTCCACCCCCTCCACCTCCTAGATCAGACAAGGCTCAATTAAGAGCATGAATAAATGAAAACCTTGACATCATACAACAAAATATTAATGTGATTCGAAATGAGTCTATTTCCTCCCTCATCTTGTATAGTTTGAAACTTCAATGCAAGATGATGTAGAATTTGTTTGATCCATTGATACAGAATTAGATCAATTCCACCAATGGAGAAAGTAGATGTGTTGGTTTTATGCCAATGGATACACTTATAACAAAATCAATGATCTAAAAATCACCAAAGCACATATAGCCCCATATTTCATTCACCCTCAAACTAATATACCCATTCCTTCAACCAAAAAAAGAATTTCAATTAGGTGGTGTCAACATCCACAGATATCTACACATTTTTGGGATAGGTGGTGGATGGTTTTTTATCATCCATCACAATGAAGTTATGAGGTACCTTTTTATTTTCTAAAGAAATTATATTTTGACTTTGTATTGGGTATAAAACCTAATTATTTTGACAAGAGGTCATTCTAGGGTGTTGGCGATGGCATGCCACAATACAAATTAGGGGCACATATTGCTACACCCACATCTGCTCCACCCATGGTTCCTCCTATTGCTCCCACTATTCATGCACCTATGTGGCACAAAGAAATGGTTTTCACCTTAGGTGCTTTGAGTGCTCTCTCGAGTAACCTTGGTGAGAAATTTTCCCACATGGTAGCTACTCCATGGTCAACAACACATATGTGTACGAGTTGTAATCAGATATGTCTAGGTCCTACTCCTTCTAAATCCACTTTAGATATACCTCCAACATCAGATGATATCACATCATATGTGGATTTTATTTTCTCTGATGATCATCCCACACAAGTGTGTGTGTGTGTGTATAGTACACATACACAAACACACACACACACATTTGTGTGTGTGTAGACACCTAAAAATGGCACAATAGATTAAATGGATTTTATTTATTTAATCATCATTGAATCACCTATTAAATAAATTAAGATTTAATTAATATACCCTTCTTCTATCTAAGCTATTTAATTAAATTTGAATTACCCCCCCCCCCCCCCACTTCTAGCCATTTTAATTAAATTCACATTTAATTAAAATATCAATTTATTTCCTTTCCTATTTTAATTAAATCGCCCCCCCCCCACTTGCAAAATCCTACAAATGCAAGTTGCATCCTCTTTTGGCTAAATTAATTCTTTTTAATTTACTAAAATTCCTATTTTCCCTCACCCACTTGTCAAATCTTACATTTCCCACTTGCCCTCCTAATTTCTTCTAGAATCCATCTAATCTTCCGTTAATTAGCCTGATTCTCCTCATCATGTCAATCCCTAAATTTGAGGGAGTCACTTCCCTATATTTGGAGAAAGTATTCAAAATGTATTTAAGACCTCCTTTCAACAAGGTAACTTGTTGAATACCCCCAAATTTATAAGGCTCTTACAAATTTTTCCCCTAGACCACTAGTGGTTTTCCTCTTGGGAGAAGTTAACCTCTAAAATTATTCAAAGAAAATTTAAGGCTCTTATAAGCCCACACCCCTAACCCATGATGGTTGTCCACTTGACCATCTTTTATCCTTGCACAAGAGTTTACCTCTTGGACAATAGCCTGCTTCCTTGGATAAAAGAATTATCCAATGATGTCACCCTTTGAAGCCTTCCCTAATGCTCAATTAGAATCTAATGCTTTCTTAGCATCTCTCAAGCCCTCTCAAGATGACATTTGTCAACTTTGAATTGGATTGAATCCCTCGCATGGATTGATAACTTTCAATCCTAGCCCTTGTTGAGATTACTCAATCTCAACCATCCATTTCTCTATTTTCTCTATAAACATAGACCATTTAATCAATCTAAGGATCCATCCACTTCTATTGCATCAAATCTATAGTCTAATTGTTTTGTGTAGGTTATCAAGGAGCTCAATCTCCATCACCAAGCATTTAGGCAATTTTTATTGCATTATGGCTTAGTTTTTTTAATACATGTTAGAATATCTTGCTAGCTTAATTCATATCATTTTCATAGCATTCTTATATCTCATCCTTATATTAGCCTAATTATTTCACTTAATCTTTCAATTTGGAACTCATTTCATGTCTTCATCTTGCATCTTGCATCTCCATCCATCATCTCATCTTAGCTAGGATCTTAGTTGTATGCATTTTGATCCTATAATCATCATTCATAACTCATTCTCTAGGTTGTCATCTTGAGGATCAAGTTCTCTTCCAAGTGAGGGCCACCTTGAATCTTATATATCCTTAGAGATAGAGGAACATGGGATGGGCTTAGCAATCTTGAGATTTATTGGACTAACAACTAGATTAGTTTGCATTTTCAATCTCTTGATTTCACTAACGTAATGTCTCATGTGTGTGTGTGATTTGTGTTTTCTTGTAGGTGCAGGCATGCCCCACATTCTAACCACACAATATATATGTATGTATATATATATGTACATGCACAATATATATATACACATATATACATACATATGTGTGTGTATGTATATATATGTATACATATGCATATACATAGATATATACATATATGTATATATAAATAAATGTACTATATATATATACATATACACATGTACATACATACATACATACATACATACATACATACATACATACATATATATATATATATATATATGTATGTATGTATGTATAGATGTATATATATACATGTGTGTATGTATATGTATATGTGTATATATATGCATGCATGTATATATGTATATGTATATGAATACATATATATATGTATGTATATATATACATATACATATACATATACATATACATATACATATACATATTTATATGTATATATATATGTATATGTGTGTGTGAGAGAGAGGGATATATAAATTAAGAGAACACTTTTTTAATACAATCTAATGCTCGATTCAATCTTTCATTGAGACCTACACAACTTGGCATGCCTTTTCGGGTAAAAATAACAATTTATGTACCTTGAACTATTTAAGTTATTGTAGTGTCATAAAATTGTGACCTTAGCAATTTTCAACTATATTAGGGTCCTCACGCATGCGAGTTCGAATCCTCTAGCCTGATCAGAGACCGGAGATTGCTCAGCCTTCAGAAACGACTTCTTCCTTGGCCTTTCCATCATCTAGTCTGTAATCTTCCCTGGAGAAAGGGGTAGGACAAGGGTGTGGCACCATTTTCCTCCCTTGGATAGGGGTTTGTCACCCTTGTCCTCCCAGGATAGGGGCATGGAACCCCTATCCCTACCCTATTTTGGGGCAAGATCCTTCCTAGGGTTGCATTGTTGGTTGTGCATCGAGTGGGAAACTCCCCTGATGTCAGTCCATGATGAAAATAAGATCCACTGACATGTATTTAAGGGGGCATTAATCCTCTCATTTGAATAAGTGGGATAGGTCAAAGTTGGATAGATTCAAGTTGCATAAGCATTCAAGCATTCAAGCATTCTTTTCTACCATTCAACATTCTCAAGTCTCCCTTCAAGGCTAGGTGTTACAATCAAGTCAAGGATTCAACCATTGAAGATAAAATTGAGTTCAACATTCAATTCCACACAAGAATCTCTATCAATATTGTATCACAACTTCCCTTGAGGTGATTTAGAATTCAGTCTTTCATTTACAGCTTCTTGCAAGTACTTTGTTTCATTACTTGGTTAATTCCAAAACTGGGGTTTGACCTAAAGGCAAACCCCCAATCCCAACCTATTTTACTCTCTTTTAGTGTGTAGGTTGCAAGTACACAACTGTACTTTTGGATTCAGGCTCCATTTGCAGAGGCGGAAAAACCCTTTTCATTTCGTGGATTTTTCGGAGGATCGTGTACATTCCCACCATGGTCCAGGCAAATTTTCCTCAAATTTGCAGGGCGAATTCGTCTTGACATATTAATGCCAGATCTAGGTGCACAACTTCATCCCATATTCTGATCTCAAGTTATAATCAGTTCTTTGTCACTTTTGCACTACATAATTCAATCAATTTCCTTTCCATTTCAAACAAGGAAGAGGGGATCAACTTAACATTCTCAATTCATTTAGAATTCAATCTACCATCTTCATGTGGAGAGATTGAATCTAGTGAATTATCCTCTCCTCTTCCTAATATAACATGGTGAAAAGTGTTTAAAGGGTAATCAATAGTGAAACTCTCATCTCTCTTTGAGGGAAAGGGTAGTTTTCCTCTTGATCTATCATTCACCATTTTTCCACCATTACAGTTATCATGTTGAATTTTGACATTTATAAATTAAATCAATTAAATTATCATGTTGAATTTTTGCTTCTCTAGTGCCCAAGTCATGCAATGTCTACATCATATCGACCAGAGGGTGTTACAAGTGTATCTCATACATCATCAAGCTTTAAGCATGATCCATCTATTGTATTTATCTTTTTTTTTTAATTATAAGTACTTAGGTCGAAGTTTAATAGTTTAATTCAATGAAACTCAGAGACATATGTTCAATAAATATAATTTTATTATATACATGTTTACAAGTGGACACTACTATTAGAATAGACTATCCTCATGACATAAATATTAGAGCTAAATTCAAGGGTCATTGACAACATTTGAGGTCTTTACAATGTAAATTTTTTTATAGGGATTAGAAAAGTCCATGCTTCAATATATTTTTTAATCTAATTTGTACATGCACACTTTATTTAATAGCTATTGTGACTTCCGGTCCTGATTCGGGTGCACCTAGACCTCCAGGTGCATAGGATATTAGTAGACGATATGAGAAACCTCATGTACAGTATTTTAAATTTTGATTATTTAATCAAATTATAAATAAATTATTGTATACGATGAAATTGGAGATTCAAATATTATAAGACCAAACAAAGATCCAACCACATAAAACCCTAATTCTATAATTAAATCAACCACACACCAATGAAGAACCCAAAAACATGCAAAAACACAAAATATTCTAAATATTATACCATTCACATGCTCATTAGGGTTTGATCTTCATTGTTTCCTATTTCCATTGATCTTGCTTGACATTATGGTTGCACTCAGATTTTCTATTGTGCACAAGAGCTCAACAAAGAATTGATTGTGGTTTTAGATGCTTGAGTGATCACTATGAAAGGTCGCAAAAGCATTAATTGATTGAGTGATTAGTATTATGATCGCATTAGGGATTGATAAGGATGAAAGGATCCTCTTATATAGAGAGTACCCTAGAAATGGAGGGATAAGATTAAGAGGTGGAGGGATAAATGGTCGACTCATATTACGGGGTAGGTATAGAAAATGGGAAAATATTAGAGAGGTGGTTAAAGGTAAATTAAAAGATGAATGACAAGTGTCATGGAGGGAAAAAGGTAATGAATTAATTAAATAAATAAAGATCTATTTAATTAATAGAAGAAGTGGGGTCAATTAAATAAATAAAATATTTTTTTAATTTAGGGAAAGGATAATTTAAATAGATAAAAATATTTATTTAAATATGGAAAGGCTAGAAGAGGATTAATGAAAATTAAATAAATTAAAATCTATTTAATTAATAGAAGGCTTAGGACAAAAGAATTAAATCAATAAAATATTTATTTAATCAGGCTAGGACAATTTTAGGTATCTATACTTTGCCCCTCTTTGAGACAATACAATCTTTCATATTGGATCAAAGAAAATAAGATTAACTGATACAACATTTGCCCTAGTATGAGAGTGGTATGCCTCAAGAGATTGGGTGGAAAATTTTCAAAAAAATTGGACAATCCCTCAAAAAGAAAAAGGCTAGAAAAAGAACGAGGATGAAAAAGAAGATGAAATAAAGGCAAAACAAGTTGGCATTGTGATAAAGGCCAATTGGATAAGCCATCAAATTGATGAAATCCGACGAGTGTCCTAGCAGGATAGATTACAAAGTTGATATTGGGTAAGTTATTGGATTGATGAAATCCAACAAGTTCCCTAGTAGGATAGATTGAAAAGTAGATATTTGATAAGTCACTAGATTGATGTGTAGATAGGAATTTGGAAATCATCAAAGCAAATATAAACATTAGCCTAGCTCAATCACAAAACCAGATTGCAATGATAACAAAACCTACAAACATTCAATAGAGATATGGAAATGAAATATTCAATTCAAACACAAACCATCTCAAATGTGGATGTCTCCTCTATGATTCTCCATTGTCCTTCTTTCTCCTTCAAATTGCTTTGTTTTGTGGATCTCACCTTTAAGTGCATAAGCATAGTGTGAAAGCAAGATTGACAAGACGGTAGCGCAAGAGTATTAGAAGCGTGATTGATTCAGGGATTCAAAAATGTGATCAATTGGGATCTTTGATTGAAGAAATTCATCCTATTTATAGACAAATTGGAGAGATGACAAGATTAGCATGAAGAGATTCGAAAGGAAATTTCAAATCAAGAATAACAAATTATGACAAATTGACAATTTCTATGCAAAATTGATTGATTGATAATTATGACAAAATATGACAAATTGCTATGTCAAAATTGATTGATTGACAAATTATGACAAATCATGACAAATTGCTATGTCATTCCCATGAAATTAGGAGAAATATTAGAGAAAATAGAAAATTAGATGAATTAGAAATTAGGAAATTAGAAAATTAGGAATTAGGAGAAATTAGTAAATTGGAAAATTAGGTAAATTAATTAATAATTTTTCATTCATTAATTAATTCACAAAAAGAGGGAGGAATTAGTTAGCCAATTAAATAAATATTTAATTGTGACAAGAAGACTTAGGATAAATAAATAAATTATTTAACCTAGAGGGAAAATGACAAACAAGATTTTATGAATAAATCATAAAACCTTAGAAGATGAATTAGAAATGCAAGGATGACAATTAGGTCTTGACAAAAGATAATTGATGTCGATTCGATCATGATTCTGATTAACAAAGGACCAATGCTGACAAATGATTTGATTGATAAATGTGCCAATTGACGAGGAATTGACGAGGAACAATGACAAATTGATCCAAATTGACATGATTGAGAAAGACGACGATTAATGACAGATCAATTGCCAAAATGACAAGATTGAAAAGAGAACAACGATCGATGACAGATCGATCACAAAATGACAAGATTGAAAATGACAACGATCGACGAGAAATCGAATGACAACAATCAATGACAAATAAATCACTAGATGACAAGATTGAAAATGACAACGATTGATTATAAATCGATCACAAGATGACAAGATTGAAAAGAGGACAAAACCCTAATTAGGATTGACGATGTCCAAAATGATGACAAATGAACACACACATTGATGCGATAGGATAAGATCGACCAAAATCATGACTGAAGATTGTTATCGACAAGACCAAATTCGAAAGCGAGAAGGACTCAATGCTCACAAATGATAAAGACCAAGTGCGCAACATAGGAGAAATGTTAATGCGATGCAAAAACCCTAAAAAAAGGCAATGCATCAATGTTAAAGTATGACTCTGACTACAAAATTGGATTGTCTGTCCTAAGTATGGCCTACAGGCTGACTACACAATGTCACACTACATAATGTCAACTGTCTATCATAAAGAGCACATGCCTCTATCACTGGGTGCTCCCTCTATCCTCCTCATCCCTGCCATGTCTCAAGGATGATGTCCCTCCTGCCCTAGGTCCTGGCTGTGGTGGTCTCATAGGTCCACTCACCCCCATGCTGCTCACTGACGTCCGAGAACATGGTCTGCTCTCTGTCCTCGATCATGCCCAATATGATACTACTCCCTGCTCTGGTGGAACTACACTCTCATATAGTGTCCTCCAATGGCGTATCTCCTCTCTGATCTCTACCAACATCTGTGCCATCTCACGTGCACTAGCATCCCTAATCGACCCAATATACTTAGTGACTCTCTGCCCTTCTTGTTGTGCCTGGGCTATTGCTGTATCTTGAGCTACTATAAGTCTGGCTATCTCTGCTCTGAACTGATCATGCTCTGTCCTCAAGATAGCATTCTATCTCTCTAATGTCACAATGTGATCATGCTGACTCGCTATGGTAGCCCTGCACATCTCCATCTCCTCTATCCTAGCTGTCTCCGGCTCTATGGGTATATCCTACAATGATTCCCATTCGGCTGAATCTAGCTCATAATCTTCATCCTCATCATCTCCATCCTCATCATCCCCCTCATCCTCTCCATCCTCATTCTCATCCCTATCCTCATCATCTCCCTCATCCTCTCCAATGAGTGGGAAGTCCTCTTGTCTCCTAGGTACTGGAATATCAGGATCTGTCAATGGCACTGGCCGCCATCATGCAAACCATCACTCATACTCCTCTATCGTCCCGACGTGCACCACATCTGATCTCCAATCCCACTATCTCCACTATAGTTGAGTGAAGTCAGCATAGGCTATGTGTGGCTGAATCATTCTTCCCCACTAACTCGTCTCTTTGTGAGATCGGGCAAAGTGTGCAGTCCCTCTAGGTACATCCTGCCTCTCTCCAAACTGTCATCTGACTCTCTCTGGTAGGTACATCTCAATCACTCTCTGGCGATTCACTAGTCACCCAATCAGGTATCTCTCCTGTCTGGAGTACAATAGCTCATCACTATCATCTGACCTTCCAGGGCAATCAAGATATGGCCTCCATGTGAGCTCTCTCAATCTGTCTAGCTCATGTCGCCAATACAATATGTATCCGAAAGGACCCTGTCTTAGTGCTCCCCCATAGCAGTACACATATGGTCGATGTGGTAATACATGTCTCTCTGCAATCTGTCAACATATGGCTATGTGCTCAAATCCCCATACCTGTAATAGTGTGACTCCATAGCTCAATGTCTGCACTCCCTAATATGCTATTTGATGCAGCTGAAAATATAGCATAGCAAGTACACATGGTCCCCATGCATACACCATCCCCTCTATCACCATCCACTCTAGCACTCTTCCCCATCTAATAGGAAATCCATGTCCTCATCTGTCCCCTGCTAGTAGGCATGCTATAACCACGGCTATCACCACGTATCGCCGATCATACTCTGATGCCATGGTCTCCCAGCCAATCTCCCTCTCTACAATATCCAGATCATCTGCGTCACACTCAAATAATCTATACAAAGCATCTCTCCCTATCACTGAGTCATACTCTATCATCTCCCCATGAATCGGAATGCAGAGGATACGCCATACATCCTCTAGTGTCACCGTCGCCTCTCTAGTCGCCAGATGGAAAGAGGAAGTCTCTGAATGCCATCGCTTTGCCAATGCGGTAAGTAGTCCTATGTTTGCCCTAATCTCGGGCATGAATGTGATATAGTATATCCCAAGTCCTGCTAATGTATCTCTGTCTATGCTCCTAAGTCTATGTCATAACATGAAGCAGTCAGGGCAGTTCTCCTGCGTAATCAGTGGATACTGTCGACTCCGCATCACAATTGGGGCACACTTTGTTAGTTTTAGGGTTTGCTCCTATGGGTTGCATTTTCTTGTTTCATCCACAAATCAAGGTGTTTCTAATCTATTTTGACCTATCCTACCCTTATCCCCCTTTTTGGGATCCTTCGCATGCTGTTTTTGATCAAATTGAGGTTCTTAGTGCACAACTACGCCTGTGTGCTATGTCCTATGCCTGTGTTGCATCAACTTACACCTATGTACCCTACACAAGTGCAGGATGTGCCCACACAGGCGCAGAAGTCATTTTTTTCATTTCCTATGGGCCCCGCAATGTCCCGCAAGCAAGTCAAATTCATGAAATTGACAATATGGGTTTTGAGATACATATCGCTGCTCCCGCGTCGTCTGGTCATCTGTAAGTGCGTACATGTTCCCCTAGGTGATCTACCATTGGAATGTTCACCATCTCTCTGCAAGTGTCCTTTTCCAGAGCAACAAATCCTCCACTTTGGCTAGTGCAAATGAGCTCTTTTCACTCTCTTTGTCTCCTTTATAGATCTTTGTCAGTGCATAGATGTACATGCACTCTCTCCATCTCATGCTGGTCGCGGTCTTTTGTGCCTTCAATTGCTTGTCCTTTGTGTATCTGATCCCTGATTTTCAGTCTGTTTGCTCCTATCTACATTAATTGGTTAACTCGACATGAAACTAACCATTTAACCATGTTTTGAGTGCCTTTTGAGCTGATTTGCAGGTGAAAACTCAAGAAACAGGGCAATTCAGGGCTTTTTGGGCACTTCTGCACCTATGTAGGAGAGATCTGTGCCTGTGTCGAGTGATCTACGCCTGTGTCAATGCATTATGTGCCTATTTCAAAGGGATCTGTGCCTGTGTCAATGCATTCTGCACCTGTGTAAGGCCATAAACAGAGGTAAAAATCAGTGATTTCACTTGCAAATTACTTTGTTTTGCATTCTATTCTGGTATTCTGGTTTTCTTTGGTACTGATTCTCTGTGCAGCAACTTGGCATTACGCATGGAGAAGATGAAAATGAAACTACTAACAAATCTTATGCAAGTTCGCTAGTCAAAGACCAAGCAAATCAAACTTCTAACTTAGTGATTTTGCAGGTTGCCTTGTTTTCCAACCGAACTTTGTGTTTGTGATTCATAATTAGGCACCTAGTATGTTTGCTAAGTAGGATGGAATGAACATGTGTTTGCTTTGATTGTTGAATTTGACATTGGATTAGGAGAGTATGCTCTCATCCTTCTTAGGGTGATCAAAAATCTAGATCTTCGATACCATTCTCATGTCTTGGATTGTTTGTTACCTTTAGAGGGCCTACCTTCCTGACCATTTGCTTTCTTTTGCAAGCAAGTGACAATCAAGAGAAGGGAATGACCCAAAGTGAGCACAACCAGAGTACCTTGGCATTCTAACTCACTATAAATAAATACCTGATGGGTGAAAGCTTTGAAGGAAGGGTTACGTGGGAATTGTAGTTACTTGGGAAGTGATGACCCTTGGACTCTTTCTCATATCAACATCTAAGTAGGGCCTCACAGTCTAAATCATGCTTGCACGACTACATTTGTTTGGTATCTTGGTGGGCCATGTGTCTCAATCATGCTTGCGTGACACCAAGGAGTAGCGCTTAAAATAAATCCTTATTAAACACCTTGTATTTAGAGGCCAAAAATCCTTCTAGTTGCTTGAGAAGGAGGAGTTCGGATACTTGGAAGAGATACTAAGTTCGCCATGGGGATATTTCCATGGGGATTGATGCTTGGCTGCCCTGAGAAGTGAGTGTCATGGAGGGGAGCCCGTGGGGTCAAGCATCTATGTATTCTCCTTGAATCTCATAACGAGTCTACCTCTCAAGTACCTACTGTCCTTACTTACCATAAGAAATGTGTGAATGAGCATGATTATTTTGAGTCTAAGTTAAAATATCATGTCTTCTTTACTTGTCAAAAGTTGAGTTGTGTCTCATTTAAAAAACAAGACAAATTGATTCAAAACAAGGTTAAACACAAGAGTATTTCATTCAACAAAGTTCAAAACACCTTCAAACATGGTTGTCAAACATTTTTCAAAATCTTGTCTCAACATTCATGTCACTTAGATTTAGGTTCATCCTAGGTTTGCATTTTGCAAATTCATTGTCAACTACCAAGGTTAGGTTTCACCTAGGTCATATTCCTTTGCATATCAATAAAAGTCATCCACTTGCATGTGTCCTCTTGCATTATAGCAATACCATTTCATAATTCAACCTTAGGTTTTGCCTTAGGTTGACATTGTCATACATTTGCATTTGCATACCCTAGGTCTCTTCATTAAGCTTAGGTCATTATCATATCATATTAGGATCATTTGCATAGTAATTGTCCCTTTGCATATAGTGTCAAAACTAGGTTTTGTCATACTTGAGTAATCCAAATCTTTGATAAACCCTAAGTTATTGTTAGGAAGTCTAGACCTTATCAAACTTTTGTCTTTTTGTCATCATTGTCATTTGGTCAAACCTAGCTTAGTATCCAAGCATATTAGGGGAGACATTGTCATTTTGTCCTTTGTCACTTGGTCCTTTTGTCCTTTGAGGTCTAGACATCATTTCAATTTCCTAAGGGTCTCTTTTTAGATTTGCATTCCAAAAAGTTTTTCAAAATCTCGAAAAACAACAAAAACATAGGTTGCATTCTTGCCATAGATTGCATTCTCATCTATTTTAGTTTGCATTTAGTTGCATATCATATATTATCCTTGAAAATTTCCAAAAAATATTGCATTTGCATAGTGACATGCCTGTTGAAACAAGGTCAAAATCTAAGAAGATGGGTGAACCAACATATTAACCCATTGACAACATATCAAACTCATAGTTTCAAGCTAGTCAAACAGTACAAATTGAAGGTTCATCAAGCACATCATTACCACCATATGGAATGGTTCAACTTGGACCACCTCCATTATATGAACCAGTGTTTGTACCCATGAAACCATGACATGGGAGTGTTCCACCAACACCAAGGGGAAATTCACCTTTTGATTGGAATCAACCGAACCTGCAACATGAAATTCAAACATTATATGAGGAACAAACTCTTTCACAAGGATTTGGTTCAGATCAAGGCATTCAATAAGAAATAAATCCAAATGTTTTACCAGATTCTTCATCAGATTCTGATGCTTCCAATAATGTTGATATGTTCCTTAAAGATCCTAAGATGACAAAAAAGATGGATAAATTCTTGAACAAGTTCTTTAAGATGTTCCCACAAAAATATCTTGACATGATGAGTAATGTGACTTCCTCAAGTGAGCAAATCTATGTGCAAAAACAACAAGGTGGTGAGTTGTTAAGTTTCTCTCCGCATCCAAATGAAGAAAATGTGCAACAAGAAACTCAACCTACCTTAATGAGTAAACATGCTTCAAAGGCATTGACAGTGACTATTCCTCAAAAGTCACCATTTGAAACAATAAATAATCCATTATTTAACACAACACCTCTAACACAAGATCAAATGAGGACCACACAAATATTGGCAGCTGTCCCTCAACAAGAAGTGGTTCCTCGCATGCATAAAATTGGATCAAAATCTAAGATGCAAGAAAGCTTTACGACTGGAATGCCTAATCTCACCAATGTCCAAAATAATTCCACAATGCAACAAAGTTCCTATGTCCCATTAAGTTCAATATATTTGCCAAACACTAAAGTACCTGTTATGCAAACTATTGTGATAGATCCTTCGATAAATTGTCAACACAAAGAGCTATAGATAGTGGTTTGCACCAATAGCAAATGTTGCAACAATTGGGTAATACACAAAAGGTACAATCGAATGTGCAAACTAACAATGCACAACAACAACAATACCGCATTCGACAACAAGTTGCAGCGCCCTCTGCACCATTACAAATTAATGCAAACTTGCAACAACCACAATGGATTGGACAAACAACATAACAAGTCAATGCAAGTGTCATACCCCATCTTAAGGAGAAACAACAAAAACCTCCCAAACAAAGTTTTTTGCAAAAGATGGGATTTACACCGAGACAACAACAATTGGCATAAAGTCATCAAATTCTGATTCATCAACATCAACAACAACATGTGCCTCAATATGTGCCAAGACAAACAAGTTATCATACTTAACAACCACAATTGACATCTATGCAATATCAACAACACCCTCAATTGCAATATCAACCTAGGTTACAAACACTGGTTCCACCACAAGAAGCATAGCAACAAGGTCAATATCAAGGAATGGCACAACCACAATAGCAAGAGGTGTACCAAGAACATTATATGCCAGAGACACCAAAGACAGCAATTTCAGAACATCAACAACCGATGGAAAACAAGATGTATCGACAAAGCATACACCCAAGAGTAAATGATGAACTTCCAAAATCTTCACTACCTAACGCATTTGCACAACAGCTTGAGAAGTTGCAATGACAAGTTGATGCATTGGAAACCAAAGGAACAAAGAAGTTGTTTACAGATCAAGTTTTATGTCTTAATCCATTTGACAAGAGCTTGTACATGCCTCCCTTCCCTAAGCATTTTGAGGCACCTAATTTTGAGAAATATAAAGGGAATTGAAATCCAAAAGATCACATTCGAGCATTTTTCATGGCATGTACTGAAGTGAGTTATGAGGAAACATATTTAATGCGCTTGTTCGCACGAAGTCTCACCGGACAAGCCATGGATTGGTATTCACATCTGCCAGGGAGTATAAAAACTTGGTCGAAATTGGCTCAAAAGTTTATATCTCACTTCGCATTCAACATTGACAGTGACGTGACCATGTCAGATTTATACAACACCAAGAAAAAGAAAGGTGAACCATTAGTGACTTTCTTGCAACGATGGCGAAGCTTGTATAGTCGCTCTTCCCTAGATATACCTGAAGAACAAGTGAACTTATTTATTCAAAATTTGGTCCTGGAAATGATGTATGAACTTGACTTGAAAAGTCCCAATACCATTTAGAAACTCATTAAGAAAGGGATGAACATTGAAACTACTCTTGTAGCTAAGGGAATCATTAAGTTCAACAAAGACAGTGACAACACAAACAATTCAGGGGACAAAAATAGATTTTGGTACAAAAACAAGAATGTCACTAATGATGGAGTTGTTGACGCAAGAGCAGTGAATGCAAATCAACCCCCATTCACAATCAAGAAATTTAGTGCTCCTAATATGTCAACTATGGAACAAAATCAAACACCAACAAGCAATGTTACTCAACAATACACTCAACAATATAATCAACAACAAGGTCAACAACAAAATCAGCAACGAAAACCTTTCCGATCAAGGGATGGACCTCCTCGACAATTTACACCATTGGGAGAACCTATTGAGTCAGTAATGAAACAATTAATACAAGCAAAATTTATCAAGGTACCAGATATCAAGGCAGAACCATTGGTAAAGCTGCATTGGTGGAATGATAATGCATATTGTGAATACCATCGGTCAAAAGGACACAAAACTACATCATGTTTTCAATTGAAACATATGATTCAAGATTTGTTGGAGCAAGGGGTGATTGAGGTAGATCCACCTGACGTGACCTCTAACACTAATCATACAATTTTCAAAACTCCTTTTCTTGATCATGACAAGGGTAAAGCATCTTCTTCAAACTCTACCCAAAAAGCAAATTATGCAAATACTGGTTATAACAATGTCATCAATTGTTTTCGAGTGTCAAATGAGTATGTTTCCACCCTAAGAATAAAGGAACAAGATCCTTCTTGCGCAGTCACCACTCATCGATCCAAAATAGTCCTGAAAGGAGCTCCTACAGTTCCTCCCAAATCAACTTCTACAAGTCAATATAATCTCCTAGATCATCTGGGGAAGACACCTGCACAAATATCAATTCTTGAATTGTTGAAAATGTCCCCTATGCATCGTGCAGTCCTAGATAAAGCTTTAATTGAATCTACTGTCTTGACAGACATTGATGTTGACCAGTTTCAAGCCCGAATAGGACATCTGCCTGTTTCCCAACACGTTGCATTTTTTGATAATGATATTTCACTTGATAAGCTCCCTCATAATGATCCTCTACATCTTGATAGATGGCAGAGCTGGTCTTAAGAGTGGTCATTGGTCTTGGTTATACAGAAAATGATATTTATTCTTCCAGAAGAATAACAATCAAAGCATATGATGATGCTGAGTGCCCATCTAAAGGGAGAATTACATTGCCTATCAGAGTTGGTCCAGTGACAGAAAGCACTTTCCTGTAGGTCCTAGACCTCGATCTCCCTTACAATATGATTCTTGGCCATCCATGGATCCATGCAATGAAAGTAGTTCCATCCACTTATCATCAATGTTTAAAATATCTTTACAATGGAACTAAGATAACAATTCCACGAGATCCTAATCCATTTCAATTTTGTGCTACTCTAAAGGATTCCTCGCAGCAGCAAGTCCCAGTCAATAGAGAGGCCCACTCACATAGTTATGTGGATCCTAATGAATTGTTAGAAGCTGTCAAAGGTAAATTGAAGATACAGGACCAAGGATGCGAAGAGTATTCAATGGCTCAAACATTCCTCATTGGTAATTTACCAATATCTCCAAAATCACATGGCAAACCACATTTGTTGCAAAAGGAACCTAAGATAGTCATTCAATATCAGCCCCCCACTACATTTACAAGATGGGGTGAGCTTGACAAATAAACCTTGGATAATGATGTCATAGATTGGCTTTATAAGGATACAACTAAGACCCCACCCGTTAGGTTGCCAGTGGAGCGATATGGCAAAGGATTTACTATGCTGCAGAAGAAAGGATATGACAGCTGCAGTGGCTTAGGCCCTGACAAGAAAAGAAGGCTAGAACCTATTATACACAAGCTACGACCTCCAACTTTAGGGATAGGTTTTGTACCATTACGAATTGGACCCTCGTCTACCAAAATGACCACGTGTAGAAAGGGGCGTGACTTTGATGATGAAACAACACCTGAGGATAGCCGACCCAAAACGGATTCCAATGAATGGGAGTGGAGTTCTTTTTCTTCTAGCTCCTATGCCCTTGACAATGTTTTCCTTGACCCTGATGATTTGCCCATGGAAGACAAACATGAAATAACTCCCCCTCCTAAAACATGTCCTAATGCTTGGATAGAGTCATTTTGGGACCCAAGCTCTGAATCAAATGTGAGTAGTTCAGACAGTGATACCATGGACATTTACATCTTTACCATCTCGACCCTCTCCCTCCTTAAAACCGATGATGACATGCCCCTTGTCTATCCGCAACTTATCCAACATGATCAACAAGAACCACTCACATAGGATTGTTTTCAAAATGATGAAGCAATTGCAGAATTCCTTGGACTACGGGAAGGCATACCACAAGGTGATCATAAGGTAGGATTTGCTATTGATCTAGATTCCACATCATATTTTGGGGAGTCAACTCCATCCTCCAGTCATAAAAATGAAAAAAGAAAAGAAAAAGTACAAAATCAAAAAGATAAGTCTTTGAGTGAAAACCGTAAGGCACTCTCTGATCATAAAAAAGTAAAAATAAAAGACGTACCTGTGGGTGAAAACCTCTCTGAGGTGCCCAAAGGTGGAAGGTTGGACATACCCTCGTCAAGTCAGGATAAATCAACATTGCTTGTGGAAATGACCGAAGAGATAAATTTGGGTACACCTAATAACCCTAAGGTCATTCATTTTGCTGCCTCTCTATCAAAATAGGAAAAGATAGATTTTGTCAATTTCTTTCTTGAGATAAAGATCAGTTTTGTGTGGTCCTATGCAGATATGTCGGGCCTTGATCAAGAATTAGTCCTTCATCACTTGCCATTAAAAGCAGATGCCAAGCATGTCAAACAAAAACTTAGAAAGATGCATCCCTAGGTGGCTCTCTTGGTCAAGGTAGAACTAAAAAAATTACTAGATGTTGGCTTTATTAGACCCATTGATTATGCAGACTGGATTTCAAATTTGGTACCAGTTAGCAAAGTAACTGGGGGCATCAAAATCTATACAGATTTTAGGGATCTCAATAAAGCATGCCCTAAAGATGATTTTCCACTGCCAAATATAGACATCATAGTTGACATGACTGCTGGATATGAGATGCTCTTATTAATGGATGGTTTCTCTGGCTATAACCAAATTCGCATTGCTCCTGAAGATCAACATAAGACAGCATTCACATGTGCTTGGAGTACTTATTGTTGGAATGTGATGCCGTTTGGTCTTAAAAATGCTACAGCAACATATCAAAGAGCTATGATGACAATTTTCCATGATTTCATGCATACTTTGATGGAGGACTATGTTGATGACTTATTATGCAAATCTATCACAAGAGATAGTCATCTAGCCATCCTCGGCCCAATCTTTGACTGAATGGAGACCTACAAGCTTAGACTCAATCCAAAGAAGTGTATCTTTGGTGTCACAACCAACAAATTACTAGGGTACATTGTTTCTCATAGAGGCATCGAAGTCGACCCTGCCAAGGTTAAAGCAATAATGGATATGCCTCCTCCTTCCAATCTCCATCAACTAAGAAGTCTACAAGGAAAGCTACAGTCAATCCGCTACTTTATAGCTCAATTGGCAGACAAATGTCATCCATTCTAGCATTTATTGCATAAAGGAGTCGCTTTTAAATGGACTGAGCAATGTCAATCAGCATTTCAAATTCTCAAGGACTATTTGTTGTCGTCGCCTATTCTAATGCCTCCTATAGAAGGGAAGCCATTTATATTTTATATTTCTACAACTAAAATGACACTAGGAGTACTCTTGGCCCAATAGGATGAGAAAGGCAAAGAGCAGGCTATTTATTATATCAATCGGACACTAGTGAGCTATGAGCTGAATTATTCAACTATTGAATGGGCATGTCTAGCAGTGGTCTTTGCAACATAGAAGCTTCGACACTATATGTTAAGTCATCAAACATTGCTAGTTACAAAAATTGATCCCTTGAAATACTTGCTTAGTAGGGCAGCTTTGACGGGTTGCCTAGAAAAGTGGGTTATGATCCTCAGTGAATTTGATATTGAGTACATGGAATGAAAGGCAATAAAAGGACAAATCATAGCGGATCAACTTGCAGAGGCTCCTATTTATGATGATCATCCCATGTTGACCGATTTTCTGGATTAATCAATCTTTTCTCTCACCTCTTCTAATGAATGGAAGTTATATTTTGATGGATCCCATACCAAGTTCAGGTCCGGAGTAGGTATATTGTTTGTCACCCCTCAAGGTGAGGCTATTCCCAAGTCCTACAGAATAACTTTCCATTGTACCAATAACATTGCAGAGTATGAAGCTCTGGTCATAGGACTCCGAGTAGCGGTCCATTGGAACATCACACATTTGCAAGTCTATGGAGACTCTCAGTTAGTCATCCATCAAGTGAATGATGACTACGAAACAAAAGATGAAAAGCTTATTCCTACAAGCATATGGTAGATTTCTTCAAGACAAAATTCACAACTATCCATTTCAGTCAAGTTCCAAGAATTCAAAACAAGTCGGCAGATGCGATGGCTACGATTGCTTCCATGTTAAATATGCCCCACAATATGGACAAATGTGAATTTTTGGTCGAACAGTTGCTTGTGCCTTCTTTTGAAATTCTGACAATAGATGTGATGTGTGTTCTTGTTGGTCCTAACTCCCTGTGGTACAATGATATCTATCAGTATTTGAAATCCCAAACTTTACCACCTAACCTTTCCGCTAACCAACATCGAGCCTTCATCCGACAGATAGCCAAATATGTCATCATTGTCAACACCCTTTACCATCGTTCCTTTGACCATACCCTCCTCAGGTGTTTGGATTCTAACAAAGCACAAATGGCTTTACGCGAGGTTCACGATGGTATATGTGGGGGCCATTTCAATGGTCTGAGCTTAGCCAAAAAGTTGATTCATGCTAGGTATTATTGGCCCACTCTGGAAAAGGATGTTCATGATTTTGTCAAGAAGTGCTACAAATGCCAAATCCATGGAAATTACATTCATGCGCCAGCCCAAGAGCTTCATTCTGTCATATCTCCGTGGCCCTTTTCTCAATGGGGATTGGATCTTATTGGCAAGATTCACCTGACATCTCCAAATACACACAAGTTTATCATTACAACCATAGAGTATTTTACAAAATGGATCAAGGCTATCCCCATGACCTATATCACTGGTGTGCAAATTTCAAAATTCTTATTGAATTATATCATATGCAGATATGGGGTTCCCCTTGCCATAGACACAGATAATGGTCGTCCATTCAAGAATAAAGATGTCAAAGAACTCTGTGAAAAGTTTCACATCCAACACCGTTTCTCCAGTCCATACTATCCACAGGGCAATGGTCAAGCCGAAGCATCAAATAAAACCATTATCAAGATCCTAAAAAAGGTTGTCAATGATGCTGGTCGAGATTGGCATGTAGAGTTGAATCCAACACTATGGGCTTATCATACTTCTATCCACACACCTACTGGCGCAACACCTTATTCCTTTGTGTATGGTGCGGATGCCATTTTACCCTTGGAAGTGGAGATTCCTTCTTTGCATGTTTCCTTGCAACATCTGATTGATGATGAGATGCACAAATTCTCTCGGTTGCATCAACTTGAGATGTTAGATGATAGCCCTGACACATTTGCAAGCATACCAAAATCGTCTCCGTCGCTCTTATAATAAGAAGGTCAAAGGGCGACACTTCGAAGTGGGAGATCTGGTTTTAAAGGCAAACCCCAAGAATGCACAATCTACTGACATCATCAAAGGCAAGTTTGAACCTAATTGGGTTGGGCCTTTCATAGTTACTGTAGCCTATGGCTCGGGGGCATATCAGCTTGCCACCCTAGAAGGTGAACCTTTGTTAGATCCTATAAATAGTATGCACCTTCACAAGTACTGGGCATAATTTTCTATCAGTAATTCTTCAAATATGATCCTGAAAAAATACAAAAAAAAATCAGAAAGCTCAAAAAAACAAATACAAAAAAAAAAAGTGAAAAAAAGAGAAACAAAGAAAAAGAACAAAAAAGTAAAGAAAAATGATTCGCCCTCTAGTGAAAACCTGGCAAACAGGTGCCATGTGTACAAAGATCATTGCTCTGTCATCTATCATGACCTCTAGCCATGCTTTCTCTCTACAAGTTTATCGTGCCTATCCTTGTCCTAACCCAATGTTCTGTTTCAACCCTGGGATTGGTCAACATCATTGTCTTGCATACTCCGGTTTCTTGTGCATATGTTTCGGTCCTGGTCTCTATATATGTCTTTTAGATGTGCATTGGGTGCATTACCCTTGTCATGATCAATCACTGGAGCTTTCAAATTGAAAAATGTCCAGAAAAAATCCCAAAAAATTGAAAAATGTTCTGAAATAACAAAAAAAAATTAAAAAATGTCTTGAAATAACCAAAAAAAGTTGAAAAATGTCTTGAAATAACCAAAAAAAAATTGAATAATGTCTTGTAAAAATCCAAAAAATTTGAATAATGTCCTAAAAATATCCAAAAAATTTGAATAATGTCTTGAAAAAAATCCAAACAAATTGAAAAATGTCCTGAAATAATCCCTAAAAAAATCAAAAAAATGTCCTGAAATAATCCCTAAAAAGTCAAATACATTCCTGAAAAAATGAACACAAAAAAATTGTAAAAACTCGAAAAGCAAAACAAAAAAAAATATCCCCTTTGTGCATAGACAGATCGCTGAGCATACCTCTAATGACACGCAATCACACATTGTGCTTTAATGAAATCATGCATTAACATATGAACTTTTTCAATCAAACCAGACATTCAAACTGATCAAAATTGTCATATCAATCAACCTCAAAATCATTTGTCCTTGTCACCATTATCATGGGTCTTATACAGGGTGTGGTATACTCAAAACCAGACTGTGTCTTGTCTTAGATGGGGTACCGCATGTCCTGAAACCAGACAGCATGATCGTCCTATCGACACTTTCAACTTTTGACAATGAAGATCAAGATGTTTGTTTGACTTGTTGGAATTAGCAAGTCTTATCATTTATTGATTTATCTTCAATCATGTTCCTATGTTGCTCGATGATGTCATTGAGTGATTTAGAGTGACTAGGATGGTTCATGGTCCCTTTTTTTGTGGTGTTTGCTGTTTGTGGAATGGTTGTCACAAACTGGGGCAACTATATCATTGGGTGTCTGTGATAAGTACATTTGCTTTGTGAATGCCACACATACCTCGACCCTTGCTGTATGCACCCTAAGATGCCTCACTCATTCCCTATGTGCGATGTGTCTGTCTTTTGCAAAAAGGGTTGCATTTCAGCTCTGGCCTTCAATGCCATGATGCTATGCATCCGTTTTGCTACATTAAATAAAGGTTCTCACCTACAAAGTGCATTAGTGAAAGCAAGTTTTTCTTCGTCTCTAGCTGTCCTTTGTCTCATTTCTTCTTATTAACATTTCTTCCATCAGTTTGGGCAGTCACTTTAGTCTAGCTCTTCGATCTCCACAAAAAAACACATATGTTGCATCCTGCATTCATTGATTAGTACATTTGCATTATATCAAGCATCACATCAAGCATTTTATCCATTTCATAAATGCATCAAAAACACTTAAAAATATATCCATACATGTTCCACAATGGTACATCAACAGTGCATAAGCCATCCATACATAGAAAATAACTATAAGTCATAACCCATTGCATCCCATCATATAGATGCATATCATATCATATATCAAAATAATATCGGAGTACAAAATTGGACTATTTGTCCAAAGTATGGCCTGCAGGTTGATTACACAATGTGACACTACATAATGTCAACTGTCTGTCATAAAGAGCACGTGCCTCTGTCACTGGATGCTCCCTCTATCCTCCTCATCCCTGTCATGTCTCAAGGATGATGTCCCTCCTGCCCCAGGTCCTGGCTGTGGTGGTCTCATAGGTCCACTCACCCCCATGCTGCTCACTGACCTCCGAGAACGTGGCCTGCTCTTTGTCCTCAATCGTGCTCGATATGATGCTGCTCTCTACTCTGGTGGAACTGTACTCTCATATAGTTTCCTCCAATGGCGTATCTCCTCTCCGGTCTCTACCAACATCTATGCCATCTCACGTGCATTGGCATCCCTAATCGACCCAATATACTCAGTGACTCTCTGCCCTTCTTGTTGTGCCTGGGCTATTGTTGTATCTCGAGCCGCTGTAAGTCTGGCTATCTCTGCTCTGAACTGATCATGCTCTATCCTTAAGATAGCATTTTGTCTCTCTAATGTCACAATGTGATCATGCTGACTCGCTATGGTAGCCCTGCACATCTCCATCTCCTCTATCCTAGCTGTCTCCGACTCTATGGGTATATCCTGCAATGATTCCTGATCGGCTGAATCTAGCTCATAATCTTCATCCTCATCATCTCTGTCCTCATCATCCCCCTCATCCTCTCCATCCTCATTCTCGTCCCTATCCTCATCATCTCCCTCATCCTCTCCAGTGAGTGGGAAGTCCTCCTATCTCCTAGGTACTGGAATATCATGATCTATCAATGGCACTAGCCGCCATCGTGCAAACCATCACTCATACTCCTCTGTCATCCCGGCATCCACCACATTTGATCTCCAATCCCACTGTCTCCACTGTAGCTGAGTGAAGTCGGCATAGGCTATGTGTGGTTGAATCATTCTTCCCCATTGACTCCTCTCTCTATGAGATCGGGCAAAGTGTGCAGTCCCTCTAGGTACATCCTGCCTCTCTCCAAACTGTCGTTTGACTCTCTCTGGCAAGTACATCTCAATCACTCTCTGGCGATTCACTTTTTAGGACATTTTAGGACATTTTTTTGATTTTTTTAGAGATTATTTCAGGACATTTTTCAATTTGTTTGGATTTTTTTCAAGACATTATTCAATTTTTTTGGATTTTTTCAGGACATTATTCAATTTGTTTGGATTTTTTCAGGACATTATTCAATTTTTTTGGTTATTTCAAGACATTTTTCAATTTTTTTTGGTTATTTCAGGACATTTTTTGAATTTTTTTTGGGTTATTTCAGGACATTTTTCAATTTTTTTGGATTTTTTCAGGACATTTTTCAATTTGAAAGTTCCAGTGATTGATCATGACAAGGGTAACGCACCCAATGCACATCTGAAAGACATATATAGAGACCAGGGCCAAAACATATGCACAAGAAACCAGAGTATGCAAGACAATGATGTTGACCAATCCTAGGCTTGAAACAGAACATTGGGTCAGGACAAGGATAGGCATGATAAACTTGTAGAGAGAAAGCATAGCTAGAGGTCATGATAGATGACAGAGCAATTATCTTTGTACACATGGTACATGTTTGCTAGGTTTTCACCATGGTACTTTCCCAAAGCGCCTGTTTGCCAGGTTTTCACTAGAGGGCGAATCATTTTTCTTTAGTTTTTTGTTCTTTTTCTTTGTTTCTCTTTTTTCACCTTTTTTTTTGTATTTTTTCTTTTGAGCTTTCTGATTTTTTTTTTAATATTTTATTAGGATCATATTTGAAGAATTGCTGATAGAAAATTATGCCCAGTACTTGCAAAGGTGCATACTATTTATAGGATCTGACAAAGGTTCACCTTCTAGGGTGGCAAGCTGATATACCCCCGAGCCATAGGCTGCAATAACTATGAAAGGCCCAACCCAATTAGGTTCAAACTTGCCTTTGATGATGTTAGTAGATTGTGCATTCTTGGGGTTTTCCTTTAAAATTAGATCTCCCACTTTGAAGTGTCGCCCTTTGACCTTCTTATTATAAGAGCGACAGAGACAGTTTTGTATGCTTGCAAATGTGTCAAGGCTGTCTGATGTTTCTCATCTAACATCTCAAGCTGATGCAACTGAGAGACTCTGTGCATCTCATCATCAATCAGATGTTGCAAGGAAACACGCAAATAAGGAATCTCCACTTCCAAGGGTAAAATGGCATCCACACCATACACCAAGGAATAAGGTGTTGCGCTAGTAGGTGTGCGAATAGAAGTACGATAAGCCCATAGTGTTGGATTCAACTATACATGCCAATCTCGACCAGCGTCATTGACAACCTTTTTCAGGATCTTGATAATGCTTTTATTTGATGCTTCGACTTGACCATTACCCTGTGGATAGTATGGACTGGAGAAACGGTGTTGGATGTGAAACTTTTCACAGAGTTCTTTGACATCTTTATTCTTGAATGAACGGCCATTATCTGTGACTATGGCAAGGGGAACCCCATATCTGCATATGATATAATTCAATAGGAATTTTGAAATTTGCACACCAGTGATATAGGTCATGGGGATAGCCTTGATCCATTTTGTAAAATACTCTATGGCTATAATGATAAACTTGTGTCCATTTGTAGATGTCAGGTGAATCTTGCCAATAAGATTGAATCCCCATTGAGAAAAGGGCCACGAAGATATGACAGAATGAAGCTCTTGGGCTGGTGCATGAATGTAATTTCCATGGATTTGGCATTTGTAGCACTTCTTGACAAAATCATGAACATCCTTTTCCAGAGTGGGCCAATAATACCCAGCATAAATCAACTTTTTGGCTAAGCTCAGACCATTGAAATGGCCCCCACATATACCATCATGAACCTCGCGTAAAGCTATTTGTGCTTCGTCAGAATCTAAACACCTGAGGAGGGTATGGTCAAAGGAACGAAGGTAAAGTGTGTCGGCAATGATGACATATTTGGCTGTTTGTCGGATGAAGGCTTGGCGTTGGTTAGCAGAAAGGTTAGGTGGTAAAGTTTGGGATTTCAAATATTGATAGACATCATTGTACCATGGGGAGTTAGGACCAACAAGAACACACATCATATCTACTGTCGGAATTTCAAAAGAAGGGACAAGCAACTGTTCAACCAAAAATTCACATTTGTCCATATTGTGGGGCATATTTAATATGGAAGCAATCATAGCCATCGCATCTGTCGACTTGTTTTGAATTCTTGGAACTTGACTAAAATGGATAGCCATGAATTTTGTCTTGAAGAAATCTACCATATGCTTGTAGGGAATAATCTTTTCATCTTTTGTTTCATAGTCATCATTCACTTGACGGATGACTAACTGAGAATCTCCATAGACTTGCAAATGTATGATGTTCTAGTGGACCGCTACTCGGAGTCCTATGACCAGAGCTTATACTCTGCAGTGTTATTAGTACAATGGAAAGTTATTCTATAGGACTTGGGAATAGCATCACCTTGAGGGGTGATAAACAATATACCTGCTTTGGACCCGAACTTGGTATGGGATCCATCAAAATATAACTTCCATTCATTAGAAGAGGTGAGAGCAAAGACTGATTCATTCAGAAAATTGGTCAACATGGGATGATCATCATAAATAGGAGCCTCTGCAAGTTTATCCGCTATGATTTGTCCTTTTATTGCCTTTCACTCCATGTACTCAATATCAAATTCACTGAGGATCATAACCCACTTTGCTAGGCAGCCCGTCAAAGCTGCCCTACTAAGCAAGTATTTCAAGGGATCAATTTTTGCAACTAGCAATGTCTGATGGCTTAACATATAGTGTCGAAGCTTCTGTGTTGTAAAGACCACTGCTAAACATGCATGTTCAATAGTTGAATAATTCAGCTCATAGCCCACTAGTGTCTGACTAATATAATAAATAGCCTGCTCTTTGCCTTTCTCATCTTGTTGGGCCAAGAGAACTCCTAGTGCTATTTCAGTTGCAGAAATATACAATATAAATGGCTTCCCTTCTATAGGAGGCATTAGAATAGGTGGCGACAACAAATAGCCCTTAAGAGTTTGAAATGTTGATTGACATTGCTCAGTCCATTTAAAAGCGACTCTTTTATGCAATAAATGCTGGAATGGATGACATTTGTCTGCCAATTGAGCTATAAAGCAGCAGATTGACTATATCTTTCCTTGCAGACTTCTTAGTTGATGGAGATTGGAAGGAGGAGGCATATCCATTATTGCTTTAACCTTGGCAGGGTCGACTTCGATGCCTCTGTGAGAAATAATGTACCCTAGTAATTTGCCGGCTATGACACCAAAGACGCACTTCTTTGGATTGAGTCTGAGCTTGTAGGTTTCCATTCAGTCAAAGATTGGGCTGAGGATGGCTAGATGACTATCTCTTGTGACAGATTTGCATAATAAGTCATCAACATAGTCCTCCATCAAAGTATGCATGAAATCATGGAAAATTGTCATAATAGCTCTTTGATATGTTGCTCCAGTATTTTTAAGACCAAAGGGCATCACATTCTAGTAGTAAGTACCCCAAGCACATGTGAATGATGTCTTATGTTGATCTTCAGGAGCAATGTGAATCTAGTTATAGCCAGAGAAACCATCCATTAATGAGAGCATCTCATATCCAGCAGTCATGTCAACTATGATGTCTATATTTGGCAGTGGAAAATCATCTTTAGGGCATGCTTTATTGAGATCCCTAAAATCTGTACAGATTCTGATGCCCCTAGTTACTTTACTAACTGGTACCAAATTTGAAATCCAGTTTGCATAATCAATGGGTTTGATAAAGCCCATGTCTAGTAATTTTTTTAGTTCTACCTTGACCAAGAGAGCCACCTGGGGATGCATCTTTCTGAGTTTCTATTTGACAGGCTTGGCATCTACTTTTAATGGCCAGTGATGAAGGACTAATTCTAGATCAAGGCCCAACATATCTACATAGGACCAGGCAAAACTGATCTTTTTCTCAAGAAAGAAATTGACAAAATCTATCTTTTCGTGTTTTGATAGAGAAGCAGCAAAATGAATGACCTTAGGGTTATCAGGTGTACCCAAATTTATGTCTTCGATCATTTCCACAGGCAATGTTCATTTATCCTGACTTGACGAGGGTACGTCCAACCTTCCACCTTTGGGTGCCTCAGAGAGGTTTTCACCCGCAGGTACATCTTTTATTTTTACTTTTTTATGATCAGAGAGTGCCTTACGGTTTTCACTCAAAGACTTATCTTTTTGATTTTGTACTTTTTCTTTTCTTTTTTCATTTTTATGACTGGAAGATGGAGTTGACTCCCCAAAATAATATGCTGTGGAATCTAGATCAATAGCAAATCCTGCCTTATGATCACCTTGTGGTATGCCTTCCCGTAGTCCAAGGAATTTTGCAATTGCTTCATCATTTTGAAAACAATCCAATGTGAGTGGTTCTTGTTGATCATGTTGGATAAGCTGCAGATAGACAAGGGGCATGTTATCATCGGTTATAAGGAGGGAGAGGGCCGAGATGGTAAAGATGTAAACATCCGTGGTATCATTGTCTGAACTGCTCGCATCTGATTCAGAGCTTGGATCCTAGAATGACTCTATCCAAGTATTAGGACACGTTTTAGGAGGGGGAGTTATTTCATGTTTGTCTTCCATGGGCAAATCATTAGGGTCAAGGAAAACATTGTCAAGGGCATAGACGCTAGAAGAAAAAGAACTCCACTCCCATTCATTGGAATTAGTTTCGGGTTGGGTATCCTCAGGTGTTGTTTCATCATCAGAGTCATGCCCGTTTCTACACGTAGTCATTTTGGTAGACGAGGGTCCAATTCGCAATGGTATAAAACCTAACCCTAAAGTTGGAGGTCACATCTTGTGTATAATAGGTTCTAGCCTTCCTTTCTTGTCAGGGCCTAAGCCACTGCAACCATCATATCCTTTCTTCTGCAGCATAGTAAATCCTTTGTTGTACCGCTCCACCAGCAACCTGACAGGTGGGGTCTTAGTTGGATCTTTATAAAGCCAATCTATGACATCGTTATCCAAGGTTTCTTTGTCAAGTTCACCCCATCTTGTAAATGTAGTGGGGTGCTAATATTGAATGACTATCTTAGGTTCCTTTTGCAAAAAATGTGGTTTGCCATGTGATTTTGGAGATATTGGTAAATTCCCAATGAGGAATGTTTGAGCCATTGAATACTCTCCGCATCCTTGGTCCTGTATCTTCAATTTACCTTTGACAGCTTCTAACAATTCATTAATCCACATAACTATGTGAGTGCGCCTCTCTATTGACTGGGACTTGCTGCTGCGAGGAATCCTTTAGAGTAGCACAAAATTGAAATGGATTAGGATCTCCTGGAATTGTTATCTTAGTTCCATTGTAAGGATATTTTAAACATTGATGATAAGTGAATGGAACTGCTTTCATTGCATGGATCCACGGACGGCCAAGAATCATATTCTAAGCGAGATCGAGGTCTAGGACCTATAGGAAAGTGTTTTCTATCACTGGACCAACTCTGATAGGCAATGTAATTATCCATTTAGATGGGCGCTCAACATCATCATATGCTTTGATTGTTATTCTTCTGGAAGAATCAATATCATTTTCTGTATAACCAAGACCAATGACCACTCTCAAGGTACAGATGTTAAGACTAGCTCCGCCATCTATCAAGACTTGTCGGATTTTGCAATTATGGACAAAAAATTCAAGATGTAAAGGATCATTATGAGGGAGCTTATCAGGTGAAATATCATTATCAGAAAATGCAACATGTTGGGAAAGAGCTAGATGTCCTATTCAGGCGTGAAACTAGTCAACATCAATGTCTGTCGGGACAGTAGATTCAATTAATGCTTTATCTAGGACTGCGTGATGCATAGGGGACATTTTCAACAATTCAAGAATTGATATTTGTGTAGGTGTCTTCCCTAGATGAACTAGGAGATTATATTGACTTGTAGAAGTTGATTTGTGAGGAACTGTAGGAACTCCTTTTAGGACTATTTTGGATCGATGAGTGGTGACTGCACAAGAAGGATCTTGTTCCTTTATTCTTAGGGTGGAAACATACTCATTTGATGCTCGAAAACAATTGATGACATTGTTATAACCAGTATTTGCATAATTTTTTGTTTGAGTAGAGTTTGAAGAAGATGCTTTACCCTTGTCATGATCCAGCAAAGGAGTTTTGAAAATTGTATGATCAGTGTTAGAGGTCGTGTTGGGTGGATCTTCCTCAATCACCCCTTGCTCCAACAAATCTTGAATCATATGTTTCAATTGAAAACATGATGTAGGTTTATGTCCTTTTAACTGATGGTATTCACAATATGCATTATCATTCCACCAATGCAGCTTTACCAATGGTTTTGCCTTGATATCTGGTAACTTGATAAATTTTGCTTGTATTAATTATTTCATTACTGGCTCAATAGGTTCTCCCAATGGTGTAAATTTTCTCCCAATGGTGTAAATTGTCGAGGAGGTCCATCCCTTGATCGGAAAGGTTTTCGTTGCTGATTTTGTTGTTGACCTTGTTGTTGATTATATTGTTGAGTGTATTGTTGAGTAACATTGCTTGCTGGTGTTTGATTTTGTTCCATAGTTGACATATTAGGAGCACTCAATTTCTTGATTGTGAACAGGGGTTGATTTGCATTCACTGCTCTTGCGTCAACAACTCCATCATTAGTGACATTCTTGTTTTTGTACCAAAATCTATTTCTGTCCCCTGAATTGTTTGTGTTGTCACTGTCTTTGTTGAGCTTAATGATCCCCTTAGCTACAAGAGCAGTTTCAATGTTCATCCCTTTCTTAATGAGTTTCTCAATGGTATTGGGACTTTTCAATTTAAGTTCAGACATCATTTGCAGGACCAAATTTTGAATAAACAAGTTCACTTGTTGTTCTTTAGGTATATCCAGGGAAGAGCGACTATACAAGCTTCGCCATTGTTGCAAGAAAGTCACTAATGGTTCACCTTGCTTTTGCTTGGTGTTGCATAAATCTGACATGGTCACGTCACTATCAATGTTGAATGTGAAGTGAGAAATAAACTTTTGAGCCAATTCCGACCAAGTCTTTATATTCCCTAGTAGATGCGAATACCAATCCATGGCTTGTCCAGTGAGACTTCGTGCGAACAAGCACATTAAATATGTTTCCTCATAACTCACTTCAATACACGCCATGAAAAATGCTCAAATGTGATCTTTTGGATTGCCATTCCCTTTATATTTCTCAAAATTAGGTGCCTCAAAATGCTTAGGGAAGGGAGGCATGTACAAGCTCTTGTCAAATGGATTAGGACATAAATCTTGATCTGTATACAACTTCTTTGTTCCTTTGGTTTCCAATGCATCGACTTGTCGTTGCAACTTCTCAAGCTGTTGTGCAAATGCATTAGGTAGTGAAGATTCTGGAAGTTCATCATTTACTCTTGGGTGTATGCTTTGTCGATACATCCTATTTTCCATCGGTTGTTGATGTTATGAAATTGCCGTCTTTGGTGTCTCTGGCATATAATGTTCTTGGTACACCTCTTGCTGCTGTGGTTGTGCCATGCCTTCATATTGACCGTGTTGTTGTGCTTCTTGTGGTGGAACCAGCGGTTGTAACCTAGGTTGATATTGCAATTGAGGGTGTTGTTGATATTGCATAGATGTCAATTGCGGTTGTGAAGTATGATAACTTATTTGTCTTGGCACATATTGAGGCACATGTTGTTGTTGATGCCGCCGAATCAGAATTTCCTGACTTTGTGCCAATTGTTGTTGTCTCGGTGTAAATCCCATCATTTGCAAAAAACTTTGTTTGGGAGGTTTTTGTTGTTTCTCCTTAAGATGGGGTATGGCACTTGCATTGACTTGCTGTTTTGTTTGTCCAATCCATTGTGGTGGTTGCAAGTTTGCATTAATTTGTAATGGTGCAGAGGGCACTGCAACTTGTTGTCGAATGCGGTATTGTTGTTTTTGTGCATTGTTTGTTTGCACATTCGATTGTACCTTTTGTGTATTACCCAATTGTTGCAACATTTACTGTTGGTGCAAACCACTATCTATAGCTCTTTGTGTCGCCATTATCAAAGGATCTGTCACAATAGTTTGCATAACAGGTACTTGAGTGTTTGGCAAATATATTGAACTTAATAGGACATAGGAACTTTGTTGCATTGTGTAATTATTTTGGACATTGGTGAGATCAAGCATTCTAGTCGTAAAGCTTTCTTGCATCTTAGATTTTGATTCAATTTTATGCATGCGAGGAACCACTTCTTGTTGAGGGACAACTGTCAATATTTGTGTGGTCCTAATTTGATCTTGTGTTACAGGTGTTGTGTTAAATAATGGATTATTTATTGTTTCAAATGGTGACTTTTGAGGAATAGTCACTGTCAATGCCTTTGAAGCATGTTTACTCATCAAGGTAGGTTGAGTTTCTTGTGGCACATTTTCTTCATTTGGATGCGGAGAGAAACTTTACAGCTCACTGCCTTGTTGTTTTTGCACATTGATTTGCTCACTTGAGGAGGTCACATTACTCATCATGTCAAGATATTTTTGTGGGAACATCTTAAAGACCTTGTTCAAGAATTTATCCATCTTTTTCATCATCTTAGGATCTTTAAGGAACATAACAACATCATCGAAAGCATCAGAATCTGATGAAGAATCTGGTAAAACATTTGGATTTATTTCTTGTTGAATGCCTTGATCTGAACCAAATCCTTGTGAAAGAGTTTGTTCCTCATATAATGTTTGAATTTCATGTTGTAGGTTCGGTTGATTCCAATCAAAAGGTGCATTTCCCCTTGGTCTTGGTGGAACACTCCCATGTCCTGGTTTCATGGGTACAAAAACTGGTTCATATAATGGAGGTGGTCCAAGTTGAACCATTCCATATGGTGGTAATGATGTGCCTGATGAACCTTCAATTTGTACTATTTGACTAGCTTGAAACTGTGAGTTTGATATGTTGTCAATGGGTTGATATGTTGGTTCGCCCATCTTCTTAGATTTTGACCTTGTTTCAACAGGCATGTCACTATGCAAATGCAATATTTTTTGTAATTTTTCAAGGATAATATATGATATGCAACTAAATGCAAACTAAAATAGATGAGAATGCAATCTATGGCAAGAATGCAACCTATGTTTTTGTTGTTTTTCGAGATTTTGACAAACTTTTTGGAATGAAAATCTAAAAAGAAACCCTTAGGAAATTGAAATGATGTCTAGACCTCAAAGGACAAAAGGACCAAGTGACAAAGGACAAAATGACAATGTCTCCCCTAATATGCTTGGATACTAAGATAGGTTTGACCAAATGACAATGATGACAAAAAGACAAAAGTTTGATAAGGTCTAGACTTCCTAATAATAACTTAGGGTTTATCAAAGATTTGGATTACTCAAGTATGACAAAACCTAGTTTTGACACTATATGCAAAGGGACAATTACTATGCAAATGATCCTAATATGATATGATAATGACCTAAGCTTAATGAAGAGACCTAGGGTATGCAAATGCAAATGTATGACAATGTCAACCTAAGGCAAAACCTAAGGTTGAATTATGAAATGGTATTGCTATAATGCAAGAGGACACATGCAAGTGGATGACTTTTATTGATATGCAAAGGAATATGACCTAGGTGAAACCTAACCTTGGTAGTTGACAATGAATTTGCAAAATACAAACCTAGGATGAACCTAAATCTAAGTAAGATGAATGTTGAGACAAGATTTTGAAAAATGTTTGACAACCATGTTTGAAGGTGTTTTGAACTTTTTTGAATGAAATACTCTTGTGTTTAACCTTGTTTTGAATCAATTTGTCTTGTTTTAGAAATGAGACACAACTCAACTTTTGACAAGCAAAGAAGACATGATATTTTAACTTAGACTCAAAACAATCATGCTCATTCACACATTTCTTATGGTAAGTAAGGATAGTAGGTACTTGAGAGGTAGACTCATTATGAGATTCAAGGAGAATACATAGATGCTTGACCCCATGGGCTCCCCTCCACGGCACTCACTTCTCAGAGTAGCCAAGCATCAGTCCCCATGGAATTCTCCACATGGCGAATTTAGTATCTCTTCCAAGTATCCGAACTCCTCCTTCTCAAGCAACTAGAAGGATTTTTGGCCTCTAAATACAAGGTGTTTAATAAGGATTTCTGTTAAGTGCTACTCCTTGGTGTCACACAAGCGTGATTGAGACACATGGCCCACCAAGATACCAAACAAATGTTGTCACACAAGCATGATTTAGATTGTGAGGCCCTACTTAGATGTTGATATGAGAAATAGTCCAAGGGTCATCACTTCCCAAGTAACTACAATTCCCACGTAACCCTTCCTTCAAAGCTTTCACCCATCAGGTATTTATTTATAGTGAGTTAGAATGTCAAGGTACTCTGGCTATGCTCACTTTGGGTCGTTCCCTTCTCATGATTGTCACTTGCTTGCAAAAGAAAGTAAATGGTCGGGAAGTCAAGCCCTCTCTAGGTAACAAACAATCCAAGACATGAGAATGGTATCGAAGATCTTGATTTCTGATCACCCTAAGAAGGATGAGAGCATACTCTCCTACTCTAATGTCAAACTCAACAATCAAAGAAAACACATGTTCATTCCATCCTACTTAGCAAACATACTAGGTGCCTAATTATGAATCAAAAACACAAAGTTCGGTTGGAAAACAAGGCAACCTGCAAAATCAATAAGTTAGAAGTTTGATTTGCTTGGTCTTTGACTAGCGAACCTACATAAGATTTGTTAGTAGTTTCATATTTGTCTTCTCCATGCATAATGCCAAGGTGATGCACAGAGAATCAGTACCAAAGAAAACCAGAATACCAGAACAGAATGCAAAACAAAGTAATTTGCAAGTGAAATCACTGATTTTTACCTTTGTTTCTGGCCTTACACAGGTGCAGAATGTCGTACACAGGTGTAGATTGCATTGACACAGGCACAGAATGCATTGACATAAGCATAGATCCCTTTGACACAGGTGTAGAATGCATTGACACAGGCACAGATCACTTGACATAGGCACAGATCTCTCCTACACAGGCGTAGAAGTGCCCAGAAAGCCCTGAATTGCCCTGTTTCTTGAGTTTTCACCTACAAATCAGCTCAAAAGGCACTCAAAACATGGTTAAATGGTTAGTTTCACGTTGGGTTCACCAATTAATGTAGATAGGAATTTGGAAATCATCAAAGCAAATATAAACATTAGCCTAACTCAATCACAAAACCAGATTGCAATGATAACAAAACCTACAAACATTCAATAGAGATATGGAAATGAAATATTCAATTCAAATGCAAACCATCTCAAATGTGGATGTCTCCTCCATGATTCTCCATTGTCCTTCTTTCTCCTTCAAATTGCTTTGTTTTGTGGATCTCACCTTCAAGTGCATAAGCATAGTGTGAAAGCAAGATTGACAAGACGGTAGCGCAAGAGTACTAGAAGCATGATTGATTCAGGGATTCAAAAATGTGATCAATTGGGATCTTTGATTGAAGAAATTCATCCAATTTATAGACAAATTGGAGAGATGACAAGATTAGCATGAAGAGATTTGAAAGGAAATTTCAAATCAAGAATGACAAATATGACAAATTATGACAAATTGACACTTTCTATGCAAAATTGATTGATTGATAATTATGACAAAATATGACAAATTGCTATGTCAAAATTGATTGATTGACAAATTATGACAAATAATGACAAATTGCTATGTCATTCCCATGAAATTAGGAGAAATATTAGAGAAAATAAAAAATTAGATGAATTAGAAATTAGGAAATTAGAAAATTGATGGAAATTAGAAAATTAGGAATTAGGAGAAATTAGTAAATTGGAAAATTAGGTAAATTAATTAATAATTTTTCATTCATTAATTAATTCACAAAAAGAGGGAGGAATTAGTTAGCCAATTAAATAAATATTTAATTGTGACAAGAAGACTTAGGATAAATAAATAAATTATTTAACCTAGAGGGAAAATGACAAACAAGATTTTATGAATAAATCATAAAACCTTAGAAGATGAATTAGAAATGCAAGGATGACAATTAGGTCTTGACAAAAGATAATTGATGTCGATTCGATCATGATTCTGATTAATGAAGGACCAATGCTGACAAACGATTTGATTGATAAATGTGCCAATTGACGAGGAACAATGACAAATTGATCCAAATTGACATGATTGAGAAAGACGACGATCGATGACAAATCGATTGCCAAAATGACAAGATTGAAAAGAGAACAACGATCGATGAAAAATCGATCACAAAATGACAAGATTGAAAATGACAATGATCGATGAGAAATCGAATGACAATGATCAATGACAAATCGATCACCAGATGACAAGATTGAAAATGACATCGATCGATGATAAATCGATCGCAAGATGACAAGATTGAAAAGAGGACAAAACCCTAATTAGGATTGACGATGTCCAAAATGATGACAAATGAACACACACATTGATGTGACAAGATAAGATCGACCAAAATCATGATTGAAGATTGTTATTGACAAGACCAAATTCGAAAGCGAGAAGGACTCGATGCTCGCAAATGATAAAGACCAAGTGCGCAACATAGGAGAAATGTTAATGCGATGCAAAAACCCTAAAATAAGGCAATGCGCCAATGTTAAAGTATGACTCCGCAAGCATTGACCATTTTTAGATGTCTACATGATGAAATCTGGTGACTGCCCTAGAAAGATAGGTTGCAAAGTGACTAATGAAGCTAATAAAGTTGATGAAGCTTCATAGCTATGGTAAAAAGCCTATAAATCTTATGTAAGCTAATAAATATAATAGAGATGATGTTGATGTGATTGTGTTTTCTTGCAGGTTAGTCCCAAGGAGGGTTTCCATCACCAGGGGTAGGGGGTTGGACCATCATCAAGAGCTTAGATTCCATCAAGACCTACTGACTTTGAGTGAGGCATTTTATCATAGCCCTCTCAAGTCCATGTTGTATCAATTTTTTGTATGATATATACACTTGGGACAATTGTAGTCGTATGATTTTTCTTTACATCATTGTATCATGACACATTTTTTTACTATATCTGAGAGATGATCTATTTTAGCGATGACGATATACTTATGATGTTATATGATGCATGTGTGATTATGCTTATTCTTACTTGATGCTATGTATGTCTTATGATGAGATGCCATGTTATGATTTTATGATGCTTATATGTTATTCTATTATGATGATGCAATTAATATATATGATTCTATGTATGATCTAATGATGCAGATATGATTCTTATGAGATGCATTTAATTTTCTATATACTTAAATGCTATGTTTTATGATGTGATGTATTCAATGTTTTTTATGTGTTTACTGAAAGGTGGTGTGTGCAGGATGTGTTATGATGATATGCAAACTAATCTATTGATATGAAAGATGGATGCAATATGATTTCTATCTATGTGATATTTATGATGCATATTAACATATGATAAAGAATATGGACTTTACATGAAATGCAAATGTTTTTGGTATGTTATTATACTCTTTCATATGATTCTAGACTACACGAGTGTGGGAAGAATGATGGATAACACACGGGAAAGGAGGATGGAAGGTAGAAGATATGGAGGTGAATGAGCTTCTTGTGAATTTATCATCATTAAGCTTATTACAAAAAATATATTGTGACCATCCAAATATAGGTTTGAACAAGATAGTCATTGTATCATTTGCATGGAGATCAAATAGTTGCAAATAAGGAATGCCCCAATTCATACTAGACTCACAATGTCCTAATATCCTTGGATGAGCTATAGTATTACTAAGAGACAATCCACAAGAAGTAAACCAACAAACATGCCCCATTCTCTCCTTTCTAGTCAAAGACATCCTAGAGATTAAATCTCTAGTTAGAGACATCTTGAAAAAGCTAAAAGACATGTTACCACAAAAGATCAAATCAAAAGAAAATCAAAGACTTGACACCAACATAAACTAAAATCCTCAAGTTATAAGTGTATCTTACTACATATGTTAACATGTTTGTTCTAGTCACAATATTGTAATAAAGGAAAAATAATGTTGAAAAACCCTATTGTAATCAAAGTCTACCAAAAGATTGATTTGTTAAAGCTCACTATTGCTTGCATCTTATCTAAAACTGACTTATTCCATGAAATTGATACTTTATAGTGGATAAGAATGAAAACTTTATTGTGGATAGGTGATGCAAGTGATCTTTAATTCTGAATTGTTCACGAAAATAGGGAAGGAATGAAAAGATGATGCTCCTCAAAACATGTGATGCCAAGGATCCACTTCCATCACTAGGTTTAGGATCTACCCCCAGTTATAGATAAGACCTAATTTATTATTGGTGAAGGAAAGGGCTAGAAAGAGATTTATTATGGATGGAAAACTAATCTTAGGTAGATCAATAATAAGTCATGATGGGGATGGACAAGTTTATTTTGGAATGATAGGTTGTGAGTGTGTTCAAAGTGGAAGGGTGAAACTGAGTCCTAATGGAGGGAAGAGAAAAAGTCTCTACAAATGGTGCCAGTAACTCTGGTTTCACCATGTTACTTGCCCAGGGCACCACCAAAGTGGTTATCACTGTTGGACGAATTTATTTCTCTTTACTTTTTTTTCAATTGTTTCAATTTGTTTTTGTGTCACAAGGCACCTGTTTACCAGGTTTTCACCAAAGTGACAATTTTTTTTTATATTTTTGACATTTTTTTATTTTTTTGTCTTTTTTATAGGATTCTCTGAAAAGATATATATAAAACCTGTGAAGGTGCATGTTGTTGATAGGATCATCCAATGGTTATCCTTCTAGTTTTGATAACTGATATGCACCTGATCCATAGACTGTTGTGATGACATAAGGCCCAAGACAATTTGGTTCAAACTTGCCCCTTTGTCTATGGACCAAGTCACCCACCTCAAATGTGTGAGATTTCACCTTGTGATTATAATTGCGGCTCATGCGTTGTTGATATTATTTTAGGTGATTGAATGTCATCTATTTGTACTCATCTAACAATTGTAAATCTTGCAAGCAAGAGACCCTGTAGTCTTTGTCACAAATAAAATCATGCAAGAAGACCTATTTCTTGACTAAATGATGTGTAGTGTCATTGGTTATCTTCCTTTTTGAAGGAACTAATATATAATTACTAATGCGCAGAGTATGTTGGCCCATGCATGTGTTACCTAAAAATGTTTGGGCACCCTTGAGAGAAATTCCCCTCAAGGAAGTTACATTAAAGGTCCATCGATGTGATATACTGCTAAGGGAGATAGATGTATGGAAGGCATTCTTGTGAGGTGTCTTATAAGTGTGGGAAGAAGTAAAACTAGGATGACTTGATGGAGACTTAGGATCAACAAGTATCCCTTTTGACTTATAGCTTTTGAAACTTATGCCCCCAATTAATTTGCTATTATGGGAGATCAATTCTTGTTATTTCTTGTTCAAAGGATTTTTATGTTGGCAATTGAAACTCAATTGGTTGGTTTCAATATGTTGTCATTGATGGCAACATGGTATCTTGTTCTGGATTCATATTTTGGGATAGTTGTGTACTGGCAGGCACTTCACATACACTTCACCGACACCAGCAAGTTGGAAGAAATTCTTTGGTTACCGAAAATGCAGACCGACATGGTTTAGAATCAGGTTATCAGTATTGGAGGCCGACATCATTTGGAGATCTGACATCAGCAATTATTTTTTATATTTATGTATTTATGTTATCTATCCAACATGTATATTGATATTGTGAATATCTTTGTAAGCCGACATAAGGCGTGATGAATTGTAAAGGGTATATAGGTCAGTAGGTTAGATAATTTTGAGATACGGTGTATGAATATATATTTGGAAGGAAATAATAAGGGAGATGCAAAATATATGAGAGAGATCATGTATGTGAGGATACGTATGTAAAGGGGTATTTCAGTAAAGGATTAAGGGTTTCAAACTAGAACAAATAAAGCTTAACCGGAACTGTATTTAGGAATAGAAGATTATATCTTTGTAGTTCAATCATTTCTCCGGATTGTAGTCTAGATTTGTATGTAGTCAATGAGGCTCCTTTTGTGATTGAGCAGTGTGCTCTAGCCTGCAAGCCTTCCTGTAAGTGCAGGCCCCTATATTTTGTAATATCTCTTCATATGGCCAAAGGATTGATATTGTGGGTAACAAATCCCACCATAGTTTTTCCTCTTTGAGGTTTTCCATGTATAATTTTGTGTGTTATGGTATTCATTTATGTGATTGGCTTATTGGTTTCTTTACTTCTTTCAATTCTATATGTAACGGTATTACCGGTTGGTGTATGCATGTTTTAATAAGGTTAAAATTGAGATTTCTAGTAGAACACTAATTTACCCCCCCCTCTCAGTGTTCTTGGATTCCAACAATTGGTATCAAAGCCTTATGCCTCAGAGTAAGTTTAACAACTTGAGGAAGATCCTGAATCCGGAATCCATGGATATGAGTTTGGAGAAGCAACTTGAGGTGGCACTTGAAGATTATGATGCTGAAAGGATGAAGAAATTAAAGCTACAAGATGAATTGAACTCTGCTCATTAATTCATTCTTGTCCTACAGGAGAGGTTGTCATCTGTTCTGGCTAGGAGGAAGGAACTTTTGGAGATTAAGGATAATGATGAGAAATATTCACTTAATGAGAGATGTTTGAAGCTAAGTCAGGAAGACATGGTTATGAGGAATGAAATCCAAGCTATAACTATTTGGATGTCTAAGGATATTGAGGACCCGAAGAAAAAGGAAGAAAATCTTTTTGTATCTCTAAAGAACAAATTTGAAGAATGTGGAAGGTTGGTTCATGAGAATGATATGTTGAGAACTAATTTAGTACAATCCTAGAGTAATGAACAAGAACTTGATGGACAAATGATAATTCTGAGAGATGATCTAGATATTACAAGGGAGTATAAGGAAAAATTCAAGATTAGTTCAACATAGCTTGATGAGTTATTGAAGAGACAAAGGCAGAATGGAGATTCTAGTGGACTTAGATGTGAACAAGGACAGAGTTCTGGTACTGCAAATGAAGATCAAAATCATAAGGCACTGGTAAGGCACTTTAATGCTCTTAAATTTAATGGTAGATGCTTTATTTGTAATAAATTTGGTCACATGGCTAGGCAATGTAGAAATAGAGAAAATCAGAACCCTGATTCTACTCTTAGTCAATGTTATAAATCTAATAAGTATGGTCATAAGAGAGAATATTACAGAATGAATGTTAAATTTTATGCATGTGGAAAATTTAGACATATGGCTAATCAATGCAGGTCAAGCAATTACACTAGTTTTAGCAAACTAATTCAAAAGAACAATGTTTCATGTTATGCATGTAATGAGGTTGGATATATTGCTAAGTTTTGTAGAAGCAAAAATTCATTGGTTGGTAATGGAGGATCAAATGAGAAAGGAAAAGAGAAGGTTAATGAAATCTGGCAAGATCATACCTAGAGATGGGTCAGAGAGTCAAAAGAACAATCAATAGATGGAAATGCACCGGTTACTCAACCGACAGAGGAGGTTGCTTTTTCACTGGCAGGAAGCTCATCCAATAACTAGAGAAGATGCCTTAAGGGTAGGCAAAATTCATGAAGATGTTGCATATGCCCTAGGAAGAGGTTCTGCAAGATGTTCCAGACATTGGAGATGCTTATTTGGCATGGAGACTTTTTATTGAGATCTAGTATCTTCCACCAGAAGTCATCAATATCAATGACGGATTAGGGTTTCTTGAAAGATAAAAGGTTGAATTCACTTCATTTCTGATCACTTTGAATTTAGAGCGATTCAGAGGAAGTCTAAGGTGATTCAAAGCGATCGATATCATCTTGAGCAATTTCACCAGCGATTGGAAGAGGTCTTTAGGGTCTTTCATCGACAGTGATTCACATGTATTTATCTTCAATCATGGAAGTGGGGTCGTCATATGTACCTATATTTGTTATAGATCTGACTGTTGTTGAGGTCAAGGACCATCCCAGGCCGATTTTCAAGCGATATCTGCATGTTGCTACCCTAGACGATTCAGTTGGTGCTTTTTCCCATGTCTCGAAAGGTGTCATGTATGTCAATTATGTAAGAGCCTACATTCACTTTCATATTGAGGATTTGGGAATGACTGATATTAAGAGCATGTACATGAATGAGCTAATCGGATATTCTAGAAAGATTAAGCCTGAATACTAGCATATTGTGGATTTAGGGTTTACCGACATTTTGGATATTCCAGAATTTGAAGATGAAATTGTTAGGTATGTTTTGAGAAGGATGCATGGAGAGTTTATCTAGTTGGATAGACCATATAAGATTATGAATCAGGCCATCAGGGCAATCACCAGTTTACCGTAGGTTGGACAACATCCAGAGAAGAAAGTTTCAAATGATCAAGTCAACAAGATTATCGACGCAACATGAGATAAGCGGTCAATGAGGATCAGTACTATCACCGACACAGACATCAGATTCGGAAGCATGGTCATCAGTTACAAGGTAACACAATCAAACCAACTGAATTATGTTTCTAGCTCCTATATTTATGCAACTCATAAAATTATGAGGGAGAATGAGAAGTTAGATCTATGTGGTTAGATGTTGGATGAACTATTGATTAACCTAGGAAAGATTAAAGGAGAAAATAAAGGAACTTTTCGGTATGGTAACTTAATTATCTATTTAATGTTATTTTTCATCAATGAGACTCCTGGTTTTAGGAAAAGAAAATGAGCATTGGATATCCTGGTAGGGAGGCAATTAAAATAGTCAATTGCTTCATTGGGTAGTTAGAGAGATGAGAAAGTGTGGAGTTATTTTAAAGCATTTCAAAAGGCTATGAATTAAAATAGTCAATCGCTACATGGACTTGTATCTATTTCTGGTACTTTCAAAACTGGTTGGGATACTTATCTAGAGTTTTTGGAGAAGGCTTATTCGGATATTTTCAAATACATTCAGCTCCGGTAAGGTATTTTTGGGATATTCATTGTACAATTTTTGGCTTTTTGGTATTTTTTATGACATTGATGTCAAAGGGGGAGAATATTGATATGAAAAAGAAAAAGGGAGGTGTATACATTAGGGGGAGTATAGGTGAAAATATTCAGGAGATATGGAGTATTTTATTTAGATGGATATTCAACTTAGGGGGAGCAAGCTCAGAATGAAACCGACATTTGGAAACCATGATCATTTTTCACATGAGTGTTGCCATCAATGCCAAAGGGGGAGATTGTTGGAAATTGACACTCAATTGGTTGCTTTAAATATGTTGTCATTGATGGTAACATGGTATCTTTTTATCTTTTTATGGCTTCATATTTTGGGATAGTTGTTTACCGATAGACACTTCACAAACACTTCACCGACATCAACACCGATAGGTTGGAAGAAATTCTTTGGTTACCGGCAATGCAGGATGACATGGTTTAGAATCAGGTTATCGATATTGGAGGCTGACAGCATTTGGAGATCCGACATTGGAAATTGTTTTTGATATTCATGTATTTATGTTATCTAGCTGAAATGTATATTCATATTGTAAATATCTTTGTAAGCCGACATAAGGCATGATGAATTGTAAAGGGTATATAATTCAATAGGTTAGATTATTTTGAGATATGGTGTGAGAATATATATCTAGAAGGAAATAATAAAGAAGATGCAAAATATATGAGAGAGATCATGTATATGAGGATACTTATGTAAAGGGGTATTCCAATAAAGGGTTAAGGGTTTCAAACCGGTATTCAGACATAGAAGATGCTATCTTTGTAGTTGAATAATTTCTCTAGATTGTAGTTTAGATTTGTATGTAGTCAGTGAGGCTCCTTTTGTGATTGAGCAATGTTTTGTAGGCTATAAGCCTTCCTGCAAGTGCAGGCCCCTATATTTTGTAATATCTCTTAATATGGCTAGTGGATTGATATTGTGGGTCACAGATCCCACCCTGGTTTTTCCTCTTTGAGGTTTTCCACATATAATTTTGTATGTTATGGTATTCATTTACGTGATTGGCTTATTGGTTGCTTTACTTCTTTCAATTCTTTATGTATCGGTATACCAGTTGGTGTATACATGTTTTAATAAGTTTAAAATTGAGCTTTCTTGTAGAAAATTGATTCACCCCCCCCCCCCCCCCCCCTCCTCTTAGTGTTCTTGGATTCCAACATTTTATTCTTGAATTTTGATTTTGCTAGACTCCAATAGATTTTTATTTTTATTTGGACTAAAGGACTTCTCTTTATTTTTTACTTTTAGATTTTTCTTGTCAAAGCTTGAGTTTTGATCCCCAATGAGTAAGGGATTTTGTGATTCTTGTTGATCCAAGTCTAGGAGAGGAGTGGAAATGGAAGGAGTGGATGAAATGTTAATGATATATGATTTCTCAAAAGGGTTGGTGATATATTTAATAAATTCTTTGTTGGAACCACTCTTAGGATTATTGATATCAAGAGTTGTTTGCACCACTATAGGAGATTTGCATTTAAATTTAGTAGCCACAACACTAGGTGGTTCATACCCAATTCCATGACATTATAAATTATTTGTAAGTTGTAAGAGCTCTAGCATTCCTTTCTCATGTACACCAAGATTTGTTCCTTGATAGCCCATAGTAACTTTGGCTTGTGTTCACCATTCTCATACTTGATATATTCCTCTATGACACCATTATCCATAATACCCCAATCTTGTCGACCAAATATCTTAGGAGATAGTGGGAGTTGATCAACATGAAAGATATACTCACCACATCCCATGTCTTTAAACTTGCTCTTGGCCTTGAGCTCATTTTTCTTGAAAGTAGAAGCTTTTAGAGATTCAGGATCAACAGAAAATGAAGATGAACTTGCTTCTTGGTTGATAGGCATTGTAGCTTCTAGTTTAGGATGAACATTATAGAAATACAGGTATGGACTTGGATCCCCTTTAACTATGACCTCAGTTCCATTGTGTAGGAATTTGATACATTGGTGATAAGTCAAAGGCACTTCTCTCATTGCATGTATCCAAGGTTGTCCCAAAAGTATATTGTATGTGAGATCAAGGACTTGGAAAACCATATCCTTTTGTATTTTCCCCTCTTAGAGGTACATTGATTGTTCTCTTTGAGGAGCATTCTACATCATCATATGCCTTTATGGTGATCTTATTTCTAGAATCCACAATATTTTCAGTGAATCCCAATTGTAAGATAGCTCTCAATGTACAAATATTGAGGCATTCTCCTCCATCTATCAAGACTCATTTTATGTGTTGTTTATGGAGGAAGGCTTCAATGTGAAGTGGTGCATTATGTGTTTATTGTGTAGATGCATCATCTACTTTAGTGAATGTAAGACAATGGGGGGTAGAAAGGTGTCCCACCATGGCTTGAAATTGGTCCACATTTAGATCAATAGGAATGGATGTCTCTTGCAAGATTTTGTCCAAAATAGCTTTGTGTGAGGGTGAAATGCATAAAATCTCAAGGATTGAAATAAGAGCGAGTGTCTTTCTCAATTTATCTATAAGGTCATATTAGCTATTGGATGATTAAGTCATTCTGGATGTAGCACCTTGTAAAGTAACTTTACCCCTTCGAGTTGTGACATTGCATTTGGGGGCTTTTACTTTTATGGTTATGGTAGACACATGGTTATTCAATTTGGTAATATGTTTGACGGTGGAATCATAGGCCACATTAGTGTAATTGGCATTGTTGTTTGTCTTAGGGTCTTTTCCATCATCTTTTTTTTGAAATGGTTCCTTGAACATCGCATGTTCTTCATTCGAATTATGACCATCAACCTCTATTTTATCATTGTCAATAACATATTGAATGAGATTCTTCAATTTGTGACAAATACTAGTTTTATGGCCCTTTCTCTTATGATATTCATAAAATTCATTGTTATTCCACCATGTAGGATTTACTCTTGGTTCAAATGGTTGATTACCTAGTAATGTGATGAGCTTAGTGGAAACCAACTTCTTCAATGTAGTTTCAAATGGTTTCTCCCAAAGGTGTGTACTTCCTTGGCAGTTTTGGTGCTCTTTGTGTATTCACTGGATTGTTGAACGAACTAGTATCGGGGAAAGTGATCTTTGGCTTGACAATATTGGCATCCACAACCCTATCATTGATGGTATTTTTGTTTTTGTTCCAAAATCATAGTTTTTCTTTTCCATTAGGATCATCTTTGTTCTCTTTAAATAACTAATGGTGCCTTGCTCAATGAGAAAATTCTCAATTGATAGACCTTTTTCAATAACTTTCTTGAAGGTAGCAAACATGCCATTTGAAGCCCATATCCAATTTCCTTGTTCACATTCTGGGTAAACATATCAACCATTTGTTTTCATGGAATTTGACAATCGCAATGACTAGCCAAACTTCTCTATCATTCTAAGAAAGACTCAAAAGACTTTCCATTTTTATGCTTTCTATTGCATAAAGTGGTCATTGATACTGTAGTTTCAATTTTGTATGAGAAATGTTGTATAAAGGCCTCTGGAAATTAACACCATGACTTTATCCTAGGCGAAAGTTGTGAAAACCATTCCATGGCTTGTCCACCTAAACTTTGTGGAAATAATCTCATCAAATAGGAATCCTCTTTTGCCACCTCTATTCAAGTCATAAATTTTGGAAATATGCTGAAATTTCTTATGTGTTGTCATTGATGTCAACACTATTTTCCAGTTCGGTATGGTTCTTTACCGGTTGGTTACTGCTATCCTAGCTGGACCTGTTATGATTGGACTTGGTTATTAGTGATTCTAATCTAGTATACTCAGATTGGTTGTTTTGGTTTTGGATGGTTATTCGAGATGGTTATATGCTTGTCACATTAATTTGGTTCATGATTTGGTGCTCTGGAAGCTATCACTTATGTTCTTGATTACCGGATGATATTTCTTGGTACCGGTTGGCTTTACCAGTTGGTGATATTCAATGATTTGGTTAAGTGGTTTTGGTCCATCTTATAGAAATGGTTCCTAATGTGTTGAAGGTGTTCTTGATCATGTCCTAATTGTTTGGTGGCTTCGCATTGGCTGACATGATGATTTGGTGGTCCTATTTGGATCTAGTTGGTTATTTTGTGTTATTTGCACTGAGGGTTTCTATCGGTTGGTGAGATGTGTTGATATAGGTCTTAGCAGAATTTATGGTGGATAAAATTGTTTAGGAATTTGAATTAGGTCCATGCTATGTAATGTAAATCATAATATTAGTCTGGTGGTATCGTGTGATGAAATTTTTTCTAATTATGGTTTATGGGTATAGGGTTTAGCCGACCTTGTTATCAAGGTTGATGATCTGTATTTATAGGTGACTTATTCATATAATTTTCATAGGATGGTAGAGTATGTTATCATATGGTTATGTCTTCATTATTAGAGAGAGTTAATTGTGTAAACAAAGATATAACATTCAACGAAGGGTTGTGAAGGGTTTGGTATTGCAGGGCAAACATCTATGCTTAACTAGAATTGTATCAAGCATTAGGAGATTCTATTTTCATAGTTCATTTTCTCTGGATTGTAGTCTGATGTTTATGTAAGTCAGTGAGACTTCCCTTTTGTGATGAGCAGTGAGCTCTAGGAAGTTGGCCTGATTGCAAGTGCAATCCCCATTGTAATTATTTCACATACTGTTGTAGAAGTATTATCTTACTGTGGGTAGGGTTTCCCACCATGGTTTTTCCCTTTACTGGGTTTTCCACATCAAAATATTGGTGTTGTGTAATATGTGCTTTCATGCTTTATCTTTCATTGTGTTGTTTATATTGTGCTCTGGTAAATTTTTTAAAATCTGCATTAATTTTATTAACTTGTAGAAAACTGATTCACCCCCCCCTCCTCAGTTTTCCTCTAGTACTAGAGATTATAACAATTGGTATCAGGGCAAGGTCCTCTTTGCAGAAAGTTAACTACTTGAGGAGATCCAATGGCATCAAATTCTACATTTAATCCCTACCAGAAGGAGAGTCCTAAATTTGATGGTATAAATTACGAAATATGGAAGGAGTGAATGAAGATTCATCTGAGATGTCTTGGAGGTAAATTTTGGCTGATAACAAAGAAAGGGTATACACCTCATGATCCTAATTCTAGAACTCTGACACCTACTGATGAACAGAAGAATGTTGATAATGGTGTCAGAGTGAAAGAAGCTTTGGTAAGTGCCCTATCAGATGAGAAGCTACTAAATGTCATAGAGATGGAAAATACAAAGAAGATCTAGTTGAAGCTTGAAACTCTTTATGAAGGTGACCAAGCAGTAAAGATTGTAAAACTTGAAGGTTACCGAGTGAGATATGAAACTTTGAAAATGGAAGAAGATGAGAAGATAAGTTCTTTCATGGATAGAGAGAATGAGATTGTCATGGGAATTAAATACTATGGTGGAAATGAGGATGAAGATGAGATTGCATCAAAGATTCTGAGAGTTATACCTCTGGCTTATAAGATGAAGGCTACTGCAATAAATGAACTCCAAACAATGTCAAATACCCTCATTACCAGATATACATTACTTGGGAAGTTGACTGCTTTTGAAATTGAAGAACTTGGAGATCAAAGTGCTACTAAAACTAAGACTGCATTTAGAGCATCTACCTCTGGTAAGCAAAAGATAGACTTGAAGAGGTTATATGCTAAATATTTGGAAGACATTGAGAGAGAAGAAAAATAACTTGAAGAGTTGGAAGCCCTAATTTCCAAAAGAATCCCTAAAGGACCGGTTGGAAGTAAGTACGAAGGAAAAGTTCCTTTTAAATTTTTTTCATGCAATAAGATTGGTCATTTTGCTTCTAGATGTCCTGAAAGAGCTGCTAGGAATCAAGAAAGATTTATGATGAATTATAAACCTAATCCAAAATATCAAAGCAGACCCAGATTCAGAAGGAATAAGGATAAATCATGTTACTATGTTGGTGATGATGTTTTTGTATTACTGATGATGATGATGATGATGATGATGATGATGATGATGATGATGATGATGATGATGATGATGATGATGATGATGATGATGATGATGATGATGATGATGATGATGATGATGAAGTTGTGAGTGGATTCGGTAATGGAAGCTTCAGAAAATATTGGGTCTTTATTTCTATCAAGGATGATTCTTCAGAACTTGTCATTGATACAAATCATACTAAGGAGAAATCTGTTGTTGCTAAAATTGAAGAGAAGGATGAATGGGTTATAGATAGTGGTTGCTCACATTACATGATTGGCGACAAGAGGAAATTACTAACTCTATATGAATTTGATGGTGGAATAGTCAGATTTGGAGACAACAAGGCATGCAGGATCAAAGACAAAGGAACAAACTCCTTGGATGGTAAGACTAATACAGACAATGTTTATTATGTTGAAGGTTTGAAGCATAATCTTTTGAGTGTAGGTCAGATGGTGGATAGAGGATTTCATTTACAATTCAAAGATGGAAAATGCAAGATTATCAATAGATTTGGTTTGGAAATTGCATCTGGAACTCGGACCAAAGGAAATATCTTTCACTTGAACTCCAGTGAGAAGGTTTGCCTGATTGCTCAGATTGATGAAATTTGGCTATGGCATAAGAGGATGTGTCACGTGAATTTTGATTGAATAGTGAAGATTAGTTCAACATAGACTGTCAGAGATTTGCCCAATATTATCAAGCCTCATAATCTGGTATGTAGAGAATGTCAAATGGGTAAGCAAGTTAAAACTTCTTTTAGAAGAATACATGATAGATCTAATGAAATTCTTGGTCTTATTCATACTGATCTATGTGGACCAGAAAGGACTAAACTTTTTCAAGGTGATAGATACTTTATGTTGCTTATTGATGATTACTCTAGAATGATGGTTGCATTTTTCAAAGAAAAATCAGAAGCTCTTGAGAAATTCAAATTTTTTGAAGCTATGGTTGAGATAGAAACATGATTGAAGATAAAATGTTTAAGATCAAATTAAGGCAGTGAATTTACATCATGTGATTTCAACAACTTATGTGAGAAGCATGAAATCAGAAGACAATTTTATGTACCTAGAACTCCATAGAAAAATGGAATAGTGGAAAGGAAGAACAAAACTATCTTAGATGCTACAAGGTCAATGATGATGGAAGACAAATTGCCTGATATTTATTGGAGAGAAATTGTTAATACTACGGTATACACTTTCAAAAAATTACACATAAAAGGTGATACCGGTAAGACTCCTTATGAATTATGGTTTGGTCATACTCCTACTATCAGGTATTTTAGAATATTTGGAAGTAAATGCTATATTAGAAAAGATAATGCATTAGGGAAATTTGATCCTAGATGTGATGAAGGAATATGTTTGGGTTATTCTACTAAGATAAAATCATATAGATGTTATAAAAAAAGATTGAATGGGATAATGGAAAGAATAAATGTCAAAGTGGATGAAGGTAATAATCAGATCTAATCATATGACTATGGACCAAAAGATGAGATTGTCAGATTATAATCAATTGCATAAGAATCAGTTTAGAGCATTGATCCAGTTGCTTTGGTAACATCACAAAATTCCACAGTGATTGTTGATGAGCAGAAAGAGTCAGAAAGTCAAGATAATTCAAAGACTCCTAGTTATGTAAAGTTGAATCATTCTGAAGATCAGATCATTGGAGATAAGAGGAAAGGTATGATAAAAAGAAGAAGGTTAGCTTCTAAAGAGGTATGTTTAATCTCTCAAATTGAACTGGAATCATTTATTGAAGCAAGTAAAGATGAGAATTGGATGAGAGCTATGGAAGAAGAATTGAATCAGATAGAAAAGAATAAAACATGGGATTTGGTTCTTAGGCCTAAAGATAAAAATGTTATTGGAGCTAAATGGGTTTTCAAGAATAAATTAAATGAGGAAGGTGAGGTTGTAAGAAACAAGGCTAGATTGGTTTGCAAAGGATATTCATAGGAAGGAGTTGATTATGATGAAAATTATGCTCCAGTTGCAATGATTGAAGTGGTAAGACTATTTCTTACCTATGTTGCACACAATAACTACAAGATATATCAGATGGATGTTAAATGTGCATTTTTGAATGGAGATCTTGAGGAGGAAGTCTACATTGATTAACCTGATGGATTTTCATTATCAAAGGACAAAGACATGATTTGTAGATTAAAGAAAGCTTTATATGGACTGAAACAAGCCCCTAGAGCATGGTATGCTAGATTAGATAAATATCTTTCAAAGCTTGGTTTTAGCAAAGGTAATGTTGATAGTAACTTATATTATAAGATTAAGCATGATGACATACTGATCATTGAAGTCTCTATTGATGATATCAATTTTGGAGGAGAAGAAAGTTTATGCATGAAATTTGTTGATGACTTGAAGAATGAACTTGAAATGTCTATGATTGGAGAGATGAAATTTTTCTTAGGTTTGTAGATTACTCAAACTAATAATGGTATTTTCATTTGTCAAACTAAGTATGTGAAGGAATTTCTTAAGAAATTTGGTCTTGAAAATTCAAAACCTGTTGGCACTCCTATGATAATCGATTGCAAATTGTCCAAGGAAGATGAATCTCCTAGAGTGAACCCATCTAGATACAAATCAATGATTGGTGGATTGTTGTACTTAACCTGGACCAAATTGAATATAATGAATGTTATCTTCTTTGCTTCTAGATTTCAGTCTGATCTGAGAGGAAGTCATGATATTGTTGTTAAAAGGATATTAAGATATTTGATAGGAACAACAGAGTATGGGTTATGGTATCCAAAGTATGATGATTTCAGATTATGTGCCTATACAGACTAAGATTGGGTGGGAGATTTTGATGATAGGAAGAGCACTATAGGTGGGGCATTCTTTCTTGGGAATAAATGGGTTTCATGGCTTAGCAAGAAACAATCATGCACTTCATTATCTACTGCTGAAGCTGAATATATAGTTGTTACAACTAACTGTACTCAGATCTTATGGATGAAGAAAATGTTGAAAGATATAAAGGTAAGTTATGATGAGCCTATTGTTATTCACTATGATAATATTACTGATATATTGATATGTCAAATAATTTAGTATTTCATTCCAAATCAAAACAAATTTCTATAAGGTATAACTTCTTGAAGGAAAAGGTTGAAGCTAAGGAAGTCAGATTGGTTTATGTTCCTACTAAGGAACAGATTGTATATATTCTAACAAAACCATTGCCTAAAGATACTTTTGAATATCTTAGAGATCATTTGGGAGTCACCACCCCTCTGACAGAGACTTAGAGATGCAGGGATGCATCAATCTGGTGAGCTTATCAGAAACATCTTCTGATCTGGGTTGATGGGATGATGGTGCTTCCTAGGGGGAGTAGTTAGTTATTTGGTTTGCCATCAGCCCTTTATCATTGATGTCAAAGGGGGAGATAGTGTTCATATGAAAAACAAAAAAAATCTTAGGGGGATAGATATTTTTCTGTTTCTTGATTGTTTGGGGAGATTGTTGGCATTCCTTGGCACTTGGATGTTTTCACATTTAGTATTGCCATCAATGCCAAAGGGGGAGATTGTTGGCAATATGCTGAAATTTCTGATGTGTTGTCATTGATGTCAACACTGTCCTCCAGTTGGATATGGTTCTTTACTGGTTGGTTATTGCTATCCCAGTTGGACTTGGTTATCAGTGATTCTGATCTGGTATGATCAGATTGGTTGGTTTTTTTTGGATGGTTATTCAGGATGGTTATATGCTTGTCACATTTAGTTGGTTCATGATTTGGTGCTCTAGAAGCTATCGCTTATCTTTTGGATTACTGGTTGATATTTCTTGGTACTGGTTGGCTTTACTAGTTGGTGATATTCGATGATTTGGTTAAGTGATTTTGGTCCGGCTTATAGAAATGGTTCCTAACATGTTGAAGGTGTTTTGGATTGTGTCCTAATTGTTTGGTGGCTTCGCATTAGCTGGCATGATGATTTGGTGTTCCTATTTAGATCCGGTTGGTTATACTATGTTATTTGCACTCAGGGTTTCTACCGGTTGGTGAAACATGTTGATATAGGTCTTAGCACAATTTTTAGCGGATATAATTGTTTGGGAATTTGAATTAGGTCCATGCTATGTAATGTAAATCATAATATTGTTCTAGTAGTACTATGTGATAAATTTTTTTTAATTATGGTTTAGGGGTTTAGGGTTTACCCGACCTTGTTATCAAGGTTGATGATTTGTATTTATAGGTGACTTATTCATGTAATTTGCATAAGATGATAGAGGATATTATGATATGGTTATGTCTACATTATCAAAGAGAGGCAATTATGCAAACAAAGATATATCATTCAACGAAGGGTTGTGAAGGTTTTAGTATTGCAAGGTAGACATCTGTGCTTAATCAGAATTGTATCAAGCATTAGGAGACGCTATTTTCATAGTTCATTTTCTCCAGATTGTAGTCTGATGTTTATGTAAGTCAGTGAGACTTCCCTTTTGTGATGAGAAGTGAGCTCTAGGTGGTTGACCTGATTGCAAGTGCAATTCCCATTGTAATTATTTCACATACTACAACAAAAGTATTATCTGATTGTGGGTAGGGGATCCCACCATGGTTTTTCCCTTTACAGGGTTTTCCATGTCGAAATATTGGTGTTGTGTGATCTGTGATTTCATGATTTATCTTTCACTGTGTTGTTTATATTGTTCTTTGATAAATGGTTTATAATATGCATTAATTGTTTAACTTGTGGAAAACCGATTCACCCCCTCCCTCTAAGTTTTCCTCCGGTATCAAAGATTCTAATAGTAAAGAACTCTCTAATGTGTTCCTTGGGATCTCCTTTTCCTTTATAGTTGTCAAACTTTGGTGTCACAAAATTATGAGGAAAAGGAGGCATTGGTATGCTTCTATCATACAGATAAGTACATGTCATTAATTGTGTAGTTCTTTGTTGGTGTTTGCATACTTCCTATTTATTGTTGCAATTCCTTAATATGTTGTTGCAAATCATTGCTAGGTGGTGCTTTGTCTCTTTGAGTTATTCCTATGCCCGAGCCACCGGTTGGAGGAGGAGGAATGTAATGCATTTAAGGATGAAATTGGTTATATATATGCTCATATGGGGGAGGAATGTAGTTGTTATATGGGCCACTTGGAATGGTATTATGATAAGGAGCATTAGGCCTAGGATGATTGTATGTATCATAGCCATGGGCATAATTGGTATTGTAAGCATGATCTTGAGTATTGCCACCAAATATAACACGTGGTCTTCTAGTCAGGCATTATCACGACCTTGGGTATTCTCTTGTTATTGGGTATAAGCATTGGTATTCCTTCGGCCTTGGAAAGTATGGGCATGAGGTTGTTCATGAGTGTTTCTAGAATCATTTCTATAAGTATGAGTATCAGTCACTGCAAGTTTTTTAAACAAGGATGGGGGTGACTCGGGCATGGCATGCTCACATCTATTACCTCCATCATTTCCACTAATTTTATTGGGATCCTCTTCCAAAATTTATGACACATCAAAGTCATGGGGTAGTCTTGCACAAATTTGAACAAATAGTTGTAAGAAGTATTGATGGTATCTTCTCATGATTTCTTCAACCACTCTATTTAATTGTGCATTGTGTATAGTGTCTTGAATATTTGTTATGGAAATAGAATTATTATTAACATCTAGTAGATTACTATGATTCTCAAAATATTGTGGGTTGTTAAATGCATCTCCATCAAAATCATATGTTTTCATGTTTAGAGATTTTTGAGTTCCTTTGGCTTGTCTTCTCATCCTTTGTGAATAGGTTTCAACCATGAAAGACCTTAGCTAAAATGGAGGATGGAAGAAATGTGAAGATTATGGAAGACCAAGAGGGTTATGAAATGAAAAATGAATCTAGGGTTGTCTTCCAATGTCCCAAAATGTTGTTCCAAGATGAATGTGATGATCAAAAGTAAGGTGTGTCTTCCTAAGAGATGATAGACTCCTAATGAGGTAAGTTGATGTTAACTAGAGATGTCCAAATGGTACCCAAGATGATAAATTTGATGTGGGAACCACCTAGAAGTGTAATGTAATGTGTTTGCAAGATAAGATAGAGACTACTAAACAATCTTTTGACTCTAGTTGAAAAGTGTGAGAGAGGATTGTGAATGATGTCTAAAAATGAAGGAAAAGCCTAGACCAAATGATGGTTGACCTAAATGAAAACCTATGGAATCAGCCTTATAAGCTCTTATGATCTCAGAAACATAGATGCAGTATGAAATCACAAACATAGTTTTAGAGTCTAGCTAACCAGTTTCATAGTTGCAATGTAGGTCTCAATTCTGTCCAAATTTGTGGTATAAAGTTGTAGATATGCACCAAAACATGACATATATGCAATTTTACTATTGATAATCTTTTCTCACTTCTACTCAAATACACACCAGTAATAGACACAAACACGACAAGATGATGCACATACACGATTCCAATGTTGACAATATTTTCTCAGTTCTCAGATACGTGCTAGGAAGAAACATAGACATGATAAGATGAGTCATATACATGTTGGAAATGAACATAGATGAGTTTCTAGAAAATTTCTCATTTATGTCCAAAATTTTATAATTATTGATAAGTGACCAGATCTTAATGTTGATGTTTTTTTGGAAATAAAACACGACAAACAAGAAGACACAATGTCTAAAGGTGTGTTGTCCAAAATCTAAGCATCTCAATGTAATCTGTAGGCTGGAATAGTCGAGTTTCTATAGGCTAGAATAGTCAACTTTCCACGGGTCTCAATGTAATCAAAAACACTAAAGCATGCATAACCTAGGCTTGGAAAAAGGATACTACTTGTTGATTCCCCACTGAAATTTCTCCAAAAACTAAAACAAGGTGGATAAAAAGAGACTTGGTGGCACTTGCTCCCCCACCATGACACTCACTTATTAGGCACACCAAAATCTCATACCCCAAAGATCTTATGAACCGAGGGATATCTATCTCAACAATGAGTAGTAGCAATGTGGTGTGGTTTTAGAGGTTCGACCTCCTGCACCAACAAGAAAATAGAGATTTTGGGCCACTAAAAAAATTGGTGTCTAGTAATGTTTCGAAGTATGTGGTCATACATGCGGTGGTTCACTCAATTAAGAGGCCTCCCAACCCTTTCAAGTTTTACACATCACAAGGATACGAGAGGAGGCATTCATTAGTATAACACATCCACACCAGGTGATAAGAGACTTTCATCAAAAACCATAATTATTTATATACCAGACCAAAACAAAGTACCGCTTGGGTCGTTCCCTCAAACCCGATCTTAAGGGTTTATCGAGAGGCAAGCACTCTAAAAGACAATAAAAATTTCTCTTACACCCAAAAAACAATAAAAGGCAAGGGGGGAGGATACATTTTTTGTCACCTTACGGTTCTAAACAAAAAGGTGCCAAAATCAAAAGACACTTCAAACAAATTTAATTTACCCCTAATGAAAATCATGTGAGACTAATTAAACTAAAAAATGAAAAACACAAATCTAAGTCACCCCTGCAAACAAATGATTAGTAATTTCAATTATTACTCCAACCTGAAAGAAATCTTGTTAGGTTAATTTTTGTAATCCCAAAACAAAATATGAAAAGGGGCATTTGACAAAATGATAGAGACAATTGCACCACTTCGTCAAGGCACAAGCATTAGGAAAAAAGGAAAATCAAAACTGAAATTTAACCCTACTTGAAAAACAAAAAGAAAATGCAGAAAACACAAATGTTGTTATGTCTAACACAAACATAGAAAGACCCAGACTGAAGCCTATCAAAAACTTGTAACCTGTAAGACAAAAAATATAACATATGTGTCAATAAATATCACATACGTGCCAATAAATAGCATATACACAATTTTATGAAACCTAGACACGAAAAGATGAAATGAAGATGTGGGAAAAAGTGATCAAAAGCTATCAGATCTAAAATTGTAAATGCGACAACATGATATAGATACGTGGTAAAATGATATGTATATGTGCCAACAATAAATGCACATGCATTGATAGAAAGCTAATGAATGAATTAAATAAATAAAGATCTATTTAAATTAATAGAAGAAGTCAGGTCAATTAAATAAATAAAATACTTATTTAATGTAGGTAAAGGATAATTTAAATAAATAAAAATATTTATTTAAATAGGGAAAGGCTAGAAGAGGATTAATGAATTAATTAAATAAATAAGTCTATTTAATTAATAGAAGACTTGGGACAAAATAATTAAATAAATAAAATATTTATTTAATTAGGCTAGGACAATTTTAGGTGTCTACAATTATAAATTTTAAAAAATTCTAAACATGTGTGTGCATGTGTTTCTTATTTTGTGCAGGATGACACAGGTCCTAAGTAGATAGTACATGTTGAGCAAGTTGTTGGAGGTGATGAGCACTTTCATATGGTAAGTTTAGTGAATTTGTATCAAACTTATGTCATTGGCATGTGCACACGCTTATTTTATTTTATTTTTTTTAATATTAAATTTGATTTGAAAAACTTGTTTGTCTTGTACAACATGAGACAGATCGGTCTACTACACATGGAATGAAGAGGATACTAGATTTAATACATGCTAGGACTTAGATTTTATCGATGGTAGCTTTGTTTCTACTTATCACATGGTGACATATAATTTCAATACATGTATATGTTGAACTGTGCTTTGTATTTATTTATGGATTGTTGACATGTTTTAGATCACATTTCATGGACTATATAAATATTTTTTTAGACATACGTTATATATATGGACAACTTTATGTGGACTAGACCTTTTTTTTTTGGACAATATATATATGGACTAGATGTATATGTGCTTTTGGAAGTTACATTATGTGGAATATATATGACATGTATATGTGGATCTCCTTTCTCAAAGTATAGTGTGAAATTAGATATAATTTAATAAGATTTATACATTGTTTTTAATGAGTCTTTGCAAATGAATTTAATGAGCTTAATGAATTTAATGATTCATAGAAAATGAACTTAATGAACATAATGAGTCATGTTACCATCTTGATGAGTCATAACAAATTAACTTAATGAAAATAATTCAAACATAATGAACTTTTTTTTTTTTTTAGATCAAGTGCTTTTGACTGGAGCTATGAACCAGTGAGATCACAAGGAGGACCTCATCTCCAAATTGAGGGACAAGGAATCCTCTTTGAAGCACCCTACAGAGCTTGAGAGCACAACTGTAAATTTCCTAGCCAATGAACAGAGAGTAATCGACCAATGAGAATCGGGGGGACCAAGAGCACGCTCCAAATTTATCATTCACTCACTCCTTGGCATGCACCAACAGTGAATAACCTCTTTGGCCAAGTCAACAGACCAGTGCAGCGAGAGACGAATGGACGGCGGGGGCGGAGAGAGACCAAGCCCCGTGCATTGAACTCATGACCTCCACTGGGGGAGGCTCGCAGCACTACCGTTGCGCTATGGGGTGAACCCCCAAACATAATGAACTTAATTGAACATAATGAATTAATAAAAGAGACCTATTAGTCATTCATTAGTCACAACTTCATAGAATATTAAAGAGACTTATTAGTCATTCATTAGTCACAACTTCACAAAATATAAGAGACCTATTAGTCATATTTTTAGAATGAAATAAGATAATAAGGTATGTAATTAGATTTAATAATATACACATATTGGAAAAATGAATCATTGTTTTTTTATTATCATGCATACGAGATAAAAATAGGAGATATAGTGGTCATCATGATCAAAATCCTATCAACTCACATAAAGAGTTAAAAATATGTATTCAATTCTATTTAATTTATACAAGCAAAGATGCAAACCAGTGGGAATAGGGCAATTAAAATATATATATACAATTGGTAGATCTATAATCTTTGGGATCTTCTTGTAAGGGACCTAGAAAAAAATAATATTTTTAAAATTATCATCTCTAGATCATGTTCAAGATAATTACATTTATTAAAATAAAGTTAGACAATTAGACCTTACCATATTAGAGAAATAATTATTTATTGTTGTAGGTAAAAATTAGGAATTAGGGTTTCAAATAATATAATAAAACCACTAACAAGACAAATTATCCCAATACATTGAAAGGGGGGTGAACCTAACAAATCTAGACACAATCCAAATATTGAAAGGAATGAAATTCTAATTATATTTATTAGTTAGGGTTTGTTACCATCTTTCTTAGTTTAATTTAGAAGGTAAATGTAAAATTAGGATAAAATAATGAATATTTGAAATAAATTATCGAAATAGATTGCTATAGATATCTCATGGAGCCACAAACTGAGATCTAGGCAAAAGAAGATGTTTAAAACCTATTCCTAGAAGTTCAACCTGATTTTTCAGGAGTAGGTAGTGTAGATTCTCCCTGGTCCTCTAAAATTTGCTTCATCAAAAGTTTAACCTATTCATCACTATCAACTCTATCGGAATGCCCAAGTACAAGTTTTGAACCTATTTCTTGCACATAGAAAGAGATGGGAAAATGTTGTGGATAGGGGTTTTCCTTAGGTCAAATCCTAGTTTAAGAATTAACATTGAAATTGAAATAGGAATTGAAATGGAAATTACTACAAAATGCTTTCTTTTTGAGGGAAAGGTCGGATCTGAAGTAAAAATGCATGTAATTGAAATATACATTGATGAAGTTTTGTTTGATCTTAATGCAAGGGTTTTAGGGTTTCATGTAGAATGTCTTCAAACAAGGTTGATTATGGATGCCATCTTGGATACATAAAATTGATTTTAATTTTTCTTCAATGCTTGATGAATGAGTGATTGTTTTCTCACTTGAATTTGTTAAAGTGTAATTGAGATCATGATTGAGATCAAGAGATTAGTTCTTCAAATGAGAGGAGTAGACCTTATTTTATACTTGACTACTTGAAAATTAATTGAATTTCTAGAGTAGGTCAACATGAGATCAAATTTCTTACTCATTTGACATGACTATTATGCAGACCAAAAATGGACCCTAATTGAGAAGACCAGGGTAGTGGGACCTAGTCCTAAACTAGGACTAGGGTGCCCACACTCTAGCCATATCAATCAAGACTCAATCTTGGAGGAAAGATAGATAACAAGATGAAAATGTGGGTCTATGGTTGGTGTGAGTAGAATCAAAGCAAGCATCAGGCATTGAAAGATGCAAGGTCAAGGTGAGGTCTAAGAAAGGATCAAATTATATATGGATATAATTTATGATGCTACATTTAGCTTCCACTTTAGTGGGAGTATGAGACTAATCATATTTGTGGTAAATTAAAATGTTGTATTGCAAAAATTTCACCAAGACATCAAAGAAACAAGATACACCAAGCCCCCAAGGACTTTAGGATCTTACTACTCTAATATCAAGATAAAAGGGGCAACACATGAAACGGAAAGAGAGAGAGAGCATGACCATACTAGCCTAGTAATATTTTCTTACTATGTCATGAAAAATAAAAATACCAAATTACAAAGCAAAAGCCTTAGTTTGTAAAGTAATTCAAGTATCGAAAATATGTTATGGTGTGTGCATAAAGTGTAACATTGAGCAGAGTGTATTCCCCCACAATAAAGAAATTGCATATGTTAGTTTCTAGATAGGATTTATGCTATCTAATGTAGCAACCAAGTTTCTCTTTCAATTATCTATGGAGGAGCCAACTCCAATACTCAATAATCTCTAGGACTTGGACCAACTAACAAGGATCCTGACAAATCCTTTTTCACTTTGGGCTCTACAAAACCCAGGAGGGTGATCCCTTAACAAATTTAGAACCTTTGCACCACAATTGCAAATAACACTAAAACAAAGTAGATAGTCTCATATAATAAGGCTCAACACAAAGGGAGAATATTGCAGGAATGGCTAATTCTGCATTGATCCTCAACCAATTGGAGCATGATATGACAACAAACATATATAAATATGAAAATAAATTCATTATTTATCAAGAAATATCAAGCCAAAGATGACTCAGACAAAATATTGATAGCAAGAGCAGTATTTAGCCTAGATCAATGCCTTATCCCATTGGGAGATTGGATTCACAAGTGCATATTGATATATGAAAGAATTTTACCCTACTATATAGATCTAAGATATTATTGCCTTAGAATAAATCTCATTTGTAACCAAACCTAAAACTTCTTATCGAAATCCCTACACAAGTCCTATCAATTTGTAATTCTATTCAAGCATTTAATTAATCTGTTAGATTAAAGAATGAAATAGAAATTACACACACCACAACAATAAGCTAAATGGAAAGAAACCCTTGATTTATTTCATTCAAAATATGACAAAATTGTATGTTGGAGAGAAATAGATCTAAATTTTGTCCTTTGAAATTCAATTACTAGCTCTACCAATACAGTATATATTCCAAGGATTCAACAACTTCACGGAATTTAACACTGAACTTTCTATCTATTTGCTATGTATCAAACTAACAAATTGTTCTCAACTTCACCTATGACTCTTTACTGGCACTCATCTAAAACCAAAAATTCTAGAAACCAGGAAAAGACCCTTATACATAGCTCTGAATTCCCTTTTATAAAACAAGGGAGCAAACAAGCTACACACTTGAGAAAACACATGTCACAAGCTAATTGGACCGCTTGTGATTCTTCTTACAACAATATTCCTTAGTGGAAAAATATTATATTTGTCTCTTAAAATATTTTTTATGCTTGGCCTTCTTAGTACTTGCCGAAGATGATACAGGTGTTGGATCATGATGCTCTGGATTCACTTCTCGAGGTAATAACCACTGCAAGATGCAAAAACTAGGAACCAAGTTGTTATTCCCAATAGTAAGTAGCTAACTATTTGTTTCTACCTTATTCTTCATTTAAGTACATTTTCACCCAATTATTATACTCCTCTTCTGATGGCCATTCAAAATTCATAACCTTGTCTGCCTTCATCCTATATGGAGTATATTTAATGGCTACTTGGTTGGCTTCCCTCTCAAAAATTTCAAAAGATGTGCTCGTATTGATGATCTTATCCATACTATCCTCAAGCATATATGTATCAAGGTTATCACATAATAGTTCTCTTTGAGAATTAATTACCTTCTCTATCTTCTCTTTCCATGACTGTAATTATTTAACATCTCCATTCTCATCTATAATCCTAGGCAATAATGTGTCTTACAGTTCATTGAAACCCTTCATCAATTTTCTAATTTTCTTCTCTAGATTCTCTGGCAGAGTCTGAAATTATTGTAATGACTTCACCAACAAATACGTTTGTTGAAGTGTTTGAGGTCTATCAGCATGAAACTTGGAAGCCATGAACATCATTTTTAGTCCACTATCTCTATGCACCCACTTACCAAATAATGCCACAACTACCTCTTGATCCTTGTCAAAAAAAAATTATGGCTTCAAAAAATAAAGAGTATAATGATTGAATATTGTGTAACCTAATGCTAACCTTCTCATTTAAATGACACAAAATTGTATTCACTATCTCCTTTTCTAAGACAACTCTTTCCTTTTTGTATTTTATTTGGCGCTCTGATTCCTTTATTTTCTCAAGCATCCGAGCCTTGGATAGGTCAATTGAATATGTAGGATCCTCAATAATTGGTTCCAACATGGAAATTCAGGGTCCAATTCCAACTGGAGACTTAGAAGCGGACTCAGTGGGGTTGGTTGGAGGTGTTTTAGATGTTGAGGGCAAATCAGCAAGGGCTTCTAATTGCTTTTTTTGTAGTAGTTGAATTGTAGTTTCCAGTTTAGTATTCTTTTGTTGAAATTTATTATACTCTGCAAATACATGATTATATTTTCTTTGGTATTCCTCTCTATCTGCCTTTTCCCTCTTAGTTGTTTCTTGTTCCAACCTTGCCACATTTACTATTAGGTTATTTTCTTCCACCATTGAAGTCTTTGAAGCTCTTTTTATAATTAGTCTTCCCCTCAGATTGGGGTTTATTTTTGCTATGTCATGCTTTCTAGCCTCTTTAGTTAACAACCATATTGCCAATGTGGCATATTCTTCATCGTAGGCAAACCCTCGCAATGATAGTCTAACTTCCTCCTCTAAATTATACAAAGGTTGTTGAGATTTCCTTATTGCATCAAAAGCTACAACATCTGCAATATCCCATTCTAGAAGAATCAATACCCCTACTTGGTCAACAATTCTTCTTCCCTATTTCTTTCATCATTTCACTTTTAACTTCTTCTTCAACTTCCTTATCACTTATGTCAATATTTGGTCCTTCTTCTTAACACATCTATTTTTATACTCTTAAATTTTAGTTGTCTAGACCAACTATAAAAATTTCTAGTTGTGAATAAATGTCTCATCTTCTAGGAATTTGTCACATGCCTCTTTCCTTGTATCTTGGATGGCTTTTCCTTGTACGTCTAGTGGAGCAAGGTCCCAATCTAATGAGCTTGCTGGACATGCGATTCCAATAATTCTACATTGGTAAGAATGATCACATTCTCCTCCTCTGGTTCTTGTGCAGGATATTCTTCAGGCTTATCTATTTTCTACCTCTTATATGAAGGAGGTGAAGGAGGAGGTGAAAGGCTTCTTTTAGGTGAAGATTCAACATCTATAATCATTACCCCCTTAAGAGGCCCATGTTGAGGTTCAAGGGGTTTTTATTGTTTTATTATCCCCTTCCCTTTCCTCTTTATATCTTCATCCTCTTCATAATCACTTTAATCTCTTACTCTTCTATAAATAACCCTCCCTCTTGAAGGCATGTGAATAGGTCTCTCCTCCTTTGGTTCCCCTTCTAGTGGTGATGTTGGTTTTTATATTCGGAGCCTTTTCTGAGGAGGCTTTGACAATGGCCTTTGTTGGGTTGCTAATTTTGGAGGTTCTTATTTTATTTCTTGGCCGCTTGTTATCTCCAATTGCTCCACCTCATCTATTAGGTCATACATGACTTCATCAAAATTTTCTATCAAATAATCAATCTTCTTACAAAATGGATTGAATTATTTCAACAGATCATACTTTGGATGCAATTTGTTGACTTTATCCAACAACTTCTTATAAGCCATCCATCTTTCTTTTATGACCTCTTGTTTATCAAATCAAATTCATTCTTGATCAAGTCTTCTTGAAAATTGAATTGATGAGGAAACTGGGTTCCTTTGATTCTTTCTCTAAACCTTTCATAAAAAACCCTTTGGAGCATTGTGCCTCTTTGGGTTGAATCTCAAGCAATAAGGTGAAAGAAACTTTTCAAAATTGACCCATCCTCCTTTAAGAATTACAAAATATGGGACTATAGTGTAATCAGAGAAAAAGGTGCCTTTATCTCTCTTTGTCAACTCATCTTCATGTATGCAGCCCAATTGCCACATAACTTCTGTAAATCCTAGTCTAAGTGGAACATTGAAAGGCAATACATGTGGTTGACCCTGAAATCCATACACTCTTATAATTGTGCTCACAAAATAAGGAATGATATCCCCCCCAATTATGCTCAAGTTTTAATTCTATCATTCTTTCCTTTGGCCTCAAAAATCATACAACTCTACAGGAATCCTTGGTGGATTTACTAGCAATTGAGCCTTGAGCCTAGATGCGAAGAAATTGTCAAATCTTACATAGCTTGCATCCTTTTTATCCCATGACATATCCATGCTCCAAACTTGTACTGACATGTTTTATCCATCCATCACCCTTCTCAACTCCATTTTTTTTGCAAAGAAATCTGCATTTTTGTACAAGATCATGTACATAAGCATGGAATACCAATAGAATGAGATATTAGTGTCACCCTTTTTAATATGTAGCAACCCCTCATGTATCTTGTCTGCAAGGTATGGAGCAAAGTCATAAATCATTATAAAATTGGGGTGTTGAATCTAAATCCCCATGTACATATATTCTTTTGGGAAGACTGTGCTTGGGTGGAAACCCAAAATCTTACATAGTGTGAAAAGGGTGGCCCTGAAATGATATGCAAAGGCATCAATTAGAAAAGGCTCTTCATCACTTGGGCCAATATAATACTGAGTATCTTTCACCTTATCCAAATGAGATGGGAGAAATCTTGCTCTGACTAAATACCTTGTCTTCTCATATTATTTATTTAGTTCCTCCAAATCGATAGGTTCTAGGGATGCAAAAGTTTCACATAAGTCAAAAACTTCCTAAAACACCTACCTCTGGATGCTCGAAAAAACTTCTTCTTTACTTCCCCTCACAACCCATGAGATTGAGTCACACTTATGTGCCACTACTTTCAATAAGTCCACATCCATGAATACAATAGGTATAGCTAACTTTCCTAAATCATATTGCCATGCATGTGAAAATGGGGCTGGTGGATTCCTCTAACCGAACCACATCATGAACATGCTTAGCCCTAACATAGGCACCCTTAAATATGATATCTTATAAGTGTTGTCAACTAAACCCTCACCCAAGGTCTGTCCATGTGCAAACCTCTACCCTTGGTATTTATTAGTTGTTGATGGCCTCAATTGGTCCAAGAAGTCATCATAGAGATTCCTCCTTTGATATTCAATATTATCAGAGTGTGGTCTTTGGGGTACAATTATGAAAACCTAGCATTCTTGATTTAAGTTCCACAAGAAACTAAGGCTTTTCAAAAAAATTGCAGCTACTACGATATAACTAGGATTTTAAAATTCTACTTCAAATTCCCCACCCTAGTTCATATCAAAACACTTTCCCTATAAATTGAAAGCAATCCCTATGCTCGAAAATTTGAAATTCACCAGAGAGGCTATAGCTTTAACTTACATTTTTCACACCATGAACCCTAATTTGGCACTTTGAAAGCTTGCAACAATTTCCTTTAGCTCTAGAAACACTCTCTACTCTCTTTTGAATGCCTCTGGTAATTGGGAATGGGTAGAATTTGCTCTTTTAATATCCATGTGTCGGCAGACCTACATACCGTCTCCCATTGCTACTCGCACAAGCGATGAAACGACTCCAATTATTTTTAAAATAAGTTTGAATCTACACCATAGATCTGTCTCCATGCTGGCAAATCAAATAGTCTTTATTAGTCAATTTGACATTGACATCTGTGCTAGCATATGACCCCACCTTCGTCCAAAAACAAAACTTCATGTCAATCTGCTTTACAACTTATCCATGTTGCCCCACCTTCAACTTTGACCTCTCAGCGTGGACACGTGGCATCATCATGTGATGTCACAGTGGTTGATGCCCTTGCACAATCTTATCACATGAATGCGAGGACTGACTGATCAAGCCAATATTTAATATGTCTGCCTTGGTGACCATTTAGCATAGGTTGTTAATGCTCGAGCTGTTGGCAATATTGCATTATAACAGACAATGAAAGATTGTTGGCATTCCATAAGGATATTGAGAAGGTTGTTTATGATTATGGATATAACTGATTAAAGATGTTTACTATCTTGATATTATTATTTTGTCATTGGTGTCAAGAAATTGATTTTCTAATTCAGTATGATGTTGTCATATCTTGAGAAGTATGATATGAAGATTATAAAGATGTTAGTAAAAGACACAGGAAAGAATATGATGAATAAGGGGATGAATAAGGTATTCAATGGGCAACTAGTACTGAGTCAGACACTGATGAGATCATGATGTTTAGATTGTTTTAACATCATGCATATGTTGTAAAATGTAAAGGTTTATACTATACTATGTTATCAAGCAAAGAACCTAGTCGGTAAACCCTAAGAAACCTAGTCGGTAAACCCTAAGGTTATCGCTATCGGTTAATGAAGGCAGAATGTCTACCGAGTGAAGTTTAGTATTCACTGAGTTGTTACCGAGCTATAATAGAATGCATTAAATGTTTACATGTGGTATTTAATGAAGGAAGTTGATGAGCTGGAACTGATCAATGATTGGTGAGCCATGAATGAAGTTTGTTAATGAATCTAAGGCAATGAAAAGTTAGCATGAAGATCTATAGCTTAGATTGAACCGCAATACCCTGGTACAAGTTCCAAGACTAATATGCAAGTTCCAAGGTGGGGTAAAATGTTTTCAAATCGAAAGATGCATTGAACTTGGACAAAATCGAAGATCTGATGGCTATGATTGATCATGGGAAATGTGATCAAGGAGATTAAGTGATTACCTAATTGTTTATAAATAGGAAAGTGTATGCACAGTGATGCTACATAGTGATTACCAAGCACAGAAGCTTGAAGACCTGTTAGAATAACAAAGTATAGAAGCCCAACAGATAGACAAGATTAGTTCAATGTCTAGATTGTATTGAACAAATAAGAATCTGCTTTAGCATTTTAGATGTGAAGTTGCAGATAGATTTTTATTACTATTATTTTGTGAAAGTGACAGAAAATCTCTTAACCGAGTGGACTTAACAGTCTTATTTGTAAAACCCTCTAGCAAGGTGACATTCTGATTGAGTGTTTGAAATCCTTTAACAAGGTCACTTATAACAAAGTGAAGATCCTAACAGATCTGAGGGAAATCCCTTAACCGTGTCACATATAGCAATGTGTTTGTAATCTTTAATAGGATTTGCTTTTAACTGAGCATACTCTAGAAGAGTATATTTCTTAGTGGGTCCGAAATCCCACAGTGGTTTTTCCCTATTTGGGTTTCCACGTTAAATCTGGTGTTATAAGGGTTATGATGTTCATATGCTTTTGAGTTTGCATGTTTGACAGTTTTGGTTTTATTACTGAAGTATATGTTACCGAGGTTGAATCTGATGTTTTTATGGAAGATTAAGTTTGTATGATTCACCCCCCCCCCCTCTCATCTTGTTGGCTATTGGATCTATACTTATATTAAGTATCAAAACTATCAATTGGTATCAGAGCTTTGGACTCCGGAAGGAAAGTTTAAAGGCACTTGAGTTAAAGATCCAAGATGTATAAGAGGGATGCACCGAAGCTGAACAAGTCAAGTTTCTCTACATGGCAGAAAAAGATGAAGCTACATCTATCAGGAGTTGGAGAATATGTTGTATACTATCTGGAGAATGATTTTGTTACACCGAGCACCTATCCATTGACTATGGAAGAGATAAAGGAAAAGCAAGAACATATTCAAGCAATGATTGAAATAACATCTGCATTGACCAATTTAGAGTTTAATGATCTAGAAGGCTGCAATGATGCAAAGGCAATGTGGGATAAGCTCATATCATTATATGGAGGAGATGAACATGTTCAAAGAGCAAAAGTAGATAGTCTAAGAGGACAACTTGAATTTTTGAGGATGAATGAAGGTGAGAACATAACTCAGTACAGTACAAGACTAAAGGAGATTGTCAATCAAATCAAAGGAGTAGGTGGAACTATTGAAGAAAAGGATATAATAAGTAGGTTGTTAAGAACCCTTCTACCAGCTTATGCAATCCGAGTCTCTGCAATCAATGAATTGAGGTCTGTACCTAATATGTCAGTTTCTTTAGATGCTACTATTGGTAAGCTACATGCATTTGAGTTAAGTAATTTTGATAACAGTGGATCTTCGGTAAATAAAGGTGAATCTGCATTTAGTTCTTTTCATCTTGATGAATCTACTGATTTCAATGAAAGAAAGTATAAGTACTCTAAAGGAGATCACAATGGAGCAAGTGAAAGATTTTTTAAGAACATGGAGGCAGTACACAAACTGTATGAGGAAATAAGAAAGCAAGAAGAGTTTGAAGCACTATTAGCCAAAAGGTTACCGAGAGGCAAAGGTAAGTATAAAGGAAAACTACCTTTGAAATGTTTTAGTTGTGATAAGATAGGACATATGGCTTCTAACTATCCTGACAAAGATTCTACTAAAAAGAGAGATTACCGAGATAACAGACAGAAAGATAATCATTACAGAGGACACCGAGACTTCAGAAGAAGAGATAGAAAGACATGCCTAATAGCTGATGAGGAATCCAATGATGATAAATCAGATGATACAGATACAGAGGAAGTAGTTTATGTGGCTATCAAAGATGGATCAGATGAAGAAAGGTATGAAGAAAAAGCCCTAATATCTCACATAAACACTAATGATTCTTGGATCATAGATAGTGGATGCTCACATCATATGACAGGAGATAAACACAAGTTTGTTACATTAGAAGATTATGATGGAGGCTATGTTAGATTTGGTAATGATGCACCATGTCCGGTGAGAGGTAAAGGATCTATAACACTTCTTGATAATGCAAGATGCAATGATGTTTATTGGGTTGAAGGTTTGAAATACAATTTGTCGAGTGTAGCACAGCTAAACAACACAGGTTGCTGAATAGAATTTCAGAAGGGAATTGTCAAAGTTCATGACAAGAATGGAAAGTTAGCTACTACCGGGACACAAACAAAAGGTAACACATTTCACCTTGACTCAACTTAGAATAAGTGTTTGCATGCAAAGTTACATGATACCTGGTTATGGCATAAAAGGTTTTGTCATGTCAATTTTGATAATCTGATCAAAATAAGTAAGAAGCACCAAGTAAGAGGTCTACTGAGTCTTGAAAAACCTGAGAATGCTATGTGCTGAGGATGCCAGATGGGTAAGATGACAAGATCAAGCTTTACAAGTAAGTCTTACACTTCTAAGGGAATTTTAGATCTAGTGCACACTAATCTTTGTGGTCCTATGAAAGTTCAAAGTTATTATGGTGATAAATATTTCATATTATTTGTGGATGATTATTCAAGGATGATGTCAGTAATGTTTTTAAAAGAAAAATCAGAAGCTTTTCAAATGTTTAAATGGTACAAGGCAAGAGTTGAAAATGAAACAGGAAGACAACTGAAATGTCTTAGATCAGATAGAGGAGGAGAGTTCACATCTGATGAGTTCAACTTATTTTGCAATGATCATGGTATTAAAAGACAAGTCTCTGTACTGAGAACTCCACAGCAGAATGGAATAACTGAGAGAAGAAACAGATCTATTATGGATTTTGCTAGAACACTGATGATTGAAAAGAAGGTGCCACAAACATTTTGGAGAGAAGCAATAAGCACAATAGTTTACACCTTGAACCGAGTTCAATTGAAGAAAGGTACTTTGAAGACACCATATGAAATCTGCTATGATAAGAAACCTAATGTAAGTTATTTTAAAATCTTTGGAAGTAGATGCTATGTTCATAAAGATGATAGAAATGACAAATTTGATCAAAAAAGTGAAGAAGGAATGTTTCTAGGTTATTCTTCTAGAAGCAAAGCATTTAAATGTCTGATCAAATCATCTAACAAAATAGTAGAAAGTGCAAATGTGAAAATTGATGAATTTGTAGAAAGAAATGATGAAGAAAATTTCAAGGAACCAGAAGACTATGATGAATTTGTCTATGTTCAATCGAGAAGTCCTACGGAGAAGACTGTTGAAGAAAATGAAGAGAATATCCAGTTACTGAGTGATGAAGAAGATCATACAGAGCCTACCAAGCCTGTATTAGCCAAGTATGTTAGGAGACATCATGCACCAAGTTAGATTATAGGAGATAAGGATGATCCAATGATGACAAGGAACAAACTGAGACAGAACACATGTTTGATATCTGAATTTGAACTGAGAATAGTGAAAGAGGCATTTAATAGTGAAGATTGGATAAATACAATGATAGAAGAGATTGATCAAATCAAGAAGAATGACACATGGACACTAATCCCAAGACCAAAGGACAAAAATGTAATTGATACAAAGTGGATTTTCAGAAACAAGCTAAATGAAAAAGGAGAGGTCATTCGGAACAAAGCAAGACTAGTTTGCAAAGGTTATGCTCAAGAAGAAGGAATTGATTATGGTGAAACTTTTGCACCTATTGCTAGAATTGAAGGAGTAAGAACATTGTTGGCCTATGCTGCTTTCAAAAATTTCAAGGTATATCAAATGGATGTCAAATTTGCATTTCTGAATGGAATATTAGAAGAAGTTTTTATTGAACAACCTGAAGGATTTGTTGAAGACAATAATAAAGATCAGGTATGTAAATTGAGCAAAGATTTATATGGTTTGAAACAAGCACCAAGAGCATGGTATGAAAGATTGCACTCTTATTTGATTAAGATTGGTTTTATAAGGACAAGTGAGAACAGCAACATGTACATGAAGAATGATGAAAATGGAATAATAATCTCAGCCATATTTGTTGATGATATTATATTTTGTGGAAATGACTCTTTATGCAAGAACTTTGGAAATGAAATGAGCAAATAATTTGAGATGTCATTAATCGGTGAGATAAAGTATTTTATAGGTTTATAGATACTGCAAATGAAAAATGAGATTTTCATTACTCAATCCAAGTACATAAAGGAAATCTTGAAGAAATTTGGAATGGAGGATTCAAAACCAGTAAGTACTCCTATGACTACCAACTGTAAATTATCAAAGAATGATGAATCTGCATCTTTTGATGAGACACTTTACCGATCCATGATTGGAAAGCTACAATATGTTGTTCACAGCAGGCCAGACATAGCACATGCAGTAGGTATTGTTGCAAGATTCTCTACAGATCCTAAGGAAACACACATGACAACAATCAAAAGAATTTTTAGATACTTGAAAGGCACAAAGGATTATGGCTTAGTATATCAGAAAGGAAATGATTTTGATTTAAAAGTTTATACTGATGCTGATTGGGCAGGCAACATTGATGACAGAAAAAGCACAAGTGGAGGAGCTTTCTTTTTAGGAGAAAGACTAGTGAGTTGACTTAGCAAGAAACAAGGATGTGTTTCATAGTCAACAGTAGAAGCTAAATACGTTGCTGCAGCATTGAATTGTACCAACATTGCATGGATCAAACAACTGTTGGAAGGTATAAATGAGAAAGTTACCAAGCCAGTAACTATATTCTATGACAATACTAGTGCCATTAATATTTCAAAGAATCCTGTTATGCACTCTAAGACAAAGCACATATCTATCAAATATCATTATCTTAGAGAATAAGCTCAAGAGAAGAAAGTGGTATTGGAGTATGTTAGCACAAAGGAACAAATAGCAGATATCTTCACCAAACCACTACCAAGGGACACTTTTGTATATCTCAGAAGTAAGTTAGGGGTCCTACCCCTATCTTCTACTCACTGACCGAGCTCGGTGAAAGCATCAATCCGATGACTCTAATGAATATCTTTTGGGAGTTGATGCTGATTTATACACTTTAGGATGTTTTCTAAAGGTGTACAGGAAATATTACAGGGAACAGGAATTGAAGACAAATGCTCTGACCGAGACTCAGTTGATACACAACAGCAGGAAATAACTTCTTATAGAAAGTAATTATGTTTTAGTTCTTTACTTTTTGGCATTGTTGTCAAACAGGGAGAAGACCTACAAAGGGGGAGAAGACTAATATAGAGGAAGAAGACCTATCAGGGGAGAAGACTAAAAGAAAACTGAGCAGACTACAGATTGGAAAGAAGAAAAGAGGAGAAGTCCAATGTATGGGGGAGAGCATTTCAGCATTTCAGAATCATAGCAATCTAAATCTTTTAAGGTCAAATCAATTGGTTTTTCCATCAATGCCAAAGGGGGAGATTGTTGGCAATATTGCATTATAACAGACAATGAAAGATTGTTGGCATTTCATAAGGATATTAAGAAGGTTGTTGATGATTATGGATATAACTAATTAAAGATGTTTACTGTCTTGATATTATTATTTTGTCATTGATGTCAAGAAATTGATTTTCTAATTCAGTATGATCTTGTCATATCTTGAGAAGTATGATATGAAGATTATAAAGATGTCGGTAAAAGACACAGGAAAGAATATGATGAATAAGGGGATGAATAAGGTATTCAATGGGCAACTAGTATCCAGTCAGACAATGATGAGATCATGATGTTTAGATTGTTTTAACATCATACATATGTTGTAAAATGTAAAGGTTAATACTATACTATGTTATCAAGCAAAGAACCTAGTCGGTAAACCCTAAGGTTATCACTATCGGTTAATGAAGGCAGAATGTCTACCGAGTGAAGTTTAGTATTCACCGAGTTGTTACCGAGTTGTAACCAAGCTATAACAGAATGCATTAAATGTTTACATGCGGTATTTAATGAAGGAAGCTGATGAGCTGGAATTGATCAATGATTGGTGAGTCGTGAATGAAGTTTGTTAACGAATCTAAGGCAATGAAAAGTTAGCATGAAGATCTATAGCTCATATTGAACCGCAATACCCTGGCACAAGTTCCAAGACTAATATGCAAGTTCCAAGACGGGGTAAAATGTTTTCAGATCGAAAGATGCATTGAACTTGGACAAGATCAAAGATCTGATGGCTATGATTGATCATGGGAAATGTGATCAAGGAGATTAAGTGGTTACCTAATTGTTTATAAATAGGAAAGTGTTGATAAACAATATATGCGGGCAAGTGTATGCATAGGGATGCTACATAGTGATTACAGAGCACAGAAGCTTGAAGACCTATTAGAATAACAGAGTATAGAAGCCCAGCAGATAGACAAGATTAGTTCTATGTCTAGATTGTATTGAACAAATAAGAATCTACTTTAGCATTTTAGATGTGAAGTTGCAGATAGATTTTTATTACTGTTATTTTGTGAAAGTGACAGAAAATCTCTTAACCAAGTGGACTTAACAGTCTTATTTGTAAAACCCTCTAGCAAGGTGACATTCTGATTGAGTGTTTGAAATCCTTTAACAAGGTCACTTCTAACAAAGTGAAGATCCTAACAGATCTGAGGGAAATCCCTTAATCGAGTCACATCTAGCAATGTGTTTGTAATCTTTAATAGGATTTGCTTTTAACTAAGCATACTCTAGAAGAGTATATTTCTTAGTGGGTCCGAAATCCCACAGTGGTTTTTCCCTATTTGGGTTTCCACGTTAAATCTAGTGTTATAAGGTTTATGATGTTCATATGCTTTTGAGTTTGCATGTTTGATAGTTTTGGTTTTATTACTGAAGTATATGTTACCGAGGTTGAATCTGATGTTTTTATAGAAGATTAAGTTTGTATGATTCACTCCCCCCCCCCTCTCATCTTGTTGGCTATTGGATCTGTACTTATATTAAGTATTAGAACTATCACGAGCACCATTTGATAAACTTTTAAACATCTTTGTCCTTTTTCAGCACATGCAAAAGATACACCCTTTAGTTGGTTGAGCTTTAACTTATTCCACTAACATTTGACAAAATAAGATATTTAAAAGCGTTTTTAACATTTGTTTCGGTCACCCATTTTGTGACACATGGCAGCTCCGGGATAGATGGCAGCTCTCTACAAGGCCACAATGAATAGGATGGTCAACAAAAGTCTTTGTTGCATTGCAGCGACACTTAAAAAAGAACAAAAAATACTCGGTAGGAAAATGTAAAGGGGTCCCAACCTAGGAATGAAAACAACACCTTCAAGTTGTCCTTTTTAAAAGAGATTTCGACCGCAAGAGGCCTAAGTCGTGAACCAAGACTTAGGAGCAATTAAAGATTAAAAGGGAATAGGGAACATAATAAATAATGGAGGGACATAACATGACCCCACCAATGAATCAATGACCTAGTCATTTTAAAACCCAAAAAGGTAATGACTAAATAAAACATGCTCAGGGCTTACAAACAAAATCTTGACAAATGAAAGACAACCCTAAACCCTAAGCCATAAAAGGTACAATAGAGACCACAATTAGCCATAGATAAACAATTTTTACCATGTGACAAAAAAAAATCACAGGACATGTTTTGAGGTTCTATCAGTGACTTATGTTGGGGATGCTCATTCCTTTAGAATGAAGCAAGGATCCATAATCTCAAGTGAAGAAGACCATTTAAAAAGTAGACCAAAAAGGGAAAAGTTCAGACAAGACAACCCAATAGAAAACAAACCTACTCTAAACTATTTATAGGACCTACCACTACTGTTCATGGAAAAACTTACTTCAAGTGAAGTAATGTTTCAAGAAATGTCCATGAACTAGCAGTTCAAGAAGATCACTATTAACCTCTTGGACATAATAAGACTCTTCACCCCACTTACTCTGGATCACATAAGGGCCTAACTAGATAGCATCAAACATTCCATGCTTTTCTTTTTTCTCCAATCTAGCATTCCACATCAAGAATAAATCATTTACTTGGAAACTCCTCACAGTTGCTCTTCTATCATATAGGTTCTTAACCTGTATTTGTAACTGAGCATTTCTAGAATGAGCTTCCCTTCTTGTTTTATCGAACTCTATTATAGCATCAGCTCTCAAGTGCATCTCACTATAAATATCATCATCATAAGATTGGACAAACTTGTACATTTCCATCAAGTTGTACTAGGGTAACCTTTCATGTATCCCATATACTACGTCAAAAGGAGAACAACCTATTGCCTTCTTCACTGTTACCCTATCTACCCAAACTGCTAGTCTCAATTTTGAATTCCAAGCCTTCTTATTATTTTCAAGAATCCTCTTAATGTTTTTCATCAAGCTTTTACTACTCAATTTTGCTTTCCCATTGCCTTGTGGGTGGTAAGGTGATGAATATGATAGTTGAATCCCATATTTTTAATAAAAATCCATATATTCTTCAAACTTTAAATACTTTGCATTGTTTGATACTACTCTTTCTAGGCATCCAAACCTTGTCGATATATTACTCATTAGAAAATCAATCACAACCCTGCTTGTTGCCTTCTTGGTTGGAATTGCCTCAACCCACTTTGTAAAATAATCAATGGCCACCAAAATCCAGGAATGACCACCACTTGATTTACATGCTATCTCCCCAATAAAATCAATCCCCCATTGTTGGAATGGAGCTTGTACATTAATTGGTTGTAATGGAAGATTTCCTGAAAACTTCAACTTCCCAGAAAACCTTTGGCAAGCATCACATTTCTTTACTAGTTGGTGTACATCTTTAAACACTATTGGCCACCAAAACCCATCTCTTAACACTTTGTGTGCAGTTTTTTTAGCCATATAATATCCTCCACAAACCCCACTATGCATTTTTTACAACAATTCCTTAGCCTGATCTTGGGTCACACACTTCAGTAGTACACTTTCTATATTTCTCTCAAACCAAATATTTCCATTTACTATAATGTACTTGATATCATGTAATTTCAATTTCCTCTTCTCATTTTCATTCACATTTTTAGGACACTTCATTTTCTATAAGTATTATATTACATTATCATACCACTCACACCCATCCATAGTACACAGATAAGTTTTGTGTTCTTCTTCTATAACATTTATCTGATTGGCATCCAAGTTACTTTGAGCCACTAATTTTTCCAATCCTTGACCCCTCACTAACTTAGTGATCTGAATACCAATATTGAACTCTTGAATCCTATTGATCCATCTACACCTTCTTCCTGATACTTCATGTTGTGTGAAGATATCCTTTACTGTAGCACTAGGCACATAAGAAATTACTTTTGCTCCCATTAAATAGCTCCTAAAAGCCTTAATAGCCTTCACTAGTGCATATGCTTGCTTCTCATTTATTTCATATTTCAGTTCTTCAACTTGTAATGACTTGATAAAAAATGCAATTGGTTGTTCAAAACCTTATGAGTTCTTTTGTAATAACACAGCTGCAATAGTATGGAAAGATGCAAATGAAAATATTTGCATTGGTTTGTTGTAGTCTGGAGTCTTCAATATTGGAGCATTTTTAATAGCTTATTTTATGTCTTGGAATGCCTTGGTTGGTTCTCCTTCCCAATCCAATTTTGATCCTTTCTTCAGCATTTTGGAAATTGGTCTACTTATCTCTGCAAAGTTTTTCACAACCCTCCTTTGGAAATTAACTTGCCCAAAGAATGATTGAATCCCTTTTTACAATTTTTGGCTGAGGTACTTTATCAATTGCGGCCACCCTTTCTGAAATAATCCTTACACCATATTTTGACACAATATGGCCCAACAATTTTCCTTGAGTAACTCCAAATGCACACTTCTTTGGGTTTAGAAAAATACCATATTCCGAAGCTCTGCTAAAAATTTTCTCCAAATGCTCACAATGTTCATCTTCCTTCTTGAAATAAGTTGTCAATTCATCTTGGTATACTGCTAGAAACACATTAATGAAATGAGAAAATGCAACATCAATTGCTCTTTGGAATGTTGCTCCTACATTGGTAAGCCCAAATGGCATCCTTACATACACATATGTCCCCAAGATATTGTAAATGTTGTCTTGTATTGTTCTGATTCTTTAACCACTACTTGGTTATAACCTAAGAATCCATCCATCATAGACATAAGCTCATAGGCTATGACTCTTTGTAACATACACATATGTCCCCAAGATATTGTAAATGTTGTCTTGTATTGTTCTTATTCTTTAACCACTACTTGGTTATAACCTAAGAATCCATCCATCATAGACATAAGCTTATAGGCTATGACTCTTTGTAACATTTCTTCCATGTTTGGTAATGGATAATTATCTTTTAATGAAGATACATTCAAATTTCCAAAATTAACACATAACCTGATATCTCCACTCTTCTTTCTTACATGCACCAAGTTAGACACCCATGACGAATGTCTAATAGGATTGATAATACAAGCTTCCCTTAGCTTCATCAATTCTTCCTACATTTTGGGTGCTAAAGTAGGGTTGATTGGTCTTTACTTTTGTCTAAAAGGCTTGGCACCTTCCTTCAATGGAATCTCATGCTGGAATAAATCTTCTTGATAAGCCTTCAAGTCATCATATGACCATGCAAAAATATGTTTGTATTTCCCCAACATGTCAATTAGCATCTTCCTGACTTTGGGTGACATTTTCCTACCAATGTATAATTTCCTTGATGCTCCTTCGGTTCCAAGATTAATCTCTTCCAAGTCTTTAGGATGTGGAGCATTATTTGTGACTTTTGCCTTATCCTGATGTTCAAACACTTTCCAATACAACTAAACCTTTTGGAATCTTGTTAGTTTTCAACTAGATTACTTCATTTCTGAAAACTATTTCCTTTTCATCTATTGTTTCTACAAAACCACTGAAATCAATTTCTTGACCTTCATAATTATCTATATAGTTTAGAAACCTCAAGATATCTTCATTGTCATTAAAAATTTGCTAATTTTCAATATTATCAGGAATTGATGGTCTGGTCAGAGTCTCAACCTTTGATATTCCTACAAAAGTTATATCATTTGGCCTCAATGCTATATTAGCCAGTTAGTCTTCCACTCCATTATGACTTCTTTGTATCTAATCAATACCAAATACATCATTTTTTTCTAATTCATCCCATACAACATTTATGTACTGCTTCAATCTCATATTCTTTGATGCATATTTGGATCTAACCTGAGATATGACCAACTTTGAATCTCCAACAACTTTGAGCTTATTTATCCCATGTTTCTCTGCAATTCTCAACCCCAACAACAATGCTTCATATTCTGCCACATTATTTGTGCATGTGAAAGACAACATGAAATAAAATTTAAATTTTTTTCCACGGGGTGATACTAATAGAACTCTTGCACCTAAACCTTCTTTTGAACTAGCTCCATCAAATTATATAGTCCAAATGTCCCCATCCTCTGATGACTTATCAACTTTATCAAGTGGTGCAGGTCTTTCCTCATTCTTTCCTGGAATGTCCTAAACTCTTAAGGCATTTATATCAATGTCGATAAAACAAGTCATATTCTAATCTGGGTCATGCTCAATCATATGTGGCACTCTAGCCTCTCTAACAATCTTCACATACTTTCCATCAATACAAAAAATTTCATAAGACAAGTCACACTACAAACTTCCTCCCATAGAAGTACTCCAATTTCTTGATAACAACATCCCATACTAAGGTGGAATATCTACAACTAGAACATCCACTGTCAATTCCTTTTCAAGGAATGTTTCAAGCCTATAAGGAAATGTTCAGATAGTCCCTATTATAGGTACCTCCCTTGCATCCATAGAAAAACATTTGCGTTGAATAGCATCAACATTCATACCCATAGCTTCCATATTTTTAACTAGCATAATAGTGTTTGAAGCCCCAGAATCAACCATATAGTTTTTAAATCCTTTCCATTAATAATTGCACTTAAAAAGAAAGGGTGGAAAATTTATGAGCACTCATTTACTATATTCTCAAGATACATTTGGGGAATTTGTGACACCATTCCCTCTAACTCTTTATTTTTCTTTTTCAATTTCACTTCCTTCCTCCTTCACATCATGAGAATTGTTTACATGTTCAATCTTAACTGATGAAGCACTTTTGACCCATACCACAGCCTTCTCCTTGTGGTCATCAATTCTCATCATCTCTAATAAAGGGAATTTAACAACAATTTGAGAAAGCAACTGCAACATATCTATAGGTGTGTAAGCCGGTAAAACATAAGACATACCTGGCTTTTCTTCACTTTCCTTTAATTTGTTGCTTTCATTGATTTGTTTCTTCTTTAGGTCCTCTCCAGTAGACTTAGCAAACTTCTCACTCACTTTGGTCTTCACCTTTAGTGAATTGGTTTCCTCCTTAGGTTTTGAGACCTCAGCCTTCTTAACAAATACTTTATTTCTGACCTCCTTTATCTTGACTGCATCTTTTTTATTATTTTCTTTCACTTCTTTACCCTTATGTTTGGACTCTTTAATGAAAAGACTAGAATACTTTCCTTGATCCTCCCCTATTGTCCTATTTATCAAATGGTAACATTTTTTTACTTGGGAAGCCATATCAATTGTTAATTTGGAAGTTTCCTCATTAGAAGGTCTTCTTAATAACATTGTATCTTCACCCTGTTGAGTATTGCACCTCTAGTCATCAACATCACATTCTTCATCAGAAAACTTTTTGGTGGTATGATTTTGTGCTCTACCTCTGATCATCCACATACAATTCCTGAGACTCGTTATCTAAAGAGAAATCTACCTCTTCCAGATAACAAGTAATAATCAAACAATCCATATTATCATCCTGAAACACTTCATCCTCTTCACCCTCATGTGATTCTTCATTGGTAGTAATCAATTGTGCAACTACATAATGCTCGGATGAATATGGAGATTGACAAGTAATACACCATGGAGTATCCTCAATTACATTTGTTGTATGCTTTTGCAAAGGGTCACGAGTCTTCTGCTCCTTCTTATTCTTCTAATTTTGTTGAATTGGCTTACCATCCTTCCAATTAGTATTATAAGGGTAATTCTACAATCTTGGAGGTCTGTTAACCCTGTTAAACTATTTCTTTTCCTATCCACTACCTTTCTCATTATTTGCAAAAATATACTTGATATCTTTCAAGGTAATAAGTACCTTGTCTAATTTGTCTTCATCTTTAGATTTTGAGCCTAAAGACTTTTCTATTTTCTCCTTAGAACTCTTAAACAATTAGGATCGTCTTGTCTTCTAAGCTTACCAGAAGTTATTCTATTGCTCTTAATGTTAACTACCATCCTGAATGCATCTCTCAAAGTTTGAGGATCCTTATCTCTAAGAAGGTATGCCATCTTTCCATCAAATGCATTGAAATAAGTTGTTAGACAAACATTTTCTTCCAAACTTAAAACCTGAAATAGTTTTTACATAGGCTTTTGAAACCTTGCATTGAAATCATTTACAACTTCATTAGGTAACTTCTTTATGTTATTAAACTCACTCAACATAAAACTTGGATCAATCTTATCACCATATTGTTCCTTAAAACAATTTTCAAATTCCTCCCAAGAACTAATGCTTCCAGCAGGTAATCCCCTGTTCTAGTCTCTAGCATCTTCTATCAAAGATTGCACAAATAGCTTCATTACTACATCGTCATGGTCCACCTCATAGTCATTTAACTTATCATTGAAGGATTTTATATTCTCCTCTATTTTTATAGCATTATTTCCTACAATTTTTTTTATTTTGTTTCTCAACTCATCTGGAATTTGATTAGGGTAACCAAGGATTCCATTGAAATGCAACTATCTATATCTCTCTAGATGGACAGACCTTATTTGAAAATTCCCTCTGATATTTTGGCTACCAACATTTGTTCTAGTGCTTTGCATATTAGGAACTTGGGGCTAAGTTATGTTTTGAGGAGTATTTTGACCCTTTTTCCCTATGTTGTTAGTTCCTGCAGAGCTGACACCTTGGACACATTGGCTAGGGACATTATCAATCTGATGTGTTTGTGGGCCTGAACTAGAAACACCTTGAATATTTGATGGGCCCACAATAGATGAGGCATTATTTTGTGTAGACAATTTTAGGAAAGTAATCTTCTTCTTCATCTTTGTTAAGGAAACTTCCATCTCTACTTTCTTTAACTCTTTTTTAAGAGCCTCACTTTCCTTTTTTGCCTTTTCTAGTTCCATATTAGCCTCGAAAAATCCATGTGATGGTTGAGTTAGGTCTGGGGCACAAACACTCTTCTAATCATTGATCTTTATTCCAAATAACTTGTGTTTACCCTTATCCAATTTAGTCTTATGGGCTTGAGGCTTCATAGGGTCTAATGGCTTTTGTTTAAGATCAATTTGATCTTTAGGTTTTTCTATAGGAATGTTTTATGTTTTACTATCAAGGTTTTCTCTCAAGATAGGACCCTCAACACTTGGTTTTGGTTCTTTGTAATTCAAGGCCTTAAGTGTAGCTAATTGTCTCAATAACCTATCTCTTTCAATCATAACATTGACACCTTCATACTCCTTTTATTTTTCTTTCTCTTTCCTTAACTCAATTTGTTTTTGGATTTCCTTTCTCAAAGTATCTACCTCTCCAAAAACTTCTTCAGGGTCTAGTAAAGTTATTTTAGATCCAGAGGAGTCATCTAGATCTATCAGATTCATATCTCCTTGTTCCTGAACTCTTTCAAATGATAAAGGAGTCTCTTTTGTAAGGCCTAGAGGAGGAGGTACACCAGTGGTGCTTTCTCTTTGGTGACTTTGACTTCTACTCTGACCTCTTCTCTTTTTAGAGTATTGTACTTGTGTTGCTTCCTTAGTTTGTTGTTGCATTTCCTCTTGAACAGGCATTTTAAATAATGAATCAAAAACTCTCATACTATCTAATTCATAACCTTTAGAGGACGATTCAATACGTTTAGGAACAAGATATAAAGAAGACTTACTTGTATTTGTATGCTTTGGTATTGTTCGTGTAAATAAATAATCATTATGGATATTATTACACTTTACTTAAGTTAACTTAGGATAATGCATCTATTCGTAATTTTGATTTGAGACACTTCAGGAAGTGTGCACATAGGGATATAGCTTGTAGGAGAAATTCCACCTTTTGTGGTCTTATTTTGTTGTTACACTCCACATTCAATGGGTCATCCACCTCTTGTGGAATATTATATTATTTCTCCTACCTACCTCTAGTATTTCTTACCTACCCTTATTTCTCATTGAGCCACATGTCATGATTGTGTGCTTGTACATCCATATGGCCTTGCCTATATAAGCAGGCCCATATTCAATGTATTGGTTAATCCTGTTGATCATTTGCATATTGATGAGAATACAGTTTGTTCTTGTCATTCTTTTGTCTCTCTTTTATACTTTTCATTGTGCCCTTGATCTTGGCAAAATCTTACATGGTATCAGAGCCATTGGGGCTTCAATTGATTGGTTTTTGGAGACATCTTGTAAGGCTTCTATTTTTGGATCTGAGGGAAAACATTTTTTGGAGGCATCTTAGAGTGTTTTCGACCTCACCATTACATTCGAGAGGCTGTTTCCATAAAAATCAAGTATAAACTCAACCTATTTTGGCAAAAATTAAATTTTGGGTGTTGGAGGAATTTTTTGCCCAATTTGGGCGGTACAGTATGGAATTTTTGGATCTCAAAAAAATTTAAATTTTGTGGGTCCGTACCTTCTGCCCAGTTAGCAACGTAGAGTCAGTGCATAGTTAGCGCCTAGTTAGCAACACACAGTCAGCCGCTCAGTCAGCGCCTAGTTAGCATTTTTTGAAAAAAAATTAGACCCCTCTCCGTTGAGCAGCTCGGATTTTTGGGTCAACTTTGGAGGCTCATATCTTTCTCAATTTGCTCCTTTTTGGGTGTAATTTTTTTTTATTTGGGCTAATTCATGCTCTTCACAGTGGTGTGGTTATTTCCTGATTTTGGTGCATAGGTTTTTTGGAATTTTTGGATTCTCTCAGCTGTACCTGCCCAATCCTCAATTTTGCAACTTCAAAGGCTTTGTTTGAGCTCATACGACCTCCTTTTCAAGTGTCATTTTTTTTTAAAGTGCATACTTTTTTATCTACTTTCATAATCTATGACCATATTTCATAGAGTTTGAGTGGAAATTGTACTTTCAGATATTGGTCTTATTTGACCTACTTGGTACTTGTAATTTGCTTGGATCTTAGTTTAGATCTCTTTCATTATTAGTTTGAGTCTTCTTTGGCCTTATTAAGGCAATTGTAAAGTTGAAATCAGAATTCCACTTTGCCATTTTTTTCAAGTGGCCCATTGTACACGCTCTAAGTATAAAGTGTCAAATCATTATTTTTTTATTTTTTTTTTTGGGGGGCGGGGTTCTTTGATTGAGTGAATTTGAGGGGGTGCCTTGTGTGATTGTGTTTCTCTTTCCTTGTGCTCTTTCATTTTTGTTGCAATGAGTCCTCATAAATTTCCACCTTTAACTCCACATAATTATGCATCATGGAAAATTAAAGTATGGAGCAAATTAATGGAAAAAGGTCTCACACATTACATAGATGGAACTATAGCAGCACCACCTAATCCTAAGGCTGATCCTAACACTTAGTTAGAATGACTCACTAAGAATTGCATGGCTCTTGGAACTTTGTGTAAGTATGTATCAAATGACCTCATTTTTCACATTGAGAAGTGTACAACAATCAAAGAGGCTTGGGATATGTTTCAAAAATTGTATGGTCAATTTGATGAAATCAGAGGTTACAGGATTGACAATGAGCTCACCAACTTGGATCCCAAGAGTTTTGATACAATCCAAGATTATGCCACCAAATCTAATGAGCTAAGAGCAAAGCTTAGGGATTGTGGAATTGACAAAAAGGATGCTCAGTTGATATTCAACTTGTTGGACAAGATTACACCAAAATATGCAGCATTTGTGTCTAGCTTCCAAACTCATCGTTTGATAGTGGGGAGTCCCTACATTATGCCTTCATTTGTTGCTTTCATAGAAATTTTGATATTGGAACAATCTAAGTTGTTGAACATGGGGCTTCTAAAGTCTTCAAAGTCCAAGGCTTTGGTGGCTAATCAAGGGAGTCAAGGAAGTCAAGGAAAAGATTCCAACAAGAAGAAGAAGCAATCTAAGTCAAAGCCACAGCAGGAAAAAGGACAATCATCCTCTCCACCACAAGGCGCTTTTTTGATCCTCTTTCAAAAAGGGGACTCCACCTAAGAAGGATAAACCAAATTGTGCATACTGAAAGAAGTATGGTCATGATGAGCATCGATGCCACACCAACCAAGTTGATGAGTTGACAAATCTTGTTAAGAAAAACAACATCAACTTTCCATCTGCCTACACAAAGAAGGATTCATCTCCTTCCTCTTCCTCATAGTCTAAGGGAAAAGGGAAAGATTTTGTGGCAACAACAGGTTCTTCACAATAGTGGATACTTGACTTAGGTGCCTCTTATCACATGGGTTCTACAAAGGAATAGTTTTCTTCATTGGAGCCATCTAAGGTACCTCACATTTACATAGGTGATGATACACATGTTGAAGTTGAAGGGAAAGGTTCAGTTGACATGGATGATGGAACATTTGAGAATGTTCTCTATGTTCCTAACCTATCTACCAACCTCCTCTCTATCTACCAAATCACTCACTATGGGAATGAGAAAAAGGTTGAGTTTACACCTGATCCAGTTATGGTAAAGGAACTTGATGATGATTCCTTGGTAGCAGTGGGACAAGTCAATGACAACTCAAGGCTTTATTCATTCTCCCACTTTGTACCAAGTTCTCTTCTAGGGCCTTGCTTACTCATTCAAATTTAGAAAGTAAGCTATGGCATGAGCGGTTTGGTCACCTCAACTACCACTATCTTGAGCAACTCAACACTAAAGACATGGTCATAGGTTTACCTTGAATTAGTTTTTCAGAGGGTGTATATTCAGGTTGTTCCATGGGCAAGCATCCTGAGGAGAATTTTGATAATGGGAAATCTTGGAGAGATTTGGAAGTTCTTCAACTTGTTCACAATGATGTAGTAGATCCATTTCCAACACCTTCATTTAGCAAGGCCCGCTATGGTCTTACCTTCATTGATGACTAATCCTTCACTTGGGTCTACTTTCTTATTCATAAGAGTGAAGTATTTGACAGATTTTAGGACTTCAAGACTCGTGTGGAAAAGAAATCCAGGAAAGTGGTCAAGATTATTCATACAGATAATGGAAGGGAGTATGTGAACAAAAGACTTGATGATTTATGTACATTTTAGGGGATTGATCTTCAACATTTTGTTGCATACACTCCATAGTAGAATGGAGTTAGAGAGCACAAGAATAGAATTCTCAAAGAAATGGCTAGCTGTATGATACATGAACGTTCTCTCGATCCCGCCTTTTGGGTAGAGGCTATTAGTTATGCCACACACATCCAGAATTGAGTTCCTCACAAATTTTTGCAAGGTATTACTCCTTTTGAAGCTTGGGTTGGTAGGAAACCGATTGTGAGACATTTCAGAGTCTTTGGGTGTCCAACATGGGCTCACATACCTCTGTAGAAATGCAAGGCATTGGAACCTTAGAGTAGGCCTTGCATATTTGTTGGATATCCTGAGGGTGTTAAGGCATATAGATTGATGGATCCTAAGACACATGAGGTGTTCATTAAGAGGAGTGTTCACTTTGAGGAAAGCTCTCCTAACTTAGCCTCTTTACCTCCTCCACCTTCCTCCATTGTGGATAGTGATACTAGTGATTCAGATGATGAGACTTCTTCAACTCTGAATCATAAGGTTACACCTCCATAGGGTCCACATGTAGTTGAGGATCCTTGTTCTCCACCTCCACCTAGACCTTGTTGGGCTCGACAGACACTTGAGGCAGCGGGTTCTCTTGTTGGGGATCCTTCAGATACATAGAGGACTAAATCACAACATCAGGATCTTCCACATGCATTCATTGCTACTGCTTCCAATCCACAAACATCTTAGAAAGCATCAGGGGTTCCTCAGTCGGACCAAGATATGGAGGAAGAGTATAGTTCCTTCATGAGGAACAACACATGGGATTTAGTCCATCTCCCTAAGGGGAGAAAGATGGTTCGTTGTAAGTGGATCTATCGAACCAAGTTTGCAGCAGATTGTAGTGTGGATAAGTATAAGGCTTGGCTTGTTGCAAAAGGTTTCTATCAGGTTCTAGGTGTTGACTATATTGAGACCTTTGTGCCTGTAGACAAGATGAACTCCATTCGCTTGACACTTGCTATTGTTGTAGCTCATGGTTGGGTTGTACATCAGATGGATGTGAAGAGTTCTTTTCTTCATGGGGATCTTGATGAGGATATTTATATGGAGCAGCCATAGGGTTTCATCCAGGATACTTCCTTGGTTTGCAAACTAAGGAAATCTCTCTAGGGCCTCAAGCATGCCCCCAGGGCTTGGTATGCCGAGATGGATTCCTTTCTTCTCTTAGTAGGGTTAACCAGGTGTCATTCTGATCCAAATTTCTACTTTTTGCGATAGGATGACTCTCACTTGATACTTGTGCTCTATGTTGATGATTTGATCATTACAAGGAGCACTGCATCCATCATTAGCAGGGTCAAATCTACTTTGCATGACAAATTTTCTATGACTGACTTGGGTCTTTTGCACTACTTTCTTAGGATAGAGATTTCATAGTCACCTTCCGGGATTACACTATCACAGCCCAAGTATGCTCTTGATCTACTTGCATGCTTTCATATGGTTGATTGTAAGCCTGCACCAACTCCCTTTCTTTGAGGAGTCAAGCTTAAGGCTAAGTCTTCTTCTCCACCAGTTGATGCCACATTGTATCGCCAACTTGTGGGTAGTCTCATCTACTTGACTCATACACGCCTTGATATTTCATTTATGGTTGGCATGGTTTCCCACTTCATGTAGGAACCACATGAGCTTCATTGGAAAGCTACCAAATGCATCCTTCATTAAATCCATGGTACACATCACTATAGGATTCACTATGCAGTAGGCACAGGACTTCGCTTGGTTGGTTACACAGACTCTGATTGGGCTGGTGATCTTAATGATTGTAGTCTACTTTAGGTTACAGTTTTTCACCTTGGTTCAGGCCCCATTTGTTGGTAGAGCAAGAAGCAGCATGCTATTTCTCTCTCTTTGACTGAGGTTGAGTATCGAGGAGGTGTTAATGCAGCGACTAAGACCATTTGGCTTCAAGAGATTCTCATAGAGTTTGGGTTTACTACTCCACAACCAATAGTTCTACATTGCAACAATCAGAGTGCTATTGCAATCTCGAAGAACTCGGTCCAGCACCAGCGGACCAAACACATTGAGATCTATATGCACTATATTTGAGAGCTGATTTAGGAGCAGGTCATTGACTTGTAATATTGTCCTACAATGGAGCAGGTTGTAGACATATTCACAAAAGCTTTCACTGAGAGTAAGTTCCAGCAGTTGCAAGCTCTCTTGGGGATGCAAGATTTCTCATTAAGGGGGGTCAGCTGACTTCTCCTTCCTCTCTTATGGGAGGGAATTTTTCCTCTTTGAGGTTTTGTCCTTCTTCTTTGAGAGTCTTTTGTATATTCATCTCTCTTTTGTGGGGGAGTTTTTTCCCACTGGGTTTTCTCCCTTTCTTCATTTGTGAGAGATTGCATTGCATAGTTTTGCTTGCATTTGCATTTTGTACATGGGTACCTACCATGGCCTAGTAGTCAGGAGCCATCTTGCTTTGTTGACTTGAGTCTTCATTCCCCTAAGTTGCACTTAAGGGGGGGTGTTGGTGTAAATAAATATTCATTATGGATATTATTACACTTTACTTAAGTTAACTTAAGATAATGCATCTCTTCATAATTTGGATTTGAGACACTTAGGGAAGTGTGCACATGAGGATATAGCTTGTAGGATAAATTCCACCTTTTGTGGTCTTATTTTGCTATTACACTCCACATTCAGTGGGTCATCCACCTCTTATGGAATATTATATTATTTATCCTACCTACCCCTAGTATTTATTACCTACCCTTGTTTCTCATTGAGCCACATGTCATGATTGTGTGCTTGTACATCCATATGGCCTTGCCTATATAAGAAGACCCATATTCATTGTATTGGTTAATCCAGTTGATCATTTGCATATTGATGAGAATACAATTTGTTCTTGTCATTCTTTTGTCTCTCTTTTATACTTTTCATTGTGCCCTTGATCTTAGAAAAATCTCACAGGTATCCATGATGAGGGAGTATTACTAGTTTCTTCATTTCTTCCTGTCCAAGTCTTCTTCTAAGTTTTTGGAAGCTCACCCGCCAACTTCTCTTCTAGATGTTTCTTCATGTGACTTCTGGTATTCTTTTCTTTACTCATAATAAAAGATCTTTTGAATTTTTTGAAGTTCTTCAAATATACACATGCACGGGCACAAAGACTTCAGAGTTGCCACCCAAATAATCTAGGGATACCAAATATTTGCAAACATTTGGTGATTTTCAAAGGATACTTGCAAATCTTAGTTATAGATAACATTATATTCTCAAAAATGACCAGAAACACTCTGCATGACAGAATATGTGGATGACAAATATAGATCAATAGACTCAACCTTCAAACCACATAAACACGTTGAAAACTCTATTCAAATGCTCAATGGATGATAACACTAAGTAATTTCACAACTCCCCAATAGAGTCGCCATTTTGTTGGTTTCCAAACATGATTTATGCTATCTAATGTAGCAACCAAGTTGATCTTTTAATTATCTATGGAGGAGCCAACTCCAATAATCAATAATCTTCAGGACTTAGACCAACTAACAAGAATATTAACAAATCCTTCTACACTTTGGGCTCTACAAAACCCGAGAGGGTGATCCCTAGGTGAATTTACAACCTCTGCACCACAATTGCAAATAACATTACAACAAAGAAGATAGTCTCATATAATAAGGCTCAACACAAAGGGAGAATGCTACAAGAATGGCTAATTTTGCATTGATCCTCAACCAATTGGAGCATGAGATGACAACAAACATAAATAAAAATAAAAATACATTCATTATTTATCAATAAATATCAAGCCAAAGATGAATTAGAGAAAATATTGATTGCAAGAGCAGTATTTAGCCTAGACCAGTGCATTATCTCATTGGGAGATTGGATTCACAGAGTGCATATTAATATATGACAGAATGTTTCCCTAGTATATAGATCTAAGATATTATTGCCTTACAATAAATCTCATTTGTAACCAAACCTAAAACTTCTTATCAAAATCCCTGCACAAGTCCTATCAATTTGTAATTATATTCAAGCATTTAATTAATTTGTTACATTAAAGCATGAATTAGAAATTACACACACCACAACAGTGAGAGATGAATGAAAAGAAACCCTTGATTTATTTCATTCAAAATATGATAGGATTGTACATTCGAGAGAAATAAATCTGAATTTTTTCATTTTAAATTCAATTACTAGCTCTGCCAAAATAGTATACATTCCAAGGATTCAACAACTTTATAGAATTTAACACTGAACTTTCTATCTATTTTCTTTGTATCAGATTAACAAATTGTCTCAACTTCACCTATGACTCTTTACTTGGACTCATCTGGAACCAAAAATTCTAGAAACCAGAAAAAGACCCCTATACATAACCTTGAATTCATTTTAATAAAACAAGGGAGCAAACAAGCTACAGGGTTGAGAAAACACACATCACAAGCTAATTGGACCACTTGTGATTCTTGTTACAATAATATTCCTTAGTGGAAAAATATTCTAATTGTCTCTTAAAATGTTATTTATGCTTGGCCTTCTTAGTACTTGCCGAAGATGATGCAAGTGTTGGCTCATGATGCTCTAGATTCACTTATAGAGGTAATAACCACTACAAGATGCCAAAACTGGGAACCAAGTTGTTATTCTTGATAGTAAGTAGCTAACTGTCTGTTTCTACCTTATTCTTCATTTAAGTACATTCCCACCCAATTATTATACTCCTCTTTTGATGGCCATTCAAAATTCATAACCTCATCTACTCTTCGTCTTATATGTAGTATATTTAATGGCTACTTGGTTGGCTTCCCTCTCAAAAATTTCAAAAGATGTGCCCGTATTGATGATCTTATCCATACTATCCTCAAGAATATATGCATCAAGTTTATCACATATTAATTCTTTTTGAGAATTAATTACCTTCTCTACCTACTCTTTCCATGACTGCAATCATTTAACATCTCCATTCTCATCCATAATCCCAAGCAACAATGTGTCTTACAGTTCATTGAAAACCTTCATCAATTCTTTGATTTTCTTCTCTAGATTCTTTGGAAGAGTCTAAAATTCTTGTAATGACTTCACCAACGAATAAGTTGGTTGATGTGTTTGAGGTCTATTAGCATGAAGCTTTGAAGCCATGAACATCATTTTTACTTCATTATCTTTATGCACCCACTTACCAAATAATGGTGTAGCTACCTCTTGATCCCTATCAAAAACAAATTATGGCTTCAAACAATAAAGAGTATAATGAGTGAATAATGTGTAACCTACTATCAATATTCTCCTTTAGATGGCTTAAAACTGTATTCATTATCTCTTTCTTTTTTAAGACACCTCTTTCCTCTATGTCTTTTATTGGGTGTTCCAATTCCTTTATTTTCTCAAGCATCTGAGCCTTGGATGAGTCAACTGAATATGTAGGCTCCTCAAAAATTGCATCCAATGTGGAAACTAAGGGTTCAATTCCCACTAGAGACTTAGAAGCTGACTTGGTCGTGTTGGCTGGAGGTGTTTTAGATGTTGAGGGCAAATCAAGAGGGGCTCCTAATAGCTTTTTCTGTAGTAGTTGAACTATAGTTTCAAGTTCAGTATTCTTTTTTTGAGCTTTGTTATAATCTCCAAATACATGTTTATATTTTCTTTGGTATTCCTCTCTATCTACCTTTTCCCTCTTAGTTGTTTCTTGTGCCAAACTTGCCACATTCATTATTAGGTAAGATGCTTCTACCACTAAAGTCTCTGAAGCTCTTTTTATAGTTAGACTTCCCCTCAAATTAGGGTTTATGTCTACTATGTCAGGCTTTCTAGCCTCTTTAGTTAACTACCATATTTCCAATGTGGCATATTCTTGCCTATAGGAAGACCCTTGCAATGCCAATCTAACTTCCTCCTTTGAATTATTAAAAGGCTGCTGAGATTTCCTTATTGCATCAAAATCTACAACATCTACAATATCCCATTCTAGAAGAATCAATACCCCTTCTTGGTCAATAATTCTTCTTCCCTCTGTAGGAGTTATGGACTTAAATTCTTTCATCATTTCACTTTAAACTTCTTCTTAAACTTCCTTATCACTTATGTTGGGATTTTAGTCCTTCTTCTTAGCACATCTATGTTTATGCTCTTGAATTTTAGTTGTCCAGACCAACTGTAAAAATGCCTGGTTGTGAACAAATGTCTCATCTTCCAGGAATTTGTCACATTCCTCTTTCCTTGTATCCTTGATAGCTTTTCCTTGTATCTCCACTGGAGCAAGGTCCAAATCTAATGACCTTGGTGGAGATGGGATTTCAACATGTATCTCTTCTTTAGTAAGAATGATCACATTCTCCTCCTCTAGCTCTTGTGCATGTTGTTCTTCACACTTGTCAGTTTTTTGCCTCTTAGATGGAGGAGGTGAAGGAGCAAGTGAAAGACTTCTTTTAGGTGAAGATTCAACATCTATAATCATTACCCTCTTAAGATACCCATGCTGAGCTTCAAGGGTTTTTTCTTGTTTCATTATCCCCCTCCCCTTCCTCTTTATCTCTTCGTCCTCTTCACTATCACTTTCATGTCTTACTCTTCTGTTAATAACCCTCCCTCTTTAAGGCATGTTAATAGGTCTCTCCTCCTCTATCTCCCCTTCTAGTGGTGATGCTGATTTTTTTATTTGGAGCCTTTGCTGAGGAGGCTTTGACAGTGGCCTTTGTTGGGTTACTAATTTTGGAGGTTCTTCTCTTATTTCTTGGCCGCTTGTTATCTCCAATTTCTCCACCTCATCCATTAGGTCATACATGACTTCATCAAAACTTTCTATCAAATAATCAAGCTTCTTACAAAATGGACTGAATTCTTTCAACAGGTCATACTTTGGATCCAATTTGTGGAATTTATCAAGAAACTTCTTATAAGCCATCCATCTTTCTTTTCTAACCTCTTGGTTATCCAAATAAAATTCATTCTTGATCAAGTCTTATAGAAAATTGAATTGATGAGGCAAATGGGTTCCTTTGATTATTTATTAAACATTGCATAAAAACCCTTTGGGTCACTGTGCCTCTTTGTGCTGACTCTCAAGAAATAAGGAGAAAGAACCTTTTGAAAATGGACCCATTCTCCTTGAATAATTATAAAATATGGGATTGTAATGTAATCAGGGAAAAATGTGCCTTTACCTCTCTTTGTCAACTCATCTTCATGTATGCAGCCCGATTGCCACATAAATTTTGCAAATCCTAATCTAAGTGGAATTTTGAAAGGCAATACATGTGGTTGTCCCTAAAATCGATAATCTTATAACTATGCTCATTGAATAAGGAACTATATCCTCCAAATTATGCTCAAGTTTCAATTTTGGCCTTCTTTCCTTTAGCCTCAAAATTCATACAAGTATACTAGAATCCTTGGTAGATTTACTATCAACCGAGCCCTAAGCCTGGATGCGAAGAAATTGTCAAATATTACATAGCTTGCATCCTTTCTATCCCATGACATATCCATGCTCCAAACTTGTATTGGCATTTTTTCTCTGTCCATCACCCTTCTCAACTCCATTTTTTCTACAAAGAAATCTTGTTTTTTGTACAAGATCATGTAAATAAGCATGGAATACCAATAGATTGAGGTACTAGTGTCACCCTTTTTAATCTGTAGCAACCCCTCATGTATCTTGTCTACAAGGTATAAAGAAAATTCATAAATCTTTATAAAATTGGGGTGTTGAATCTGAATCCCCATGTGCATATGTGCTTTTGGGATTACCGCGCTTGGGTGAAACCTAAAATCTGACACGATGTGAAAAAGGTGGCCCTAAAATGATGTGCAAAGGCATCAATTAGAAAAGGCTCTTCACCACTTGGGCCAATCTAATACTGAGTATCTTCCGCCTTAGCCAAATGAGATGGGAAAAATCTTTCTCTGACTAAATACCTTGTCTTCTCAAATCCTTTCTTCAATTCCTCCAAATCGATAGGTTCCAGGGATGCAGAAGGTTCACATAAGTCAAAAACTTCCTGAAACTCCTCCCTCCAGATGCTCAACAAAACTTATCCTTTGCTTCCCCTCACAACCCTTAAGATTGGGTCACACTTATCTGTCGCTACTTTCAATAAGTCCACATCCATGAATACAGTAGGTATAACTAACCTCCCCAAATCATATTTCCATGCCTATGAAAATGGGGCTAGTAGATTCCTCTAGCCAAACCACATCATGAACATGCTTAGCCCTGACATAGGAACCCTTGCATCTAATATCTTATAATCATTGTCAACTAAATACTCACCCAAGGTTTGTCCATGTGCAAACCTCTGCCCTTGGTATTTATCATTTGTTGATCACCTCAATTGGTCCAAGAAGTTGTCATAGAGAATCCTCCTTTTATATTCAATATGACCAGAGTGTGATCTTTGGGTTGCCATTATGAACACCTAGGGTTCTTGATTTAAGCTCCGCAGGAAACTAAGTTCAAAAATCTTGCAACTACTATGATATAACTAGGATTTTTAAATTCTACTTCAAATTCCCCACCATAGTTCATATCAAAACACTTTTCCTATAAATTTAAAGCAATCCCTATGCTCAAAAATTGGAAATTAACCAAAGAAGGCTACAACTTTAACTTACAATTTTCACACTGCAAACCCTAATTCAATGCTTTGAAAGCTTGCAACAATTTCCTTTAGCTCTTGAAACACTTTCTACTCTAATTCGAATACCTCTGGTAATTGGAAAAGGCTAGAGTTTTCTCTTTTAATATCTTTGTGTTGCCAAACCTACATCCCATCCACCATTACTGCTTGCTTGAGCGATGAAACGACTCCAAATATTTTTGAAATAAGTTTTAATTGCCATTGTAAATCTTCCTCCATGTTGGTGAATAAAACAATCTTTATTAGTCAATCTGACATTGACATTTATGCTAGCATATGACTCCACCTTCATCCAAAAAACAACTTTGCATCAATCTGCCTTACAACTCATCATTGTGTCCCCACCTTCAGCTCTGACCTCTTAGTGTGGACATGTGGCATCATCCCGTGATGCTGCAATGGTTAATGCCTTTGCACCATCTGATCATGGGATCGCAAGGACCGTCTGATCAAGACAATCTTTAATCTGTCCACCTTGGCGACCATTTAGTTTAGTTTGCTAACACTCGAGCACCATTTGATCAACTTTTAAATCATCTCCATCCATTTTCAGCACATGCAAAAATATGCACCCTTTAGTTGGTGGAACTTTAACTTATTTTTGTTGACCTTTGATAAAATGAGATATTTAAAAGCCTTTTTAACATTTGTTTTGGCCACCCATTTTGTTACACATGGCAACTCTAGGACAAATGGAAGCTCTCCACGATGCCACAATGAATAGGATGGTCAACAAAAGTCTTTTCAGCATTGTGGGGAAACTTAACAAATAACACAAAACACTCGATAGGAAAATGAAAAGGGGGCCCAACCTAGAAATGAAAAACAAAACCTTCAAATTGTCCTTTTTAGAAGAGATTTAGGTCGTACGAGGCCTAAGTCATGAACCAAGACTTAGGAGAAATTAAAGATCAAAAGGGACCGAGGGACATAATAAAGAACCTAAGGACATAACATGACCCTACTAATGAATCAATGACCCAAAATCCTTTTAAAACCCAAAAAGGTAACGACTAAATAAAACATGCTCAGGGGTTACAAACAAAATATTGACAAATGAAAAAGAACCCTAAACCCTAGGCCATAAAAGGTACATCAGAGACCCAAATTAGCCAGAGATAAACAAGTTTTACTAGGCGACAAAAAAATCGCATGACATATTTTGAGGTCCTATTAATGGCTCTAGTTGGGGATGTCCATTCCTTTAGAATGAAGCAAGGATCCATATTCTTAGATGAAGCAAACCACTTACAGAGTAGACCAAAAAGGGAAAAGTCTGAACAAGACAACCCAATAGAAAATAAACCTACTCTAAACTATGTACAAGACCTACCACTACTGTTCATAGAAAAACTTACTTCAAGTGAAGTAATGTTTCAAGAAGATCATCATTAACCTCTTGGAGAAAATAAGCGCCTTCACCCCACTTACTCTAGATCACATAAGGGCCTAACTAGATAGCATCAAACTTCCCATGCTTTCCTTTTTCCTCCAATCTGGCATTCCACATCAAGACAATCATTTACTCAGAAACTCCTCGCAGTTGCTCTTCTATCATATAGGTTCTTAACTTGTATTTGTAACTTAGCATTTCTGGCATGAGTTTCCCTTCTAGTTTCATCCAACTTGATTAGAGAATGAACTCTCAACTACATCTCACTATCAATATCATCATCATAAGATTGGACAAACTTGTACATTTCCATCAAGTTGTTCTGGGGAAACCTAGCATGCATCCCATATACTAAGTCAAAATGAGAACAACCTATTGCCTTCTTCACTGTTACCATGTCTGCCCAAAATCCTAGTCTCATCTTTGAGTCCCAAGCCTTCTTATTATTTTCAAGAATCCTCTTGATGATTTTCATCAAGCTTTTATTACTCGATTCTGGTTGCCCATTGCCTTGTGGGTGGTAAGGTGATGAATATGATAGTTGAATCCCATGTTTTTTACAAAAATTTGTATATTCTTAAGACTTAAAACACATTGCATTGTTTGATACTATTCTTTCTGGGCATCCAAACCTTGTCAATATATTACTCATCAGAAAATCAATCACAACCCTGCTTGTTGCCTTCTTGGTTGGAATTGCCTCAACCCACTTTGTAAAATAATCAGTGGCCACCAAAATATTGGAATGACCACCATTTTATTTCCATGTTATCTCCCCAATAAAATCAATCTCATATTGTTGGAATGGAGCTTGTACATCAACTAGTTTTAATGGCAGATTCTCTGAAAACTTCAATTTCCCAGAAAACCTTTGGCAAGCATCACATTTATTTACTAGTTGGTGTCAATCTTTAAACAATGTTGGCCACCAAAACCCAACTCTTAACACTTTGTGTGCAGTTGTTTTGGCCATATAATGTCCTCCATAAACCCCACTATACATTTCTGACAACAATTCCTTAGCTTGATCTTGGTTCACACACTTCAGCAGTACACCTATATTTATCCACCAAAGCTTTCCATTTACTATAATGTACTTGATAGCATGTAATTTCAATGTCCTCTTCTCATTTTCTTTCATATTTTTAGGACACTTTATTTTCTATAAGTAGTATATTACATTATCATACCACTCACAACCATCCATATCACAAAGATAAGCTATGTGTTCTTCTTCTACAACATTTATCTGATTGGCGTCCAAGTTACTTTGTGCCATTAATTTTGCCAATCCTTGACCCCTCACTAACTTAGTGATTTGAATGTCAATATGCACTCTGTGAATCCAATCTCCCAACAAGATAAGGTAGTGATCTAGGCTAATACTGCTCTTTCTATTAGTATTTTGTCTGAGTCATCTTTGGCTTTATATTTCTTAATAAATAACGAATGTCTTTTCATTTTTTATATATATGTTTGTTGTTATCTCATTCTCCAATTGGATGAGGATCAATGCAGAATTAGCCAATCCTGAAATATTCTTCATTTGTGTTGAGCCTTATTATATCAGACTATCTTCTTTGTTGTAGTGTTATTTGCAATTATGGTGCAGAGGTTGTAAATTCTCTAAGAGATCACCCTCCCATTTTTTGCAGAGCCCAAATTACAAGAGTATTTGTGAGGATCCTCATTAGTTGGTCCAAGTCCTAGAGATTATTGAGTATTAGAGTTGTCTCCTCCATAGATAATTGAAATTGCAACTTGGTTGCTACATCAGATAACATAAATCCTGTTTGGAAACCAACAACATACACCTTAGAGAGAGAACCTAATTTAATGTATCATGTATTTAAAAGAGTGCCAAAAGGAACATTACCATAATGAGATGACCCAAAGAAAGGACAAATCAAATGATAATGGTCACAAAACACATGAAAAAGAACATAAGGGATCTATTAACTTTGGGTCAATATGCTCTTATCATAAGTAATTGTTGGCATATGCACACTCCAATGAGACATTGTAGGTGATTGAAGGTTTTGTCATTGATGGAAACCTTACAATCCTATGACACTGGCAAGACATCATACCGGCACTAGAAAAGAAGACTCTACACTGACACTTAGACTACCAGCACCAACAGGGAAAGGAAGCATACCGACACAGAGGCCGACAGGATTTTTGTTGTAATATATTTTATTTATTATTGTAAAATCTTTTGTAAGCCGACTTGTCATGATGTAAAATGACTCATATATATAAGAGTTCATTGTAAAACATTGTAATGTAGTAAGAAGAAAAAGATGCGAGGTATGGAATGTAATTAGGCAGACCTATTATGCGAAATATAGGTTAAGGGTTTATGTAAGAAGCAGAGTAGAAACCAGTACTAGATCTAGCATTATAGATGTTATTCTAAAGCAGTACAAGACATTGGATTTATACAATCCATTTTGTAAGTCAGCGAGACTTCCATTTTGAGCAATATGCTCTAGGCACTTGGTCATCCTACATGTGTAGGCCCCTCTTGTAGCAATAATATTCTCTTATTGGCCAGTAAGTGAATATTGTGGGTCACAAATCCCACCGAGGTTTTTCCCACACCGGGTTTCCTCATTAAATCATTGTGCTATTGTGTGTTTTTCATGTGGTTGTTTTTAATTCTGTTTATTGCATTATTTCTTGCATATCAGTACACTCTTATAATATGTTCTACTTGTTTTAAGTTAAGAAATTCAACAAACCGGTCAGATACTGAATCATCCCCCCCCCCTCTTAGTATCTGTGGGTATCCTAAGAATTGGTATTAGAACCTGGTCCTCTATTTTTAGAAGTCTAATAGCTTGAGGAAGATCTTAACACCGGTAGACATGGAAAACCTGATGAAGCGATTGGAAGCAGCTCTCTCAGATTTTGATATAGAAAATTTGAAGAATATCAAACTTGAAGATGTTCTAAAGGCAGCTCAGGAAATCATTCAAGCACTTCGAGAAAACCTTACCATTGCAAGAAACAAGAGAAGAGAACTCTATGAAAAGATGCAAATTGAGGATGATGAAAAAGAAAGCCTTAATGAGCAGATATGCAAGCTAAAACAAGAGAACATGACAACAAAGAATGAGATGCAGGATATGACTATGAGATTTTGTAAATAAATTGAAGATAGAAAGAAGAATGAAGAAGATTTGACCAGAAGACTAAGTGATGCAGTAAATGAAAACACAAGACTCAGTTATGAAAATGATTTGTTGAAGACAGATCTGATGCACACTCAGAATGACTCCAATGAACTGATGAGGCAGAAAGAGATCTTAGAAAGAGAACTAATTGTTGCTAATCAGCATAAAGAAAAATTCAAGAAAATCTCAGAAGAACTTGATAACTTGGTAAAGAATCAGAAACCCAAAGGTGACACTTCTAGAATTGGCTTTGAAGTTGGAGAAAGCTCTGGTACTGCAAACACACAGGATCATAGTAAATTGGTAAGACAACATAATGCTTATAAATTCAATGGAGAATGCTTTAACTGTAATAAGTATGGTCATAGAGAAAATCAATGTAGATCTAGAAGTTATTAGAACACCAATGCACCCATCGGTTAATGTTCTAAATGCAACAAAGTTGGTCATAACTCTGAAAATTGCAGAATGAATGTTATATGTTATGTTTGTGGAAGATTTGGACACCTATCTAATCAATGTAGATCACAAACTGGCATAGGTTATGGGAAATCTATTCAGAAGAATAATGTGACTTGTTATGCATGTAACAAAATTGAGCATATTGCTAAATTCTGTAGAAGCAAAGGATCACCGACTGACAACAAAAGTTCTAGCTTGAAAGGTAAAGAAAAAGTTGAAGAGGTTAAGCAAGAATTCTCAAACCAATGGATTAGAAAGTCAGACCTAAATATTGTTGGCAATACTCCTCCATCGGTAGAACCAATCAACACTCCACTGGCAGAACAAAGTAGTACTCTACCAACAAGAAGCTCTTCATCAATTTGAAGAATGTTTTCTTGAGGGTTTGGCAATCAAATGAGACATATGCTATTATTCCCTCGGTTGATGGTAAGAAGTAAAAATTACTTCTATACCGGCAAAATGAAGTTAAGTGATTACTTAACTGGTGAGCATTAATTGTGGTAATTGGTGGAATTGGCATTATAAATTAGAGGTTTTGGCTCCATTTCACTTCATTGTGAATTCAAACACTCAAAGAGCACAAAATCTCCAGAGCAAAGGCATTTCGAGCGAAGAAGCAAAGGATTTCAGCATTCATCTTTCCAAAGGAAGATAAAGGTATTTATCATGGCATCCTCCTCTGCACCCGAATTTATAGCTAACCCTACTATAGTCGAGGTTATCAAATGCCCTAGGCCTGTGTTTCAGTTAGTTCCTGAGATAGCCAAAAAGGATGATAACATAGGTGCATTCTCCCAAATTCCCAAAGGTGTTGTTTATGTAGAAGACCCTAGAATTTACATCCACTATCACATAGAGAACTAGGAGATGAAGAAATCAAGGACATGTACAAAACAGTTATCTGTGATGATTCCAGAAATGTGAAGCCTGAACATAAAATTGTTGAAACCCTAGGATTCACTGAGATCCTTAGCATTCTGAACTTTCCTAAGAATGTTATTAGGATAGTATTGAGTAGGGTTCATGGTGCTTTCTTTTGGCTAGATTCAGTCCACAAAATCACAAAGGAATCTGTGAAAGCTATAATAGGGTTACCTTCCATAGGTAATAGGCTAGACAAAACTAAGAAGGTCTCAAATGACCTAGTAACCAAACTAATAGGTGCCACATCCGACAAGAGATCATTGAGGGTTAAAGATGTAACTGATATAAATGTAAGATTCATTATCATGATTCTTGGTTACAAAGCAACTCATGCCAATAGACTCAATTCAGTTTCCAGTTTATGCATAAAAAGTGCTTATGACATGGTTAAAGACAATGTGAAAATTGATGTATGTGAATGGTTAAAAGATGAGTTGATTGATAACTTAGGCAAAATCAAGAAGGATAAGAAAGGAACATTTAGATTTGGAAATCTACTTGTATGCTTAATGCTACACATAACTAAACAAGTTCCTGGTATTGGCCATAAGAACCTTGGATTTGATATACCGGTAGGAAAACAGTTAACAGACCTATTCAATAACATGGGTGAAAACAAAGAAAAGAACATTCATGACTATTTTCAAGAACTAAAGGTTAGGATGAACAAAAGAATCAGACTGTCACAGAATATTGTCAACAAATACAAGGATGACATATGTTTTGTAATAAAAAAGGATGAGATCTGGATGGAAGCAGTCATCCCAAGAACAATTTGGGTAACAGAGATGGGTTATGAGACTGATGATCATATAATTGAGACTTATGCTAAAGTACTTCTGGAAGCACCAAATGAACCAAAGGAAGAAGTATTTGGTAGTGCTGAGACCATAGAAAAAAAAATTCAATTTGAGAAGAGAGTGAAAAAGGTTGAAGCAATTGTGAGAAGAGGTTCTAGACAGGCTAAGGCTATTAAAGAAGATGTAATGAAACAAATTGGTATCACTGAGGATCAGTTAGGAACTCTGCAGCCTGAGACTCACCTATCACCAGTAGCTACTTCTTCAAAGAGTGACATGCCTGTAGCTTTCAAAAGAGCTGTAAGGAAAAGGGATCCTTCACCGGCATCCACACCTTCGCCTAGAAGGACTAGACAAAAACAACAGGCAGTGAGGTCTCAAGTTAGAAAGACAACACCAAAAAAAAAGTTGACACCAAAGAAGAAGAAGACTAAACAAAACATGGCCCCTCTTGACAAATTGCTATATGAAATCACAGAGGAAGGGAAACTCAAAAACATAGGAAAGGTCTATGATACACTGTCAGCAGATGAAAAAGAACAAGTTGAAAACAATGTCAATTTACACATGGACATCTATAAGAAGTTATTAATGGAAGTGATAGATGATCTACTAGATGAATTCTTCAAAAGACTAGAAGCAAGAAGACAAGTTGTTGTAGAGCTTTATAAGAAAATCAAAATTGAAAATTTACTTGTTGTTTACCTAGTAAACTCACCTAAGGAGATAGATAACTTAATTGCAAAAGCCAACCGGTCAGTATTCTCTACTGCACATTGACATATTGCATTAATGGTTGGAAGAGTGAATGAAGTAACATAGGAAACAAAAAATCCATGGGATATATTCCTTGTGGAGAAGGAAAAGCAGGAAGAGTACCAGAACCCCAATCCTATCAAAGTCTATCAAAAGGACAAAGATAAGGGTAAAGGAAAGGTTGGTGGTCCCCCAAGTTTAAAAATAAAAGATAACTTATTCCCACTACCTCTGATTACTCCACTAGTAACAACAACAAAAGATAAACTGGTAGATGAAAGTATGGGTATAAAGGATGCAAATCCTAATCCTAAGGTACTATACATAGTAAATGTTGATACTCAAAAGGTCAACATTGTGATAGACAAAGATACAACCGGCAAGATAGATATGGCTAGTGAGCCACCAGCATCTGATAGCATTGACAACACTGAAAGAAAAGTTGAAGTTGATAACACAGAGCAATAGGTAGAGACTCAGACTAAGACTAAAACAGAGCAACAAACAGAGAGACAAGTAGGGCAACAGGCTCCTGAACAGGGACAGGTTCACATGGAAACAAAGCCACCGGCAACAGGAGAGAAACAAAAACCCTTGCTTAAGGAAATGGAAACATAGACTGACCTGCCAGAGGTCACTACAAGCATGGTTACTTCCTCCACCACTAGAATTCAGAATGTAGGTTCCTCCTCAGTAGGTTACAAATCAACCAATGTAACTAAAGTTCTTTTGGATTCTTTGAAGAAAATAACTGATTGCAGTTCTCAAGCTTATAAAGCTACAGATGACACAATCTCAGTTTTGAAATTGATAGCTCCTAACTGTAATATAGATAACAAGGATTCTTAAGTCAACTTGACACATTGTCAAAATACATTACTGACCACACAGTAACGGTTGACCAAATAAAGGAAGATGCACTCAAGAAGAAGTTGGAAAAAGAAAAATAGAAATTCTTTGAAAATCAAATAAAGAAGTGTACCAGAGAATTTGACACACTTCTACTGGAACTATGCAGCTCATTAAAAGAATTTAAAACTCTATACAGAGACATGTGTAAGACAAACTTTTTGACAGTTGACATAGATAAGAAAATGAGCAAAGTACAGGATGAAATCAATACACTTGCTGACAATTTTGTTAACTCACCTGATACATTATCAGTTTTTGAGAAAAAAGTAACAAGTTTTGAGGATGAATTACTTAAGTTAGAAAGAGAAAAGGAGACAATAATAAACAAGGCTAATAATCTAAGACTAAGACTGAGTCCCAGACTAGATTATCTAGCATCTTTGAGGAAAGAAATCTCTGAGGCATTAATATAAGGTCAGAAAACACCGACAGAGCATATGCAACAACTCACCGGTACAGTTCAAAGAATAGAGGTAGCATTGAAAGACAGTAAGAAATTTATGGAAAGCATAAATTTGGTTTTGGCAAATATTTTTCAAATTGTAACCACCCAGCTACAGGGTTGAGAAATAAAACCATACTCTATTGACATCTTGACAACCTTTGTCATTGATGCCAAAGGGGGAGTAGTGGTATGAAAAAATAATCAGGTAAAGACTCATCTTCTCAGGGGGAGTTCACACATTTTTGGATCACATATTTTTGGACACTTTTTGGATGACACATTTTTGGATTTTCTCATGAGTGTTGCCATCAATGCCAAAGGGGGAGATTGTTGGCATATGCACACTCCAATGAGACATTGTAGGTGATTGAAGGTTTTGTCATTGATGGCAACCTTACAATCCTATGACACTGGCAAGACATCATACCGGCACCAGCAAAGCAAACTCTACACCGGCACTTAGACTACCGGCACCAACAGGGAAAGGAAGCATACCGGCACAGAGGCCGACAGGATTTTTGTTGTAATATATTTTATTTATTATTGTAAAATCTTTTGTAAGCCGACTTGGCATGATGTAAAATGACTCATATAAATAAGAGTTCATTGTAAAACATTGTAATGTAGGAAGAAGAAAAATATGGGAGATATGGAATGTAATTAGGTAGACCTATTATGCAAAATATAGGTTAAGGGTTTATGTAAGAAGCAGAGCAGAAACTGGTATTGGATCTGGCATTATAGATGCTATTCTGAAGCAATACAAGACATTGGATTTATACAATCCATTTTGTAAGTTAGTGAGACTTCCATTTTGAGCAATGTGCTCTAGGCACTTGGCCTTCCTTCATGTGCAGGCCCCTCTTGTAGCAGTAATATTCTCTTATTGGCTAGTAAGTGAATATTGTGGGTCACAAATCCCACCGAGGTTTGTCTCACAGTGGGTTTCCTCGTTAAATCATTGTGTTATGGTGTATTTTTCATGTGGTTGTTTTTAATTATGTTTATTGCATTATTTCTTGCATACCGGTACACTGTTATAATATGTTCAACTTGTTTTAAGTTAAGAAATTCAATAAACAAGTCAGATACTGATTCACCCCCCCTTCTCAGTATCTTTGGGTATCCTAACAGTAATGTATATCAAGAATATTTGCATGGAATTAATATCATCTCCCAAAGGTAGTGGAACTATGAACACAATGGAAGAAGATCACAAGAGAGAAAAAACAAGTGTCTTTTTGAGTCAACATGGGAGATACCATTAAGAGATCTCAATGCTTTGCATCATCCCCAAGTAGACAACACAAGGCACAACATATAGAAGAATGTAGATACAAATAAAAAAATGTCACAACAAATTCAGCCTCTTTATTACCTTGTACTAATAGAGTAACGAGGGTCATCTAAAGAGAACCTATCATAACACAAAAACATATCAAGCAACACATCATGGGGGAAGCCAATTACAAACAAGAAAACACACAAAAGAGAATCTACGATACAAATGAATCTATTCAAGCAAATCATTCACCTCTTAGTCTTCTTGAACATCATTTAGGGATGGTGGACAAGACATGTAAGAGGAGCCACTTTGAGTACAACAAATGGAGCTATTGCAAGTTCCAAACAAGGAACATGCTCTAAGGATGAATCACTTTGTTTGTCACTAGGAGCTAGGGTTAATTCTTTTGAAAAATATGAAGATAAATCATGATTAATCTCAACAAGCTCACACATCTCATCACAATGATTAGAATCAACATTGTTAGCATGAACAAAATTATCATCTTCATCATCATCTAGATTAATAAAAATAGGATCTCTAACATGAAAATAAGTTGAACCATAATTTTTAATTTAGGTGATTTGATGTGAAATTCCTCCCTAGGGTTAGGTGAAAGTTGGACAAATGGGAGCAAGTTAGCATTTGGTGTCTTCGAGGAGGAAATGGTTTGGGAACCAAGCTAATGAGCCTTAGCATGATATCTTTGTTAGTGTTCTCTTATACAATGATTCCTTTTAGTTTTAGTCAAGAATTGCAAAGGTTGAGGATCAATAGACATAGGCTTCTTTTATTCCCTCATAGGGGGAGGAATGAAAGAAACCCTAATAGGTTGAGGGAGACCAGATGCCAAGAGATATCCTTTATAGGAAGGAGGAGGCACAATTGAGGCATATATAGGAGGAATGGAAGGTATAGGAATAATATTGGGTCCATTATGAGGAGGAAGGATACCCATAGGTGTAGAGTCTTTGAGTTTACTTAAGGACATGATCATAGATAATTTTTCCATTTTTGATTTAAGATAAGAAAAGGATGTCATTTTGAGGCTTAAGAGGTTTAGGTTGTTTAGGAAAAATGTAATCAAGAGTGAAATTGCCACACTTCACCATGGGTCCATTATGAGGGAACTTTAAACACTTATGAATTGTAGAAGGGATAACTCTCATGGAAGATAGCCAAGGATGACCCAACTTCACACCAAATTGATCTGATGTAGGAATAATAACAAAGGTGACATCTAAGCACTTAGTACCAACCTCAACAAGAAGAGTAATAGAACCAATAATAAGGAAAGATAAACCATCATACACCTTAATAATAAAATCAGATTTATCATATGTTACTTGATGTAATTGTAAAATATAAAGATATTCTTTGGGGATCATATTCACCATACGCACCATATCAATGAGCACCCCTCATGAAAGTTTGTCTTTGATCTTTGCAGTAATATATAATGGGCCATTAGGTGCAATAATAGATTAACTATTCCATCAAAATTAATGCATGTCTTTTGGAGGTGTAGGTTTGTCAACAAGGTTCACAACATTATTATATTATAGACCAAGGTTATTAGGGGAAAAATCAAGAGACTTCGAGTCAACAACATTGGTAGAATGAGAAGGCAGCATATTGGTAAAGATTTGAAGGTTTTAATCAAGAGGAGCTATAGTTTCCTTTGTCATTGATACTAGCTACAAATATAGTATTGTTATCAAAAAATTATTGGATCTTATTTCTCAACTTGTAACACTTCTTAGTATTATGGCCAGGTTGACAATGATATTGACAAAAAGCTTTAGGATCGTGGTAAGGTGGAAATGGTTTAGAAGTGTCAATTGGCTTGATGGGAGGAAGTTGCAACAAATTAGCATTCATTAACCTCAATATTATACTATGCAAATACTAAAAAGGAGGATTTAATTCTTTTCTATTTAATTATTTGGATAAAGGGGCCACATCTGATGTCACGGTTGCCACTTAAGTGTTGATGTTGTCACTTAGTCTGATGAAACATTTGTTAGGTTTGAACTTCACAAACAATTGTTGAGAACTCTCATTCTTATAAACTAGAGCCATTGAAGAGGATGATTCAAATTGAATCACTTGAAGATGATAATTATGAAGCATTGCACACAATTGCGTAAAGAAAGTAAACTCAAAAAATAGAATCTTATCTCTAATATCTTTTTTATAAATTAGCAATACAAATTATTTCAACATCATGATCAGGTACTTGATAAGCAATTTGAGAATGCACAAAAATTTATATCTACCAATAAAATAAGTCACTTTTTCTTTAACTCCTTGTTTACAATGAGTCAAATCAGTCAAAGTGATCTTAGGACCAATGTTATTTTGAAATTGTTAAATGAAAGCATTAGCCAATTGTTGAAAAGAAGTAATAGAATAAGGAGTAAAAGAACAATACCATTGCAAATATTTTTCTCAAAAGGTTCTAGTAAACAATTTAGCCATAAGTCTTTGGTCCTTAGAAAAATCACTACACAAAGTTTGAAATGTCTTCACATGAGTCAAGAGGTCACCTTTTCCATTATACTAATCTAATTAAGGGACTTCCATATGCTTAGGCATAATTGTACAAACAATATCAACAAATAGAGGTGTCACTACATCGAATGTGGGAACATTGAACTTGGATTGAGTTATGGAAGCCTATTGATGTTGTAAGGATGCAACAATATGGGCTAGGTTATTAATGGTTTCTTTGGTGGATGGATTGAAATTGGACATGTTGGATTGTGATGGAGGAGTAACATTTTTGTATGTAGGTGGAGGTTGAGAATAACAAGGGGGAACATTGAGGTATGTTGGTATGGGAGATGGTTGTGAAACAAACAGGAGGAGGTATGTACGAATATTGATTAATAGGCTTTCCCCCATGACTAACACGTGTAGGATCAATATTTTGTGTGGAAGTAGTCATAATAGAATATATAAATGTAGGAACAATAGGAAAGGATGTAAGCATAGGAACATAATGATTAACTTGGCTAGTGGGTTGGGATTAAACAAAGACTTTGGCACAATTTTTTATTGACATAATATTAGTGTCAACAATATGAGCAAGGCTATGCAACAAATCCACACCTATCTTATCACTTTGCACCATTATTTTTAATCCTTCAATCAAGGGGATTGCCTCACTTATTGGGTATTGTTGACTCATCCATTGTTGAAAATTCTCAAATTCATTGATAATCTTCTCCAATTGGTCAATGGTAACCCTAGTTACTGATTCATCCATATCATGATAAGATGAGGAGAATGGGATAAATGATGTCATTTTTTGGATTAGAGGAAACACCAACATTCTCATGGAACAAGTTATCCAACTAAGGCTCCATATCCTTAGTGTTTAAAACTTGGGAAGCCTTAAGTCTATAACTTCTTCTCACTAGAATATTGTATGTAGGACTAAAGGTAACAAAACTCATTTACAAAGGAAGGAAATTTAATGAAAATTATGATTAAATAATGCAATTCTTTGTAAGAATGATTGATTAATCAATTAATTAAGAAATTTTAGTTGTGATATTGAATATTATATGCATCTAAATTTGAACATAACATGTCACAATAATCAAATCTGAAAACACAATTGAAAAATTATGCATCCCGCAAGTCAAATTTAGAATAATAAATTAGGTTTTTTGTGAAATTAACCACTAAATTTATGTAAGTTAATCGCAAATAAGATTTATGAGTGTAAAAACTAATGTTGAAGTGCATATAAATAAAATCTAAGATAATAAATTAGAAACAAGAATGAAAGAAGTTAGATTCATCAAAATGTATTGGTGAAAATTATAAATTAGGGTTTCAATTAAGATAAAAAAACCACTAACAAGCCAAATTATCCCAATACATTGAAATAGGGGTGAACCTAATCGATCTAGCCACAATCCAAATATGGAAAGGGTTGAACTTCTGATTGGATTCACTAGTTTGGGTTTGTTACCTTCTTTCTTAGTTGAATTTGGAGGGTAATTATGAAATTAGGGTAAAACAATGAATAATTAAAGTAAACTTTCAAAAATAAACTACTAAAGATATCTCATAGATCCACAAACTAAGATTTGGACAAATTAAGATGTTTAGAACTTGTTCCTAAGTTTTTGGCCTAATTTTTCGAGACGAGGTAGTACAGATTCACCTTGGTCCTCTAAATTTTGCTTCATCAAAAGATGAACTTGTTCATCACTGTTGACTCTGTCAAAATCCCCGAGTCCATCTCCTAAACCTATTTCCTATAAACAAAAAGAGATGGAAAGATGTTGTGGACAGGGGTTTTCCTTAGTTCAAACCTAGGTTTAGGAATTAACCTTGAAATTGAAATAGGAATTAAAATGGAAACTACTACAAAATATTTTTCCTTTTGGGGGATATGCCAGATCTGAAGTAAAAATGCTTGTAATTGAAATATACCTTGATGATTTTTTGTTTGATCATCATGCAAGGGTTTTAGGGTTTCATGTAGAATGTCTACCTAAAAATTAATTGAATTTCTAGAGTAGACCTCCTTTTATACTTAACTACCTAAAAATTAATTGAATTTCTATAGTAGGATGAAACTGGAACAAATTTCCTACTCATCTGACATGACCATTATGGGGACCAAAAATGGGCCCTAATAAAGAGGAGCATGGTGCCCAACACCGCAGTCTTGTCAATCAGGACTTAATCTCAGAGGAAAGTCAGGAAAGGAGATGACAATGCACCTCTGTGCTGGTGTGAGTAGAATCAAAGCAAGCATCAGGCTTTAAAATTTGAAGTGCCAAGGTGAGGTCTAAGAGAGGACAAAATTGTATGCAGATACAATTTACGATGCTACAATTGTATATCATTGAATACACAAATACTAATATTCATTGATGCCATCTAGATGTGGCAGACCTAAAACAAAAATTGATCTAATTAACTTAAATTATAATTAGCTCTTGATCTATTCTTCAAAATGCAACATAAAGTATGCATCATGACAAAAAGAAAGATGGGTTATCTCTAGATCATGCGCAAGAAAATTACATTTATTAAAATTAAGTTAGACAATTGGACCTTACCATCTTAGAGAAATAATTATTTATTATATATCCTTGAATGCACAAATAGTCTAGTAGCCATTGATGTCATCTAGATGTGGGAGACCTAAAATAAAAATGATCTAATTAGCTAAAATTATAATTAGCATCTATCCGTCAAAATGCAACATAAATTATGCATCATGACTTAAAGGGAGATGGCTTAACTCTAGATCATGTGCAAGAAAATTACATTTATTAAAATAAAGTTAGACAATTGGACCTTACCATGTTAGAGAAATAATTCTTTATTGTATATCCTTGAATGCACAAATAAACTAGTCATCGATGCCTTCTAGTTGTGGGAGACCTAAAGCAAAAATGATTTATTTAGATTTTATAAATTTTAGGATCTATGACTTAAAATACAACATAAAGTATACATCATGACTTAAAGGGAGATGGTTTAAGGGTGTAAAATTACAGCTTGTATTTATTCATTTTTTTGTACCATCTGCATCCTCTCTCATTTGAAATGCATCTATTATTGTCTCATTTTCTTCCATAGAGAGTGCCCATAACTTTTTATCAGCATGTCTCTCATGATATCTATCATGTTTTATATTATTTGTCATTACTAAATGTGAGTAGTGTATACTCTTCTTCTTTGATTTGAATAATCTTCAACAATAGGAAAGTCATTCTTTCATGTTAGATATTTGTGTAGCCAAGTGCCAACAACAACCACAGATCCTATTGGATAGTCATAACCATCATCATCTACTCGAGAATGAATTAACTTATGTTAAATGGCTCTACACATTGAGACAACCAATACTCTATCCCCTCTTCATTTTCCTCAGGTGCAACAAAAACATACACATGTCCTACAAACTGTTCAATTAAATATTCAGTGAGAAATAAAATTCACATATATACACAAGCATTCATATACACATTGTTTAATAAACCAAAACAAATTGAATTAAATTACATTTTTGTATAAGATTTGAAACACAATCATAGTCATTTGATGCATTTACATATGGTTAATGTCTTCATTTTTTCTTTCATGTTGATCATGTTTTTGTGTGGGTGTCAATGATCTTTGTTGTCATTCTTTGACCCATTCTATTTTCTTGAATGCTTCCCAATCACCAACACAAAACAGATAAAAACAAGAAAACTCCCTTGTCTATATAGTCCATGTGTTTGAATTAGAACTCTTAAATGAATACCATTTAGTTGATCCATTTATTATATCATAATCATGTCGAGTAAATATTGTCTTCCTTAGCTAGCTAGAAGAAATGTCAAATTGTGGAGTTCTCAGTTGATCCTGTAGATAACTTTGAATTTCACCAATCCATAATTGCATGAGCATCTTCACATTTTACTGCATCTTCAAATTCTAGTTGTTCTCTAGAAAGAGATCTTTTTACACATGCACCAACTCCATCATGTTCTTATTTACCATGTCCAGCTCCAAAAAAAATCCACATATGTTGGATATTGATTTCCTTGTGAGGCCTTCTTAGCCAATAAAACATTCTTGCATTTTTGAATTGTCCTATGCAATTATCTGACCATATGATATGTCATGTCATATAAATTTCTCTTTCCTTTAATTTTCATAAAATACCTTGAAGCAATACTGAACAAACTATAATGAGTGTAAACGATTATCACTCACATAGAAATGATACTCCCTCAAAAAATTAATGTTATCTCATGTACTATCATGTGCATGTCTATATAAAATATGAACAAAAATTGCCACTTGCATTGAATTATAATACTGAGATTGGGTTTCTTCGTGTGGTTTCAAAGGGCATTTTTTTGTGAAATCAACAATTAATAGTATTTTTCCAACTAGAAATGTGTTCTTGCATATGTGAAACTGTTCATCAAGACATCAGGCATGTTGGGAGTGTTTCACATATTTGGGAACAATCTGACTCTTAAATTCATTGATAAATTCATTTACATTGTTTTGTCTGTAATCAAATCCAAATATTTTCTAGCCTTTCCATCCTTAAGAGAATACTCAACATTTTTAAATCTTTTGACATCAACCAATTTTTGTCCAAAATTATTTGAAATATCTTCATGCAAACATATTATATCTGACTCAAGCTAGTAATGAGGCGATTCTTCAAGGTATACCCTACAAGCAAACCTACAAGTCACTGGCATGTTTTAGCGTAGAAAGAGAAATTTGTACCTAGAGATTGATTGATTGACGAAAAATCTATAACTCTCATTTGGTCACTTACAACCCTAAGAATATTGCATATAGAATATGCTCAGGTAGTTTCCAAACTATTGGCCTATTCTTTTTTCTAAAATCTTGATAAGTAGGGCCCTCCCACCCAACTATTTAAACTATCCATATTCAACTTGTCTATAGTGGGTGGTGACACCCCTTCTATAGATAGGGCAATAGGTCAAGGAGGGAGAGGGCTGACGACTAGGCTTGACGTTGACCAATACTCAAATCTCCATTGGTCGAGTAGTCGAGTGAGTTGCTCGCTATGACGAAAAAGTCGTTGGATCAAGATACTCCTCCCTAGCTCTCCCAGCTTGGAATGGATGGTAGAGCATAGTTGGGAAGCTTTGAGATGGATACCATGAATAGGAGGGAAACTATAGTTCCTACCCCATTCACCTAAGAATGAAAAGTTCCCACATACATTGCAATGACCATAAATACATTCATTTAAAAGAAATAACTACTCATTAGGTGGTTTAAAAAATAAAGTTGCTATAAACTCCTTGATAGTTTGAGGTGGCATGTAAATGCCACAATCCTACATAATATCATTATATGTAATGTATGTAACATATATATCAAAACACATCATTATAGTAACAAAATTGAACATGAGTTTTACAACAAGAGATTCTTTGTTTATTAATTTTGACATACTAGGGTTTACACTTCTCAAATGATCTTTGACTAATGCATACATTTAATTACACAAAATAATCTAAGATTTTTTTATAAAATTCAATTTGAATCATGTCTAGAATATTTTTTGGATGAGGATCATGAATTTTTGATCCCACTCTTAACTTCAAAACATCTCTGCTGGATTAGATGACACTCTTGTATTATCATGCCAAAAAAATTTAATAATGATTTAGTTTCAATATTTAGTTTCATGTCAAACCTTGGAAGTCTACCACTAAAACTTCATCAATGGTTTATTGGATCACTTTCAATGATAACTCTTCCCTTGAGCTCTTGGCAAGGTTTTATGATGTATATTCAAATATCCACTTATATTGCTTAACATTATTTTAGTTGTAGTTGTTTTGTTAACTATAGCAGTTGTTATAACTTATTATGACGCATTCTTATCTTTAGATCAACTTGATTTTCCAATATAATCAATGTCACTAGCAACGATAGATACAACCTACTTAAATGATTCATCTTTCTTTTTTGGTTTTATATAAATTCCTAAAAAGATTTATCACTTTTTGCATGTTTAACATTTTCATTAATTGTAACATACGTTGATATTGAAATCCTAGCTTTTTATTAAAAATAAATTGTTTATACAATTTATTAACATGTGTACTAATTTGCCTCCAAGAAACTAAACCACAAAGATTATCTAAGACATTGGTTTCAATATAAAAAAAAATTACTTTCATTTTCATTCAAAGAAAGGGGTGAATTATTATCAAATTTTATTTCTTTCTATTTAGGAGTAACATTAATATCATTAAATTAATATCCAACTTACTTCAAATCTTTAATTTGAATTTTAGTGTAGTTTTGTGGATTTAAAGACATGTCGAGATTCACATCAACATGAACATTTTCTATTCCCATGAAAGTTTCATCTAAGGGAACATCCATATTTGGTTCTATAATCATATTGTCTTCCATATTGGCCTCTTTCACATTTGTATCATCTACATTTATCGCATTCATCATGGTCTTTTAAATGTTTTCACCTTCAACAATCACTGAACTAGATGCTTTAGTATTCTTCAATTGTTGTATATTTGATCTTTTATCTCTTTGTCATTTTGCATCCTCTCTCTATGCTTGAATTTACTCTATTTTCATGACCTTCCTCTATCTCTTTTGACATCTCTTTGATCCCATCTTTACAAAGCCCTCTTGCTTCAAAAAATGATAAGTCTCTTTGAAGCTCCAATGTAAATTATTTATCTCCAATTGATAACTATTGGCATTATGGATGAATTGATTATGTGTTGCATTGATGTTTTGTCATTGATGTCAACACTAGCTGTTATGGTTGGTTACCGACAAACAAGTTTTGGTTACCGACAAACAGGTTTTGGTTACTAGTAGAAGATCTAGTGTTACCAAAAGAAGAGACTATCTATTGGACATTTCTGGTATGTTTGGATCAATAGAGTATGTTTGATTTTATGTGTTACATGTTCCTAGAGCATGTTTTAGTCAGTTGGTATTGACTTGGTAATTGTATGCTGTCATACACTCTTGTAAACCCTTACCGACATTGGTTTAAGGTTAAACTGGCAGAGCTTTCACTGAGGAATCTTGATAGGATGCATAAGTAGTTTTGGTATGGATTTTAGGATGCTAAAGATGTTCTTTGATCGTTCTTCAACTACTTTAAGATGTCACTTTGGCATGGTGGACCTAGAATAGGTCTGGTACCTATCTAGGTCAAGGATTGGTATTATGTTAATGTGTACTCTACACGTTATCAGGATGTTTCGAGATGTTCTATGGATTGGTGATTATTGTTTTGTTCTTAAGCTAACATGACATATCATTGTAATATGGATTTATGTAATGATCTTATTATAATATCTTTTAGGTGGCCGACCTAATTGGTTTAGGCCTTAGGGCTGGTATAAAAAGATGTAAGATCTCATTGTAGATCATGGGGAATAAGTGTCGTGGTCTTGAAATGCAATATCATATGCGAAAGAGATTTGGTTGATCACAGGTGATCAAATTGGGATTAAGGAAGAGGTAAAGGCCTCCGATATTGAGCTTAACCGAGACTGTAATCATGAATCATAGATGCTATCTATGGCAGTTCATTACTTTGGATTGTTGTCCATTTATCTTGAGGTGGTTATAACCTCTTTGTATTCAATGAGACTCTTTTGTAATGAGCAGTGCACTCTAGGCAGTGTGCCTTCTTGCATGTGTAGGCCCCTCATTGTATCACATACTTTCTGCAGAAGTATCATTTGACTATGGGTAGGCTTCCCACCGTGGTTTTTGCCTTTCTGGGTTTTCCACACACAAATCATGGTGTTATGTGGTATGGTTCGATTATGTTGATTATCTGTTTCATTCTTAAGTTTTATTGCTTACCGGTATCTATTTCTTCTTTACCAGTACTTAATCTAGTTAAATGTTATTAAGTGGATTAATTGATATAATCTATTAACAACTGATTCACCCCCCCCCCTCTTAGTTTTTCACCGGTTATCCTAACAATTGGTATCAAATCTTTGGTCCTCTTTTGTAGAAGCTTAACCACTTGAGGTAGATCCTATGGCAGCTAACACTTCAAATCCACCGACAACTATTTTTAGAAGAGAAATCCCTAAGCTTGATGGAACAAATTATGGGATATGGAAAATTAGAATGGAGACTCATCTTAGATGTCTTGGCAAGGATATTTGGGAGATCAATGAGAATGGATACACACCTTATGATCTGGCATCTGACAATCTTGCTCTTGCAGACCTGGACAAGAATATTGAAAATGATTGCAGAGCTAGAGAAGCCCTCTTGTGTGCACTTATTGATTAGCAAATCATGGGATTGACTGATAAATCATTAGCAAAGGTTATGTGGGATAAATTGCAAACTTTGAATGAAGGTGATCCTACTGTCAAAATTGCTAAACTTGATGGTTACCTGGTAAGATATGAAAACTTTAAGATAGAAGATAATGAAAGAATTTTTGTGTTTATAGAAAGAGTAAATGAGATTGTTATGGGAATTCAATGTTGTGGAGGATCTCTGAGTGAAGATGAAATAGTTTCCAAAGTCTTGAGAGCCCTTCCACCGGCTTACAAGATGAAGGTAACTGCAATTATGAGTTGAGAACAATAGCAAACACTTCAATTAATAGAGACATTCTAATTGGGAAATTATCTACTTTTGAGCTTGAAGAATTTGGATCTTTTGGAGCTATAAAATTTGAACCTTCTTTTCATGCATAATCATCTATCGACAAAAGTGATTGGAAAGCCTTATATGCAAAAGAATTGGAAGATATGAGGAAAGAAGATGAATAATTTGAGCAACTTGAAGCCTTATTTGCTAGAAGAGTACCAAAAGGACCGACTGGAAGTAAGTATGAAGGAAAAGCACCTTTTAAATGTTTTGCATGTAATAAGATTGGTCATTTTGCATCTAGATGTCCTGAAAGGAATGCAAGATTTGAGGAAAGAGTTAAGAAATCATTTAAGCCTAACCAAAATAGATATAGATTCAAGAAAAGTAAACAATGCTACATAGAAGATGAGGAAGGAGTAAGTGATGACATTGCAAAGGTTATGTGGGATAAATTGCAAACTTTGAATGAAGGTGATCCTACTGTCAAAATTGCTAAACTTGATGGTTACCTGGTAAGATATGAAAACTTGAAGATAGAAGATAATGAAAGAATTTTTGTGTTTATGGAAAGATTAAATGAGATTGTTATGGGAATTCAATGTTGTGAAGGATCTTTGAGTGAAGATGAAATGGTTTCCAAAGTCTTGAGAGCCCTTCCACCGGCTTACAAGATGAAGGCAACTGCAATTATGAGTTGAGAACAATCGCAAACACTTCAGTTAACAGAGACATTCTGATTGGGAAATTATCTGCTTTTGAGCTTGAAGAATTTGGATCTTTTGGAGCTATAAAATTTGAACCTTCTTTTCATGCATAATCATCTATCGACAAAAGTGATTGGAAAGCCTTATATGCAAAAGAATTGGAAGATATGAGGAAAGAAGATGAATAATTTGAGCAACTTGAAGCCTTATTTGCTAGAAGAGTACCAAAAGGACCGACTGGAAGTAAGTATGAAGGAAAAGCACCTTTTAAATGTTTTGCATGTAATAAGATTGGTCATTTTGCATCTAGATGTCCTGAAAGGAATGCAAGATTTGAGGAAAGAGTTAAGAAATCATTTAAGCCTAACCAAAACAGATATAGATTCAAGAAAAGTAAACAATGCTACATAGCAGATGAGGAAGGAGTAAGTGATGACATTGCAAAGGTTATGTGGGATAAATTGCAAACTTTGAATGAAGGTGATCCTCCTGTCAAAATTGCTAAACTTGATGGTTACCTGGTAAGATATGAAAACTTGAAGATAGAAGATAATGAAAGAATTTTTGTGTTTATGGAAAGAGTAAATGAGATTGTTATGGGAATTCAATGTTGTGAAGGATCTTTGAGTGAAGATGAAATGGTTTCCAAAGTCTTGAGAGCCCTTCTACCGGCTTACAAGATGAAGGCAACTGCAATTATGAGTTGAGAACAATCACAAACACTTCAGTTAACAGAGACATTCTGATTGGGAAATTATCTGCTTTTGAGTTTGAAGAATTTGGATCTTTTGGAGCTATAAAATCTGAAGCTTCTTTTCATGCATAATCATCTATTGACAAAAGTGATTGGAAAGCCTTATATGCAAAAGAATTGGAAGATATGAGGAAAGAAGATGAATAATTTGAGCAACTTGAAGCCTTATTTGTTAGAAGAGTACCAAAAGGACCGATAGGAAGTAAGTATGAAGGAAAAGCACCTTTTAAATGTTTTGCATGTAATAAGATTGGTCATTTTGCATCTAGATGTCCCGAAAGGAATGCAAGATTTGAGGAAAGAGTTAAGAAATCATTTAAGCCTAACCAGAATAGATATAGATTCAAGAAAAGTAAACAATGCTACATAGCAGATGAGGAAGGAGTAAGGGATGAATCGGTAAAAGACTTTGCTAGTGGATCCGGCAATGGAAAGGAATGGGTGTTCTATTCTTTAAAGGAAGATGAACTGGAACCGGCTATCATGAATGAAGAAAAGGCCCTAGCAGCAAAAGTTGAAGATAAGGATGAATGGGTAATTGATAGTGGATGCTCACATCATATGACTGGAGATAAAGGGAAATTTCTATCCCTGCAAGAATACAGTGGTGGTCAAGTTAGATTTGGAGATGACAAAGAATGTATGATCAAAGGTAGAGGTATTATTTCTCTGGATGACAAACATAATACTAATAATGTCTATTATGTAGAAGGTTTAAAGCATAATCTTTTGAGTGTTGGTCAATTGTTGGACAAGGGTTTCCAACTTCAGTTTAAAGATAGAAAATGCAAAATCATTAACAAGATTGGTTTGGAGATTGCAACTAGTATTCAGACTGGAGGCAATATCTTTCACTTGAACATTGGTAATAAGACATGTTTGATTGCTCATATTGATGAGGGTTGATTATGGCATAAGAGGTTGTGTCATGTTAATTTTGATTGTATTGTTAAGATTAGTTCAACTAAGGCAGTTAGAGATATACCTAAGATTATGAAGCCTCATAATCCGGTATGTAAGGAATGTCAATTGGGAAAGCAAGTTAGAACTTGTTTTAAGAGAATACAAGATAAATCTAATGATGTTCTTGATTTGATTCACACTGACTTATGTGGTTCAGCAAGGACTAGAAGCTTTCAAGGTGATAGGTATTTCATGTTGATTATTGATGACTATTCTAGGATGATGTGGGTGAACTTTCTTAGGGATAAGTATGAAGCCTTTGAGAAATTCAAGATCTTTAAAGAAAAGGTTGAAATAGAAACTAGATTGAAAATCAAATGTCTAAGATCAGATCAAGGCGATGAGTTCACTTCTCATGAATTTAATAGTTATTGTGAGACGTAGGGAATTAGGAGACAGGTATCTACACCTCGGACTCCTCAACAAAATGAAATAGTGGAAAGAAAGAACAAAACTATTTTGGATACAACAGGATCTATGATGATGGAAGCCAAATTACCTCACATCTATTGGAGAGAAGCAGTGAGTATAACAGCCTACACATTCAATAAAGTTCACATCAAAGGTGAAACCGGTAAGACCCCTTATGAATTATGGTTTGGAGGTACACCTACTAGTAAATATTTCAGAATTTTTGGAAGTAAATGCTATATCAAAAGAGATGATTCAATTGGAAATTTTGATCCTAGATGTGATGAAGGTGTATTTCTTGGTTATTCAATTCAAAGCAAAGCATATAGATGTTATAACAAAAGATTGCAGAAAATTGTGGAGACTGCTAATGTGAAAGTGGATGAGTAGTACAGAAATCAATCTATATCATATGATAGGGAACCGATAGTGGAAATAATCATAACTAAATCAACAATGCCTCAACCAGTACAGGAAGCTGAGACAACTACACTGGCACAATCAGAAAAATCAAGTATGACTAATGATCAAAGCAATGAACCTGAAGTTCAGAAGACACCAAGGTATGTAAGGTTAAATCACTCTGAAGATCAAATCATTGGAGATAGGAACAAGGGAGTTATGACAAGAACAAGACTGGCAAATGAAGAGATATGTCTTATTTCTTAAATTGAACTAGCATTTGTTATTGAAGCTTGTAAAGATAAACATTGGTTAAAGGCTATGGAAGATGAATTAGATCAAATAGAGAAGAATGAGACTTGGAATTTAGTTCCCCAGCCTAAAAATAAGAATGTTATTGGAACTAAATGGTTCTTTAGGAATAAACTAAATGAGGATGGTCAAGTTGTAAGAAACAAGGCTAGATTGGTTTATAAAGAATATTCTCAAATGGAAGGAATTGATTATGGTGAAACACTTGCACCTATAGCCAGAATTGAAGTTGTTAGAATATTTCTTGCCTATGCAGCTTATAAGAACTATAAGGTTTATCAAATGGATGTTAAATGTGCATTTTTTAATGGTGAACTTGAAGAAGAAGAATACATTGAGCAACCTGATGGATTTTCACTGATAGATGATAAAGATATGGTTTGCATATTGAAGAAAGCTTTATATGGATTGAAACAAGCTCCTAGAGCTTGGTATGCAAGGTTGGATAAATATATTTTGAAGCTTGGTTTTACTAAAGCCGGTGCTGATAGTAATTAATATTATAAGATCACTAATGATGATATTTTGATTATTGAATTATTTGTTGACGATATCATTTTTGGACGAGAAGATAAATTGTGCATGGAATTTGCTAACAACATGAAGAATGAATTTGAAATGTCCATGATTGGTGATATGAGATTTTTCTTAGGTTTGTAGATTTCTGAAACTGACAAAGGCATTTTTATCTATCAAACTAAGTATCTGAGGGAATTGTTGAATAAGTCTGGTATGGATAATTCCAAACCAATAAGTACTCCTATTGTGACAAGTGAGAAATTATCTATCAAAGATACAGCTACACCAGTAAATCCGACAAGGTATAAGTCTATGATTGGTGGCTTGCTATATTTAACTCAGACTAGACCGGATATTATGAATGTAGTAAGCAATGTTTCAAGATATCAAAGTAATCCTAAAGAAAATCATGAATGTGCAGTAAAGAGGATATTCTGGTATTTGCAAGGAACAACAAAATACGGCTTATGGTATTCTAGAAATGATGATTTCACGTTATGTGCATATACTGACTCAGATTGGGCAGGAGATATTGATGATAGGAAGAGCACTTCTGGTGGAGCTTTCTTTCTTGGAAAGAAACTAGTTTCATGGATCAGCAAAAAATAGTCATGCATTTCTTTATCTATTGCAGAAGTTGAGTATGTTGCAGTAGCAACTAATTGCACTTACGTCTTGTGGATGAAGAAAATGTTGAAGGATATCAAGGTAAATTATTGTGAACCGATAGTTATCTACTGTGATATCTCTGCAGCTATTGACATGTCTAAGAATCTGGTATTTCACTCTAAGACTAAGCATATATCAATAAAGTATAACATTCTGAAAGACAAGGTAGAAGGAAAGGAAATCAAATTGGTTTATGTGAACACTAAAGAACAAATTGCAGACATATTCACTAAATCATTGTCTAAGGAATCATTTGAGTATTTAAGAGACGTGTTAGGGGTTTCTGCCCCTTCGACAGAGACTTGATTGATGTAGTTTGTCATCAGTTTGGAATGCATTACTAGATATTATTCATTTTGGCACTGATGAGTGGTGCTACTACTTAGGAGGAGGAGTCATCTTTGAGATTCAGGGAATTGCATTATTGCTTTGATATTTATGTCAGATTTATGGCATTGATGTCAAAGGGGGAAAGATAATGATGTGAAAAATAAATTTAGAACTTTACAAAGATCTCATTCACAAGGGGAGAGTTATTGATAGTCAGGATATTGTTGGTTGTCTTTCAAAGGGGGAGACTTGTTTGACATTTCTTGGTTCTTAGATGTTTTTCACATCTAGTGTTGCCATCAATGCCACAGGGAGAGATTATTGTCATTATGGATGGATTATTATGTGTTGCATTGATGTTTTATCATTGATGTCAAAACTAGTTGTTATGGTTGGTTACTGAAAGACAGGTTTTGGTTATCGGCAGACAGGTTTTGGTTACCGGTAGAAGATCTAGTTTTACCGGAAGAAGAGACTATCTGTTGGACACTTTTGGCATGCTTGGATCAATAGAGTATGTTTGATTTTATGTGTTACATGTTCCTGGAGCATGTTTTGGTCAGTTGGTATTGACTTGGTAATCAGATGCTATCATACACTCTTGTAAACCCTTACCAGCATTGGTTTAAGGTTTAACCGACAGAGCTTTCACTGACAAATCTTGACAGGATGCATAAGTAGTGTTGGTATGGATTTCAGGATGCTGAATATGTTCTTTGATCATACTTCAACTGCTTGAAGACATCACTTTGGCATGGTGGACCCATAATAGGTCTGGTACCTATCTAGGTTATGGACCGGTATTATGTTAATGTGTACTCTACACGTTACCGGGATGTTTCAGGATGTTCTATGGATTGGTTATTATTGTTTTGGTCTTAAGCCGACATGGCATATCATTGTAATATGGATTAATGTAATGATCTTATTATAATATCTTTTAGTTGACCGACCTAATTGGTTTAGGCCTTAGGGTTGTTATAAAATGATGTAAGATCTCATTGTAGATCATGAGGAATAAGTGTCATGGTCTTGAAATGCAATATCATATGCGAAAGAGATTTGGTCGATCATAGGTGATTGAATTGGGATTAAAGAAGAGGTTAAAGGCCTCCGGTATTGAACTTAATTGGGACTGTAATCAGGCATGGTAGATGTTTTCTCTGCCAGTTCATTACTCTGGATTATTGTCCATTTATCTTGAGGTGGTTACAACCTCTCTATAGTCAGTGACTCTTTTGTAATGAGCGGTGTGCTCTAGGCAGTGTGCATTCCTGCATGTGTGGGCCCCTCATTGTATCACATACTTTCTAAAAAAGTATCATATGACTGTGGGTAGGCTTCCCACCGTGGTTTTTCTCTTTCCAAATTTTCCATGTATAAATCATGGTGTTATGTGGTATGGTTGCATTGTGTTGATTATTTGTTTCATTGTTAAGTTTTATTCCTTACCATTATTTGTTTCTACTTTACCGATACTTAATCTAGTTAAAGTTTATTAAGTGGATTAATTGATATAATCTGTTAACAACTCATTCACCCCCCACCCCCCTCCCCCCCTTAGTTATTCACTGATTATCCTAACAACAACTTTTTCAATTTTTCTTCAAAACAAGAAATGTATAATTCAACTTCAAAATTCTCAATATTTTTTACTTCCTTTCAAATGAAATCAAACAAAAGACAAAAAATAAGCTCAGAATAACCCAAAAGCTGTAATTCTTCTTTGTCATTATGAATCCCAATATAAAGATGTGTAATCATTGTATTTTGTCCTTTTTTATAACAGTAATGACTATTTTTGTAATGGGGCCCCATTTTGTAAATTTGTAAACGGGGACCCGTGTTTTAAATATTAGGTTTTCATTCTAAGAATGAGGCCCCATTATGTAAATTAATTGTAAAAAAATAGAACATTTACTAAAACGGGGCCCCATTTCTCAAATTTTGAAAATAAGACCTACTATGTGCATTGGGTTTCAAGTCAAGAAAGATATGGAATGCCCAACCCTTAGCCTTGAAGATACAAGTACAAGGTTGTATCAATGACATAGTGAAATACTGACTTCTAGCATATGTTTGATGCCCATTATCATAGAACTTTTTAACAAAATTAAAACCCATTTTAGATTACACTGTGTAGATTCCAAATATGTTATTTTTTAAATTATTTGATTATTTTTTCTATTTTTCAATTAATTTGTACTAAATTTGGTCCATGAACTTGAAATATTAGTTTTCTTGTTTATTTAATAACTCTTTTGTTTTTACTGATGGAAGGCAGTGAACTATTCAGGAATCCTGCTCCCAGGTTTCCAAATGAAGGTAATCTCCTGGAACATTTGAGGCCTAAATGGTCTCCATAAACAAGATGTGTTATGAAATCTTATTAGAGATCATAAGTCGGATATCATCCTAGTTCAGGAAACCAAAATGAGTAAGGAAAAAGTTGAAAATTTAAAATTCTTTAAACAAGGAGTTTGTGGTAACAGCTCGAATGGGGCATCAGGTGGGGTGGCTATATTCTGGAACAAGAAAACTATTTTTGGAGATTTGATTGATGAAGATGGTAATATTATATCAATGAAAGTAAAAAGTATCACTGAAGGAAAGGAATGGGTGGTTACTAACATTTACGCCCCTAATTCCAAAGCTGCTAGGAGTAAATTTTGGGACAAAATCCAGCAGAAAAGAAGGTTTTTTTCTTAGGATAGTTGGCTGTTGATGGGAAATTTCAACACCCCATTGCAAGGAATTGACAAATCTAGAGGAACTCAAGCCCAACTAGATAGAAGGACTAACTTGATGGACTTCATCAATGCCAATTCTTTGATTGATATTGATCTTACTGGAGCTTCCTAACCTTGCTCTAATCGAAGGGATGGAGGAGACCTCATTTAGGTAAGGCTTGATAGAGCCCTTATCACTCATGATTGGATCCCTTCACATAGATGTTATTTATTTGTTATCAACAGAATTGGCTCGGATAATTATCCTATTTCTTTTGTTGTTGAGTCTCTTAAGAGCAAACGTTGTTTTCCTTTTCGATTTGAGAAAATGTGGATATCTCACTGTGTCGACTTGAATTTCATCCTCAAAATGCTATTTGCAATAAGTTAGTTTCACAAAATACAAATGGAAATACTACTAGAAATCCAAACTCAACCAATGGAACCACATGAAATATATATGAAATAAAAACATTAATATTACCTTCATGATTTATGTCTCATTGTGTCCTAACTCCACTGTTCCTAGTTGCAGATGGTGTTCTCTCAGACAATGCACTGATGGCTTCCAAGATGGCATATGAAGAATGGACTGATAACTTGTAGCTAACTGATACTATGATATGCAATACTACATGATTATGCTAAAATGATTATGCTAAAATGCTATTTGTTATTTGCTATTTGCTTCAAAAAATCACGGATGCATATGATTAATTTTGAAGACTAACTCTCTCTCAACTAAAGATCTTGATTTTATAGACCCTGAGAGGATTAGATGATGTGGCTCAGATCAACGGTCCTGATTAGATGTGCAGATTTGAATGGTTGTGAGCAAAGGTGAAGGTTGAGAGAAAGGGGGAAGGAGAAGACAAGTGTCACTCATCTCACCTTGACTGGGTTGCTGACTGAGAGAATCTAGGGATGGTTGGAGAAAATGTAGGCATGATAGGAAAAGTGGACTCAAGTCCTTCCTAAGATGTAGGGGGTGTTGAAGAGAATATAGGAAATGATTATGAAATATGTATGTGTACAGAATATTCATTAATTTTGGAAGTTGGAGATAACTTATGAATTAATATTTAAGAAATATTAATTTCCTTAGCCACATGTTGGATGAGTTGGCAAAGGGAAGATGAAGTGAAGATGGAAGGTGAGTTGGAAAAGGGATTAAATAATTTAGGAAATCATTTAATATTTGAGACTATAGGATAGGAAAATAACCATTAAATATTAGATATTTAATTAACTTGGTTAGAGGAATAGGATAGATGAATTAATTAATAAAATATTAATTAATAGAAAGACACGAAAAATGAATTAAATAAAATAATCTTTTCAAATTAACTATTTAATAGAAGAATAATTATTAAATAAATATAAAATATTTATTTAATTGCTCATAGCCATTTTTATGTGGATACATTTTGCCCCTCTTTGAAATCATGTCGAGACAACATTGTTTCAAAGATTAAATCAAGTCTCGATAATGCGCTTGATGAAGATGAAAATCTTGATTGTGTGCCCCATCAGGAGATTGATCATGAATTTGTTGAAAACTCTAGTTTGAACGATTGATCTCATGATATTTGATAAAAAATTTAGTCAATTAAATTTATTTATAAAAAACAAATTAAATTGCCCCATTAATTAATTACTCTTCAAATAGTAAATATAAAATTAACCAAGGCTAATTTTAATTTTATTGTTATCCTTGTCAACTTGTGGAGAAAATATTCTTGCTGAGGTGGCGAAATGGTGATTCCCGTGGAGAACCATCGTTTTGAGCGTGTTCGGCGATATCAATGACCTGTCAAGCATGGGCATCCGCTATGTATCTTATCCCAAGCTTTGTTTTCAACTTTTTGTGCAAATTTTCATGTTTTTAGGTGCGTTTTTTAATTTTTTAATTTTTTTTTTTGGCATTAGGTTAGCGCTTTTGTAATTTGTTTTAACGCATATGTAATTAGGTTTAGCGCATGTGCATGTTTTAGCACAAATGGTCTTTTTGTTAGCACATATGCATAGGATGTTATCGCTTTTGCATAGGATAGTGCAAATGTTTCGTTTGTTAGCGCTTTTGCTTAATAAGGTAGGACTTTTGCATGGGTTTGCGCATATGCTTGTAGATTTAGCGCATTTATTCAAAAGAATAGTGCATATGCACTAGTTTAGCGCAAATGTCTTTAGATTTAGCGCATTTTCTATAGTTTAGCACAAATACTCAATAGGATAGCGCTTTTGCTCAAATTTGATGTTTTGTTAATAAGTGCAAAGGCTAAAAATCACTTTGATGATTAGATTTAATGTGTTTGATACACATTGATGATGAAATAGGGACTTGATTGAGCGATTACATGATTGATATATTGATAGATAGCCTTGATTGTTGGATTGATTGATTAGCCTGATTGGTTTGGTTGCTTGATTGATTGATTTGATAGATTGTTTGATTTGATTGATCGATTTGTTTGATTGATTGATCGATTAGCTTGATTGATTTGATTGATTGATTTGATAGATTGATATATTATCTTGATTATCTTGATTAGCTTGATTGATTTGATTGATCGATCAATAGATAGATAGATAGATAGATAGATAAATAGATAGACAGACAGATAGATAGATAGATAGATAGATAGATAGCGATTTGATTCATTTTGAGTAGCTCTAAGAAACCGATTTAGTTTCTGATGTAAGAGCTTAGTAGAGTTTTGAGTGAACTTAGTGATTGATAAAAACCCATGATTGATATGGTTTTAAAATGATTTGATAGTGTAAGTTGCTTCAATTTGATTTGATAGATAGATTGATTAAGAGATAGATAGATTTGATAGATAGATAGCGATTTGATTCATTTTGATTTGTTTCTCTTGATAAATAGGAGAAACTTGATGTTCTGTAGTGTTGGTAGAAATTACCAGCAGTACGTCATTTAGTGCCTGAGTTGACACAGGTTGAGATTAGACATATAGATTCTTGTGGTTTACGTCATTTATTGTATATGCCTGAGATTACGCATAATAGAGGATTGTTGACGGTGTTAGCCGAGAGATGGCACAACGAGCATAACACTTTCCACTTGCCTACGGGTGAGATTAGTGTGACTCTTGCAGATGTCTATAGGATTCTGCACATCCTAGTGACTGGCGAGCTAGTGCAGTATGATTTTCAGGATCGTGTTGGTATAGAGGCTTGCAGAGTCATGTTTGCTGATAATAGCATTGGTAGAGGAGAGATCTGATGGGTTGATATGGTGATGTATTACGAGGCTCTTCTCGTTATTCTTGCTGGTCTGATTGGAGGATTTATATGTCCTGATAGGTGATCACGAGGTTTTTTGGTTGGATAGGGTGAGATTCTCCTGAGTATGATGTAGCATTGTACTCGATATGCTTGGGGTGTTTGCATGCTGGCACATTTATATCATGATCTTCATCAGGTAGTGTATGATGAGAGTGAGTTTGTCTATAGGATGCACTTTATTGCAGATCTGGTGTTGGGAGCACATTTCTATTATGTGGCCTATCCATCACAGAGTTCGTAGAGAGAGGTAGCCATATGTATATTTCTATGCAGGTATCCTTACTCAGCATAAGTCAGGTAAGATGGAGTATTGGCGTTGGGTGCTTGATTCATTGGATAACATTACTTGGAGACCATATCTTGATTGTGAGCCATGGATGGATGATGTACATACATTACCATTTATCATGCAGAGTAGAGATCTCATTGGTCGAACACCTTACATTGTTGAGCGATAGTTGATTGGTCACATTTTGAGACAGTTTGGTATCATCCAGCCTATGCCTACTGGTGTGATGATATATGCTTAGCGGTACAGAGATAGGCGAGATTGGGGACCTTCTTTTTCATTTGAGATTGCTCGTGTAGAGTTTCTTGCTACTCCAACAGTGGCTTATGATATGAGATTGCACATTCTTGATCCTGGGGTTACTGCAGATTATGCTTAGTACATATTAGCTCATCCATTTCCTCGTATTACTGATCTAGCAGATCCTCCTCCCAGCTCAGGAGATGAGGATGATGACTCAGATGATCCAGTTTCTAGGAGACAGAGATGGAGATGAGAGCTCAGAGCTTCTCATGAGGCTGGGGGAGGTGGAGATGAGGGTGGGGATGGAGGTGGTGGTGGTAGGAGACCTGGACAGAGGGGAGGTCGACTAAGAGTTCATGGAGGACCGTTTGGATTGGTTGGCAGGATTATGAGAGAACGTCCTATGGGTGGGAGAGATGTTGGATGGATTGGGAGAGAGCATGGCAGGGCAGGTATGAGATCACTGAGAGGGTTTCCCTTGATAGGAGGAAGCAGGGTGACTGGACTGGATGGGGGTTGTGGGAGAGGCATTGATTTTGGACAGATTCAGCCAGACCCTAGGGTTATTGCAGTGCATGGTGGAGATGATGAGGATCTTGAGGATCATGTTCCCCTGATTGGATGACGGGTTCAAAGAGTTACTCGGACTAAGATTCCAGTAGTTGGACAAGGTTTTGGTGAGGAGAGGATTGGGGTTCATGCACCACTATAGGATTTGCCAGAGGAGGATTCACCAGTGTATGATATCCTAGAGCAGGATGCACCAGAGAATGATGTGCTAGAGCAGGATACCATTGATAGTCTGAGAGCACAGATTGATCAGCTTCGAGCATAGGTGCAGACTCTTATGACTGAGAGGGATAGATTTTTTAGGAGACAACAAGATACTCAGGGCCTTCTTGATCACATTCAGCAAGTTGGATCAGGTACTCTCTCGGGTGACACTATTAGAGAATTAGTTCAGGCCGGGAAGGAGACTTCCCACTAGCAACGACGATATGATGAGGTAGTTGTAGAGAGCCAGAGAGAATGTAATTATCATACCACCATGTTGATGGATACTAGCAGTGGTGGGGTCATGGGACCTCCTTAGAGGAGTGGTGATCATGGGAGACAGACATATGGAGGATCTTCTCACCCACAGCCACAGAGATGGACAAAGTTAGGTGGTAGTGGTACATGACAGCCATGACTTGATTTGAGGCACTTGTATTATTTATTTGATATCATTGTATACTTGGACTCTTATTTTTTTATGATGATCTATATGTAGACATGGATTCTATATGATGATGATGATTTATATGCATGTTACTCTCTTATTTGATGATGATCTATATGCATGGATTATATGGATGTAGTGATTAGATGGATGATGATCTATATATGCATGTTTCTCTCTTATTTGATGATGATCTATATGCATGGATTATATGGATGTAATGATTAGATGGATAATGATCTATATATGATAATGCAATGATAAATGTTCTTTCTTCTTCATTTTTTGATTTTGATGATTTTGGATGTAAATGAAAATGATTACTAACTGAAATGATATATAAATGGTGAAAAAATGTAATGATGAAAATGCAAATGAATGATTGATGTGGTTTATTTTATGATGATGCAAATGATCTATATGAAATGTTTTTGATTTTTAAATATAATGTTTATAATGATTATGAATCTAAGTGCAAAGATGCAACTAAATGATTGTTAATGGAATGATAATGCAAACTATAATGATACTACATGATTAATGCAATGCACTTATTTGAATGCAAACTAATGCAATTTTTGAAATGCGACTAAATGAAAATGGATGATGATTAAAATGATTCTAAAATGAATGCACCTATAATGATTAAATGCAAATTGTTTTTGTTTGTCCAAGTATACTCAATCTTTATTTATGATCGTTGATTTGTTAATGAAATGAAATGCTTATAATGCAACTGAATAATGAGCTAACTAACAATTGTACTGCCATTCTTCATATGTGATCTTGTAACAGTGCTTGATTTCATCATTGAGCTTTAAATGTTGTAAGGAAATACAAGAAACTTGACATAATGATTCAAGATGACCTGAGTATTCCTTACATGGATTTTGATATAGTAAGTTAATACAAGCAACTTGATATAATGGATCAAGTTGACCTAAGTGTTGCTTGCAGAAGAGACAAGGATTATCCCCTTTCATGCATGACTTGGAACATCCTCCTTGATCTTTGGTTGATCATATCCTTAGACAAGTACATACCATAGTAAGAGATAAACCACAAACAACAATCAAAAAACAAAAATCATGCCCCATCATAGCTTCTCTAGTCATGGACATCTTTGAGTTGCATAGATTACATGATTAACAATAAAATCAAGATATAAACAATGAATCTTGTATGTCATTCACATGTTCTTATGATCATTAACTGATATAATAATCTTTGATAATCCTTTATTACTTGTTGATCGATTCTTTGGTTTTTGAGTTTCATGATTTAGTTTGTTGATGAAATGCCTTGACTGATTTGTTGCTTTATTGCTCATTATCTGTTTCAAAACCCTAGGTGTTTTTTGGTTTTTCTAAGTTTTTCAAATGTTTTGAGATTTTCAAAGATTCAAAAGATCACCTTAGCAAAAGGAATTAGGATTTTGCCCCCAGCAGAAACATAAATTTATTATGGATGTATGAATTGATCAAGATCCAAACTATGGCGGGATACAAATGCAGATTGATTGATTTTGATAAAATCTAAGACAGTGACTATGACAAGTATGTCAAAGATTGATCACTGTTGGTAAGCTGCATATTTCTTGTTAAATTGTTCAGAGCAAATGAATGCGAAAGACAGAATGAATAAACTAAGATATGATGGAAGTGATAGATGCGATAGGATGGAGTGGATAGGTGCACAAAGCGATCTCATAGATGGAGGAACCTACTTCTTAGATAGTGCCTGTTTACCAGGTTTTCACCATCTAAATTTATTGCATTTTTTTTTTTGGATTTTATATGCTTTTTGTTGATTTTTTTTCAGGACTTTTATATGCTTTTTGTTGATTTTTTTTCAAGACTTTATATCTCAAGCATAGATTTTATTGAGATGGATAGAATTGATAGGTTCATCAAACCAATCACCTTCAGGGGTAGATAACTTGTATGCTCCTGATCGATATGTTGCCACTATGACAAAAGGTCCTAGCCAATTTGGTTCAAATTTTCCCTTCTTTTCCCTGTCTTGCTGATTTCTTGGATTCTCCCTTAGAACGATATCTCCAATCTAGAAAATATGTGGCTTGACTCTGTGGTTATAGCTTCTTTCCATTCTTTGTTGGTATACTTTCAAATGTTTTGTTGCATTTTGGCGGCGTTCCTAAATCAGTTCTAGTTCCTGGAGTCGAGAGACTCATTGTTCTTCTTCTGGTATAAGACCATGCAAGGATACTCATAGAGAAGGTATCTATAATTCTATAGGTAATATAGCTTCTGATCCATAGACCAAACAATATGGAGTTTCCCCTGTTGGAGTGCGAACGCTAGTTCGGTATGCCCAAAGAGCAAGATTTAGCTGAATGTGCCAATCTTTTCCAGCTTCATTGACTGTTTTCTTCAAGATTTTCAAGATAGTTTTGTTTGATGCCTCAGCTTGACCATTACCTTGTGGATAGTATGGAGTAGAGAACCTATGTTGGATATGAAACTATTCACATAGCTCTTTCACATCTTGAATTTTGAATGGTCTTCCATTATCAGTGATAATGGTCATAGGAACTCCATAACGACAGATTATGTAATTCAAAATGAATGATGATATTTGTTTCCCTATCACTATTGTTAAAGGCACTGCTTCAATCCACTTAGTAAAATATTCAATAGCAATCAGAATGAACTTATGTCTACCAGAAGATGAGGGATTGATCTTTCCTACCAAATCAAGGCCCCATTGTGAAAATGGCCATGATCCTGTCATAGGATATAACTCTTGTGCTAGCGCATGAATGAGATTTCCATGGATCTGACATTGTTTGCATTTTCTAGCATATGTGAATGAATCTATTTCCATAGTAGGCCAAAAGTAACCCAGATGAATAAGTTTCTTAGCCAATGTTAAACCACTAGAGTGTGTACCACAAATACCCACATGAATGTCATTAAGAACTCTCTCAGATTCATCTTTTTCAAGACATCTCAACAACGTACTATCTAGACCATGCCTATATAGGATATCAGCAATAATAGTACAGCAAGAGGACTAATGGATAAAGTTTCTTCTCTAATTATGAGATAATTCAAGAAGAAGGATATGATCTTTCAAATATTGGTAGGTTTGACCATATAAGGATTGAATGGTTCCTGATATATGGCAAATTCGATAGGTATGTTGGGATTGGATGGTAGGGGTTAAGATATCTTCCATGATAAATTCGTAATGCTATTGATTCTCCTTATTTTGCAAGAGAGATGCTATTGTAGACATTGCATCTATTGCTTTATTCTCATTTCTGGGAATCTAGATGAATGTGATTTCTTTAAAGTGTCATTTAAACTCCTCCACTAGCTATTTGTATGGCATAATATTATCATCCTTTATTTGATATTTATTATTTATTTGATTAATGATAAGTTGTGAATCACCATAGATATGGATTTCTTTGACATTCCACTCAATGGCCATTTTAAGCCCTATAGCCAATGCTTCATACTCTGCAGTATTATTGGTGCATGGAAATCGCAGTTTATACGATTTCAAAATTGTGTGTCCTTGAGGTGTAATGAAAAAAATTCCTGCGCTTGATCCATACTGGGTATAAGAACCATCAAAGTACAATTCCTAAAAGTTTGTACTTACTGTCAAGATATCTACATTAGGAAATTTGATGTGCAAAGGCATGTCATTTTGTAAAGGTGCATCAGCCAATTGATCAGCGATGACTTGTCCCTTGATAGCTTTCTAGTCAACATATTCTATGTCAAATTCACTCAGTATCATGACCCATTTGGTTAGTCTCCCTGTCAATGTTGACTTGCTCAACAGATATTTGAGAGGATCTATCTTTGCTATTAGTTTTATGGAATGAATCAACATATAATGTCGCAGCTTCTAAGTTGCAAATACAATTGCTATACATATCTTTTTGATTGAGGAATAATTTAATTCATAGCCAATAAGTGTTCTGTTGATATAATAAGCTGCTCTTTCTTTCCCTTCATCATCATGTTGATCTAGGAGAGTGCCTAATGATACACTTGTTGCAGAGACATAGAGTAACAATGGTTTCCCTTTGGTTGGTGATATCAGTACTGGAGGACACATAAGATATTCTTTATTTGCAAGAAAGCTTCTTCACATTTTAGATCCCATTTGAATGGAACATTTTTATGTAGAAGATGGGTAAATGGAAGGCATCTATCAGCCAACTGAGAAACAAATCTCCTAATTGATTGCAATCTTCCTTGTAAAGATCGTAATTGAATTATGTTCTTAGGTGACTCCATCTCCATGATAGCTTTGAATTTTTCAGGATCTACTTCAATGCCACAAGCTGATATAATGTACCCAAGGAGCTTTCCAGAGGTTACCCCAAATGCACATTTCTTTGGATTTAATCTCAATTGATATCTTTCCAGCTTGTCAAAAATCTTTCTTAAAATGTTCAAATGTTCTTTTCTTGTGTGAGATTTTGCAAGTATGTCATCGACATAATCTTCCATAAATGTGTGCATCATATCATGGAAAATTGTCATCATAGCCCTTTGATAAGTCACTCCTGTATTCTTAAGCCCAAATGGCATAACATTCCAGCAATATGTTCCCCATGCACAGGTGAAAGTTGTCTTCTCTTGATCTTCAGGTGCAATTCTTATTTGATTATATCCTGAGAAGCCATCCATTAATGAAAACATCTCATGCCTTGCTGATAGGTCCACTATGATATTAGGTAGCGGGAAATCATCTTTTGGAAATGCTTTATTTAGATCTCTGAAATCTGTACAGACCCTTATGCTTTTATCTGGTTTTGATACTGGTACAATACTTGAAACCTATTATGGATAAGAAACTGGTCTTATAAAACCCACTTCTAATAGTTTCTTCAGCTCGATTTTTACAAGAAGAGCAATGTGTGGATGCATCTTTCTTAGCTTCTTCTTAACGGGTTTTTCTTTTAAATCCACATTAAGATGATGCATGATAAGATCAAGATTAAGTCCTGGCATATCTACATAAGACCAAGTAAAATTTATTTGTCTTTGCTTAAAGAATTCCACGTATTCTTTCCTCTCTTTTTTTGATAATGAGGCAGCAAAATGAAGTATTTTAGGATCCTTTGATGTATCAATGTTTACTGCTTCTATTGGTTCTATCAGGATAGTAGATCTCTCTTGAAAATATGCAGGAATAATGTCAAACTTTCCATCTTTTGGAGCCTTAAGGAGATTTTCACCATCAGATATGTCATTTGTATTCTCTTTTGATTGATCTAATATTTCCATGAAATGGTTTTCAACAATAGGTCTCTTTCCTTGTTTTATTTCGTTTTTGCAACTGAAAAGTTTGGCATTTTCCTAACTATGAGAAACATCACTTGATTCTGCAATGAATATATCTTAGGTGGGATGGGTTCAACAACGTTAAGGTACACGGCTAAGTCATGATCATTGGAAAAGACATTCAGTTCAGGGTTATCTAAATTATCCAAATCAATTAATTCATGATGAAGAAGGGGTAAATCATAATCACTGTCATCATTAGGTGTTTCAACATTCATAACATAATGATCATATCTTGGCATAGAATAGGTACTATCATAGATTAAATGTTCTTCAGAATTGTCTTTCTCAAGTATCTCTGAATTAGTTCTAACAAAATCAATATTAGTATTTTGCAGTTCACACTCAAGTGGTTCTTCAATTGACATTTGTCCCTTAAATGAACGGATTATATCCACACGCACATCTTTAATACTGCAAATTCCTTCTTGATTGACCTCTTTTGCATTTAGAAGTTGACATACTTGTGTACATGATAAAGAGGATTATTTTGCTATATTTTGTCTTCTTTCAAACTCAACTTCTTCTGGACTAATAGTCAATCCAACTTGACTATCTCTTAGTTCTTCTAGGGTTCTGCCACATCTGGATACATCTTGTTCCTCCTTTGATGAAAATATTGTATTTCTGGATGCTTGATCTATTCTTGTTTGTACTTCTTGTGGCATTACTTCTTTGTCTTTGTCATTTCCTTTCCTTTTTGCATATGCCTCTTTTCTCTGAATTCTAAGTTTCTCTTGTCTTCTTTCTAACTTCATCTTTTGTTTTGCAATAGACAAATCTTCTTTCGTGATAGCTGCTTGGTCTTCATTTTGTTCCTTAGTTGATGTAGTAGATAAGACATCTGGACCCCATTCATACTCATTGGAATTTGTCTTTGAAACCTGATCTAAGATTACTCCACTATACCATACTAGAATGTTTTGTATGGTACGAAAAGTTCTCTGATTTCTGTCATCTCTATTTTTACTGTTTCTAGAATAGCTTGTTCTGACTTTGCATTTGTTTGTATTTTCAGAACTTGTTGACAAGATTTTTCTTCACCTTTGATGGTAATCTCCTCTTCTTCTTTTCATTATCTTCTTGCTTCTTTTGTTTATTGGTTATTGTTTCGGCCGCTTGATATAGCTTTTCTTGCCAATTTTATTCTTTAGAAACTGATTTCTTTCTCCACTTTTGTTGTTGATGATTATGTTGCTTTTGATTAGACTTTAGATATCCCAGCCCGGATTTATCTTCTGTGGATTGTGAGTGCGAACAAATAGGTTCTGAAATACCTTGATGTTGCTTACCAATTCGTCCTTTCCCTCCATATCCCATCTTTTGCATGATTTCATATCCTTTGCCATATTGTTTTATGGGAATATTGACTTCTGCTATTGTTGCTATAGTTTTGTCTTCATCCTTGTTCAACCAACCAAGAACGTCTTTGTCTTCATTTTCTTCTTCAAGAGTTCCAACACTAATAAATGTTCCTTTAAACACATGTTTTGATCTTTCTGATGGCTTTGATTGAATATTTGTAGGCTTACCATATGATTTAGGGGAAAGTGGAAAATTATTCAGAGAATACTTTCCCATTCCTTCGTCATTTAACTTGAGCTTTTCTTCAAAAGTTTCCCATAACTTTTCTTGAATTTCTTTGGTAGGATATAATGATTCTCTATTATGTGGAACTCTTGTATCTTGAGTGGGCTTCAAATTATTGCAATATTGACTGGAATCTACAATTATAGTGATTTGTTTTCCTTCATGAGGAAATTTCACACATTGATGATACGTAGAAGGAACTGCTTGCATCTTGTGAATCCATGGTCTTCCTAGAAGAATGTTGTAAGAGAGGTTCAAATCTAAAACTTGACACAATGTATCCCTTTCCACAGGTCCTATCCTTATTGGTAACACAATAGTTCCTTTAGAAGAATGCTCCGCTTCATCATAAGCCTTGATGGTTATTTTCTTTTTCGGGTCTACTGCATTCTCTGAATATCCCAAAGCTTTTATCAAACTTAATGCACAAATGTTTAAGCCAACTCCTCCATCTATGAGTACATGTTTAACATGATTTTTATTAATGGAGACTTCAACATGTAAGGGAGCATTGTGAGGATGTTGTAAGGATGTATGATCATTTTCAGAAAATGATAAGCAATGAGGAGTTACAAGGTGTCCTACCATGTTTTGGAACTGATCTACATCCAAATCTTTTGAAACTATTGTTTCCACTAAAACTTTCTCCAAGATTTCCTTATGCATAGGTGAAACCTTGAGAAGTTCCAGAATTGATATTTGAGCGGGTATTCTTTGTAATTTCTCTACTAAATTGTATTGTTGTGATGTGGATGTTGAGTCTTTTTCTATACCTGGAAAGGTAACCTTTGCTTTGCTTCTTGTGATAACATTGATTGGTTCTGAAGATGGATTTTCGTTAACAATGATCACATTTACCACATCATTGTATGTATAAGTGTAATTCACTTTGGCTTTTCCTTTGTCATCTTTTAATTGGGATGATTCACCTTTGTCATAATTCAGAAGTGGAGTTTTGAAAGCCAAGTGTGATTCGTTTGTCTTATGGCTATCTACTGTGATGGTTCCATTATCAATTAGATCTTGGATAAGGTGTTTCAATCTCTGACAATCATTTGTTAGGTGTCCTTTATTCTGATGATAATTGCAAAAATGATTGTCATTCCACCAATTGGGCTTGACTGGTGGTTCATAACTTCTTGCTTTTGGTAAAACAATCAATTTGTTGGCAAGCAAAGTTTTTAGAGTTGATTCTAAAGATTCTCCAATGTTTGTGAATTTTCTCCAAGGATTGGAGAAAAAGGACTTGGCTTTATTGTTTTCTGGATTGTTATTGCTTGGGATTTGACTTGATAGATTAAAAATTGGTTGTTGTTGTTTTGTAGTACTATTATCGTCATTCCCTTCATTGCTGACATTCCTATTCTTTGACCAGAACTTGGGTTTGTCATTGTTGTTGTTGTTGTTGTTGTATGAATTATTGTAAATTTTTAGCTCTCCTTTCTGTACCATTGCATTCTCTATTTTTAGACCATTCTCGATCATTTTGGCAAAAGGAGGACATTGCATCCTTAGTCGATAACTCATTTCACTAATAATATTATCAATGAATATGTCCATTTTATCTTGATCAAGTACATCTCAGGGGTACCTATTAAACATGTGTTTCCATCGTTGTAAGAAAATCATAAAGGATTCACCATTCTTTTGTTTAACATTGCAAAGATCCAGTATTGTTATTTCATTTCTTATATTGTAGGAGTATTGCGAAATATACCTATTCACAAGTTCTTCAAAGGATTTGATTCCGGATGGTAATCTTGAAAACCACTCCATTGATTGTCCATTTAAACTCCTAGGAAAAAGACTCATAAGGTAAGTTTCATCATGAGCAAATTCCATGCTCATAGTATAAAACTCCCTAATGTGATCTTGAGGATCAGATTTTCCATCATAATTGTCATATTTAGGAATCTCGCAATGTTGCGGAAATGGTATCATATTTAGATTTTTATTGAACAGATATGGGCATATATCTTCTAATGAATACTTCTTGGAGCTTGTCCCATTTTGCATGTCTTGTATCTGTTGTTGTAGAGTTTGTATTTATTGAGTAAGGTTTGACAATGGATTATCCACATAGTTTCTCCTTGTTTCTTCGTGAGTTCTCTTATCACTACGCTCTTTTCTTTTGTCATCCCTTTATTTCCTTGTTTCTTCATTGCTTTCTTTATTCACATCTTTGTTATTTGGCTCATCTGTGTTTTTTGTGTTACTCGCCTCCACATCTTGTTTCAAGATTTATATGTTAAAGTCTTGTGGTAGTTTAGCTCCAGATTTTGCCAACATCAGGAGATATTTTTCTTTTTGTTTTGCCAACAATTTTTCCATTAGCCTATCAAATTTGAAATCTTGCTCAAGGTCTCTAATGGTGCTATTGACTGCTTCTTCGTCAACAGCGGTAAATCAAAAAGTGTGGAATATAGGAGTATCTTCTTCCTCCATTTGTTGTTGTTTTCTAAGTTGTTCATGTTGGGCTCTAGTCCAAACTGGCATGTGATTATTTCAATTTTTTTGAAATTTCCAATGGACAAAGTCAATAAGTGATTATTGGTTTAAGAAGATATGCCTTGTTGATTTTACCGCTATTGTTTGTTCATTGGGATAAAGTGTCTCTTTGTTGAAAAACACGTCTTTGCAAAATTTCATCGTCAAATTCTGTACCGCAGCCACATAAGTAGTGACGAAAATGGTGTAGAAATGTCCTATGTTTCAATAAGATCTTCCGATTGATATACAAGAATCTTATCCTTTTCTGAGTATCTTTATAACTCAGTTTTCTTTTCTTAGGGTGATACTTAAAAGTCATATAAGCATTTGGTAATTCACAAATTTGTTTGATTCCAATGTTGGTGCAATTCTGGTTTTGATATAACCTAGGTTCAAAATAGGAAAGATATATCCAAGATTAGGAACCTAGTATAGATTGCTCAAGCTTCGTGATAGAGGATTTGATTATCCTGATGAGAAACTTGACAAGGATGTCAATTTTTTTGCACTTAAGATGTTTGAATCAATAGCTTGTTGAATGTTGATGTTTATAGAACCTTTTGGGTATAACCTGTTGGATTAGTGACCTAGTTGTTTGAGCTAGTTTGAAAATACGTGATAGTTTAGAGACAAATCTACTTCAAGAATTATTTTGATATGGTGTTTTAGGTGTTGGAATGTTTTTTGTATTACCCTTTTGATCACACTTTTTTAGTAATTTATTGGATTTTTGCTCTCTTGTAGATGATAATTTTCTTCAATTTTTTACCATTTGGAACATGTTACAGACATAGAAGACACAATGTTTAATAAATAAAATGCACAAGCAAGTATAATCCCTATGGCAAGCTGAGACAATAGTTGTTGAATCTCACGTGGGGTTTCCACTGAGGCTATGCTATTCAAAGTGGATATTTAGATGCTTGACCCCACTGGCTCCACCCTCGGCACTCACTTCTTTGGGGCAGCCAAGCACCAGTTTCCATGAAAACTCCCCATGGCAAACTTTATATCTCTACTAGGAACCGTATGTATGTGAGTCGCTTCAGAGGTCTGACCTCCTGCGCCAACAACTAGAAGTATTTTGACAACTAGTACAAGTGGTTTTTAGTAAAGGCTTACGGTCATGTGGTCATACATGCGAAACTTTCAGCTCTGTAAATACAGAAGGTTCCCATTCTATAGATGTTACGCTACATAGGGTTTGTGGGGAAACATAGTGTCGGTATGAAATTATCAACACATGTTGTTTGGGACTTTCATCACAAACACGATTTATTTATAGTGGATTGGAAGGACTCGGTATTAGCCCGTTTCCACTTTAGGTCATTCCCCTATCACTGGCCCCCTCAAGGTAGCTACCTACCACTTTCGAGACACGAAATACAAGTGTTCTTTTTAACCTTTTTCAAAGCAATTGTTGGCTAAGTCCTATTTGGAGATGTTGTTCCAACAAGCATGGTGTTTATTTTAGCCCTCTTAAAAGTCTAGGTGCAATTATTTTAGAGGAAATATTAAAAATGCAAGTTGCATGTTATCAACTCATCCTCTTAGTTAAACTAGATGAACAAGATATGATATATTACTTCCCAAATGAAGACTTTTAATTAACTAGATGAGGAAATGCATAAAAGTTGCCTTAAACACCATCATGCACATGCATGTCACTAGTCTGAAAAATCTGATTTCTTGGACATTCGGACCTGCAAAATTTCTTTGTCAGTTTGTAAACAAAAGCGCTAATTTAACACATGTGCTATCTTTTTGCTCAAAAGTGCTAACCTGTAGGTCAAAAGCGCTAACCTAGGCTACAAAAGTGTTGCTCTGTGGATACAAAAGCGATTTCTTTGACAAATGCGCTAACCTAGGACACAAATGTGCAAACCTATAATGCAAATGCGCAGACTTTAAGACAAATGCGCTAACCTAAAATGCTCATGCGCTAACCTATGGTGAAAATGCACTAACCTAGAAGGCAAATACACTAACCTAGGATGCAAATGTGCTAACCTGCGAAACAAAAGTGCTGTTAGAATTCACATATGCGTGAATCTGCATTATAAATGCATTAATTTTTACTATTTGCGAGATTTTTAAAGGTATATGCAAGGTCTATGAGCCCCACGGTGGGAGCCAAAATGTGTCAACTTGAATTTAATCCTCAGAATGCTACTTGCAATAAGTTAGTTTCACAAAATACAAATGGAAATACTACAGGAAATCCAAACTCAACAAATGAAACCACATGAAATATATATGAAATAAAAACATTAATATTGCCTTCATGATTTATGTCTCATTGTGTCGTAACTCCATTGTTCTTGGTTGCAGATGGTGTGCTCTCAGACAATGCACTGATGGCTTCCAAGATGGCATATGAAGAATGGACTGATAACTTGTAGTTAACTGATACTATGATATGCAATACTACATGATTATGCTAAAATGTTATTTGCTATTTGCTATTTTCTTCAAAAACACGGATGCATATGATTAATTTTGAAGACCAACTCTCTCTCAACTAAAGCTCTTATGTACCTTGAGAGGATTAGATGATGTGGCTCAAATCAATGGTCCTGATCAGATTTGCAAAATTTGAATGGCTGTGAGAAAATTTGAAGGTTGAGAGAAAGGGGGAAGGAGAAGACAAGTGTCACTCATCTCACCTTGACTGGGTTGCTGACTAAGAGAATCTAAGGATGGTTGGAAGAAATTTAGGCATGATAGGACAAGTGGACTCAAGTCCTTCCTAAGATGTAGGGGGTGTTGAAGAGAATATAGGAAATGGTTATGAAATATGTGTACGTACACAATATTCGGGTAAGTGCACAAAGATGGTGGTCAAAAAGGGGGGTATAAGTGGACACTTTTTTTCTGAAATCAGGTGAGCTTGAACTTGGAGGCAAAATTTGAAAGTCATTCACTCAAGATATGAAGATAATTAAAGAACAAATATTGTAGTACTCTAAATCTAGTTTCCAAACTACTAAACTTTTTAAAAATTGAATAAGATTAAGGGGGCCTTCACGCACGAAAAATAGACCCTGATTTTTTCAGAAAAACATAACATAGTGTCTGACGTGCACATCAAAAAAGTCATATTTAGATTTGGTATTTTGACAAATCCTTTGGCAGAAAGATAGTTAAGAGTGAGTACTAGAAGATGTGTATTATTTTGTAATTTTTTGTTGAGTATTTTTTTTTTATGATTTTTCTGATAGAGCACATCCTGAAAATTAGGTACCTGTTCGTGCGCAAAGCATAAGTTGCACTAAAAAAATTGAAAATGTAAATATTTTTTAAAATTGTAAAGAATCAAGTTCACTACAATAATATATAATTTTTTTAAAATTTGGATAATTATATCAAAAGTTATTAAAAAAATGGTGCACGTATGTCTGTGAGAACTATGGAGACACTGGTAAAAGAAATTCAATAATAATATGTTATTGTTGTTCAAATTTTAAAACAATTATATGGTTAGAAAGATCAGAAGATGGGTGAAAATATGGTGGAAATTTTAGAAATACCCACTTGATGATGTGTAAACCTGATGATGACAAAGTCAAGAAACCAAGTTGATAAAATAAAACACACCAAAAAGGAGGGAAATGGAGAGAAATCAAACTTCCAAATCGTAGCTTTGTCATCCAGGCCTATTTCCAAGCCTAAATAAACAAAAGCGCGTATGGGGTACCTATGGTATAAAAAATGCGTATGAGGTACTTATGGTGTAAGATGCACATACATTCTATCTTAACTATAAAAAGCGCGTACGCGCTATTTTTACTATAAAAAGTGCGTACGTGCTATTTTTACTATAAATAGCATGTATGGGCTAAGTTTGTTTAAATTTTGGGAGTGTGTATAATATGCTATTGTATATATATATAATATGTGTATATACATATAATATATAATTTATATATAATATAAAAAATAAAAAATATATAATATATTAAATATATATACACACATGTGTGTATGTATGTGTATTGTCTCCCTCTCTCCCCCTCTCAAATGCGTACAAGGTCTCTCTCTCTCTCTCTCTCTCTCTCTCTCTCTCTCTCTCTCTCTCTCTCTCTCTCTCTCTCCCCCTCCCTCTCTCTCTCTCTCTCTCTCTCTCTCTCTCTCTCTCTCTCTCTCTCTCTCTCTCTCTCTCTCTCTCTCTCTCTCTCTCTCTCTCTCTCTCCCTCCCTCCATCCCCTCTCTCTTCCTCTCCCTCCAATATATCTTATTTTTGTTTGCATATATATAAGGTGATAAGAAGATTGACAAGGTGATCGGTTTTCCTTTTTTTAAAAAGAAGATAGGATATAAAGTAGAACGTTTGAAGAAAATGAACATATTGGTTTCTTTGGATCGTGTGGAAGTATTGGTTGGATAATATTTATGGGTCGTATGGTGTACTAAGGGGTCATATGGTGTATTCTAACCCCTTAGGTGCCGTTATGGGTCATATGGTGTTCTATGATCCCTTAGGACACCATATGACCCCTTAGGACTCCAAATGGTGTTATTATGGGTCATATGGTGTCCTAAAGGGTCATATGGTATTCTATGACCCCTTAGGATACCATATGACCCCTTACATGTCATTAGAGGTCATATTGTTTCCTAAGAGGTCATATGGTGTCCTATGACCCCTTAGGACACCATATGACCCCTTAACACACCATACGACCCATAACGACACCATATGGTGTCCTAAGGGGTCATATGATGTCATATGACCCCTCAGGACACCATACAACCCATAACAACACCATATGGTGTCCTAAATGGTCATTTGGTGTTTTATGACCCCTTAGGACACTATTTGGTGTCATTATAGGTCCTATAGTGTGCTAAGGGATCATATAGTGTCCTATAACCCCTTATGATACCATATGACCCCTTAGATGTTGTTAGGGGTCGTATTATGTTCTAAGGGTCATATGGTGTCCTATGACCCATTAGGACACCATATGGTATTGTTATGTGTCTTATGTTGTCGTATGACCCCTAGGACAGCTTATGACCACTTAGGACACCATATGGAGTCATTAGGGGTCATATGGTGTTCTAAGGGGTCATACGGTCTCCTACGACCCCTTAGGACTCTAGGTGTCATTATGGGTCATATGGTGTCCTAAGAGGTCATATAGTGCTTTATGACCCCTTAGGACACCATTTGGTGTCATTATGGGTTGTATGGTGTACTAAGGGGTCATATGGTCTCTTATGACCCCTTAGGACTCCATATGACCTCTTACGTGTCGTTATGGGTCATATGGTGTCCTAACGGGTCATATGGTATTCTATGATCTCTTAGGACACCATATGATCCCTTAGGACTCCATATGGTGTTGTTATGGGTCATATGGTGTCCTAAGGGGTCATATGGTATTCTATGACCTCTTAGGACACCATATGATCCCTTAGGTGTCATTAGAGGTCATATTCTTTCTTAAGAGGTCATATGGTGTCCTATGACCCCTTAGGACACCATATGAGCCCTTAAGACACAATACAACCCATAACGATATCATATGGTGTCCTAGGGGGTCATAGGATGCCATATGACCCCTCAAGATACCATACGACCCATAACAACACCATATGGTGCCCTAAAGGGTCATATGGTGTTCTATGACCCCTTAGGATACTATTTGGTATCATTATAGGTCCTATGGTGTTCTAATGGATCATATAGTGTCATATGACCCCTCAAGATACCATATGACCCCTTAGATGTTGTTAGGGGTCATATTGTGTTCTAAGGGTCATATGGTTTCCTATGAGCTATTAGGACACCATATGGTATCATTATGTGTCTTATGTTGTCGTATGACACCTAGGACACCTTATGACAACTTAGGACACCATATGGTGTCATTAGGGGTCATATGGTGTCCTAAGGGGTCATATGGTCTCCTACGACCCCTTAGGATGCTATTTGACCCCTTAGGACTCCATATGGTATCATTATGGGTCATATGGTGTCCTAAGAGGTCATATAATGGTCTATGACCCCTTAGGACACCATTTAGTGTCATTATGGGTTGTATGGTGTGCTAAGGGATCATATCATGTCTTATAACCCTTTAGGACTCCGTATGACCTCTTACGTGTTGTTATGGGTCATATGGTGTTCTAATGGGTCATATGGTGTTCTATGATCCCTTAGGACACCATATGATCCCTTAGAACTCCATATGGTGTCATTATGGGTCGTACAATGTCCTAAAGGGTCATATGGTATTCTATGACCTCCTAAGACACCATATGATCCCTTAGGTGTCATTAGAGGTCATATTGTTTCCTAAGAGGTCATATGGTGTCCTATGACCCCTTAGGACACCATATGACCCCTTAAGACACCATATGAACCATAACGACATCATATGGTATCCTAAGGGGTCATAGGATGCCATATGACCCCTTAGGATACAATACGACCCATAACACCACCATATGGTGCCCAAAAGGGTCATATGGTGTTCTATGACCCCTTAGGACACTATTTGGCATCATTATAGGTCCTATGGTATTCTAAGGGATCATATAGTGTCCTATGACCCCTTAGATGTTGTTAGGGGTCGTATTGCATTCTAAGGGTCATATTGTTATGTGTCTTATGGTGTGGTATGACCCCTAGGACACCTTATGACCACTTAGGACACCATATAGTTTCATTAGGGGTCATATGGTGTCCTAAGGGGTCATATGGTCTCCTACAACCCCTTAGGACACTATTTGACCCCTTAGGACTCCATATGGTGTTGTTATCAATCGTATGGTGTCCTAAGAGGTCTATAATGTTTTATGACCCCTTAGGATACTATTTGGTGTCATTATAAGTCCTATGGTGTGCTAAGGGGTCATATGGTGTCTTGTGACCCCTTAAGACTTTATATGACCTCTTATGTGTCGTTATGGGTCATATGGTGTCCTAAGGAGTCATATGGTGTCCTATGACCCCTTAGGACACATGCATGGATCCCTAGGATACCATATGACCCCTGAGAATACGTTTTCACCCTAGAGAGGGAGAGAGGGGGAGGAGAGGGAGGCAATGGGAGAGAGATACACCTAAGAGAGGAGGAGAGTGAGAAGAGAAATAGAGACTGAGAGGGAGAGACAAGAGATAAATGAGAGAGAGAGAGGGGGGGAGGTATAGAGATATCTAAGAGGTGGATAGAGGGATTGGGAGAGAAAGAGAGACCTAAGAGGTGAAGGGAGGAAAGGTGAGAGAGAGAAAGAGAGGGTGAGAGATAGAGAGAGTCTGAGTGAGAGGGAGGAAGGGGTAGAAGGATATTACAAGAGACTATAGAGAGAGAGGTGCGAAGAGACGGAGAGAGGGAGAGAGTGAGAAAGAGAGATAATGAGAAAGGGAGAGAGGGAGGGAGAGGGGAGAGGGAGAGAATGAGAGAGAGAGAGACCTAAGAGAAGGAGAGAGTGAGATAGAGAGAACGAGGATGAGAAGGAGAGACTTTAGAGAGAGAGAGAGAGACTTGATAGAAGAGGAGAGAGAGAGAGAAATAAATAAAGGTTGATAGCCAAAGATGTGATAGAGAGAAGGAGAGAGAATTGAGAGAAAGAGAAATGGAGCGAGAGGGGGAGAGAGAAAGAGAGTTAGAGGGAAATAAATACTTGACAAAGGAAGAGAAAGGAAGGGGGAGGGAGAAGGAGAGAATGAGAGAGAGAGACACTTAAGAGAGAGGGAGAGAGTGAGAGATAGAGATATTTGAGAGAGGGAGAGAAAGAGAGGGATATATGAAAGAGAGAAAGAGGGTGAGGGAGATGAGAAAGAGACGGAGAGATACCCGAGAGAGGGAAGAAAGTAGAGAGGGAGATGCCTAAGAGACAAAAACGTAGGGGTTAAGGAAGAGAGAGGGGGGATGTAGGGAAGAGATGAGAGACATAATGCTAATATGAGCATGCTGATTACTGAAATTTGACTAAGTCTAAAATTTATAAGAATACTCAAAAAACAAGAATCTGCATTATAACTCTTAGAGATCCGGAACCACTCTCAAACATCCTGACAATATATACATAAAGTATAACTTTCTTATACTTAAACATTATATTTTATGTATATATCCTGCTGAAAAACCTAATGGAATGCTAAGTGAATTGCATTTTATTGAGAGACAGAACCTCGTACGTGGTTTTAGTTTTTAAACCATGTACGCAGTTAGTATTCTTTAAACCGCGTATGCGGTTAGTATGTTTTAAATCGCTTACGAGGTTAGTATTCTTTAAACCGCGTATGCGGTTAGTATGTTTTAATCCACGCACATGGTTTAGCTTTGGTTAGGCTCGACAAAATGAGCCTAAACGCGTATGGGGTTCTTTAAATTTGAAATACCCCGTACGCGTTTTGGTGTTTTTCATGTGTTTTTTTTGGTGTGTCCACTTTTTTGACCACCGTCTTTGTGCACTTACCCATTCATTAAATTTGGAAGTTGGAGATAAATGATGAATTAATATTTAAGAAATATTAATTTCCTTAGCCACATGTTGGATGAGTTGGAAAAGGGAAGATGAAGTGGAGATGGAAGGTGAGTTGGAAAAGGGATTAAATAATTTAGGAAATCATTTAATATTTGAGGCTATAGGATAGGAGAATAACCATTAAATATTAGATATTTAATTGTTTGGAGGAGATAATTAGATATTAAATATTTAATTAACTTGGTTAGATGAATAGGATAGATGAATTAATTAATAGAAAGACATGAAAATGAATCAAATAAATTAATCTTTTCAAATTAACTATTTAATAGAAGAATAATTATTAAATAAATATAAGATATTTATTTAATTTCTCATAGCTATTTTATGTGTATACACTCACCCATCTTTGGAAAAATCCATTGCCAATTGGTGGAATATTGATGTGGATGGATCTGCCATGTACAAAGTTGCTAAAAAACTTAGAAACATCAAAGATAACATCAAGATCTAGAATAAGAAGGTTTTTGGAGATATTTTTGAATAAAAAAAAAGTTCAAGGAGGAATTAGAACAGATCCAAAACTCTATTCAGAAAGATGGTTATAATAAGTATCCCAAGGCTAAGGAAGATGATATTCTAGCCAAACTTCACAACATTATATCCAGGGATGACATCTACTGGAGACAGAGATCTAGGGCTATTTGGTTGGAAGCTGGGGATAGAAACACTAATTTCTTTTACATGACCTCCATGAAATATAAAGCTGCTAATAGAATATCTAGATTAATTATTGATGACAAAATTCTTCTTAAAGATGATGACATTGGGGATGAAGTTGTTAGATTCTTCTCTTAGCTCCTCACTGGTAGTAAGGATATTGACATTGCTAAGCAACAAGACCTAGTTGATAACATTCCCAAGATTATTGAACCTCACCAGAATAAGACTCTATCTACTATCCCTACTATTGAGGAAATTAAAAAAGTTGTATTCTCTTTTCAAGGGGATAAGGCTCCGGGCCTGAATGGCTTTCCCATGTTCTTCTTTTAGGAATATTGGCATATTGTGGGGAAGATACGATCAATGTTGTTAAAGAATTTTTCAGATCCAGAAGAATCCTTAAGGAAATCAATTCTACTTTTATTGCCCTTATTCCTAAGGTGGCTGGGGGGGACTCCATGGGAAAGTTTAGGCCAATAAGTCTATGTAACTCCTTTTATAAGATTATCTCTAAAGTTATGACTTCCAGACTTTTGGCTATCCTCCCCTTTATCATTTCTGAGGAGCAAAAAGGATTTGTCCTGGTAGGCAGATTTTGGATTCTATTATTCTTGTGCATGAGAATATTCATTATCTTAATGTTGCTAATAAAGAAGGGTTTCTGATAAAATTGGATCTGGCAAAAGCCTATGATAGAGTGGAATGGCAAGTTCTTTTCAGAATTATGGAGGCCTTTGGATTTGATGAGAAGGTAATTAAAGTAATCAGAGAATTGATTTCTACCCCAATTTTTTCTATCCTAATTAATGGGACTCTGTCTAGATTTCTTAAATCTTCTAGGGGGCTCAGGCAAGGAGATCCTATTTCTCCTATTCTCTTCACTATCTTGGTGGAGAGTATGAGCAGACTGATTCAAAAAATGAAAGTGAATAAAACCATCAAAGGTCTTCAACCTTCCTCTGCTAATGTGTCATGTACTCATCAACAGTTTGTTGATGACACAATTTTAATGGGATACTCCTCTGTTGGGGAGGTTGTTGCCTTCAAATGTGCTCTTAGCTCATATTCTTTGGTGACAATTCAACAAGTTAATTGGGAGAAGTGTCTGCTATTTATTTCATGAATACCTCTATTATAAGGTAGCAGAGAATTGCTAACATCATTGGGTGTAAGGTGGAAATGCTCCCTTCCACTTATCTGGGTCTCTCTCTGGGTTTGGTTCCCCCAAACTCCTTTTGGAACTTGTTAATTGACAAACTCAACAAGAAATTGGCCAATTGGAAAGGATCTATGCTATCTCAAGATGGAAAACTTCAGCTTCTTCAAGACACCCTTCAGAATCTTCCTGTCTATGCTCTTAGTCTGTTTGGTATTCCAGCTAAATTTGCTGAAGCTTTAGAGAGGATTCAGAAAATATTTCTTTCGTCAGGGGTTGAAGAAAAAAAAAGGATTGCCTTGGTCTCCTGGGACAAAGTGTGTAAGCCTAAGTGTAAGGGGGGTTTAGGTATTAAAATTATTAAAACTTTTAATAAAGCTCTGCTTGCTAAACAGATATGGAGGGCTTATGACATTAAGAAAGATTGGAATTGGGTGTGGTTTGATAAATATATTCATGACCAACCTCTTCATTCTCTTCTCTATTATGAAGACGTCCCTGTTGGGTCTTTCATATGGAATAGTATAATCAAGTCCATAAAAGTTGCCAAAGCTAGAGCTGGATGGGTCCTTGGCAAAGGTGACAAAATCAGGTTCTGGGAGGATGTTTGGATTAAAGATGAACCTCTGTTTAATCAAGACTGCAGTCAATTCATTGATGAATGCAAAAGAAGGTATGGATCTATGGTTTGTAATTACTGGAAGGAGAATAAATGGGTGAGGCTTGATGCTATTTATGTTGGGTTTTTGTTGCTTCAGCGGGATATGCTGTCCTTTTCTGTTAATAAAGATTTTGATGATGTTTTTCTTTGGAAGAGTAATCCCAGGGGTAACTTCATTGTTGCTTCTGCTAATAAAAATACTATTACTCAGGTCAGCAACCCAATATGAACTAAAATCTGGAATAGAATTCTTATTCCTAAAGTTAACATGTTTTTTTGGCTTGCAGCTCACAACAAGATTCTTACCATTGATAACTTGGCTCGTAGAGGTTTCATGTTTCCTAACAGGTGTGAGCTATGTCAAAAAGAGGAAGAATTATTGGATCATTTGTTTATCCATTGCTCCTTTACTTGGTAAATCTGGAGTAAATTTTGGGTGCAATGGAAATTTGAATGGGTTATGCATAACAATCTCAAGGAAGTTATTTGGTAATGGATATTTCCCACCAAATTTCCTCTCATCAAGACCCTCTGGTCCTTGATCCTTCCTATGACCTGTTGGTATATCTGGAAGGAGAGAAATAACAGATTTTTTAGGGAGGCTAAGTGTACGCCTCAGGTGGTTTTTGAAAAGACTTGCAGGGCAATTAAAGAAAACATAAATATTCTTCATAGAAACAAGCAATGAATTTTTTTTAATATGAATGATATTGAGAAAGGTATCCTCACTGATTGGAATTTGATTCACAAGGTTTGAAAATCTAACATTAAGATTAGGAGAGAAAATGTTGTTTGGAGATTTCCCTGTCATTATTGGGTCAAGGTGAATTTTGATGGGGCAGCCAAAGGCAATCCTAGGAAGTTGGGAGGGGGAGGAGTCATCAGAAATACTCATGGTGTTTGTATTGCTGCTACTGCCTCTCCCTTTGGAGTTAAAAACAATCATGTTGTTGAAGCTCAGGCCACGTTGAAATGCCTCCAGCTTGCTCAGGATTTTAAATTTTAAAAAATATGGCTGGAAGGGACTCCCTCAATATTATTTAGGCTATCAAAGGCACTAGGTCTCCCTTTTGGAACATATACAATATCATTAAAAGTTCTGAAAAGTTATTAAATGACTATGATAGTGTTTTCATTTCCCATACTCTAAGGGAAGGTAATAAGGTTGCTGACCTTTTAGCTAATGAGGGGGTTTATTTAGAGGAGGACACTAAATATATTGGAGAAGCCTATTGTAAGAAGGATGTCCAGGAGAAATTATTATTTGATTGTGTCCATGGTTCAAGTTAATTTTATCATTACTTTTCAGGGTCCGGATATCAAAGATAGAGATTGGGGTTATGTGAAGTGTCAGTTGATGATCTTTTTTAGGCATTGTTATTATGATCACTGGTGTGACGGGGCTAATCATAGTAAGTGTTGGCTCATCGTGACTATTATTAAATACCTCTTCAAACTCAAGGAAAGTACCCTGTTTTTTTAACCCAACATTTTGTTCAAGAGCCCGCGCTTAAGTCTTGGTCTTCAGTTTGTGAGTAACTTGTGCTTTGTTGAAAACCTCGACCTGCATTTCAACATGGGAGGTAATCTTAATCAGAATGAGCCCTTTGGCTGTGATAATTGGAAAAGTGAGCAGAAAGTCCGGAGGAGGCTGCATAGACATGGTTTCACAGACTACATGGAAAAATTGCATGGTAGCAAAAAGTCGGTGTCACAAGGCTTTGCCAAGGGATGGAACAACAACAAAGTCACTCTGTTTGGGGAGACTGGGAAGCTCAATGAGAATTTGGTGGTGGAAGTAACAGGATTACAGAAGGAAGGCATCAAGTTTTACAGAGATCGAAAGTTTGCGGCTGAAGCTATTCAAAACTTCCCTAAAAATGATGAAGAGAAGGTTCGACTCACCAAGAAAGACAATGTTTCTTACTACCTCCCTCATCAGGTAAAGTCCTTCTGGTAGAATATGTTAAGGGTTTTGATGGAATTCTTAACTATTGATGGTAGGTTTACGAAGGTTTATAATTATCATTTTGCTATTCTAAACCATTTCCGTCATGGGGTTAAGATCTCTTTGCCTTTCTATTTAGCTTCATCCCTAAATGAAAGCTTGGCTGACCATGCAAAAAAACCCAAATCCTATCCCATAACTCATCAAGGTCTCATCCTGCTCATTCATGAACACTTGAAGAATAAAGCTAGGGTTAATAAGGAAGATCATTTGGTGGCAAATACCCATATTTCAGATAGTCGTGATGGTTCTAAGTCTGACGATGATTCATCTAATGTTCCTCTTCATAAAAAAGGGAGGGTTGATGATGTTGATAAAGAGGACACAGATGTGGAAGCTGGTTCAGAGGAGGAATAGGGGAAGGCGGTTGATTATGAAGTAGAGAGTGAGAAGAAATAGGCTGTAGGAGAAGAGGAGGAGGTGCAAAGAAAAGTGTATGCTGAAAAGCCTGATTCAAACCCTATTGTCTCGGATAGCAGGAATGTTGCCCAGAATACCACGAAGGAAGCTAACCATAAATCTATGAGCTCTGAATAGGGTAGGGAAATGACAGACTTCATTTTGATCGCTGCCAGAAATAGCACTCTGGAACTTTTCAATTTCCAGAAATGGGTAATTGAAAATATTACCAGTATTCAGAATAAACAGAGAGATTTGGAGTATAAGATTCAAGATTTGATTAAGGATAGCAAAATTGGGAAAGAGGATGTGGAGGTGGACACAAGTGAGGCAGAGGATGAAATTAAAATGCAGGATTGGTCGGAAAAAGATATCATTAAGGGAGACTTGAAGCCTCTGGAAGATGTGATCAGAATTGTCAAAGATAAGGCTGAGATTGATAATGAAATTATTGCCAATCGGGTTACTAAAACTGATAAGGCATTGAAGAATTTTATGAATCACAGCCTTGAGGTTTTGAAGGTCTTGTCTCAAAATATGAACTCCTTGGTGAATTGTCTGGAGAGGAACCAACAGAACAAAGAAATGGTGATCAAATTGATGATATGCCAACCTCCAGCTCTGCTCCCCAAACTTCCAGACGAAGAACTAGGCAGACTACCTATGATTTGGAGATGAAGACTAAAGACACTCATCTAAAGTAGGAGAACAAAGACCTGAGAGAAGCTGCTAAGGCCATGATGATCCTGGTTAAGGATGCGGAAGAGTCTATAAAAGTTTTTATCTGATATGTAATTCTGGTCTTTGTTTGCCATTCTCTCGCTAGCTTTTTGTTGTCCCTTTCCCTTACTGCTATTTTTTCTGCTGGTCTTTTGCATCTTTTATGTCTATGTTCTGTTCTCTCTTGCTTCTTTCCTTAATATCTTTTCAATATGTAAGCGGGTTTCGGGTCCCTTAAAACCTGATTTTCCTTAATAAAAAACTCTTTTGTTTTTACATTTTTTGGAAAACAAATTATATGACATCAATCTACATAGAATTCTTTCAAGGAAAAAATAAATTCAAACAATGATAATTTTAGGTCAAATTATGGTGGCCATACATGATGAATTTTTAAAATGGCAATTAGGGCCAATTAAAAATTAATAAAAAAAATATATTAAAAAAAATTACAAAAAAATATCCTCATCAATCTTCAATGTGTTACAGATCATTTCCTAGGTTGGTTTTAAAAAAAAAATATTTAGGTCAAAATATGGGGGTTGTACACGTGCATGGTATGATCTTAAAAAAAGCATTTTTAAACAGTGGTTTTTAGAAATCTCTTTGGAAAGTCAATTTCTATCAGCTGGATATTAAAATAAATTACATATTTAGAAACTAGACTTTGAATACTACATTTCATATTCATGATTTTTTTCAAGATTCAATCTCTAAGTGCTTCAAATTTTTAGGTCAAATGTGGCAAATTCTGAGAAAAATAGGGAAAACACTTCCACTTTTGGGCCAAACAGTGGACTCAACTTCCTGCACTAGCTCTATAGTACTTGCCAAAAAGATTTTTGGGGCCTTGGAGGGGTAGTTTTATGTCACCAAAGTTTCTTGTTAGAGCTTGGAGAGTTAAGGGAACCTCTAAGGTGGTCCAAGTGTGTTTTCAATGAGTTGTGGTGGTGTCAAATGCATTGATTTGCATGATTATGTGTATAGGAAGTTGATTGTTGCACCTAAGACTGAGGAGAAAACCTAGTTATCAAGGGAAGTTGAATAGAGCTTCTTCTGAAGTCTTGTAAGAGTTGAAGACCCTTGTTGTTCATCCTTAAGTTACCTAATCCTTCCCCTATGGTTGGACAACATTATGGGACATTAGTATCTCGCTTATATGCATTGTTGAGTTGTGATAGGATGTTGTATGTTCATATTTGAGCTAGTGGACTCTTGCTTGTGTTGAGAGTGTTTGGGATTGAGTTGGTTAGCCTAATTAGATGTGGATTGGAGGTTGATGATTCCCTCATCCCATTCCAGCATCAATTTTTTGGAAAACATAGTCATGGTATGTGCTAATCAGTATCAAGGAGTTATCTTTCCTCTCTCTCCCTTCAATCATTTCTTCATGGTGATTGGTTTCGTTATAGTCTTTTGTTGTTGTCACCTTGCTTGTGTAATGGTGAGGTCTTGCACGTGGATTTCCTATGTGTCGTGCTCTTCCTTGCAACACTTGTGTGCATGTCATCATGGGAGTGTGAAATGTTGTGTCATACCTTTGGAATTGTAGTAGTTAAGTTTATCTGGAATGTTTTAAAAACAAAATTATTCTAGGTTTTTCTTGGTTTGTTTCCTTAGGGGTACCTTGGTGGGGAATTACAATATATTCATGCAAAAATCATCCTCCATTTTAATTCCAATATACCTTTATTGGAAAACTATCATATTGAAGATATTCAAATGATCAACTATAGATTCATCATCCTCCATTTCAATAATATACAACTTCTTTGTTAGGAATAACTTTGTAATGCCTGCCAACATACCCTAGAGAAATATACTAACTAACATGCGGAAAGAGATATTCTTTTTTTAAACATCCGCTAATGCAATCATTACAATTAACTACTCATGCAATAAAAATCCATTAATCAAATAACATTTAACCATCTTAACATAATCAAGAAAACACATAACGCAAACATAAATAATAACAATACTTGTAAGAATTCCCTAGGGTATCTCAACGCCATTACCTAAACTAACCATAAGCAATAACATAACATTATATGCATTATAAAACATTTTCATACTATCTCTAACATGATTTATTCTTTCCATGCATACATGATCATTCACTATTCTATAACATGATTATATCCATCTACTAAACATACATTAGCCATTCCCTTTAAGTTCATTTTAAAACACCAATACCAAATGTTCCTAATCCCAATCATTTATACATTTCTATCATCATAAACCAATCTCAAGATAATATATAACATTTCCAATATTACACGAGGCTATACGCATATCCATAAATCCATTTCCATTAATAAACCAATGTTACATGTCACATCATTTATTCTCCTAAAATGCTAACTTCCATTTACATGAATACAATATCCTTCTACAATAAGGAACATAGTTCCCATTACATTATAATTACATCATGATTCCAATTACATACATATTCCATAAGAATCATTTACATCAATTTTCTACAAATATCAATCCATAGTTGAAGAGATAAAAGATCCACATCCACGCAAGACCATCCAACGAAGAAGATCCCAATGGAAGAAGGCATCAAACCACCCGACCATGTGGAACCATAAGGAACCACACCCCGTGCTAGGAGATGACACAAGATACCACTCATAGTCTAGATCTAGGGTAACACCTAACAACCAAAGGAAAGACCAATACAAGCAAGTGTAAGAATGCAAAACATACAATCCATTCTCAAAACTTCCAAACAAGAAACCTCCAAACAAGAAACCCCCAAAGGCAACACATCCAAAACAAGGCTCAAGGCACTCAGACCTACATATAGGTAAAGAGTGTCATCACATGCGACAAATGGGAACTTGGGCACACACCCCACCCATCTTAGATGCACATGCGGATCCATCTCAACCTTAATGGGGTAAGGGAGATTAGTTTGCTTGGGTTTCCAAGGCCTTCCCAATCCTATCTCGGTTCACTACCACTGGGCAAGGCAGAGGGGCCACCATCCATTTCTTATCTTATTAAGATTAACTATTCTACCCAACCCCAAGAGTTATTATATTAAGTTATCACTTAATTATAAATTCAAACTCCCAATGAGATATCCGACGATATAAACCTTGGGTAACTTGGTTGTCTACCCCCTTGTGATCTCGGTCACTCACTTGGAATCCCACTCCCCTAGCATGTGCCTAGGCCTTAGGGTGGAACATACATCAAAATAACATCATAACCACAATAATGAAGGCTCACAAAGATATAAAAGTGCTCATTGCATCATAAAGAACATACTGCACGAAATAGGATATGTAAGGTCTCATACATGACAATAGCCTTCACCAATGCATAACAATCAAAGAGCCAATCATGAACATAAATAAAAGATGAATCCAAATTCTTTCCAAATCCTCAAAAGCGAGGCATAACACATCCTACTGGAATCATAAGAACAATCCTCAACAACAAGGAATTCTCCCTCTTGCTGAAGCAACTCAATGCATAAGAAACACCTTGACAGTAGGGCTCAAACCCTCTCACCAAAGCACAAAAGACATCATGAAAGGTCAAATTACACCAGGAAAAACTCAAAGAATCTCAACACAATCCACCCATTCCTCTGGAGAATGCACAAATCCAAACAAGACTCTCACATTTCTCAAAACTAAATTTCTAGGACCTTCAGAGCAGTCTAGCTCTCCCAAAATGCATCTCAGCACCCCTGAAATGTAGTGCAATGCTTATGGTATATAAATTAGCATTTCTAGTACATTCCCCAGTGTTCTAGGTACATATGACAATATTTTGGGTGCATTTGGCAGAATTCTGAGTCCATAACTCAACATTCTGAGTATATGACTTAGCTCTCTTGGAATACAGTCCAACACCCCTAGTTTCCAAAATGGCATTCCTAGACCATATGGTAGCGCTCCTGGTAGATCATATAATGTTTTTGGTAAAGAGGCCAAAAATCATGCAAAAATGACTCATATGGCTAGGACACTTTCCCATATCTGCTAAGGGGTCAAAATGACACTCAAAACCAATAAATTCCAAAAATCAAAGAGGGAATACAAAAATATAATGTTGTAGACTCACAAAAAGAAAACTGCATAAAGAACCTTCTCCCACAGTGCTCAGAATGACACCTAGAACACAAAACATCAAAGGGGAGAAGTATTAACAATACAACAACCTCAAGGAGACAGCATACAAGATAAATAAAGCTCAAATACAATCTCAGATCCTTTCCAAAAGTCTATCCCCAAAAATATGCATATCACTGTGAATCAAAATGGCTTTCGACAAGCTACGGGAAGCCCAAAATCACTTAAAAATAGTACTGAGACAAGGGAGACTCAAAGAGTACAATATAAGGAGATGTAAGACTTCAAACAAGATCCAAATCTCTACTAAAACACAGGGAAGAGGAATCATAGCATTCGTAGAGAAAGAAAACAGAAAAAGACATTCCTGATAATCAATTTCTCAAATTTAAAAGCAATAATCTGTAAATTCCCTTTTCAATTTCCCTTTCTTTCCAAATCTTCCCTAAATACAAATTCAATCTCTAAAATTCATTCTAAAACACAAAACAATCTTTAAATTAGGCACAGAGCATACGAGCTTTCAAAATGAAATTTGCAGAGAAGGGAACAAAAGCTCCAACCTAGAAATTGCACTCCAAATCAATAGAAAATTCAGCAAAGAGCACAATAATCAACAACCAAGAAATACAATCCTCAATCCAAGCTTCAAGCAATTCAAAATCCAATCCCAATATTTTGTCGAATGGTAACCCGATAGCATTCTCAGAAAGCCAAATAAATAAAAATTAAACTTCAACTATAGGAAATTCTTGGCCAATCAGAAAATTTGAGGAAACCATATAATATACATACCTTACCAAAAATCAATGCATAAATAATATTTATCTAACTTACCAAGCTACCGACCAATAGTAAAATAGGGTAAGTAGGACAAATAATAAAACTAAATAACCAAGAGGATAAATAGGAATTAAAATAATATGATTATCCAATATAAATAAAAACCATGGGCACAATTAATTAAATAAAGCCCATTAAATAAATAATCAAAGGAATATAATTAAATAACCTCAATTAATCAAATTAATAGTAATTAATTAATTAATCTTTGATAGACCATAATGATATTAAATCATTATTCTAAATATAATACCAAAGGACAAAATAATAATTATTATTCTCAAATAATAATCACACATTAATATTTAAATACTTATATCAACTATTTTATTATTTTATTATTATAAACTACATTAATTCATTATTTAATTTAACATTATTAACTATATAAATCAATTAATTAGTTAATTAATAATTATTAAACCAATCAATTAACACAACTCTACTCCACAAGAATAACCCAAGGAATCACGAGATGCTAGACAACAACTTGCACCAAGACTCTAAACCAACAAGGCAAACAACTTAAACCTAGAGTATAGAGTGGGTTTTCATGCCATCTCCGATCAACTTGCCTTTGGGATAAGAAACGCTTAGACCTGTGAAGCCAGGTGGAGTAGATGTTTGGTACCTACAAACCTGTCATCACCAACACGTATACAACAACATATACAATAATATTTTATAAAATAAACAGATAAGTGAAAGGAAATCGCAATGTCATATCATGCTCACGAATGAGTGATATGACATCTTTCTTTATCATGAACACAGTAGAAGACACTCACAAACATCAAGCAATATATCATACTCATCCTCATCATAGATAGGGTTAGTACATAATAAAATAGCATCAAATCAACATAAACAAACATGAAACACACATGTAACATAAGTGCATATCAATCATCAAAGAGTAATCTATCATCACAATAATCGAGGAATGCCATCATCTCAAGTAGTCATGATATCAAGTGCAACATAATATGTCTAATATCCATAATAAAGAATCTAAATCATAAGACAAATCCATAAGCATTTGATCAAAACATCACAAAATAGTCTAAGCTATGCCGAAATAGTCTAACGACGCCCAAAAAGGAATGATGAATCAGGGAGGGGCACTACAAACTTTTTTATGATAGATTTAGCCTAATTGGTTTTACCACACTTTTTCCATAGATTTTGTATGTTCTCTTCGTGAACATTTAATAGGAATGATTCTACCAAATAATGTCTTAAAAGACCCTTAGCCTATTTTTCAATCAAGTACCACGCTTCTTGTTTCATAACTAATGGATCAGTACCATCTATATTGTAATCCATAGATCTTTGCCTACAAGCATATCCTTCATCTTAATTTTTTACAACTCAAAATTACTATCATTGAACTTTTCCATTTTAATTCTTGATATGATTGTCATCTCTTCCTGTACAATAAGATAAATATACTCTATGCAAGCTCCCACTCAATCAAAGATTAGTACCTCTAACCAACAATTAGGATCAAAGGTGATCAAGCTTTGATAACAACTAAAATAAAACAAGTTATGTAGAATATTATTTTCTACATCAATCCAATAAGGGGAGTTTTATGCAAATTTTAATATTTAAAATTTTAAAAAAGTAGAAATACTTATTAACATAAAATAAGCAATATACTATAATGCAAGGTGTACATGGGGAAAAACCTTTTGAGAGAAAAACCCCACAAATAATTTATATTACACTTGTTGAGCAAGTCATCATATGGAGTATCACCAAGATACATGTTTGGAGTGAATCCAATAGCATAAGAGCACTTGCAAATCAAACATACAAACTACGACTCCAAGCACCAACAAATAGGTGAATTGCACAAAAGAAACTCTAAATGGTTTGAGAAAATCATGTGAGGTATGACACCCAAATGTATGGGTTCAAATTCCAACACCTTTCCTTGGTCTTGGTCCTCTTGGTTTTTTCTGGCATATTCCTTACACAGCTTACTATGTCATAAACTATCATATTTGACCACCCAAACTTGGGTGCCCCAATTTTTCTTTATTCTAACATTCAAAGATGCTCCATGACAAGTGTACCGACCTATCATAATATTGGTCAAGATTTGGACAATGCAACGTTCCTCTTACATGCTCTTACACACCGTAGAGTCAATCATATGTAACTCCCTTTATGCTAACCATATAAACACCACAAGATGTTGACACATGCAAGGCTACCTTAAAGTGGGATGCCTACCTCCTCATGTCATGTCAAAATACTACAAAAGATGAAATCAATTCATCTTCCAAATGGGATGTCAACTCTCCCATAAGAAGACAAACATTATAAGATAAAATGGCAAGTACATAGAAAATGAATAAACAAACATTAAGAATACAAGATTGTAACACCTTTTCCCAACAAATTCCTTTCACCTCTCCAATAAGAATGTTCATTTAAAAATCGAACAAATATAACATTTACTAATTATTAACATGAAGTAATTATACACATAAACATAATCTATGCTTTTTACAACATTTTCCAAAATAAAAACAAAGCAATTATCAAAATGATAAAAATAAAATAAAAAATTACATATAAATATAAAATATATATTATCATTTAAAGAAAAATATATATATTAAAAAAAAAAAATCTTCAAATAAAAAGAATGTAAATATATTGTAATTTAGCATGGTTAAAATACAGCTCTCGCCAATTTCTAGATACTATCTAAAAGTCCGAGTCCACTGGAATTGTTATACCCAAAACATGGCTGACCTGTGAACATTTTCTCTAAAATCATGAAATATGACCGTTGGTTTCACCCTTCCGTTAAAAAGACCGTTATCCACAACTCTCAGTGGTGCAGTATTATTAAATTTCCATTCTTTTCAAATGCCATTTTGTTGATGAGCACGAAACAGTTGTTTCATCATTCCTAAGGCAGATCATCTTCTATAGCGTCTCTAATGGCGAATTTCTGAATAATTCAATTTGTGAGAGAGGATCCGTTGTAATCATTTGGGCTTGCAAAGTGCAAACTATGCAGATTCAGGACGATGGTAAGGAGATTCGATCCAAAGCCAACGAGCTACTTCTGAGAGAAGAATGGGAAGAAGCCATAGCTCTGTATTCCCAATACATCGACCACTGTGAGACCCAAATAAAATTCTCTAACAATGCAGAGCTGAAGAAGTCAGTGTGTCTGGCTCTTTCCAACAGGGCAGAGGCTCGAATCAGGCTGAGAGACCTGGAATACGCACTCCAAGATGTTAACAGAGCATTAGAAACCGATCCAAACCACAACAAGAGCCTCTATTGCAAGGGCAAAATCCTCATGGAGCTGGACCAATATTCCCAGGCCTCCCACTTCTTTCGGATGGCTCTGCAACAGCACCCGAATGCTACAGAATTTCAGGTGAGTGCTAATGATGGTCTCTACACCAAGCACTAAATTCAAGCTTGAATCTTCCTAAACTTATTTTCTCTTTTCTGTTTTGGATTGTCTCCTCAACATAGCTGTACTAAGAAAAACTACACGGTGCACATACATTGGGTTTTCCCTTGTAGCTTTGGTTTTGGTCAAGATTTTAACTTTCAGTGAATTAGAATCCATTTTTATGGGAGCGTCCAGTGAGTCTCTCTAGTAGACAGGCCTTGAATCTGGAGAAAGTAATGAGTTAGACTTGTTGGAGCAAAAACTTGAGTTAGTAGTGGATAGTAATATAAATGTTGCAGAAAAGAAATTTTAAAATGAATACTGTGCAAACGAATATGACAATTTTGATATCTGGAGTACCCGAATCTGAAAATTTAGGAGAATCTTTCCCCCTTATCAATTTGGGTTTTTTCTCTTAATTTGAATTAAAAATTCGCCTAAACTGTTTTAAAATTCTTTGATTTAGAATTCATTATTTATATTTATGATTTAATATGTTTCCAGATAAGCCCTTGAATGTTGACCATTCATTTCTGTTCTGTTTTTTTGCAACATTTATGAACTGTGGAAGCTTGAAGTTTTTATTAATATATTGGTTTTTATTCCAGGAAAGTCTGGACAAGAGTCGCAGGTTCGAATCGCAGGGCAAAACCGGTGTCTACGATTTATCAGAGTGGGTCTCGAGCGGCTTCATGGGGAGGCCTCCCGATTGTGCAGAGTACTTGGGCCCTGTTGAGATTCGATCCTCCGACGTGGGTTACGGCGAGCGTGGGCTCTTTGCTACCAAAGATGTCGAGGCAGGCACGCTCTTAGCGGTTACTAAGCCGGTCGCCATAGCCAGAGCTCTTCTGCCTGAAGCGTATGCTGATAATGCCCGGATGGTCATATGGAAGGACCTTGTAACCGAGATCGAACGGGTCGTCAAGCGATCCACCAAGATGTTGAACAGAATATATACATTAGCAGAGAATGACGATGGTGACAGGAAAAAGGAGCTGGGGGTACCCCATATTGATCTCTTTAGACCAAATGTGGGGTACCAGTTTGAGACCTCATGTGACCCTGTGGATATGGACAGGGTTCTGGGTATAGCAGACCTTAATACCCTTACTGAGAAGGGGTGTACGGTTAAGAGACTTGCAGCTGATTTGTATTGCTCTAGTGAGAATGACTGTGTTGGGCTTTGGGTTTTGCCTGCTTTTGTGAACCATTCTTGTTGTCCGAATACTGCAAGATTGCATGTAGGGGATGCTCTGTTTCTGCATGCTTCAAGAGACCTCAAGGCAGGAGATGAGCTCACTTTTGCTTATTTTGATGTGCTTCTTCCTCTGGGGATGAGGAGAGAGCTCTGCAAGACATGGTCCTTTGTTTGTAGTTGTCACAGGTGTGAATTGGAGCAGTCTCTGCAGGAGAATTTGAAAGACATTGAAACAGATTTTGCAAGAATCTGTGATAAGGGTGGAGAGATGGACATGACTAGATTGGCAGTGAAGTTGGAGGAGAGGCTGACCCAACTGCAAAGGAGATTGAAGGCCAAAGATAGGCAACTGATTCGAGCCTCATTTGCTTCAGCCTATTGGCCCATGTTTAGGTCATCTCTGCTATTGAAGAGATGGGGCAGGCAGATACCTTCAATTGAGACTCTCATTGATGCTGTTACCTCTGCTTTGCCTGGGGACGAGACTGCCCTCTGTGCTGCTGCTGCTGTGGTAGACAAGTTGAAGGCTAACAGGGGATTAAGCTCCTTCCAGGAAGCCATGGACCGCGCCCTTAGGATATGTAAAGCACTGTATGGCAAACAGATGAAGATGCCTGTAATGAAGGCTCTGATTGATGCACATGTCAGAAACAGGGGTCTTATTATGCCCAAATCTTAAAGCTTTCTAGCCCCATTAGGCTTAAGCTCAGAACTTAGTTTCAGTATATTTTTCCTTTCCAGGTTAGAACTTCATTTGTTTCCTCTTGATAAGACAGATTCTTTACCCTTTCCATGACCCAATTCAAATTGTTTGATTGTTTTTATTTTTTATTGAACTCAGCTGAGGAGAAATCTATCAGCTGTTTCTGATTGTGCTCATAGACAGGGGAATCGCTGACTATACAACCCCTCTGCTTCTTTTCCGCCCAGTTTGTAAATGCAAGCACTAAGCACATCTTTCAGATCAATCCTTACTAGTACAGGAACATTTAGAATTTTCTTACATGCAGTGGTTACCACAACATTGAGCTATCAACTGGGGTTGACATTGATGCTCAGCTGGCATAGTGAAAATGAGGATGACAATAGTTTTGTATTGTCCATTGTTTTGATGGCTATATGACTGAGTATTTTTGAGAAGCAGAATACCTCGAAATTGTATCAAATTGAAAAATACCTCAAAATGTAATCATCTCCGTATGGTTGTCCGTTAGCTCTGAATAAATAAACTTACGCTTATTTTTGAAGCATTTTCATTCTTTTGCCCTTTCACTTCCTATTTCTTCAGTGTTTCCTCTACTTGTAATCCACTAAAATCCATAAATAGTCTAACGTCTTTAGTTAGGTTGCATTTTCATATGAATTTTCTTATTTTGATGAGGTTGCATTTTCATATGAATTTTCTTATTTTGACGACGAATTTCTTATTTTGATGATACCAAAAACTTGTTACAGAATCTTTATTAGTTTTTGATGTGGTATTGTATTTGCGTTTTGAAATTTAAAAAAATGATAGAAATGTCATATAAATAAATAATCAACACAAAAATGAGGGAGAAAATTTATGTTTAAAGTAATAAGCCTTTTCTCATTTAATTTTGTATGAATCTTTGGTGGAATGCCTTAATGAAAACACATTCTTTTCTCATTTAGTTTTGTGCTAACCTTTGGTGGAATGCCTTAATGAAAACACGTCCTTTTCTCATTTAGTTTTGTGCTAACCTTTGGTGGAATGCCTTAATGAAAACACATCAACAAGTTGTCTACTTGTGAGACCACAACAAGAAGTTGCATGCTCGTGCTTGGTGCTTGGTTTGGCTCACCCCTATCTACATTCAAATTGCTTACTCGTGCTTGGTGCTCGATTTGCCTACATTAGCTTTGAACTTTAAATTTTTTTAAAATGATAGAAATGTCTTGCAAACAAATAATCAAGACAAAAATGAGGGGGAATATTTATGCTTGGAGCAATATGACTTTTTCGTTTAGTTTTGTGCCAATCCAATCTTTGGTGGAATGTCTTGATGAGAACACATTAACAAGTTGCATACTCATATGCTTGCTTTTGGCTCATGATATGATCCCTATCTGCATTACATTAGTTTTGCACTTACTTGACTCATTGTATGGTCCCTATCCACATTCATTTACCTCAATTTTACAAATATTTCCATCATCATTATGGCACCTTCATTCACACTTATTTTCAAGCATTCACTCCTTGTTTCAATATTATTGTTTTTTCTCCCTATTTTATTTTCAAGTGGGAATGACCCGATTCAATCCTATAGTGTATGTGAGTGACCCAAAATTCAAATTATCTAAGTTCTAAATTTTTCACCCCTTTTAACTAGGTATTATGAGTGAACACATGTTTATTGAATGTTTAAGTATGAAGTTTCCCATCTTTGTTTGTGTTTAGATGTGTTGATGTTAGTAGCGGTGGGAGTTATCCCCTAAGTTTGAAATCATCTATATTAATGCCAACTCAATCCAAAAGTCACCTCACTTTGAAAGAGGTCGACTCTTCATGAAGAGTCATTGTAATGGGTATATATATAAGTTAATTTCCTCCTGATTGGTGGTAGATTGTAGAAGACAAGTAGGTCGATACATAGGCAGATCAAATATACAATTAATCTGCATTATCCAAAAAAGTAGCGCTTGGGGGAGACGATAGCAGTATATTGTCTATGGTTGGGAGGGCAATAATGATCTGTGTCATTGCCTGTGGTTAAACGAGCATACCCATCAACATGGTATTAGAGCAGGCACGATGGTTGGGAGGGTAACAATGATTTGTGTCATTGTTTGTGGTTAAACGAGCATACCCATCAACATGGTATCAGAGTAGACACGATAATAGGGTTTGAAGAAGATTTTGTGCCTATTTAGTGTTATAGATTGCAGCAACAGATTTATTAGCAACTTTTGAGTTCTTAAACTCCATCTTTAAAGTCTGAGATAAGGGAGGAAAGACAACGATAGTTGTTGCTAGAAGTTCTCATTACCAGTTTGCATAAGGCGTTCCCTTCATTACAACATATTACATCTCTTTCCCCTTCATGGCAGATTACCATCACTAACAGTCTTGTTTCTGTTCGGAGAAATTGTGATGGTCATGAAATAAAAGCAAATAAGTGTTGAGAAGGGCACTCGGTCATAGTGAATTTGGCATTACCTATCTGAATATTGTTAGAATCCTCTGAAGTGATGACAATCTGAGGCTCTTTCATTCACTAGCCCATTCCAGATCTAACAATTTCTTGGCTCGTGTTTTGTTACCTAGTCACGTAAGAAGTGTGTGGATCGGGCCACAATATCCTAGAGTGGTGTATTATGATATTATGGTGTGTTCACTTTTGCCTCTTGAACATTAGATTTCCTTTGAATTATTCTTTTGCATTGCCTTTAACTCGAGGCTTGGCCTGTATCAATGGGGATTCATTCTGGTGTGAGGTGAATGTAAGAGTGACTTTCACTTCGATAGGGGTAGAATTGAAGCATCTGGCCAACAGTGAGCCTCATAACTATGCGACACTCATGAGCGTAAGATCTTGGAGGAGTTTTATTTTCATCTAGATAAATTCGCTAATGAGTGTGGCTATCACTATTTACAGGCTGCTCTATTGTGATGACTAAGTGAAATAGATGATGCCTGAGAAAGCTGCACAGATGATAAGACTTTGATTCTGTGAATTATCTATTTCTTTCACCACTGTATGAAGTCGGTTTTCCTATACAACATACCCTTTCTCTCTTGCAGACCATGTCAGATCTTTTTCATTTCATAGCCGGTGAATGCACGACTGTTGTGCTTGATCTTGAAGTTGTACGTTTGATCTGCATCGACGGTTTGTACTATTGGAGGCTTTGATCTGTTCAAAGATCATACGACATCTAATTTTCTATGACACCCTAGAGGACCGCATGTTTGATGAAATCCCCAACCTACACAACTCTGAACTTCCTCATCTCAAAGGTTAAAATGAAAGTCTCTACCAATGTGACTTGTGTGACATATATGAAGAAAAACGAAGTGGTGAATGGTGAACTTGTTGAATCTGGTTCTTCTTGGCACAAATTAATTGTCCCATGCATCCTCAATGAATCTGCAAGAGACTATGTGAAAATGAGTTCAGCAGAGGCAGAGCGCCAACAAAAATCAAGAAAGGCAATAATTTTGGATCGCAATGGGATTGAGTTGGTGGCTGGAGACATCTCTCGAAGAGGAAGAACCCATATAGATTGTCACTATGATCAGTTTCTTCGGAGAGGAAGAATTAACATTCAGAGGGAGTTTGTCAAACCAACAAAGGCAACTTTGGACAAGAAGGTCAAGAGGTTGATACTAGTACTTGAAGCCCTTGTTGAGAGGGAGGCTTAGCATCAGTGATTTGTGTTATCTGTTGTTAATGCATTTTTATCTGAGACAGAGAAATTTGAGGTGAAAGCCCTTGCTAATGCATTTTTCTCTGAGACAGAGAAATTTGAGATGAAAGTCCTTGTTAATGCATTTTTTTCTCTAAGACAGAGAAATTTGAGGTGAAAGCCCTTGCCCATCTCTGAGACAGAGATGTGGTTCTTTCCACCCTCTTGGAATAGCCATTGTGGGTGTCATGTTGAGTGACTCCATGACAACATCACGTTGAGAGACTCTGTGATGATTCTCTTTCTTGTGTTTATCCACCCTCTGGGAGTAGCCATGGTGGACGTCATCTTGAGTGACTCCATGACGACATCACGTTGAGTGACTCCATGATGGGCACTTGTGCACATATTCCTTTCCACACATGGGAGTAGCCATGGTGGACATCACGTTGAGTGACTCTATGATGAACTCTTCTCCACAAATGGGAGTAGCCATTGTGAATGTCATGTTGAGAGACTCCATGACATCTATATTTGGAAAGATACCTCCCTAGCTAAGAGGGAGTGTTGATGTTAGTAGTGGCAGGAGTTATCTCCTAAGATTGAAATCATCTATATTTATGTCGACTTAGTCCAAAAGTCACCTTACTTTGAAAGAGGTCGACTCTTCATGAAGAGTCACCATAACGGGTATATATATAAGTTAATTTCCTCCTCATTGGTGGTAGAGTGTAGAAGACAGGAAGGTCGATGCATAGGCAAATCGAATATATAGTTAATTCGCATTATCTAAAAAAGTAGTGCTCGAGGGAAACGATAGCAGTATATCGTCTATGGTTGGGAGGGCAACAATGATCCATGTCATTGCCTATATTTAAACGAGCACCCCCATCAACAAGATGTATCCTTTTGTTGATTCCTTTTGCCAAAGATCAGAGGAAAATAAGAATGTTCTCATGAAGAAGAGCAACACCCTGAAGATGCAGAAGAAAAGACGGTGTTATAAATATAAGACAAATCTACACAACGAAGCACATTAAGGACAGTCTTTGTATTGCAATGATAGTACACAACCAAAGGGTGATAGTCCTAGTTTTTCAAAGCAAAGGCATAGAGAAAAAGGAGAAGACAATCTTTGTCCTATGCGTAATTAGGAAACAAGAAGAAGAAAGTTTAAAAGTAGAGTGAACAATCATGTTGGGGCAGTGATAAATAGAAGCAAAAGACAAATCTTTAACAATGGTGGACATTGAACTCTTACTGACAATCATATCATGCAAATAGTGGAATAACAGTTCTATAATGGACAGTTTTTGACAGTCTTGATGCCAATCATTGAGAAATAATGAGAAGGAGATATGCCACGATCTAAAAACCATTGAATGCTTGAGTTATAAAGATAGATGAATTAGAAGAAATGGTCATAACACAAAGGATGACAATCCAAGATATACATAGCTTAAGAAAATCTTCTGAGAGATGCATACATAGTGATACTAAATAACATAATTCAAATACAAGCAGCAAGGGTCATGATACAGTAAATAGCAAGCTTGTCTTCTAATTCAAGTACGAGAAGCAAGGGTCATGATACAATTGTATACCCCTAAAAATTCTCTGAAAATAATTAATTAAATAAGCAATTATTTAATTAATCTCTCCTCCCCAATTTAATTAAATTCACTAAGCAATTTGTTTAAATCTCTCATTCATCTACTTATTAATAAATCTAAGGATTTATTAAATAGGTTCATTTCACCCCTTTAACTAATTAATTCAAATTAATTAATTCCCCCCATCAAAATCATTTCTTCTAATCCCCTAATTAATTAAAACAAATCAAATCATGAGTTATTGAGATTAATTAGCCATTTTCCTATTATTTGAATTTCTAAATTCAAATTCTCCTAACTTCTACTACTCCTAAACCTAACCCATTCTACCTACCACCTTGTCCCCTTTCATCCAACATCTTCTAGAACCTTTGTGACACTTGTCACTAAGTGTTCCCTTTAATCCAACCCCCTTTGCCAACTTCCTCCAATTTAACCATTGATATCTTCAGATCAATCTCAACCGTTGATTCATGCCACATCACCCCTAGCCTTGGGAAATCCTATAAATAGACCTCATTTTGGAGCAATATTGGTCCCAATTTCATGTCCCAAAATTCATATCATTTTGATGATAACATCTCATTCGTAGCTTAAGCATTGTTACTATAGGCATCTAGCTTCTAGTTTATCATTTCCCAGCAATGTTATCATGCTCATTTTAGCTTAATTGCATCTTCATTATAGTTCATTTTCTAGATCAATCATGAACTCATATAGCTTAATCATGTTATTCTTGCTAGATCATGCATTTTCAGTATTCAAATCCTCCATCTAAGTGTAGTCAAGTCACTAGATTTTGCATAATCCGATTTGAGAGCATTTTTCATACTCGCATTTACTAGGAGGCAATAAGTCGATTAGCTATGGTTTTTCATTTCATTGATTTAATCTACTAACCATGCTTGTAATGATTTATTGAGTGCATTGTGGTTGCAGGTACAAGTACACTTCACAGAGCAAGACATTTTGGCACCCACCGTGGGGCCGAAATCATCATTTTCAGCCTCCCAAGCTTCCTCAAACTTCATCTCTGTTGGATCAGAATCAGAATGTCGTACGAGTTGCCTTTCGGGCTTGTACGAACTTCCTTTTAGTCTCATACGATACCTCATCCTGACTCGTACGAGGTATAAATCTGTGTCGTATGAGGTTTTATATAGCAAATTCTTTACTCATACTAGCTATAAATCTGTGTCGTACGAGTTGATTTTCACACTCGTACTAGAGCTAATTCTGTGTCCTACGAATTTTTGGCTATTAAATCTTATGTCGTACAAGTCAATTTTGGTCCCTGTGCGAGATCTAATCATTTGTCGTTCTGTCTGATAAATCATTTCGTACGAGTCTCTGGTTCTGTGATTTTTTTTGAAAAAACTGCAAATTAGAAATTTCAAATTTGTCTATAAGTTGGTAATCTGCGTTTTTGAAGGCTTTCTGATCATTTTTAGCCCAAAGAGCCTGGCTAAAAGCCCTGCCCTTTGAAAATTGCATCTAGAACTCTTGGAGACCTTTCGAATGAGGTAAACGGCTTGTAATTTTGAGACCTGAGCAGAAAGTTATGCCTATTTGAAGTTAGGCTAAAATTTCATATAATTTTTCTGAAAATTTCATAGTTCGGATCACTAATGCTAATCTTGTTATGTCTATGAGATGTTTGCAGCCTAACTCTTTTATGCAAGACACTTGTCAAAGACAAAATTCAAAACAATGACTACTAATGAGTTTTTGTAGGTTGCCTAAGGATTCAACAAAAACTTTGTGTATTCTTTAAGATTTTTAGGCACACTTCAATTTGGGCTTAAAGAAATGAACTATCATGTCTTATGTGCTTGTGATGATAGGCGAGTATGCTCTCACCTTCCTTAGGTGATCAGAAAGCTAGACTCATTTTTTTGTTTTCAATAGTGCATATCTTTAGCGGGCCTGTCACAGTGGGAAAAAGTAATCACCCTGTGAGAATGACCCAAGTGAGTACAGCTGGACCTGAGCATTCTAACTCACTATAATAAATAGGTCTTTGATGATTAAAGTCTCAGAGGATGGGATTATTTGAGTCTTCCCTTTGAGATCTCTCATATCGGCCATTTTGTAGGGCCTCGCGATCTCAATCACGTTTACGTGACTACAACTTGTTTCGGTACCTTGTCGGGCTATAGGCCTCAATCATGCTTGCGTGACTTCAAGGCGTAATTTCAAACAGAATTCCTAACTAAGAACTATAAAAATAGAAGCTACCTGATTCACCTCCGAAAGGGTGATAACCTTTGTGCAAGAGAGATAGTAACTCTCCCAAGACACTTGCCATATCATGCCCCCATTAGCGTTTGGAGTCGGATAATACGGCGTTGAGAACCCATTGCGTGAGACTCAGTGGCCGTATTCTGATTAGCTATTGGGTGTGTACCTAAGTCAGCAAGCAAAGGTTTTCATTCTTAGCCAACTTCCTTAGGGTTTAGCTTGATTGAGAGTCATGTATCACATCGTGTGTTTGCTGTGTATTCATCCCTAAATTGCAAAATCAGACACTTAAAACTGAAAAACCAAAGTAAAACATCAAAATTCAATGATCAAAACTCAAACAAACAAACACTTTTTACACCTGTTCAAATACCTGTCGTACGAGTCATAATCTCTGTCAAACGAGTTAACTTGCATAAAATCATTTGTCGTACAAGTCAATTGTTTTGTCGTATGTTCTATAATCCCAAGTCGTACGAGCCTCTGCTTTTTACATGAAAAAAATTGTTCTATCGTATGGCTTTGTATCTTGTGTCATCCTAAGCTACATAATCTGTTGTACGAAACTCTGCATATGTCAGTCCAGCACTGTGTCTTACATGCTTGTTTCAGATTTATCATGTATTCTTGATCAATTTGCAGTAAACATAAACACCTGTTATCTGTCAATCTGTGCTTAAATTGTCTGCTTGGTTTGCTTGGTCAAGTTATCACTCGTCAAAATTAGACTTTAGAACATAAACACCTTAACATTTTCAAAGTGCTTACCCCCAACAAGTTCAAGATCGAAACATCTCAAAGTGCATTATCACCCTCTTTGATAAACTGATCACTCAAACATAGTTTCTCATCGGGATCAATCATCCTTTATCATGAAACTGAAACGTTTGGTCACGATAACTTTGTCCCACATCGTAGGATAGATCGTTCCTACTGGACTTAGTTCTTATCAATCATCACCAATGCACTCCTAAACAGAAGATCGAAAAACTTGCAAACTTTTAAACACTTGAATCCTCTTTTAGTGTCATATCACTCTATGGCCTTGAAATTGACTATTGATCACTCACCCAAAACAAATTTTGGACAATTGAACCCCTGAAACAGAAACTGAAACATTTGAAGTAGCTGAAAATCATATCGACATGACATACCAAAGCAAAACACAAGAAGAAAACAGAACAAGCCAACATATCAGAACAATCAAACAAGTTCAAAATCAAAATCCAACTATGTTAAAACCTCACAAGGATTCAAATACATCTCAAAAGAAAAATGGCTCTTTTATGCACCTCTTAAAGAGATCCCTAAAGGATTTGGCTAAAGAAGATCAAAATCGTGCACCCATGTCTAACAATAATCCATCCATCCATAAGCAAATTGATTCTCCAAAGGCATCTATTCCTACACCACCTGAAAGCTTGCAAGAATCTTCCATAGCATCCTTGCCAAACAATACATCCAAAGATGAAGTTCCCCAAGGGATATCCATGATTGCCATCAAGCCTATTTCAGAGGATCCTATTCAAAGCTCATCTCCTTCATCTCCAAGCATTAATTCATTGCAAAATCCTCATAACACTTCCTTTCAAATTGAAGTCCTCATTCATAGAACACTTGTTAAACGTGTCCTAATAGATGGGGGAGCTAGCTTGAACATTTGCTCTATGAATATTGTCCATGCTCTAGGCTATTCAGAAAATGCAATTGATCCCCAGAAAAGGATAAAAATCAAAGCACATAATGAAGACGAGCATTCATCTAAAGGAATGGTGATATTACCCATCACAGTGGGACCCTTGCAAAAAGATACAACATGCCAAGTTTTAGATTTGGACCTACCATACAATATACTCTTGGGAAGACCATGGATTCAGGATATACAAGCTACTACTTCAACATGCCATCAGTGCTTAAAATTTCCCCATAATGGGCAAGAAATCACTATCTCAGCAGTCTCAAATCCAGTGCAGTATTGTAATAATCTGAAATCAACTCAAGAAGTAATTGTTTCACATAACCAAGAGGCAGCATCTTCAAGCAAGGAAAAATCATTTGCATCAATTTTGTCAAACATGGAAGAACAAATGCAGCTGAAAGATCAAGGAAACAGAGAATATTTGCTATCATGGAAAAACAAACAAGAGCAACTTCAAATAGAGAGGGATGAGGAAGCAGATATAGTAGTCGATGCAGTTCACACGTATGCAGAACAAACGTTAGGAACTAGCCTCCTTGAATCAGAATCACATTCGACTGACATGGATTTAATCGAGGACGATCAAGATTTTCTTATACGAGGTCATTCTGATGAGAGTACCATTCTAGATATCGAAATACATACTGAAAGCTCTGACATCTCTATCATGATCCCTAATATCTTCGAAGCAATTCAACCTAAAGATCCTTTATCCTTAAGCTATCCTGAACCTATGGACTGGGAAAATGAAGGACATACTACTATTGATACCTTTCCTAATGACCATGCCATATCCTTATATCTCGATGAAATCAAACCCGCAACAACTTTCACCAGGGATTCCGCTAACGTATCTTCAAGTCAAATGGATATCAAATCTCCTAGTCGCAAAATTGAAAATCAAGAAAACAATATCAAGTCTAATGTTGAAAACCATTTCTTGGCAACATTGGACCAAGAAAAAGTAAAAATAAAGGACGCATCTAACAGTGAAAACCTCCTTGAGGCGTCGGAAGATGGGAGATTTGACACTTTACCAGAATTTTATCAAGAGAAGTCATCTATTCTAATAGAACCAACAGAGGCAACTATCATTGGCACAACTGATCTACATCCAACAACAATCTCTTTATCAGAACCAGCAAGGCAGAAATATTTTGAATCCTTAAAAATATGGCAAGTCAATTTTACCTAGTCATATACAGATGTTCCAGGGTTCAATCCATATCTTACAATACATCACCTGAATATCAGTCCAGGAGCAAACATCAATAATGGAATACAACATGGATCAGGAGCAAGCAACAATAATGGAACACATCAGGGATCAAGAGCAATCATCACTAAAGGAACACAACATAAATCAGAAGTAGGCATTCTATTTATCAAAATGGCTGTAGAATGGAATATTAAACAACTTCAAGTCTTTGGAGACTCTCAGCTTGTCATTAATCAAATCAATGATGACTATCAAACAAAAGATGACAAACTCATGCCTTACAAAAAGATGGTGGATGATTTCAAGAAGTACTTTGTAGAAATAACTTTTGAACAGATTCCAAGAAATGATAACAAAGCAGCAGACGCCATGGCTACACTTGCTTCTCTATTGCAGACACAAGAAAATCAAGAACGTTATGAATTCTTGGTTGAAGAGTTGTTTCATCCTGCCTATAATTGTCTGGATTCCCAAACCATCTGCCAACTCATTGGACATGATTCATCCCACTATGGCCAAACTTACACATACCTAAAAGACAACATCTTACCTCCTGACTTATCGAAAAACCAAAAGAGAAATTTTATTCACCAATCCTCACATTTTACTCTCATCGTGGATACCCTGTATAAACGAGGTCTAGACGGTACTCTCTTAAGATGTCTCGAACAAGAAGAATCTGAGAAGGCCTTACATGAAGTCCATAACGACATTTGTGGCACCCATTCAAGTGGTCTTACCCTTTTGAAAAAACTCATACGCTTGGGCTATTATTGGCCGACTATGGAATGAGATTCTTTTAAAATAGCAAGAACATGCAAACCATGTCAAATCCATGGAAATTTGATCCATGCACCAGCACAAGAACTACATGCTTTAGCAACATCTTGGCCTTTTTGTCAATGGGGTTTAGATCTAGTAGGAAAGATAAATCCTTCCTCATCTAATGGACACAAATTCATCCTGGTAGCTACTGAATATTTCACAAAATGGATTGAGGCAGTACCTCTCATAAACATCACAGGAAAACAAATTGCTGCATTTATCTTGAACTACATCATTTGTCGCTATGGAATACCAATGACCATTATCACTGATAATGGGCGACCATTCAAAAATCAAGATGTACAAGAGCTATGTGAGAAGTTCAAAATCCAGCACAGATTCTCCACACCATATTATCCACAGGGAAATGGGCAGGGAGAAGCATCTAACAAAACTATCCTAAAAATTCTTAAAAAGACAATGAACGATGCTGGGAAAGATTGGCATGTCCAACTAAACCCTGTTCTATGGGCCTACCGCACCAGTATACGCACACTAATAGGTGCCACACCTTTCTCTCCTATATATGGATCAGAAGCCATATTGCCAATCGAAGTAGAGATACCTTCTCTACGTGTATCACTAAAAGGACTCATCCCAGATGAAGAACAAAGAGTATCTAGACTGCAAGAGTTAGAACTAATCCATGAACGCAGACACAATGGCCTTGATCATCTAAAGGTATATCAACAAAGAATGTGTTAGAGATATAATCATAAGGTTAAACCAAGAATCTTTCAAGTTGGAGAACTAGTGCTAAAGGAAAATCCACGCAACCAGGCAGATCGAGAAAAGAAAGGAAAATTTGAACCAAACTGGTTAGGTCCGTTTGTGGTCACAACAATATTTGGATTAGGAGCATATTAGCTATCAACACAGGATGAAGATCAGCTCGAGGAACCTATCAATAGCATGCACTTGAAAAAGTTCTATGTCTGAAAAATCAGAAAAATCAAAAAGAGGGAAAAATCAGAAAAATCCTAAAAAGTGAAAAAGCAGAAAATCCAAAAAAATCAAATATCAGAAAAAGTGCAATAAAAGCAGATGGTGAAAACCTAGCAAACAGGCGCTATCTATCTGCTAGCTCTTCCATTTATTAGTTCATGCATTTTTCTGCTTGCATTCATTTTCCATCAACGCTGATCATCATGAAGCCTTTATACATACACAGACATCCCAGGTGGCTTCTTACCATGGTTTGGATCACTGGATATATCATAACGACTTTGTTTCTAGGCTTGGGGAAAAATCCTACACTTAGCTGGGGGCAAACTCTTGATCATTTTGAGCTTAATCAAACAAGTAGACCAAACGGTTAGATAACTCTTACCAAGCGAAAACTGAGACACGTCCAACGTTGAACACAAGATCAAACTATCAACTATCAAGCTATCACGAAATCAATCTAAGCACATCACACACTTTTCAGTGGATAATATCTTTTGAATGATTGATTGTAACATAATTGTTCAAATTTTCTATATTGATTTTCACTATCATGATTTCTGAGTGACTCCAGGATGTCATTGACTAGAGGAACAAGGAAGAAACATGATATTTTTCTTGTCTATTGTCTGAAAATTAATCATTAATATGTGCAAATTTGTCTTGGGACATGATCATCAGAATATCATTGAAGACATTTCCAATTTGCGTATTGAAATGATTAATACTGCCCGTTTTACACAAACAACACTCAGGTCATCTCGGTTCAATTATACCTAGATGCTTGTGTTAACTTGCTATATCAAAATCTAGGAGAGAAGTGCTCAGGTCATCATGGTTTAATTATACCATCGATGTTTGCACTCACTTCCCACATTTCAAAAGCTCAATGATGACAAAAACACAAAATAATCCAGTGACTGGTCTAGTCGTAGCTTTGCATTTCATTTGCATTTTAGCTTGCATTTCATTCTTGCATGGGATCCAACCAAGCTCCTTTTATCCAAGGTTAAATATATCGCATGAATCATCAAAGTATCATCACAAGTGTATATGCAATCAGAATAATGACTCTCATATCTTTCATGATATTATCGACCTAGCCCAAATCTTATGCTATCTCTCTCAACAGAACCAACAATCAACATATCCAAATATTTCTGCATCTTGCTATCAACATAATGTCAGTTCTTTATCTAATCAACCTTATCAAATCAAATCAATCAATCAAACCTAATCAATTCTATCACATCTTATACAAGATGAATCCTTCCTGAAACCAGACGATCTGATTCCGATTCATGTCTTATACAGGATGTATCCTTCCTGAAACCAGACGTTCTGATCATGTCTTATACAGGATGAATCCTTCCTGAAACCAGACACTTTGATCATCGTTGTCTTATACAGAATGAATCCTTCCTGAAACCAGACTGAATCTAATCAATCAAGATTTTTCAATCTTACCGATCTAGGCAATCAAGCTAATCAAAGAACTCGCACTTTCATCAAACCACAGTTGCAAAAATCAAATTAAATCTATCGGGATATCAATCTCGCAAAAACTCCAAAGACCAATTCTCTCAATTGATCTCCCGAGGCGGCATCATTATACCGAGATTTAGCAATCAAGAGTAGGGGCATCCTATCAAATCAATACCATCATCAAAATGAGATTATTTGTTGAATCAACGCATCATCACACCTCGCTTCAAAGAGGGGCAAAATGTATACACCTAAAAATGGTCTGAAGATAATTAATTAAATAAGAAATTATTTAATTAATCTCTCCTCCCCAATTTAATTAAATTCACTAAGCAATTTGATTAAATCTCTCATTCATCTACTTATTAATAAATCTAAGGATTTATTAAATAGGTTCATTTCACCCCTTTAATTAATTAATTCCCCCCATCAAAATAATTTCTTCTAATCCCCTAATTAATTAAAACAAATCAAATCATGAGTTGTTGAGATTAATTAGCCATTTTCCTATTATTTGAATTTCTAAATTCAAATTCTCCTAACTTCTACCACTCCTAAACCTAACCATTCCTATACATAACCCATTCTACTTACCACCTTGTCCCCTTTCATCCAACATCTTCTAGAACCTTTGTGACACTTGTCACTAAGTGTTCCCTTTAATCAAACCCCCTTTGCCAACTTCCTCCAATTTAACCATTGATATCTTCAGATCAATCTCAACCGTTGATTCATGCCACATCACCCCTAGCCTTGGGAAATCCTATAAATAGACCTCATTTTGGAGCAATATTGGTCCCAATTTCATGTCCCAAAATTCATATCATTTTGATGATCCCATCTCATTCGTAGCTTAAGCATTGTTACTATAGGCATCTAGCTTCTAGTTTATCATTTCTTAGCAATGTTATCATGCTCATTTTAGCTTAATTGCATCTTCATTATAGTTCATTTTCTAGATCAATCATGAACTCATATAGCTTAATCATGCTATTTTTGCTAGATCATGCATTTTCAGTATTCAAATCCTCCATCTAAGTGTAGTCAAGTCACTGAATTTTGCATAATCCAATCTGAGAGCATTTTTCATACTCACATTTATTAGGAGGCAATAAGTCGATTAGCTATGGTTTTTCATTTCATTGATTTAATCTACTAACCATGCTTGTAATGATTTATTGAGTACATTGTGGTTGCAGTTACAGATACACTTCATAGAGCACGACAACAATAAAAGAAGGCAGTCCTACTGAAATATCAACAAGATATGACAGTCCCAAGGATTGAGACAAGCTACATGAGGACAATGAAAAGTGGAAAATGACAGTGCTGGAAGCTATCTATAAATTTGACAGCACAGTAGGAGGGTAGCTACCTCACCTCTTGTGAAGAGCGATGTCAAGGGGCAAGGTGGGAATAGAATAATGGACAAACGGATAAATACACCCAGACATGAAAGCATTGTGGAAAGACTGTTATAATGCAAACATGCAAAGGATAGCAGTATGGTGTTTAAAAAGAACATAGGACAGTAACACACATTGCTTGCAATGCAAAAGAGAAAAGGAGATGAAGAACAATCGTAAAACCATTGTACTAAGACAATTTACTGGTGAAGACATACAATTTTAAACTATTTTATTGATAAAATAAACAAATGTTGGTGGTCTTGAAAGACAAGATATAACACCATAAGATAAATTTTATTAAAATAACAAATAAGAACCAATTACAAATCGAAGTCACCATTAACAAAATTACTATTATAAAAGACTCTAAGATTCTAATTCTTTGAATAAGAAGCAATTACAAACGAAAATCACCACTAACAGAACTACTGTTCTAAGAAACTATAATTCTAGAAACAAGAAGTAATTACATGTCTATAGTGACCACCGACAAAACAAAACTAGGGTCCTAAAAGATTCTTTAAGATTCTAATTCTAACCTGTGAAATTTGAAAACAGGGCAATTAAACAGAAAATACAATTTGATTTCAAATACATGAATCTTTATTTATTCAACTGAATACAATAAACTTCTTGATCGCAAGATCAAAGTTCAACTGATCTAAAGATCAGCGATGAAAAATTTCATTACAGAATGCCTCTCTATATAGAGGTCTTGGACAAATTCTGAAAATCATGAAACTTAGCATGCAATTATTACAAAACTCATGCAAAATCTAAAGAACACCTAATTTTAACTCTTCAAAGAACTCCAGTTCTTTCCATGCAACTGGGTGAAATTACAATTCCAACATAGCAGCAGCTAGTGTGTTTTCCCACAGTGGGCAGGAGCAAAAGAGAGGCTGTTCTTCTCCAAATCGTAAACGATGTCATAATTCTGCTGCTGAATATTCCCTAATATAGCCAGTGAACGCGCAGGCCCTCCATTCATAAACGCCAAGCAAAGCAACTGACGTCCTTGATTATCTTGGACCAAGACGAACGAATTCTGCGCAGGCACATCAAATGTTGCATCCCATGCAAAATGGAATGCAATACTGGGAATGTCTGCCATCGGAAGGATTTGCTCGTAGCAAAGACCGGTTCCACCGGAAGAACTAGCATCCACAGGTGTAGCGTTGATACGAGAACTGAGGGCATCCACAAGGGCACCGTAGGCAGGTTCAGGAAGATAACTGAGAGTGGTTCCTGAATCGATTATGAAACCACCCACATCATCATTAGCGAAAGTACCGGGCGGATACTTGATTGCTTTGCCCTCAACGCTGATTCCTTCCAGGCTGAGATAGTAGAAATCCGGATGTGTTCCCACAAAAGGAGTGGAGCTATACTTCCTTTTGTGATGGTGATGACTGGGTGGAGCGTCCCCTAAGACCAAATGGGTGGTGCCTGAAGTGTGGTCCATGGGCGGTAAGCAATAAGAAAACTTGTTCTTGATGAAGCCCGAAAGCTGAGATGCCAAGGAGAATTTCCCTCGTCCCAAGCCCACAACGCCGTCGACGCCGTCGAAAGAGCCCTCCTGCTGATGCCCACACCCGAACCGAAGGCCAGGAAAAGCCTTCCAGCTGGAGTTGTTCCCACTCCCACTCCTCACACTGAATGTTTCGAAAGCCACGTCACCTGTCGTGGCTGAACCATCGCCATATCCATACCTGTATTTGCAAATCCCATCGTCCACACCGCACATCAATCCACTGTCTATATCGCAGTCACTGGTTGGGCAATGAAGCGGTCGATAAGTGGAAGAAAGGGTGGGATTGTAGAAAGCGTCTTGTTGGGGAGAGCAGAGAGTGCAAGGGGTGCACTGGATCCAGATCATGTCGCTGCCAGTGTCCATGATTGCATGCTGCACCAGTGGAGAAGGTTCTCCGACGCCTATTTGCATTATGAATTCCCCGTCTCCCCCACTCACTGGACTGGTATAGTATCCTGTGCCCAATCCGTCTATTTGGTGAGCTTGAAGCCTCTGAGCTCTCCACTTGCTTCTTTCGATTGCTCGCCGCACTTGCTCCGTCCTTGTTATGTTGTTGAGCCCATCCAAAAGAGGAGAGGAAGGCCAGTCCCTGCGGAACATATCTATCCTGTACCTTGTCTCATCTTGTTTCAAGCTTCTCGTTCCATCGCTGCACTGTAAAAGGAAAGCGCACAGCACTATAACAACTCCTGTTAACCTCGCCATACTTATCAATCACTGCTCTTTTTCTTTCTTTCACTCAGATTGTGTTTGCTGCTTCCCTCTACGTTGGGTTCTGATTTATTTATACAGCAGGAGCCGCTATTATTAGAAAATAATACTTGTCCCTAACTGCACTTAACTTCGCAAATTCGCTAAATTTGGACTTCACTTCGATGACCGTATTTAGCTATTTTTACTATAAGCTATCTTACAGTGAAGTTTCGGGAGTCACAAAATATATAATATTATTTTAATATATTTAGTTTTTTGACATAAAAAATTTATGTAGTTTCTTTAGAAGCATTCTTGTAAATATATTTAGTTTATTTATAGTTTTTATAATAAAATTCATTTAAATATTTTGAAAAGCAATTTTAAATTTGGAATGTATTAGATAAAAATAAATCATGTTTAATGAAGAGATATTATCTTATTATTCTTAGATGGATTACTTTGAATTTAATTATGAGATTTTTTTAAAAACATTTATATAATTATTTTATAAATGCATATTACATACTTTTAATCAAAACATTTTGAATGTATATTTTTTAATTAAAATTGATATTATTATTTTGTTTATTTCAAATTCATACAATAATTTTATATATAGAAAGAAAAATGTATGCATGTTAATTAAATTTTATTTTTATATTCTTATTTTCTATTAAAATAGTATAATTTTTAAAAATTGTATTGAAATATTTTTTGATAAAATTAAATTAATTTTCAATAATATATTTATCAATAAAAATTAATTAATTTTTTATTTTTTATTTTTTTTAAATTAATACTTCAACTATGTATATCTAAATTTATACTATAACAATAATAATAATAATAATCTTTTTTTTTAATACATAGGAGCCGCTTTTATTAGAAAGGATTACTTGTTCCTAACTGCACTTCACATTGCAAATTCCCTTAAATCAATTTCAAATTTTGGACTCACTTAGATGGCCATATTTAGCTATTTTTACTATAAGATACAATAAAAAAACTTAGGACTGTTACTTATTTGAACCTTGGTGGCCGCTTCACCAACTAAATTTTTTAAGAGGACACTACATGTCCCAAGAAATATAATATTATATTTAGGTTATATATAATTTTTTTTATTATTTTAAATTATTTATTTAAATATTTGAAAAGAAATTTTTATTGTTGTGTATTGGATAAAAATGATTCATATTCAATGGAGAGATATTGTTATCAATTATTTTGAATATAATTTTGGAATTTTTTTTAATTTATATAATTATTTTATAAATTCATATTTGCATATTTTTAATTTACATTTTTTATTAAATATATTATTATTATTATTATTTTAAAATCATATAATAATTTTATATATAGAAATAAAATTATACATAGATACATAGATGGTTACATAAGTAATAGATCTCAAAAAATAGAACCAATTTTTGTCAAAACATTAGGAGCAAAGTTCAACCAATTAGTATGGAGGAGACCCACCTATAAGAGAAACAACAAAAAGGAGCCAAACTCAACCTACACCCGGGCCAAAAAAATGACACTAAAGCTACTTCGTTGTTTGGATAAATATGACAATGATTTTCAATAATTTAAACAAAAAAAAAAGTCTCAACTATTTATATCAAAATCTATACTATAATATTAAAACTAATAATAATCTTTTTTTTTTATTAAGTGAAAATAAGCTTTTGAAGGGGCCCCAAAACCCTATTACAAAAAGATAATCAAAAGATAATACATTAAAGACTAGCTAGATAGAGCAAAACACAAAAAAGATACAACTGGCAAAGACAAAAAGCCAGCAAGAAGCCAAAAGAGGCAAAGAAACAACACAGAGAAAACTAAGGGACAACCACAACCAATAGACCCTAAGAAAGGTTTATGATAAGCTTCGCTGCTTCTTGCTCTAGCAGAACCATAGAGGCAACAACGCTCTTTAGTTCCTCCAGCTCCTTGGCATGCTGAGTCATCTTCCTAGTACTAGCTTGAGTTCTTTTGCCATGACCAGTAGTTGATAACTCAATGATGAATGGATAGTACCGAACCGGTACTGAGAAGGGGGGGGTGAATCAGTACAGACAAAAACACAATCCTAAACCGGTTTGTCAGTAGACACTGTGCTTAGGCAAACAAATAGTAACACCAGTCTTGAATAGAGTACAACCAGCAAAACCCAGAGTAACTGAGACAAGAATAAACCGGTTGACACTTATCTTCTCATACAATCTAATACTTCATTTTCATTTCACCCTAGTATATGAACAAGTAATCTACCATCAAAGATATATATATATATATATATATATATATATATATAGATCAACAAGATTCACCACTTAACAGAAAACATCATATCATCACATGAAAAAGACATCACATATGACACACATATTTTTCACGTGGAAACCCAACTGGGAAAAACCATGGTGGGGATGAATACCCACAAGCTGTTTTGAACTCTTTAGAAGTCCGCTCTGTTAGGAGCCTTGTCCGGTTAAAGACTGATACAATAGGTCCTGTTAGGAACCGATCCTATTAGGGATCACCCAGTTAAGGGATGGCTAGAATACTCGGTTAAGGGTTAAACCCTATTAAAGGTTACCTTGTTAGAGGATTTCAAGAACTCAATGGTTTTGAGTCACCCTGTTAAAGGATTTACAGCAAGCCGGTTAAAACTACCCTGTTAAGGGATTTCTCAACTATTGAGGTGGTTAGAGATCAACAGGTATTACAACGATCTGGTAACAACACTCAATGCCAATGCAGATCCGCTTTAGGTCCTCTTCACCTTCTGCACTTACACTCTGCAGGTATCACTTCTCTCCTCTGGTCTGGCAAGAATCACGTATCTCTTCTCTTGGATACACACATACAACTTTTGCCAACAACCTCAGAAAGAAACACAACATCGACCTTATAGGAAACAAATAGGTTGGTAGCATAAACCTTAAACCCTAAACCTATTAGGTTAAGAAATTCAAATGGTTCAATCCTGACCGTTGAGCATATTGCATTAAATGCAACAATCTTGATCCAATCTCAAGACATTCTCCATCATTCGTTTTCCACCGATTTCATGGCGGCTGATAAGCCATCACGTGTTATCACCGTTTACAGGCTTCACACATTCTCGAGGTAGATGGGAACAATCTCCTTCATGCAAGATCCTTCACGCGCACAAGGCTAACGTGGCAACACGATCTGTTCTTCGTTACAATGCTAACTCTTCACACAAAGTCACCGGTTGAGCCACACAGGCTTGAAGCACTTCAACCGAAAACCCTGAAGTTGAGACTACCAACCGGTAGTCATACAAGGTTTCCATGTGCCAGTTCCCATAGCCACATATTGGTTCACCTTAAACAAACACACCGCTTCACTTTTGCACAAATGTCGGTTCACAGTGTTATACCAATTCTCTTCTCTTCAGCATATTGACATCAATGACAACATACAATGTCATTATGTCCTCATACCGGTTCACATAATGCCAACAATCTCCCCCTTTGGCATTGATGGTAATATACAAAGATATCTCTCTGCTTCACATCTTCTCCCCCAACTTCTGCAGATATCTTCTCTGCTTCTCTTCTTCTCCCCCTTTGACAACAATGCCAAAGTGGAGGCACAAGCTTCCCTGTTCCATTATGCTGCTCCCCCTGAGGAGTAGCATCCTTCAACACATCAATCCAAAAAAAAATTGACTATGCAATACCTGACTGATGTGGAGCATATACCTTTAGTTCACCTCTTGAAGGGGGCAGCACCCCTAATTCACCTCTTAAGTACATAAATGTAGCCTTTGGGAGAGGCTTGGTGAATATGTCTACTAACTACTCCTTACTGGAGACATGTCTACTAAATATACTTACCGGTTCAGATATAGGAACTTTGATGCCATTTAATAAATGCTTCATCCAAATTGTCTTAGTGCAGTTCATGAAAGTTGCAACATACTCTGCTTCCACTGTAGACTGAGAGATACAACTCCGCTTCTTACTCATCCATGAGACCAGTCTACCACCGAGAAAGAATGCATCACCAGTTGTGCTCTTCCGGTCATCTATATTACTAGCCCAATCAACATCTGTGAACACTTTCAGGTTAAAATCATTATTGTATGGATACCATAACCCATAGTCAATAGTTCCCTTTAGATACCTAAGAATCCGCTTGACTGCAACCAAGTGGTATTCTCTTGGGCTTTTTTGGAACCTTGCAGTAATGCCAACTGCATGTGCAATATCTGGTGTGCTATGCACTACATAATGCAATTTACCAATCATTGATCGGTATTCCTTCTCATCAACCAATGTTGAGTCGTCCTCTTTGGATAATTTACAACCGGTCACCATCGGTGTACCAACCGGTTTGCTATCTTCCATGCCAAAGGTCTTCAACACCTCTTTGACATACTTGGACTGAGTGAAAAAGATTCCATCTTTCATCTGCTGAAAAAGATTACATCTTTCATCTCCCTTATGAGTGACATCTCAAACTCTTTCTTCATCTCATCTGCAAACTCATAACTCATCTTGTCATCTCCACCAAAGATAATCTCATCAACAAATACCTCACAGATCAAGATCAGATCTCCTTCAGACTTCAAGTATATATTGCTATCTTCACTTGTTCTCTCAAAGCTAATCTTCACAAGATGGGAATGCAGGCATTCATACCATGCTCTAGGTGCCTGCTTTAGACCATATAAGGCTTTATGTAGCCTACATACCATGTCATTGTCTTCAGATAGGGCAAACCCATCTGGTTGCTCTATATACATCTCCTCTTTAAGTACACCATTTAGGAATGGAGATTTTACATCCATTTGATATACTTTGAATCCTTTAAAAGCTGCATATGCAAGAAGCATACGAACTCCTTCCAATCTGGCTACAAGAGCAAAGGTTTCTCCATAGTCTTCTTCTTCTTGGGCATATCCTTTGCACACTAGTCTGGCTTTGTTTCTAATCATTGTGCCATCCTCATTCAGCTTATTTCTGAAAACCCATTTGGTACCAATGACATTTTTATGCTTCGGTCTGGGTACCAAAGACCATGTACCATTTTTCTTTATCTGGTCAAGTTCCTCTTCCATTGCCTTGATCTAGTCTTCATCTTTATGTGCCTCTTTGAATGATTTAGGCTCAAATTCAAATATCATACATGAGTTTTCTCTGACCTTTCTTCTTGTAAGGATTCTTGCATCCTTATCTCCTATGATCTGCTTAGGATCATGATTCAACTTGACATACCGAGGAATGGTCTTGATAGATTCCTCTTGCTTTTCTTCTTCATCCTTATCTCCATCAGTATCAGCATCTACATCTACCGGTGTAGGAACACTGTTACTGGTACTTGGTTGACTGACAATTGGTTCCTAGAAGGTTACAACTGATTCATTTACCGCTTGCTCACTATCGGTTTCCTCAGTTTTCTCAGAGGTTTCATCAACTCTTACATTGATGCTTTCCATAATTCTCTGAGTCCTATTATTGAAACACTTGAGAGCTTTGCTCTTGGTGGAATACCCTAGGAATATTCCCTCATCACATTTCGCATCAAATTTGCTCTGGTGTTCGCTCCTCTTGATGTAACATTTGCTACCAAACACTCTAAAGTAGCTAACCACAGGTGTCCTACCGATCCAATACTCATAAGGAGTTTTATCCTTACCTTTCTTGATGAATACCCGGTTCATTGTGTAGACTGCAATGCTCACCACTTCTCTCCAAAAGGTGTGGGCTACCTTTCCTTGAATCAACATAGTTCTAGTTGCTTCAACCACAGTCCGGTTATTCCTCTCTACTAGGCCATTCTGTTGTGGAGTCTGGGGGGTAGATAGTTGTCTCTTGATGCCACGTTCTTCACAGTACTCGTTGAATTCACCAGAAGTGAATTCCCCTCCTTGATCAGTTCTCAGGCACTTGATTCTTTTACCGCTTTCCTTTTCCACTAATGCTCCGAAAGCTTTGAAATTTACAAAAGCTTCAAACTTATCTTTCAATAATGTGACCCACATCATTCTTGAGCAATCATCAGTGAGAATCATGAATTACCTATCACCCTGCACACTCCTAGTTTTCATAGGACCACACAAATCAGTATGCACAAGATCAAGCAAATTGTCAGCAGTGAAAGGTTTACCTTTAAAGGTTGAGGAAGACATTTTCCCCAATTGACACTCTTTGCACAAGGTATTATCCGGTTTGCTTAGCACCGACAACCCTCTAACTGCATTGATCTTACTAGCCTTCACAATGTTATCAAAGTTTACATGGCAGAGTCTCCTATGCCATATCTAGCTATCATAAAATTTAGCCATAAGACATATACTTACATTTGCATTCAGCTGAAATAGGTTACCTTTGGTCTGCATACCACCAATTCACCATTCTTTCCTTTGATTTTGCATACTCTATTCTTGAATTCCAGAGTGAGACCACTATCATTTAGCTAGGCAACACTCAGAAGGTTGTGTCTGAAACCATCAACCCAATACACATTGTCAGCACTACTCTTTCCATTTAGAGAGATGGACCCTCTGCCTTTGACCATACATGGTGCATCATTACCAAAGAAAACCACACCACCATCATACTCTTCCAAGGATAGAAACTTGCTCTGGTCACTAGTCATATGGTGAGAATAGCCACTATCAATAATCCACTCTTTGGAATTATCAAACCGAGAGACAAGAGCCTTCTTGTCTGACACATCTTCCTTGACAACAACAAACACAATATCTTCATTTTCTTCATCTTCTAATTCCTCATATGTGACACCTTCTTCAACTGCCACAAAACAGTTTCTCCGGTTTCCTCCTTTGAATTTATTGAACCTTTCCGGTTTGTCCTTGTTGTCGCCATTAGGACAGTTTACAACAACATGTCCTATTTAGCTACAAGAAAAACATTTCAAAGGGAGCTTACCTCTGTATTTGTCAGTTCCTTTAGGAAGTTTCCTGGCAAGAAGAGCTTCAAATGCCATTAGAATCTCCTCATCATCCATTTCTCTGCTCTGTCTTGGTTCACCACTAGTGCTACCTTCTTTTCCTTTTCTGGATGGTACAACATAAGCTTTAAAAGCTGATTCAATCTTTTGAAGCCATCAAAACTATTTAGCTCATAGACTGTCAACATTGCAATGATGGACTCTAGAGATACCTTAGTCTTGTCTATTGATCTCAACTCCTAAATAGCAGCAACCCTTATTGCATAGACCGGTAATAAGGATCTCAGGAATTTGCTTACCATAGTGGAATCTTCCATTTTATCACCTGCACTCTTGATATCTCCAACAATGGTTTTGATTCTTATTCCATACTATTGAATGGTCTCACCTTCAACCATCCGCATGTTTTCAAACTTCCCTCTAAGGATTTCTTCCTTAGCTTGTTTTACATGCTCATCACCGCCATAGATATTTTCAAGAGTATCCCATACCTCTTTGGGATTTACCTTTTCTTGGACATCAATAAACTCAATGTCAGATAAACTACTAATTAGGGCTTCAATGACTTGCCAATTCTCCTGCATCTCTCTCTTTTGGTCATCGGTGAGAGTACTAGTAGGAGAAACATAGGCATTCTCAACATAACTCCAGTGTTGAGCACCCATGCTTATGATGTATATCTTCATTCTGTCTTTCCATATACTAAAATTTTCTCTATTGAACTTTGGACCTTCCCTCTTCATCATTAGATTGGGATCTTTACCTCAAGCAGTTAAGCCTATAACACAAAGGACCTGGAGGATGCTCTGATACCAATTGATAACTCAATGATGAACAGATAGTACCAAACTGGTACTAAGAGGGGGGCGTGAATCAATATAGACAAAAACACAATCCTAAACCGGTTTGTTAGCAGACACTGTGCTTAGGCAGACAAATAGTAACATCGGTCTTGAACAGAGTACAACCGACAAAACCCATAGTAACTGAGACAAGAAAAAACTGGTTGATACTTATCTTCTCATACAATCTAATACTTCATTTTCATTTCACCCTAGTATATGAATAGGTAATCTACCATCAAAGATATATATATAAATAGCTAGATCAACAAGATTCACCGCTTGACAGAAAACATCATATCATCACATGAAAAAGACATCACATATGACACACATATTTTTCACGTGGAAACCCAACTGGGAAAAACCATGGTGGGGATGAATATTCACAAGCTGTTTTGAACTCTTTAGAAGTCCACTCTATTAGGAGCCTTGTCTGGTTAAAGATTGATACAATAGGTCTTGTTAGGAACCGATCCTGTTAGGGATCACCTGGTTAAGGGTTAAACCCTGTTAAAGGTTACCTTGTTAGAGGATTTCAAGAACTCAATGGTTTTGAGTCACCCTGTTAAAGGATTTACAACAAGCTAGTTAAAGATACCCTATTAAGGGATTTCTCAACTGTTGAGGTGGTTAGAGATCAACAGGTATTACAACGATCTGGTAACAGCACTCAATGCCAATACAGATCTGCTTTAGCTCCTCTTCACCTTCTGCACTTACACTCTGCAGGTATCACTTCTCTCCTCTGGTTTGGCAAGAATCACATATCTCTTCTCTTGGATACACACATACAACTTTTGCCAACAACCTCAGAAAGAAACACAACATTGACCTTATAGGAAACAGATAGGTCGGTAGCATAAACCCTAAACCCTAAACTTGTTAGGTTAAGAAATTCAAACGGTTCAATCCTGACCATTGAGCATATTGCATTAAATGCAACAATCTTGATCCAATCTCAAGACATTCTCCATCATTCATTTTCCACCGATTTCATGGCGGCTAATAACCCATCACGCGTTATCACCGTTTACAGGCTTCGCACATTCTCGAGGTAGATGGGAACAATCTCCTTCATGCAAGATCCTTCACACGCACAAGGCTAATGTGGCAACATGATCTCTTCTTCATTACAATGCTAACTCATCACACAAAGTCACCAGTTGAGCCACACAGGCTTGAAGCACTTCAATCGGAAACCCTGAAGTTGAGACTACCAACCAGTAGTCATACAAAGTTTCCATGTGCTGGTTCCCATAACCACATAGCGGTTCACCTTAAACAAACACACCGCTTCACTTTGGCACAAATGTCGGTTCACAGTGTTATACCGGTTCTCTTCTCTTCAACATATTGACATCAATGACAATATACAATGTCATTATGTCCTCATACTAGCTCACATAATGCCAACAGTAGTCCCCCCTTCAAGAGTCAACACCTTATCCTCGGTAGTATCAATGGTATTGTTTTCCTAATGGAGTTGTTCCAATTTGCTGATCATCATACTGAAGCTATCAGCAGAGGCTTTAAGAATCTTTTGGCTTTGTTCTCCAATTTTCTTCAAGGTGTTCTCATGATTGAGAACCCGCTTCTCGAGATCATTGAATTTAGTCTCCACAACCTTAAATTGAGATCCAACGCTCTAGTGATAGCCTCCGCATTGTTGATGGCTTTAGTGAATTCATTCAGGTAGTTAGGTAGGGTACTGAGCTTGCCTGTTCCAACAAATTCTAAGATATTCACTTTCTTGGATGAATCCTCCAGCTTATTCTTCAAATTGTTCATCTTCGAATAGACCCAATCAATTACCTTGTAGAACTCCATCATCCCACTCTTCGCAGTATTCAACATGGTTAAAGGAGAGTTTCTGTAATCAATGTTGATCTCAAGGGAAAAATTAACTAGGGTATCGATGTTAACATCAGTTGCATTGGGAGATAGAGTATCACCTTCCTCAATCGTCTTCCCACCTTCTTCAACATCATATGTCATTTTATTGGGATCCTGAGGATTGGGTTGGACATTAAGAAAATCATTCCCTTTATCTGGGTTGATTTCGGTGATGACAGGGCTCCACTTATTTTTCTTCTTTGGCGGTGGGGTAACATAATCACTATCGGTCTCCATCCCCTCATTATCCTCTTCATCATCTTCAAGCCAACTGTCCTCCTCCTGGACCTTACTTCTTTTCCTTTAACCCCTTTTCTAGCTTTCTTATTTCTGGACCCAGAAGCCAAATCTTTGTCCTTCTCCTTGCTAGAACCCTTAGCAGAGGTGATCTTGTCACCATCATCTTCCCACTCAGTATTAGACCCCTCGTCTTCACTGTCATCTGAGTTCTCAAACTTATCATCTGAATCTAAAAGCTTAGTGATAGAATGTTGCATAAAGGAGGCCTTGACATGGTTGTATAAAAGCAGCATTAACCCTTCATGAATGGGAGGGTTGTTGTTTGGATTAGCCCTAAAATCCTTAATGCTAGTGTTAAGGGAGCTAAACAAATAGAAGGGTATAGACACCAGATCTTTATGGTGAAAATGACTCAGAAGCACAAAGTGATAACCGTAGACACGAGAATATCTATCATCAAGAGTAACATATTGCATGACAGTAGACATAATCCATCTCCATACCTTCTTTATCACTTTCAGCGAGTAGTAGGTTTTGCCAGATTTCACCAACTTGGTTTTCTCAGACTCCTCCTTCGAGAATCACTTGATAGCAGCTTCTATGAGCTTCCTGTCTTTGTAAAACTTTTAGCCTCCCATCGACATACCAATAACTTTTGTGATCATCCCTTCATCAATTTCAACCTTTCTTCCTCCTATGGTAATTTTTCCATCTTTCCAATTCTTTTTGAAAGTTCTGGTAATAGTAGGGTTTTTCCCTATAATTATCTCCATATACCTTGTCATCTTGGCCGTTTCCAGAATAGCCCAAGCCTTTGGCATATCTTTCCGTTCATCACAAGAGAGTGGCTCAATTCTTTTCTTGTTACCTCCCATGGCATCCGCAAATAGATTATTCTTATCCTTCACAATGCAGAACATGGCAAAAACAGAGTGCAGAGTACGAAGGTCTTCAAAATAGAAATGGGCACCCACAAAGCATGCAAAGTCTTGTCTGCATTAAACGCCAGCTCAATCTTCAAGCACTTCTCTTTCCGATTCATTGTGGCCTTTTTCATTGATAAGTGCATTGTCATAATTATTTATCACTCCCTCATAACCATGCACTCTATCATAAATGAGGAAGGCACGAGCCTTGTGAGGAAGATCCAACTCACCTCTCCAGCTCATCATGTTGGTTTCCCTTGGCTGCCCCATCAAAATTAGCTTTGCTCCAAGTAGTTGGAGGAAAGGACCACTTACTACTTTCTCTCTTATTTTTCTTGTCATCTCTATCTATGGAAGCAAAAACATTCCAATTTTTGAAGAGGTCAGAATCATCCTTGCTCCTGAAAAGAAGAGGCTTTCCATCAACTTTTAAATTTTTCACAATTACCCACTTGATTTTGGTAGACACCACTTCATGAGAGGAGTAGGAGTCTCTAAAAATCTTGTTGTTCCTTTATTTCTAGATGCCTCAAACCACATGAGGCAGGGTGAGGTCCCATAGAAATTTGATAGATTTGTTTAGGGAAAGACATCTCCAACTAGTGAAACACTCTTGAATAGAGGCAAGAAAGACCCAATTCAGGTTCCAAAGCTGTAAAATTTATGACCAAATAGCATAGGAGAAGGGACAATGGATAGCTAAATGGTTAACATTCTCTTCCTTATTTTGGCAGAGGTAGCACCTATTAGGCAGATGCAAGCCTCTTTTGCAAAGATTATCAATGGTGAGGATTTTATTCTGCAGAAGGATCCAAAAAAATATATTGATCTTGGGAGTGAGACCACTAATCTAGGCTTTAGACCATCAAGGGGGAGGATCAAGATATTGGGACAACAATAGAACAATAGAGGACACCGAATAACTACCAGAGGAGGTTCCCGCCCAAATGATTTTATCTTCAAGAAGAGGGTCAATCAAGACATAATTAACCAGAACCATAACAAGGTTGAAGGCTGGGTCTATGGAACTCAGGTTCACCCAGTGGTTATCCCTCCAGTAATCTGCCACCTTGATACCAAATCTGGCCTTACACTCAGAGATTAAGAGAGAGAGAAACAAACCTTATTGGAGAGTGGGGACTCAAACAACCAAGAATCCTCCCAAAAATTGACTTTTTTGCCATTACCAATGGTCCATCTTTTACCTAATCCAAAAACCATTTTAGTTTGGACAACATTGTTCCAAATAGCAGAACCAGTAGGGGAACCATAGGAATTAAAAAAAATCTGAAAGCGATATCTAAGGTTGCATATATTTGGCTTGCTAGATTAAGTTCCATTCGCTAGTTTTTCCAAACAATCTCCAGATTTGTTTGGCGAGAAGGGCTTTATCAATGGTTTTAATGTTTCTCAGACCAAGGCCACCTAGTTTTTTAGGTCTACAAAATTTGTCCCGGGCTATCAGAGATATCCTTTTCCTTTCCTCCACCCCTAACCAGAGGAAGGACTTCTGAATTTTTTCAATACCATCAGTGAATTTGGCCGAAATTTCAAACAAACTTAAAGCATACACATGAAGAATCTGAAGGGAAGATTCTAATAATTGGATTTTCCCAGCTTGGCTCAGAAGGGCCCCTTTCCAGCTGGCTAATTTTTTGTGGAATTTATCCACCAAGCTACTTCAAAATGTCTCAGGGGGATTTCTACACAGAGGGAGACCCAAATAGATAGAGGGGAGCAAGCTGATTTGACAATCCAAAATCCTAGTAATTCTTCCTTGCTTGTCTTCAGGAGTGTTGAGGAAAAAGAGGGAGGTTTTTATCTAGTTAATCAGTTGACCCGTGGCTTTGCAATAGTTAACCAGAGATGATTTAGGGCAAGTGCAAGGTAATGAGTCACAAATTCGCGGAAGTCCGTGGGTTGGAAAACGTGCTCTTATAAATGGGGGCCCATTTGTGCTTCGGGCTCCCAAGCCGAAAGGTAATGGGGGTTTGAAGCAAAAAAAAATGGGGGCCTGTTTTTTAGAAACGGGGGCCTGCTTCTAAGAACGGGCCCCCGTTTTGTTTAAAAGCGGGGGCTCATTTCTAAAAACGGGCCCCCGTTTTGTTTAAAAGCGGGCCCCCGTTTCTAAATGACATTTTTCCTTTTTTTTCACAAGCTGCCCTTGTTTGAAAACGGGGCCCCGTTTTGTGGAAGTTGATTCCACAACCTGCCACTTGGTTCGGGATTAGGCCCGAGATAGCCCTGGGATGGCCACACCTGAGACATGGACCTGCAAATTCAAATCTCCATGAATGAAAACACAAATATGAACTTCAGAAATAGTTTACGCGCCTCTAATCAGAGAATTTTTATACGAAATTAAAACCTATTTCAGATTATACTGTCTAGATTCTAAATATGTAAATTTATTTAAAAATTGATTATTTTAACTATTTTTCATTTAATTTATACTAAATCGGGTCCATAAATTTGAAATATTAACTAATTTTGTTAATTTTATAACTTTTTTATTTTAAAGAATTTTGGAAAAAAAATTATATGTCATCAATCTACACAAAATTCTTTTGTATTTAAAAAAAATAAAAATAAAAAAATGTTTAGTTTACATCAAATTATGTGGGTCGTACACGTCAAATTTTTAAGAAGATAATTACGGCCATTAAAAAATTAATTAAAAAAAAAATATTAAAAAAAAAATACAGAAAAATATGCTCATCAATCTTCAGTGTGTTACAAACCATTTCCCAAAACGGTTTGAGAAAATAATTTTAATTGTGTCAAAAAGTGTGGGTCGTACACATGCATGGTATGGTCCTGAAACAAGCATTTTTAAAACATAGTTTTCAGAACTCCATTTAAAAAGTTATTTTTTATCATGTGGATATTAAAATAAATTATATATTTGGAAAGTACACTCAGAGGGCTATCTTTTATATTACTGACTTTTTCCAAGATTCAATCTCTAAGTGTTTCAAAATTTAAGCTCAAATGAGACAAAATCTGAAAATCAGGGAAAACACTTCCACTTTTTGGCCAAAAAGTGGACTCATCTTCTTGCACTGACCCTTTAGGGTTCTAGCTTCCTTGATAGTAGATGCACCCATCAACACCGTGTCATCAACAAATTATTGATGGGAACAGATCCTATCAACCGATGATGGTCTGGCACCTTTTAGTTGACCTTCAGAAACAAGTTTACTAATATATTTTGAAGAAGTTGAGGAAATACAACTTCAGAGATCCCAAGAACACCTGCATGCAAATACCTATCACAAGAGAAGAATGGAGGCACATAAAGCAAAAAAGCATAAATGCTCTGAAGAAGAAAATTATCATTCAGAAAGGGAATCAATTGAATGAACAAGTACAATACAATCCTTATAAAAGGATAATAGAAACCCTAAAGATATGCAACCTTAAAGAAACCCTAAAGGGATAATGTGTATTTAATAATTAGAATAATTATTAAATACCTACAATATTTATTAAATGCCTAAGTTTAGCTTAAGTGTAGAGTTTAATAGACTAATAATTAAATAAATAATTATTAGCTAATACAAGATAACTCTAACACCCCCCCTTAAGATGAACTTAGGGAGTAGCTAAAAACTAAATGCATGAAGAAAAAAATGCAACTACATGATGAAGGCAAATTTGGGTCCCAGCAACAAGGTCTGATGAGGTACCCAAAGACAATGAAATCTCTATGAACTCGAGAAATAGAGAAAACCACGTGGGAACAAAACTCTACTCCAAAAAGAGATGGAAAAGAATACCACTGAAGCATGAAGAACCTGCAAAATCCATCGAAGAATAACTGTTGATCTGAAGAACCTCCACTTAAATAGAACTTGACCAAGTAGAGAAGACTATAATCTGTATGAGTTCCCTCAAATGACACTACTCGAATAAGAAGGCAAACAAGGCAAATAACTAAAATCGAAGATACAGATGGCATGAAAACATCAAAGCCTGAAGAGCTGATCAATTGAACAATGAAAGCATTAGAACCAATAGGACAAACCTCCCCATAATGCTGAAGAGGGAGAGGGATAGAAACACTGAAAAGAACAACCAAGAAGAACTGCATGACAAAGAACCAAGAACATCAAAGGTGCTGAGAAAAGTACAAGGTGTCATGGAAGGAACACTCACTTGACACACATCATGAGGTGAATGTCATGGAAGGAACACTCACTGGACAAAGGAAGATGGCAAACAACAAGCAAGCATCAACCTCCTCATGGCACTTTATAAGTAGTGCATGTACAACAAGGCACAAGATATGCAAGATCCTAGGTAAACAATGCATGATGGCTCTTTATCTTAGTGCATTTGCATAAATACAATGCTACAATGATAAGAAGACTGGACAGAGAAATGAGAACCAAAATAGAGACATCCTACCCAGAGAAGAGATCCCAGGACCTGAAACAACCAAGATATCCACTAGAATGCTGAAAAACAAAAAACTGAATAAAATATTTCTGGAGAAGAATCTGGAAATAAAACTCAGATGGCTGGAAATTACACAGCACATGCTTTCCAAAAATATAAACTTTTCAAAAAATGGAGGTCGGATGCTCATTCTACGTCCCCTGGAGTGCAAAAAAGAGACCTCACTTCGACTAGAAAAAAACATAGTCAAACAGAAAAATTGGAAAAAATTACCAACATAACGAGGTCCATCTCAGAACCAGCTTTCTGATGCATATTCGTTTTCGAAAAAATGACTCTGTATGCCCAAGATATGACCAAAAAACCAAAGCCCCCTCCAAAACAAGAGGAAGGGGTAGTCTGGTGGCTGTTCAAGCGGAGGTGGCCAGAGAGCGGCACTCCGGTGGTGGGCTGGTGGCTCCCCAGTGGCTGGGTGGCGGTGTCCGGGTGGCGACCGAGCTGAGCGGTGGTTTCCGGTGGTGGCGGGCCATGGTGGCCGGGCGATGGTGTGGGAGCTGGGCCGGGTGACGACTAAGGTGGCCGGAGTGGTAGTTTCCAGCGGCGGGCCAAGGTGCCAGCGGGGAGCAGCAGGGATGGTCGGGGCAGTGGCCAGAGTAGTGGTAGGGGTCGGGGACTAGTAGGCGGTAGGGAGACGCGGCGGTCGGTGGTGCAGTGGGGGTGACGGGGGCTGCAGGGAGGCCGGTAGGGGGTCGGAGGCCGGCGGGGGCTGGAAGGACACTAGCGGGGCCCAGGAAGGTGGGGTTGGTGGCGGCCAAGCCCGGTCTAACAGGGTCGGCGGGGGCCAAACTGTCAGACCGATGGCAGTACGAAACCTGCGCTTGCTCCAAAATCCCAAAAGCAAATTTTTTTTTGATTTAAAAAAAAAAAACAACTATCGCCTTTTTCACCAATTTTTTGATTTTTGATTTAAAAAAAAAAAAAAAAAAACCAAAATTCAGCCTACATGCCGTAAAAAGGCAAAAAAAGTTCCGATTTGTGTGCCAAGGTCGTACAGCCTGGATTTGAGAAAAAAAAACTCCTAGAGGCTCAGGAACCAAAATAGGTCAAATTTTATATGACCATAGGGGTTTTCGAGCCTTCTGAGCACGATGGTGAGGTCTGTTTAGGCCCAAAGTGCTAAAAAAAAAAAGGCCTATCCCTAGGTACATAAAAAAATTCTAAAACCCCAGATTTGCTTCCAATGCAGAAAATCTTAAAACAAGAACATATAGCTGCATATTTGAAGCTCTGATACCATGAAGAAGTTGAGGAAATATAACTTCAGAGATCCCAAGAACACCTACATGCAAATACCTGTCACAAGAGAAGAATGGAGGCACATAAAGCAAAAAAGCATAAATGCTCTGAAGAAGAAAATTATCATTCAGAAAGGGAATCAATTGAATGAACAAGTACAATACAATCCTTATAAAAGGATAATAGAAACCCTAAAGATATGCAACCCTAAAGAAACCCTAAAGGGATAAAGTGTATTTAATAATTAGAATAATTATTAAATACCTACAATATTTATTAAATGCCTAAGTTTAGCTTAAGCATAGAGTTTAATAGACTAATAATTAAATAAATAATTATTAGCTAATACAAGATAACTCTAACATATTTGCCCAGACTTTCAGCCAAGATAACAAACAAAATAGGAGATATAGGATCCCCTTGTCTAAGACCCCTTGAAGATCTGAAAAAGGGGGTAGGAGATCCATCGACAATAACCGACAGTGAGGGAGTAGAGATCAACTGGGAGATCATCTGAATCACTCTCTAACCAAATCCGAAAGATTTGAGGATATTGAGAAGAAAGAACCAATCCACCCAATCATAAGCCTTCTGCATGTCAAGTTTCATTAGGAAACCTTGGTTTTTGGATACTTCCAGGGAGTGAATAACCTCATGGACCGAAATGATGGAATCTAGAATCTGCCTACTACGAATGAATCCGGTCTATTGAGGATAAATAATATCTGGAAGAATGGAGAGAAATCTAAGGGTGAGAACCTTAGATATGATGTTGTAAAAGAAATTGCACAGACTAATCGGTCTGAAAAGCTCCATAGAGTCAGTTCCCGGGGTCTTAGGGATAAGGACAAAAAATGTGGCATTAATTTCTTTCAAAAGCATCTTAGAACCAAAAAATTCTTTAACACCCTTAACAATGTCCTGACTAATGATATGCCAAAATGAATGAAAGAAGAACATCGGGAAACCATCCGGGCTAGGGGATTTATTACCTTGAAAGGAAAAGACAACATGTTTAATCTCAGCATCAGAAGGGATAGCAGAGAGGAAATTATTTTGGTCTCTCCCAATCATCTTCAAGATAGCAGCAAGGAATAAATCTTGGGTGCTTTTGTCCAGATTGCAATCCGCTGACAATAGAGAAGAGAAGGAGGATCTAGCTTCCTTTTTTATTTCATCTTCCTCAAAGGACAGAGTCCCCCCTATAGACATTTTAGATATTCTATTGGGTGCCTTATGTTTCATGGCAGTCATATGAAAGAATCTTGTATTCTTATCACCTTCCTTGAGCCACAGAGAACGGGAATGTTGCTTCCAGAATATCTCTTCTTTTTAATGATATCATGATATTTAGATAATATCTCATTCTCAGAAGTAATAGAGACCTCACTATACCCATTAGCTTGGATTTTGGCCTGAATATCCTTAAGATCAAGCTGGATCACAGATTTAGAGGTAAAAATGTCACCAAAAACTTCCTTATTCCATCTCTTAACCTTGTCCTTAACATTACTTAAATTTTTGGCCACCTGGAACGTGGCAGATCCCTCCATCGAAATGTTCCACCAATCTTTGATAGCTTCCTCAAGCTTGGGGTGGCTCATCCACATTTTTTCAAATCTAGAGGGGAAATTTCTCCTCCCAGAGATGGGGTTTGCAACAAAAGAAATCAAATAATGGTCTGAGCCAATACAAGGAAGCGCATTTAAGGAACAAGTGTAATGATTGAACCAATCATTAGAGATAAGGGCCCTGCCAAGTCTCACTTGGATAAGATCAGAGCCAATTCTTCTATTAGTATAGGTAAAATTAGCACCCTGCAGATCCACATCATGAAGCACCTGATTATCAAAAAAATTCATCAAGTCCATCCTACTCTCAAGTTGAGAATGAATTCCCACAAATTTATCATTCTCCTTAAGGGAAGTGTTAAAGTCTCCCATCACCAGCTAATCTTCAGAGTTGAACTGAGATCTGATAGAATCTAACTTTTTCTAGAATCTACATCTTCCTACTTTAGAAATCAGGGCATAGATATTAGATAAAAGACAACTAGTCTCATCTTTAATGTGATGAAATCTTACAAACATCATATTATTGTCAAGCCAAACAAGATTTCTCTGTATGTGCTAAATGTTCCAAAAGAGAGCAATACCTCCAGAGGCACCATTCGAGCTACCCCCAAAAACCCCACAGTTCTTAAACACTTTGATTTTTTCCACTTTATCCTTAGGCATTTTATTTTCTTGAATCAGAACAATATCAGGTTCATGATCCCTGACTAAGTTCCTAAGTATTTCTTGTTTATGCAGACCATTGAGTCCGCAAATGTTCCATTAAATGATCTTCATAATCGTTTAAAAGAACATACCTCATGGATGGTCAACTGGGTACCATCTGCTATATTCTTGCTGGCTTCCAGCTCTCTCATTTGAGTAGCTGATCTCCTTCATGGGGTTGCTAGATTTGAACCTACATCATCTTTGGTCCTCCCCCTGGTTTTCACAGGGGTAGTCTGGGGTGTACATTTGGGGCCCTTTTTTCTTGTCTGCTTTTTCTCTATAACATCATTTATATGGATTTCATCATCCATAGGGTTCCAGGAAAGAGATTTTTGCAAAGCATTAGGTTTTCCTTCTTCATCTGCCCATTTAGAGATAATATTGAGAAGAGAAGTTGTCAATGACAACAGAAAAATGGATTTAACATACTCATTCTAGGATTCAGAAGATGAGTTTCCACCAAGAATATTGCATTGTTGGGCATCTTCAAAGCTGGGATAAGGCTCCTCATTATTCAAGTCCTTGGAAATAGAGCTCAAGTCCTCCTCCACATTGTTAGCATGTAGAACAACATGGATTTCACCTTCCTCCAGATCTTCATCATTCTGCTCATCATAGTTAGGGTTAGGCTTTTCTCCTTCGTCAGATCTGGCCTAGTCGCCTTTGAGATATTCCTTCTTAGATTCCTCGGTACAAGCCTTATTATCATTTTCCTTCTGAACAAAGGTATCAGGAACAATGGCATTCTGGATCTCTATTTCCTTCTTGTTGGTATTTTATCTTTCCATTGAAACCTCTTATCTTTCCTGGCTTTCTCCTTTTTTGCCTGCAGAGGGCATTTCTTGGCAATATGTCCATCTTTTTTACAATGGAAACATGCAAAAGGAATGCTCTCATATTCTAACGGTTGGATTCACTTCCCAATCCTAGAGTTAATCTCAATAGAGAGAGGCATATCCGTTCCTTTAGAGACACCCACACAAATTCTTGCATAGGTAAGTCATCTTCTAGTAGTTGTAGTGGGATCAATGGAGAGGATTTCACCAAAAGAATAGGCCAAACAATTATAGACATCTTCAACCCAAAATTCTAGGGGCAGACCAGAGAGTCTTACCCAAATAGGTGCTTGAGAAAAGAAGGGAGCATTAAGATCTGGCAATGGCGATCACTTCTAAAGCGCCAGAGCAATTTTCCCAATCACCTAAGGACCACCACAAAGAATCTTAGTCATATCTTCTTCACAGGAAAAGTTAAGGGAAAGAGCCCCTTTTGGCATAGTTGTAATTTCCACCTGTCCCTTAAGAACCCATTTTTTTTGGCATATTCCCTAACCACATCAATATTAGGCCTAGGACCCAAAACTTTACCAACTAGAGTTAGGGCCATCAAAGAAATATTGTGCTTGATAACTGGATTTGGGACTTCAATAAAAAAATTCCCTTTCTCATGGTCAGAAATATTGCGTACCTCGGGGAGAGAATACTTCCAGCATGGTTTGACGCTAAACAAAGAGGACCAGGGGTGAGACGTGTCCACCCAAATGGGACCCTTTCTTGAGAAATATCCATCATGTGTTGTTCCCCCTCCACCTGGATCCAAGGGTTTATCACCCTCTTGTGGGTCCCTGATGACTAGATTCTTGCCATCCTCCTGAGGATCTGCAGTCTTAGGAGCTTCACATGATCTATCCTTACCACTAGCATCCTAGATTGCAGGGCCCGCACAGGGTTTCCCACCTAAAGCAGAATTCAAAGTTCCTCTCTGCATCCTCTTTGCATCAACCACAGTTGAGTAAGCCTTACTTTTATGTTTATGCTTGTTATTAAAAATGAAATATTTTAAAACATATAACTATTCAAACAAACAATATATTCTATGCATGGACACTTTAATATAAATATAAAGTTGTTCAAGCCATAAAAATGGGTACATGCATGCTTGAAAAATAAAATTTATCTTTTTTTTAAATAGATTTTCTTAATTTTTATTAAAATTATATAACTTAAAATGTCAAAACATCTTTTAATAAAATTAATTAAATTTAATTAATATTTTTATTAAATAAACATAAATTTTTTTTTATAAGAATTCCTTTTTTAAGCACACAAATTCTTGTTGGTATATGATAGGGCTTAGTAATAAAATAAAATAAATTCTTGATTCAAATTGGATTGGATGGTCCTTTGATTAGGACAAGATTGATTTGGATGATATCTTAGTCCTTGGATTAGGACATATATGAGGTGTAGGGATCAATGATACAGACCACAAAGTGAGGTAACAACCAAGCTAGGCTAAACTCAGACCTTTCGATTGATGATTGAATCGAGCCTTCTTCTACTTAGGATAGATTTCATTCCTAAGAAAAATAAGGCAAGGGATTAGGGTTTTGATCAACCTAAATTATTAGGATCAATTAAACAATATACTTGAGATAGATTCTTTCTCAAGCACAAGGCTAATTGGGGATTTGACAAATAATAAAAGGTCTAAGTTAAACTTTGTAAAGTGTTGACCTTGGATTAGGATTGATAATTGATTGATTGGTTGATTGGTTGATTGGTTGATTGGTTGATTGGTTGATTGATTGATTGATTGAGATTTTAAAGATTTGATTAGGTTAATGTGCTAATCTTGGATTAGGATTGACAATTGATTGATTGATTGATTGCGATTTTGGAGATTTGACTAGGTTAATGTGCTAAGTCCTTAAAGATGGAATGAAAATGATTATGGGAGATTGGATTGATGATAGGCAGAAGAAGGGGAAGGTTACTCGAGACTAGATTAATGATTGGCTAGAGATATTAGTTGGGGATTGATGATTGTTTGCATGGCTGAAAATTGATTACAGATTTGACTCAGTTAGAGATGTTGAAACAGAATTAGAGATGCTGAAACTCAAGGATGTAGATGTTGTTCCTCAGTAGCGAAGACATTGAAATAGAGGCGGAGGTGCCGATGTACAGATAGAGATGTTGACTCTCAAATTTTGATAGATTTGGGATAAAATTATTGAAATTTGGTCATAAGTTTGATCAGTCTGGAAAATTTTGGATTATTGTCTACTCTTGGAAAGAAATATCAGATAGGGACAAACACATTGGCCAAGGTAATGCTTGCAATAAGCATAAAATGTGGAGGGCCTATATTAGCTTGATGTTACAAAATTTTACTAGTTTGCATAATGAAAACACACAAAATACATACAACTTAGGTTGGAAAGTGGAAACCATTGAATGGAGCTTTTGCAACAATAGAATACCACAAACAAGTAGATAGATAGATATTTTGGTAGCAATGGCTCCCTCACTAGGACACTCACTTCTCAGGCATATCGGATTCTCTTACCCTGAAGATATGGAGATCTTATAACTGAGGGATTCATATCTCAACTTGAAGGGTACATGAGAGGTATCTACGGAGTACGATCCGTACTCCTTGAACCATCAAATGTAAGGATTTTTGGCTACTACAAGGTGTCTAGTAATGTTCCGAGGGGTCCCAATCCAATAACAAATTCTTGAAGCAAGCCATTTAAGGCTCTAATTGAGTTTATAGGTATAAATTTAGAAACAAAGGCTAAGGATAAACATACATACATACATATATATGTACACACACACACACACACACACACACACACACACACACACACACACACACACACACACACACACACACACACACACATATATATGCATATATATTGTATATATACATATATGTGTATATATATACATATACATATATATGTATGTATGTATATGCAAAACAAGCAATTAAGGCCATTAATTGTTAAATGCATGGAAATAGGAAAAATGACTATTAATTGTGAACTAAATGAAGGATCTCGATGCAAGGAATAAAAAATCCCAATGATCAAAAAAATAAATAATGATCAATGCCATTAAACCAAGCCAATTAAGTGCATGGCATTTGATTGAAAATATAGTAATTGCTAATGAAATCAATCAAAATCATTCATGTCATGCGCTTATGGGATGAGGTGGCGATTGCAAGGTTGAAATGGGAAACTACATTAAATGTTTGAAGATTTTGGAGATCTATGGGACACCGTTGTATTGGGAATGCTATTAAGTCACTACAAGGTTGTAAGTTGTTGGGAGTAGTATGTAAAGGGGTGAAGTATTTCTTGGAGAATATAGCCTATTTTTTTGAGTTTGTAGTTGGCGGGTGGAATTGAAAAGTTTCATAGAAAGCATGGAAGCAACTTTCTCCCTATACACACTGAGGCAACGACTAGCTTTTGTAGCAAGATATTAGATAAGAGGTTGAAATCAATCTTCAAGTATGATGACAAGGAATTTATAATTGTATTGAAGACGCTACTTGGGAAGTGTTCATGGAGATACCACACAAGTATTAGACTAATGTGGATATTGTAACCATGGTGGTGGCATGGGGGCTAGAGATTGGCAAGTAGGACAAAATTGAACAGGTGTTGAAGGCATGCGTAGGGGAGGGATGAATGTATGGCCTCAAGCCTATGCTTTCCAGGGCCATCCTAGGTTTGGGCTTTGATCTTGAGGATGGGCAGGTTACAGAGGATGGATTTTGTTTTCTCTTCCCACTTATTAGATGGAAAATTGGGGAGGACCGAGATTTGAGGAGAGTAGAAGTGGCAGTGGGGTGGACATTATAGGAGAAATATATTCGACATAAAGAAATGGGAGGGGGGGTGGTCCCTCATGGGCATGGGACAAAGGTGGTGGGAGCGATGGGTGGGGAAGATGTAGATGAATACTGGTCATCCGCACCAAAATTTGAGTTGGAAGACCACTGGGTTAATGGTCCCATGGGGTACTATGGGGTTTGAAGCTCTCTCGGCCTTTGACAATGTTTTTTGATAGTTTTTGGAAAGATACGTAATTGTAGCATCCTAAAATTGCACCCTTTATAATTTTGACTGCATTTAGGGCCCTTAACTTAGTGTCCTCATCCTCATGCTTGATTAAGACCTATTCATACCTCCGCCATGCAACAAAATTCATATTTTAACTTTGTGCCTTGTTGGGACCCCTTATCCTGGCCCAATTTGGGTTAGGACTAGGGAATGACACCTTGGTCCTCACTGAGACCAGAGCGCTATGCCCTGGTCATCCCTAATTCGGGCCTAATTTGGACCCCTAGCCCCATCTCAAACTTAAGCAGGAAAACTTTCTCTATGCCGGCCTATGTCAGAAAATTAATAAGTTTGATGATAGATAAGTATATAAGGAGATCTTCCCCTCTCATTTGGGCATAAGGAAAATAGGAGGAGAAGGAGAGGAGAACTACATTCAAGAAATCAAGAATCCTAGCATTGAAGCATTCATCATCAAGCATCTCTAGAGGTATTCAAGGCTACATATTCCTCATTCATCAATTGTGGAGCAACATTACATCATTCATTTTCAAGCATGTGTGTGTGTTAGGGTTTTGTCATGTTCATGTCATTTCATGCAACATATGTGATTAAATTCGAGAAGAAAAGCATCATCATCAATCATTACAGATATGAAGGTATACCTTTCCATCATTTTATTTCAAGCATTTACAATATTTCATTCTTCTTCTCCCACCCACCTGCGCAATATCCATATTTTGTAGTGTAATCCATTAATTGTACGCCTAGATCCATCATCATATGCCTAACCTTCATATTGCATTAGTGATGTCAAGAATACATTCACCTCCAATCCATCATCTTCCTACCTAGTTCCCCATTCATAATCCTTTCAAGTCATATGATGGGTTTACTTCATAATATGGGCATTTGTGCAGGATGTTACTGTTTTGATCTCTCACTACTCTCCCTTCATGCTTCCCCTCACCCCCCTAATGGAAATAGGGAAGACAACTGAGAGGGGTGGGTGGTGAATCAGTTGTCACAAAAACTCACACTACTTACACGTATTCTCAGATCTGATAATTAAACATAAAAGAATAAATCAACAACACATCATAAATACACATAACACCAAGATTTTTGTACATGGAAAACCCTGTTAGGGGAAAACCCACGGGGGATGCAACCACAATATAGGTATAATTTGTTAGAATTATTACAATGGGGAATGCACATACATTCAGACTCACTTCCTAGAGCTCATTGCTCAAAATAAAAAGGCTTACTACCTAGGGAAGCCTCACTGCCTATACAAACAATCATAGATCACTTCTGGAAATTATGAACTGAGAAATAACATCTCAATGCGTGGTTCAATTTTATTGAATCACAAAACAACTTTCTTCTTCATAATTCTTAATTGTCTTAAAAACATATATACATTCATTACACATACACACTCACACTCATCCACACACCACACCATGAATACAAAATCATTACAATTATATATAAAAGACATAAACCTTGGAGAAATCATCAAGGTCATGATGGTATGATGAAAGAATAAGTATCTGGTACAATACTGAGAGGGGGGGGGTGAATCAATATACTGAAAAACTGATACAAAGTTCTCAAACTCGAATTCAATCACACAAAGTAAACATATCACAATCAAGATCAATATTCATAAGAATACTTGACATCAACCGGTTTGACTATTATGACAACTTAACAGTAAACAAATCCAATCTTGTAAACATCAACAATGCTTAATCATATCTCAACATATTCATTTCTTAATGCTTCTAGTTATCATGCCTTATCAGAAGTTAATCAAATCAACAAATAAGATCGTAACCACAAAAACATTCACCACTTGACACAA